>NC_057855.1:12548500-13183000 GCF_015237465.2 Chelonia mydas
CCAATAAAAGATATTACCTTACCTACCTTGTCTGTTTTAGGAGTGATAAAGATGATTGGAATAAAGCATATCATATTTTTAAAATATGGGCAGACCTGGGAAAATGAAATAGGCCTAGAGTACAATAATTTAAAATAAAGGGTGAGTCCTGGCTCAGATAATTCAGAAGCATAGCTGTTTTTTTTTTTTTAAAGACTGATCTGAATATGCTTTAACTTGACTTGGTTGTGTAAATACAACTGGTTTGAAGTTACTGAAAAAGAACTTTATTTAATTTATGAAGTCCTTCAAATGAGACTCCATAGTACCTAAATATAACAGAGAGCGAGAGAGAGACAGACAGAGATATTTGGGTGTTTTTAAGCTTGTCTCTGCACATCACAGGTTGATCTTAGAGTTTCTTGTTGTAGCCTGCAGGGGACTCTACCTGGTATGCACTGAGAAATGTCAATGAAAGCAAAGTTTGAACAGATTGTTTCTAGAAGTGACAAGCTACAAGTATTCATGACGTATCTGGAAGGGGAGTTTAAAGTACATAAGACTCATAAGGTAGAAACCCAGATCTGACCTCTTGAGGAAGTCTGCAGGAAGGGAAATGCCTTGCTCCATTACAGCGTTTCCAATGAATTGACACCTGGGTAGGTCTGTGATTTTGAGGGAATGGTGGGTGGCCAGTCCTCTGTGTAGGTGAAGGTGCTTCGAGACATGTATAGATCTCAGGGCATTCATGTTGCCTTGTCTTTATCCATTTGTAGCATGCTTACTCAGGAGCTGGTAGCAAGCCAGCTGCTCTGAACAACAGTAACTCCCTGTGACTTTTTCATTGTAAAATGTGAATGTCAGGAGATGTTGCCATGTAGAATGGCTGCTACCACCCCAGAACTTATTTGCCAGCTGGGCACTCTTACAAAAACTGGACAGAGATCCAACTGCATGGGCTTCTGTTGTCTGGGGTGGGAAATGGGTGAAGACTATTTAGACTCTGGACCCATTTTATGTGCTCACCAGCTGAATTTGGTCGGTATTTGTGCCTAGTTCAATGGGGTCCTGAGCTGCCTGGAGGCCTTTAGGCTTTCTTGAAATACAAATGATCATCATACTATTTAGTCTTAAATTTTCCCCTTTGCCCCTCCAGTGGAGGGAATGTCATAATACTTAGATTGGCTAGCACAGGTAGCTGAATAGCAATTCGAGCAATATGAAGAGATGATTTTGATAACACTAGTGCAAATATTCTGAAGCTTAGTTATAGAGCAGCAGAATCCTGGAAAGACCACACAAGGGAGAACATGTTCTTGCAATAAGTGTAATTGGTGTACTAATGGGTAAAGAATTTCTGGATTCTGATTTATTTATGAAACAATTTTTTTAACCGCTCTTTCAGTCTAAATGCAAAGAAGGATGCTCTGTACAGAAAAAGAGGGACTGTGCCCCCCCCCCCCCGAGATTATATTGTAAATCAAGAGGGGGAGGCTGGGGCTTTTTTGTGGTGGTGGGTGCCAAAGGCCAAAAATGAGGGCAAGAGAGTTTTGAATGAGGACACATTTTTATGTTTCCTGACCTCAGCCCTATGGCTCAGAGTGAGAGAAGAGAATGTAGGGACTCTGAACAGAACTTCTTTATAGATAGTAAAGCTATTACAAAGTTTGGCTAGAAGTGAGGATATCTGTTGTTAAAAATATAGTATTATACATTTTGGGAATCTAAATCTGTAAAATATTTTCTAAAGCTAATAAGAAAATTCTACTCAAGCAGAAGAGTATGTAACTGACGTTCAGAAAAAAAGACCAGGAACTGATTCTTCTCATACTTGAGTAATTGAGAATATGCTATGTCCTGTTTTAAAATAGCAGAAATCATATTTATTGCTGTGCTAATTATAGTCACGTTATTTTGTCCCAAGTGCAATACAGATTTGGTAAAAAGCTCTTCCTAATACTCTGTTAGCCCCATCTATACCCAGAACAAGGGACTCATTATTAAATCTGTTTCAGTAGTGGAAGCATTTCATGTCAGTTGTAGGCATGGAATTTATTGTATATAGCTGCAGACAATCTTAATCTTAATACACCTCTACCCTGATATAATGCGACCCCATATAACATGAATTCGGATATAACGGGGTAAAGCTGTGCTCTGGGGGGCGGGGCTGCACGTTCTGGCGGATCAGCGTGTCTGGCTCCGACATGCTGCTCTGAGCAGCGTGTTAAGGGTGCCGGGCCGGGTCCGAGGGTTTGGATAAAGGGCAGAGGGTCTTAGGGGGTGGTCAGGGGACAGGGAGCAGGGGGGTTGGGTAGGGAGTGAGGTTCTGGGGGTGGTAGGGGGGTCTCTGGAGGGGGCGGTCAGGGGACAAGGAGCAGGGGGGCTTAGATGGGGGTGGGGTCTTGGGAGGGGTGGCTAGGGGCAGGGGAGTCTCTGGAGGGGGTAATCAGGGGACAAGGAGAGGGGGGTGGGTACTGCATACACCCGTGTTAGTTCTAACAAAAATGATTTGCTGACTATTAACAGAAATGCTCGAGGCCAAAGCAAGTTCGATATAACGCGGTAAGATTTTTTGGCTCCCGAGGACCGCGTTATATCAGGGTAGAGGTGTATATGGTGATTATTTTCTGCATATATGTTATCCCACCCCTGAAGCAACTGGACCTTCCAGCAAGGACTGCAGAATGCTAGGAAAGGCCATGCAACTGTTTGGCATGTTCAGTAACCTCGGGCACCATCTGATTATTTTTATCACACGCTGAACCTGAATCTCTTTCTGTGGGATGGCAGGCAGCATACATTCAGTAACAATAGGTGTAGAGCAGATCAGCTTGGGTCTCTGGTCAGTGAGGAAGGCTGCAGCAGATGGTTCAAGAAAAAAGTATTTCACAAAAAAAAATTGCACAGGAGATTTATCTTTTATCATTTCACTTTCATGTTGTTCATCAGCCTTGTCTAGTTAGATTACAATCTCTTCAGAGCAGAAAGTAGGTCTTGGATGTTTACGCAGCACTTGCACAATGGGGCTATGATCTTGAAAAGGGTGTTTGGGCAGCTGGGTATTTGCAGTTCAAACAAATAGTGTTGGTAATAATTTCATAATTTCTGTTTTTAATTGTTATGTAAGTTCTCTGAGCAAAAAGATGGATGCCTGAAATAGAAGAGGAAAAAATTGTTAAATAAATAAAAGAATGAATCAAATCCCAGTACAGTAATTCCTCGCTTAACATTGTAGTTATGTTCCTGAAAAATGCGACTTTAAGCAAAATGATGTTACGCGAATCCAATGTCCCCATAAGAATTAATGTAAATGGGGGGGTTGGGGGTAGGTTCCAGGGAATTTTTTTTCACCAGACAAAAGACTAATATATATATTATTATTAATATACACACACACTATATATATACACAGTATAAGTTTTAAACAAACAATTTAATACTGTACACAGCAATGATGATTGTGAAGCTTGGTTGAGGTGGTGAAGTCAGAGGGTGGAAGAGGGTGAGATATTTCCCAGGGAATGACTTACTGCTAA
This sequence comes from Chelonia mydas, assembly GCF_015237465.2. NCBI lineage: Eukaryota > Metazoa > Chordata > Testudines > Cheloniidae > Chelonia > Chelonia mydas. Next base: position 12,552,019 of record NC_057855.1, read on the forward strand.
ATGATGAGCTAGCACTTGACTGAGCCCTCAAGGGTTAACACGTTGTTTATGTAGTCTCACACTCTACAAGACAGCACAAATGGCGGGAGTGGAGACAGCATGGCAGACAGACACACACACACACCCTGTGTGTGAGAGAGAGAGATGCGCATTGCCCCTTTAAGTACACTGATACCACACTAAGTGCATTGCCTTTTTAAGTAGATCAGCAAGTTGAGAGAGCAGCTGCTGCCAGCAAGCTCCCTCCTTCCTGAGCCCTGTCGTGTCTCCCCCACCCCCGCTCTATGGAGATGGGGTAAGCAAGGGGGAAGGGGACACCCCCTGACATTAGCACCCCCCCACACCCTCTGCCAGCGAGCAGGAGGCCCCCAGGAGCAGCTCCAAGGCAGAGGGCAGGAGCAGCACGTGGCAGTGGGGGGGAAGGACAGCTGAACTGCCGGACAATTGATAGCCTGCCGAGAGACTGCTGCACAGGGAACATAGGGGTGTGGGGAGCTGATACGGGGGCTTCCGGTCCACCCTGGTTCCAAGCCCCCACCAGCTAGATCCAACGGGCTGCTCTTTCTGCAAGCAGTGGACAAAGCAGGTGGCTGCCAAATAACGTTATAAGGGTGCATTGCACAACTTTAAATGAGCATGTTCTCTAATTGATCAGCAACGAAACAACATTAACCGGGACGACTTTAAGTGAGGAGTTACTGTATTATGTTGTGGTGTGTGTTTTTATTTTTTATTTTTTTTTAACTTGTTTGTTTTCTTCGGCCCTGGTACACTACAGTTTTTAACCAAGTGTGTAACCAGTTTGAGGCCTGGTTGGCTCTAAACAGAGTTTGCGTCCACACCCAGTGTGATTCATATTCCAGTAATAAACGTGTTGCCTAACAATGTTGTTTTTTCTTACCTACGATGGTATGTGGTGACAGTCTTTTCATCTGTTTGGCATACTGTGTTTTGCAGTATAGATGGGTTCCCCGCTAACTGGGCCTGTGCAACTGGTTTGGCTGATCCTTTTTCTCTCATCTTTCTGAGCGGTAGGTCATTTTCTGAGTGCTTTGCCCTATCTGCCTCTGTATGCACACACTCCAGTGCTGAGGCACTATTTGGTAGCTACTTGGTTTTTCCCAGAGTGCAGTGATACAAACCCAGTTAGGCAGCATGATAGATATGGATGAACAACATAGCTAACACATGGTTATGTTGTGAAAAATGGTGCCACATTGATACAGCTTGCAGAGTTTCTTTAAACTGGGTCAGGTATTTTCAAAAGCACAGTTGTACTTTTTGTGCAGTCAGGGCTGAAATAGCTGCCTCCTTGTTACTTGGGTGGAAGTAAAGCTAAAGAGTAGTTCCATAGACTAATTGATTCTGCAACGTATATGTTGTATGGTGGGATAATCCTTACAAAGCTGGCTCTGCTTATGTAAAAAAATAAAGCTTCCACAGTTTTCTTTTAGCCACAATGAGCTGTGCCTTAATAATTGTCGTGGGGGTGTTTGCGTTTGTGTTCCCTTTTACTTTACAATCTTAAGCACGTTCACTGACGAGTGTGCCCATCCTGAGGCTGAAAATGAGAACAAGGGTAAAATGTGCACAGGTGTTTAAGCAATATAGGAGCCCAATTCTCATTGAAAGTCCATGGAACTTAGGCTCCTAAGTCACTTAGCTACTCTTGCACATTTTGCCCTTAGTGTCCTGCCTCAGTCTCCTTTGTGAATGTCTGAATGACATTTGCACCCCATATTTCATCACAAGAAGATTGTGTAGGTAAATAGCCATGTGTGTTCTTTAGACAGTACCACATGGGTCACAAGTTGTAAGGAGAGCCAGGTTTGGAGTTCAGCAAAAGGGATGGGAGGGCAAATCATCCATTCCTTCTGCCATTGAAACAGAGCTATTATAGTTCTACTGTTTTGTGTGTGGTGATTGTAGTGGATGTCCGTCCACCCGTGGTTAGATGGTGAGTACGCACGTGATCTTCTTGGCTGTTGCACGTGAGATGGGTGCTGTCAGTGTCAGCCAGTGGTCTGACAATGCTTCTCTGGAGTTGCTGCCAAGATGCGCCATGGCCTCCCAGAGAAAATTCCACCTCCATGCAGCTCCCCAGCACCTAGAGGACTCTGGATTCTAGCCCTAGTACTAAATGGGATTATTGGAAATGTACTGATCTGTTTTGCCAAATATCTGTCACAAGCAACAGGGATAGGATATATAAAAATTATCATAAAACAATTTTTAAAAACAGTATATATGTATTTTTGATGAATACTGTAAATTATTCTGAATGTGAGTAAATCAAAAGAAACTAACTATGTCTTTCTTTGTAACCTCTCTGACTGTGTTCTTATGCATGCAAATGCAATGTGGGTTACCAATACTTCTGGCCCTTATACTCATCCCTGTTAGGCTCTGATTCTGACCCACCCTTTAAGACATTGCTTGAATAACATCTACTGACACCGAGAAGTTTCCTTTTAGACAATCAGTGTGTGCATTAATCCAGAATGCTTTTGAAATGATTTATTGAAAATCATTTCTAGACAGTCCAAAAGGAAAACCCCGGCACAGAGGATGGAAGGTATGGAAGAGGCATCCATCTAATCCTTGAAGGCCTTTTTCACCTTTCCTTTCTTATCTCCTTTTAAGGAACTGTACGGCTCCTCTACTACTTGCATATGACAGTTAGTAGTAAAAATAAATGATTAAATATACAACAGATGTAAAAATATGTGATGTGATGAATGAGTTGTTGGGTTCCCAGCTAGCCTAGTATCTTAGTTTCCCCTTACTGCTTTTTGTCGTCCCCCCCCCCCCCTCCTTCTGGCTGGTGACTTCTCCATTCTGTAACAGTTGTAACCTTAAAGGTGAACTTCAACGTGAGAGAAAATGAGTTAAACCAGGAGATAGGCTGGGTGGTCCCACTAAGCAGAGGTGGCAAACAGGAGACCCTCAAAGCCCGGTGCCTGTAGCCCAGCTTTCATCCCTTCCCATAAATTGTTTGGGGGAAATTAGAAATGTCAGGATTGAATCTCGCCTTTCATTGAACAGCAACAAGGGTAGGAGAAGGTAATGTTTAGCCATTTTCTTTTTAATGGAAACCAATTCTGAGAAATGAAACTGTGGTCACAGGTCCCTCTGATTTGGGGAGGGCCTGAGGCTCACGTGGCTGTGGGAACAAGTACTGCACAGGATGCCACTAGGGCCACCTTGATGTCCCTCCCAGCTGCTTGCGTGCAGCTGAGCTGATTGCTCTGAAGTGCAGCCAAATGCTCTTATGCACAAAAAGACTAAGAGCAAGAGTCACAGGCACTCTCGAATTTGCACGCTACCGTAGAGAGGTTTCCTGGCTATTAATAACGTTATTTTTCTGTAAAAATACTGACTTTCACCAGAATGCGCATACATAGCTCTTCAGTGGCTGAGGCAGCCTAGTGTTCGGTCTACTGTAGTTTATTTGGACAGTTGTTTCTTGCAAAACTTTATTTTTCTCTTTTCAAGTTGGCAGCTGGATAATGACCCCCTGGAGAAGCAGATGGGCTCCACTTCTGCCGCAGGAGGCTTAGTCAGTTTAGAATGTATTAAACAGAAGCCTCTTGCTGACCTTCCCCAGAATGCTCAGGCTGACCATAGACACAGTGAAGAGATCACCATAGACAGCCCCTTTATTTGTGGGGGCGGGCAGAGGAATGTTTTGCAAAAATAAAAAACTAGAAGGAATGCCCCCTGGCACGTTTCACAGCCTTCAGAAATTCTATTCCGCCCCGACTGCATCCCTGCCCTGAAATTCCTCAGCACCACCTGGCGTGCTAAAGACACCCCCGAATGCATCATGCTGCACCAGTAATGCAACAGCTGCAGGGGGGTATTGTTCTGTTATGGATTGTCTCCTTCTTCCCTCTGCCTGTTGGCCACTGAAAGGAGAGTGTGTATGTGGAGAGGCCATATGTGGAGAGATCTCCATTTAGAGCACCATGTGACTGGTGGCCATATGGAGAGTGATCTCTCCCTGCTCCTGGTAGTACTGTTCAGAATACCCTTCAAGGGACGCATTTCAATATGCATGCTCAGCAGTGGGCATGGTTTGCAACAGCTGCGGAGTGGTGGAGAGCACTTCCTTTCATCTGACATTTTGGCACAGTCCTTTGCCAGTGCAAACACCTCTCCTATGCCAATTAGTGAGATGCTGTTAGTGGAAGTTGCTAAAGCCTTATTGGTAGATTGTGCAATCAGAGCTAGACAGGAAGTGATGCCATAAAAGTTCCATAATTTTCATATTCTCATCTCCTGGGAGGGAGACTCATAACCCCTGGTCTAGCTGGTATATGAGTGCCTTTAGAGGGAGAGTCTCATCTTTATGTATGAAGATAAAGGAGCATCACTCATACAAATCAGATGGTCCTTAGTAAACTTACTTAGATTTTACTCTATGTATAGATTTTACAGGAAAGTGTGTCCATTTCAGGTTGCATTACATAATAGCAGCCTCTTATAATTTAATATGATTGTCCCAGCTACAGCTATATATAACTAAGGCTACATGTAAGAATTTAATTTGGAAAAAAATGCAATAAGATTATTTTAGCAATGGCTAAGGTGTCTATCTGAAGTAGGCTGAACTAGTGGGGTTTTTGTGTCTTTGTGCAATTGACATTTTGTCAGTAGGTGGCTAATTACTAATCTGAAAGGAAATAAACTGTAGATCATGTACTTTCAACAAATTAATATTTAAGTATACATTTTAAACTTAGTTTTCTGCTCATTTAAAGGAACTTTTAATTTATGTACAGTATGCATCCTTTTTTGCATACAAGTTTGGTTTGGAAGGTAAATCCAAAGTGTGCGTCACTTATGTTCACATTTAAAAAGGTGCTTCAATTTTTACAGAAGCCAGAATGTGAAAGGCAAGAGTGGAGTATCCCTCAACATCACTTTCAGATGACAATTTCAATATCTAACAATGGCAATCAAGCAAAACAAATTTTAAAAAGCACCTGTGTTGAACAGAGGCTCAAGGGGAAGCAAAACAATGTTTTGGCTACCTATCACCTTCGTTTGTGACAATAGAATCATTGTTACTACTGCATTACTAGTGTGTATAGGCTGGAATTTGAGGCCTCCCATTACATGGTCAGCTTGTACACAAATCAAAGACGAGTGAAGAGGAGTAGGTAGAAGAGGTAGGCTTTCAGGGGGAGCATCTGATTCTTCAAGAGCAGAACTGTACATGTGCGCACACAAATTGATAAATCACATGCATGTTTTAAGCTCCATGTCTGTGGGGCCAGCTGGATCCAACTGGGAGTATCTCTTGGTGTTGTCTGCTAGATGGGGCACCCCACGTGGGGTGTGTATCTTCTCCTACCTTGTCCACTTCCCTCCTGTCTCCTCTCCCTCCCATGAGTACTCATCCATAAATTGATAAGGCATCTGTACAGTTTCTGGCCTTTTAATGAATTCTTAAATCAGAATAGGGATGGGAGATGTTTATATGTGAACTGCCTTATAGTTTGAGTGCATATGATATTTATTTTTGGGAAGTTACTTCAATGGAGAGAGTGTAGTACCTTTTATACTAACTAGGCAAAACGCAAGGTGGTGTCGAGCAACATTTTAAAAAGCTTTGGATCTATTTTGTTGCTTTTAAAATAGTTTTAAACGCATATCACCAAAGTTTACACAACAGCACATCAACATTTTGGCTCATGACTTCTCTCTTATAGTAAATGTCTGTGTGTGTATTTGTTTTAATATCTCATTACACACCCATATGCACGCTCTCTGTCGGTCTAACTTTACTTAATGAGCGTTGGAAAAGAAATGTTCACTTATGGGGGGAGAAAAAGGCTTTGTCTGTTTAGTTTCCTCTAATTATTCATCATAACAAACACTTGTAATAACAAATTTAACCCTGTCCCCAGAAGTGTTGCAAGATTATAGTATACTAGCTGGCACCTGTGAAATTCACAGGCTGATGTGATTGTACCATCAAAGGTACTTCTGACAGCAATCTTAATCCTCTGCGTTCAGGGTTTCCCAGTGCTTGCTACAAGCATGAGAAAAACCTACTATTAGTGCCAAAGGTTTAATAATTAATTTAGTTATGTTTGCCTTTAGATATTTTTACTGTACATTTGTGGTTAGTATAAGACTGTTCAGTTGACAGGATAAGTTGTTATGAAAGATAGTATAAGGCTCAATGTAGAACTTGCAGTTTACATTGCTCTGCTGGCAACAGTCATAGTTATTTGAAGATGACCTTTGAATTTCTCCTCCATTGCCAACCACCCAAAGGAATATTATTTGAATTTAGTTCATAGAATTTCATGGCTGTGAAGGGAACAATTAAGGGAAAAACCTCTAATATATACATATGAAAGAGAAACCCCTTATTTCCATTTTCTTGCAGTTATCTAAGTCTTATAAATGTAAAGACTTTACCATGCTTTTTTTACTCTGTGCATTCTCTTGTGCTCGTTCACTCACTTTGCATGCATTCTCTCTCTCTCTCTCTCTCACACATACACACACACACACACACACACGTTTTCCTCTGTGGGAGAACCAAGTACAACAATTTCACTGGTACAGCTGGAGTGGCTGTGGTGAGGAGCATGGGCGTACGTTTAAGGCACTGCTCTGGGTTCCATTGTTGGCTCTGCCAAAGACTTCTTCTATAACCTCAAAGAATTCACTAAACCTCTCTATGCCTCTGTTCTCCAGCTGTAAAATGAGGATAAATGTTTTTCCCTAGCTCACATTGGTTTTATTGAGGAACCAGGTTTAGGCTTGGTTTGAAAGTGGAAGCATATGTAATCAGATTAAAATAAGATTCCAATGGTATAAAAAAGTTGTGTGAAATTTCTTTGTGGGTTTTGACAGCTAGTTGTTTCATTTAATAAGATGAGTGGTTATTAATACACAAATATGTAATGTTTTTGCTCAGTGGCAAATGGAGAAAAATAAGCCTTTTTGTAATGAGGAGGTAAAGTGCTGAGTCTTTGCAAGCGCATTTTTATTGTTTGGCTAAATTTGTGAATGAATCATGCTGCTCTTCAAAGCAAGGGCTTGAAACTCTGGCTTGATTCAGGTTTAGCTGATAAGCAGCTGGCTGGTTACAGTATCTTCTTTCAACTTTGTCAGGTCACCTCTGTTCTAAATTGAAACTCCATTGCTGTTATAGGAATCTCTTGAACCAGAGTGCCAATATAGCAAACTATGTGCTGCTGTTATGATGTGATTTATGAACAAATGCGGGGGGGACTAGGTTAAAGCTACCCAACTGATACTCACTGAAACCTGAACCAGGAATTTAACTAGGGACTCCAGAGATAAATAAGCAGTGCATTAATCTTATTTGTCACAACTCCTTAAGGCAATTGAAAGATATCCTTGGCCCTCCATCCTTTAGAGTTAAAACTAATGTATATTTCCCTCTGACACAATGTTTGTAGAATGCTATATTAAAAGAAACATGAGATCAATCTATAAATTTGAGAACTCAGTGCTGAAGCAGCAGCCCTAAACTGTGACACCCTCCCTCCCCCTCCCGCCCAGTCTCAGCCACCTTCCACTTATGGGTTGCAAACCCTCACTGGATGCCAAATGAAACTTAAGTCTGTCCTGACAGCTATCTGAATTCCAGTGATATGGCTTCAGTTGTACAATGATATAACTTGCTTCCTGCCTAACTTGGGTTCAGCTTCCACTACTTATTTGGGAGTGGCAGGGCAATTTTAAAGTTCATTCTTGGAATCGATGCCCCACGCTGGAAGGGGAGTCTCAACTCTGACAACAGTCATTGCTCAGCTGATGGGCTGCCAGTGCAGCATGAACCCAGGCTAGGTATAGAAAAGAGAGTGAATAGAGAAATTGGTGAACCTGAACCCCCTCAAGTTATATTATGTGACCTACCTGACTGGCCTGAGCAAAAGTTGAGGGGAAGCAGTAGCAGGCAGAATCGGGCAGCCTCATGTTGCTGAGCTATAAATAGGCCACCATGCCAGGGCCTAACTACACTCCACTTCCTTGCCTCTTGTGCTGGGTTTGCGTATGAAGATTCTGCCTCTTCCTCCCACTCTGAATGTTCTGCTGCCACATGTTTCCCTGCAGAGGGAGTAAAGATCCCAGTGCTGGGGGTATCTATTCTCAGCTGCCTCTGAGGGGAGACGAAGCTGCTGCTAGGAGATTATGGATAGCTTTGGTGCCCCACTCCCACAGATATACATATGCAGAGAGTGGTTTCAAACTCTTGGGGGGGTGTGACGGTGAAAGGGAATATTTCTCCCTGCAGCTTTCACCTCCTCAGTGTCCAGGAAAGCCTACAGCAACTATTCTCTCTCAATCCCTCTCACTCACATTGTGTTGACTCCATCTCCCTAGAGAGAAGTGAAGGAAGTGGTGGTAGTTAGGTACAATGGAGGTGGTTAGAAGGGGGGCATTCCCAGTTTTGGCTCCCTGTGATACTGCTGAAGGAGCTGCTGAACCTGTGGCACGTATCCAAGCGGAGTGCACAGGGAATGGAGTGGCTTTTCTCTATGGGATGGTGATAGCGATGATGGCAGCTGCCATAAGCAAAAACTTGAGGGTAGGGGGCTCTGGAGACAGGTGGGCGAGAGTACAGCTTTGCAAAATGGGAGAGGAGAGAGATTCCCCCCTCTAAATTGCACCATGAAAAAACGGTGATTTTTTCCCCCAGAAAAAATAACAGACAAACAAGCCTTTTGATCACTTTACCTTTTGAAGGCTGCCATTGCAGCAGCAAGGGATGCAGATTTCAGAGATCTTTTTTAAACGAGTAAATGAAGCCGTGCTTGTAGTATTTGCAAGACTAGTCATGTAAGTTATAGTACACGTAGAGACGACGTTTTAAAAACTGAACACTTTAATACTCCAGTTTGGTAAAAGAGAGTCCTGTAAATAATGAGGATATGAATATAAAGGCTAAAGGCGTTAGCGAAAGTAGTTTGAGTTATGATTAGGCAAAAGAGTTAAAACAATTGTCGAAAATGACACTTTTTCAGTATCTTGTCTCCAAAGCAGCCTGACCAATTAACTGTGAACTTTTCATGCACAAAATTGGGCCCTGATTGGAGAATAACCATAGGAAATTTTATGCAGAAAAGAGACACCCCTTTGAGCCCTATCAGAAAAAGTATTAAGTTGAGGGCTTGGAGGTGGGAGTCAGAATTTGAATTTTAATGAAATTTTATGGAGTCACTACTGGTCTCCATAAAGCAAACCCTTCTTGCAACAGTCTTGATATTTATGCTTTGGTTTTAAATTTTATATCATACGGATCAAACGTTCAGAAGTGCTCAGTTTTGGCCTACCTCTGTTCCCTTTTGAGTCAGTAGAATTTTATTCACTGATTTCAGTGGGAGCAGAGTTAGACCAACACTGAGTGCTTTTGCAAATCCTAATCTGTGTGGGCAGGGAAGACTGGACTGTAAGTAATGCAGACATTTTAATAGTGCTTGGAAGACTTGGTTTTTATTGTTAACAAAATAAAGGAATCGCACAGCCAGAGTGACAAGATGTCCTTATTTTATAGGGACTGTCACGATTTTTGGGTCTTTTTCTTATATAGGCTCCTATTAACCCCCACTCCCGTCCCGATTTTTCACATAAAATGGCCATACTGGGTCAGACCAAAGGTCCATCCAGCCCAGTATCCTGCCTACCGACAGTGGCCTATGTCAGGTGCCCCAAAGGGAGTGAACCCAACAGGTAATCTAGTGATCTGTCTCCTGCCATCCATCTCCACCCTCTGACAAACAAAGGCTAGGGACACCATTCCTTACCCATCCTGGCTAATAGCCATTAATGAACTTAACCTCCATGAATTTATCCAGTTCTCTTTTAAACCTTGTTATAGTCCTAGCCTTCACATTTGCTGTCTGGTCACCCTATGCACAGCACAGTGTGGTTCAAATCCTTTTTACTGAATATATAACACTCAAGGCATATACATATTGCTGTTCTGGTTGGGTTCTGTGAACTTCTCAAACATAGAACGTTGTGAGCACCATCAGAAGACTCTCAAACTATTTAAAGGAATACTATCCTATTCTCTTTCGGTACAACTTTCAGTAAAGTAAATCTTCTTAAATCTTTTAAAAGATTTATTATGGAAGTGACAGGGATTAGGAGGAGAGCAGAGTTAACTTGGAACATGACCTTGGTGTAAAAACTAATGTTTTACAGAGAGATTTCACATTAAATAGAGTTTGATTTTCAAATATTGGGAGAAGAGTTTTTGCTAATTAATATTCAATGATCTCATTATATTTAAAGATGTAATATTTCTGAAGCCATCCTTAATGTTTTTTGTTTGTAGCATTTTGATCCTTGTATCGTTTTTATCTAGCAGAAGGTTTATAATTCACTTCTGCTAAAAACTGATGGGCTAGAATTTGGCTGAAGTATTTTACAAATGCATGGTAATGGAGCCACGCACATTAAGGCATTAGAAGTGACCATTATTCTAGATATCTTGGACCCTGATCCTGTCAGCATTTATGCAGTGTGCTTAACTGTAAGCAAGTAGTCTCACTGGCATCAATGGGACTGTTCACATGCTTAAAGTTAAGTACATACATAAGTCTTTGCAGGATGGGGGCCGTAAGTGTTTCTTGGGTCCACATTGTGTTTAGAAATGTTTGACTTTTTTCTTTGTAGAAGAAAATTAGAAATACTATTTGTTCCATTACCAAGGAAATACCACTCATAACATTTATATCGTCAGTCAATAAAAACATTTAGATAGCATTTTATATGTTCAAAGCACTGTACTGACTTTGTACCATATTACGGCCTGTTCAGTTAACACATGAGCTGACGGTGTGTGTTTGTACTATCTTTATCTCTGAATTGCATTATAAAATTAAAATCCATGTTTGCTGTCGGTAATATATTTCCTAACTGAAAATGCATTTTTAAAAGGCCCACCGGTGTCTCATGGGACAATTTTGAGACGCTAATTAGAGATCATTTTATTTACGTGTTTGGCTTTCTCTAACCCACTTTCCCTGTTTTATTTTTTGGGAAGGAGGGGTTTGTTCCTTCAGGATGGAATTGAAAAGTGGATCTTTTTTGTTTTTTATATATTAACCAGTCCCCTGTTTGGTAATGCCTTATTTTAATTTCTAATTCTCAACTTGATGGTTGGCTGCTCTCAGAAACAGAGGATAAGAGCAGGAGTTCTCAAATGTCATTAGACCGACCCCCTTCTGACAACACGACCCCAGGAGGGGAGGACCGAAGCCCAAGCCACCCCAGGCAGGGGGGCCAAAAGCCCAAGGGCTACAGCCCCAGGCAGGGGGCCTGTAACCTGAGCCCTGCAGCTCAGGGCTGAAGTCCTCTGGCTTCAGCTTGAGCCCCAGAAGGTGGGGCTCGGGCTTCGGACCCGGGCCCCAGCAAGTCTAAGCGAGCTGTGGCCATCCCATTAAAACAGTGTCACGACCCACTTTGTGGTCCTGACCTACCGTTTGAGAACCGCTGGATTAGAGCATCGTGCAGGGAATAAGAAACAGGAAGTAGATCAAACTTTTCAGTGACAAAGTTCTTATTTTCATGTAAATGGGGGAGGGAAAGGTGGACCAGCAATTACGACAATTTTAAAATAAAGATTGGATGGTCTTCTAAAAGATCAGCTCTAGGAATTATTTTGGGGAAGTTCTATGGCATGTGTATACAGGAGGTCAGATTAGAAGATCATAATGGTCCCTTCTGGCCTCAGAATCTACGAATCTGTGCATGTCGAAGTGGTCTCCGTGCCACTAGATGGGATAGAACACCATACCCAGAAGGTGTGTGGGTTACACATGCACAATAGTCTAAAAACAAAGCCCCTCTGCTGTACTGACTTCAGTGTAGGTAAACCACAGTGCTCGTATGGATCTCAGTGCACGACTGGGGCTTACATTATTTTTATTTCCATTTTCATTGTGCGTTCCATTTCTCCTCTATGTCTGGTCTTTTGACATGCTCACAGCACAGAAAGAAAACGTTTGTCAAACGTTACTAATATGTTTTCTAATGCTGAAGAGAACAGCAAGCCATTCTTCCTTCTTAAAAATAAAATTATATACTGTATTTTATACAGACAGTAGTAATTTATTGAGACATCAGTAATTTTTGTGCGAACAGAACTCAGTTTTTGTAAATAGAGATTTTCATACTACTGGGTCTTGCTTTGTTTATAATTAAATTTTAAAAAAGCTAGCATAAAAAGTTAAAAGTTCCCTTAAAAATCACAAAACCAAATTAAAAAAATTAAAAAGTGGTTTTAAACTTAAAAAATGTATAGGCCCAATTCCACTAGAAGCAATATTTGAGTACTGGTCATCTGAAAACAGGCATTTGTAAAGGAATTGCTGACACATCTTTATAGCACCGCAAACAATACTATAACTCAAAAAAAGACAAACTTGGATTTTAACAATATTTATAATGTTCTGTCAAAAAACGTTTTTCTCTGTAACCAAAGGTTACTTCTGCTAACTGAGAGGAATCGAGTTGACACAGGATGGCTGAGTCTATGCCAGTTTATCATCTGTCTCAGTGAGGTGCTGCTTCTCTAATAAGGATGTAAAATTCCATGCTGATCCAGCAGCATGTCCTACTGACAGCTTAATCCTGCATAGTATGGTTTGGTATGGAATCCTGCCATAAAAGTCCATTAACTGTTACAAAAAAAAAAAAGTGAAAGCTACTGAAAATATTTATAAAAAAACGAAAAAAAAAAAAAAAAAGATATCTTACACTGCAGTGCTTAGCCAAACCAAATGCAGTACCTTTACCTCTGCCTTTCTGTGGCTGTCAAAACCACCTGCATTTAGAGTCCTGTAATAACAGAGTGTCTTCATCATTAATTTGAAGCATATAAGTAATATGTATTTCCCTCTTTGTTTACATTTTTTAATATATGGACACATTCAGCACTAGAGAGAAAATGTTCAATACTGCATGGTATATATAATATATGTGTTGCCCTTAATATTTTGTGCCTGGCTTCTGCCTGAAGTAGAATTTTTTTTTCAGAATGTTTGAGTCAGTAAGTGTGAGATTTTTCCCTTCATCTCATAAGCGCCCCTACTCTCCCTCCCCGGTTTTGGTTTTGGTTTTGTTTTGTTTTCACAAGGCTGCCATTTTGCAGCGCAAGAGACTTGGTTTCACTGCAAGAGCTGTGCAAGCCAGCTCTTGAGGTTTTCCTTTTAAAAAAGAATTTTAGGAAGTTAAATGCAAAAACTAAAAAACAACTTTCTAGCATTATGGCAATGTTAAAGTTTCAGGATCAAATATTCTTTACAAAATTATAAAATTCTCATATTCTGTCACACTGCATGTAATAGAAGTAATAGCTTCTATTTAAATATAAAATCTTTGGCCTTGATCTTGCAAAGACTTATGCACATGCTTAATTTCATACTCAGAGTCAATGGAACCACTCGCTGTATGAAAAGTTAAAGTTCCTAGGTCTTTGCCAGATTAAGACCTTTGTTGTTATTGGATACTATAAAATAGATGGGATTTGCAACAAGGCAGGGTAAATACAATTTTAGGGATTTCACTGACTTTTGAGTATTTAATCTTGTAGCCCTACGCTGTAGCATTAAAATTAGTTTTTGGATTGGTGTTTTCCCATTTAATTTTATTATTCAGTTACAAAATTTTAAGCTATGGATGTTTGTTAGTAATAAAAACTTACTATTCTTGTCCCATTCTCAAAAAAAGTTAGGACCAGCATTTCAAAGCTATACTTAATGAGTTAAATGGCAAAAACTGTGCAGTCCTGTTGCCTGTCCCCCTTGAACTTCCAGCCCCCATATTGCAAGTGTACATTTGCATATTCTGCAACTCTATTAACATGTACAACTGTTGGTTGTGCAAGGGTGATGTGCACATTTTTGCAGGTGTATGTGTTTCACCCGCTCTGAAAATGTTGACTTTAATTTCACTATATTGTAATAAAAGTAGAGGTACAGTTTACCAAAAAAAATCACAACCCAGCTTTAGATAAAAAGGAGGTTGTGAGTAGACTGAGTTCCTATGCTGTCCTCAAGACCCTGAGTTAGTGTCCACAACACTCCCCCCTGTGGCTGTATTGGTGGCCCAAAAATAATAACAACATAAACCCTTAGCCTAAGCTTCCTCCCTGAGCATTGCTTTTCCTTGGGCAGGGTCTCTTATTTAGCATCATCTATGTACTTAGCTTTCTATGGTACTGAAAAATAAAGGCTGCCACTTAGGGTTGCCAACTTTGTAATATTTAAAAACTGGATCTCCAGCAGGAGTGCTGGAACCTCCCCTTCCTCTTGAGGACCCGCCCTGCCTTGCCTCTTCCCACTGAAGCCCCGCCTCCCTGTTTGCTCCTCTTCCCCCTCCCTCCATCGCTCACTGCTTTTCCGCTCCCACCCTCCCACCCAATGCATGGGTCAGGAGAGGCTCACCTGCAGAGCCAGGGTTGGGAGCTGCAGCCGCCCAATGCAAGTAGGAAGTGGCCCTGGCTGAGTAGGTGCTGGCACGGGTGATGACTCGGTGCCTCCACGCCTCTGCTGCCCTCAGTAAGCAGACTGTGGGAGTCCAGCCACTAGATCTGGGCAGACACCATCAGGTCCTCTTTTCAACCAGACTTTCCAGTCAAAAACCGGACACCTGGCCACACTACTGCCACTACCCCAAAGAATTTACAATCTAAGGGTAAATCTTCACTAGTAACGTTAAAGCCACGGCAGCGCTTTAACATGGCTGTGTAGTCTCGGCACCGGCCCTGGGTGAGAGCTCTCCCAGCGCAGTAAAAAAACCACCCCCACGAGGGGAGTAGCGCTGGAGCACTGTCTACACTGCTACTTTACAGCACTGAAACTTGCAGCGCTCAGAGGGTTTGTTTTTTTTTCACACCCTTGAACAAGGAAGTTGCAGCGCTGTAAAGTGGCAGTGTAGACAAGACCTAAAATACAGAAACACTGAAAACTAAACAAACTGGAGCAACACCACTGAAGTTGGCTGAGTTACTACCCTAGACTATCAATATAAATTACAGTAGCATGTGGCCAGTTGTTTAGGGTCTATTTGAAATACAACTTGGTTGCGTGGTCACTCTTTTAAAATCTTGTTGAATAGGTGTGCCTTTTACCTAGTCCGTGTTTCCTCCTCTTTGTGGCAAATCAGTTGATTGTAAACAGGTTTCCTGTTGTACTGACGGAGGCTAATTGATGATGGATGAATTTCCAGTATTCTGTTTGTACAGTTTTTTGTGTGTGCACTATGGGGAATTGTAAAGAGGAAAGGGATTCCTCTCAAACTGGCTTCTGTTCAGTGCATTGCTTTCCTTTCAGGCCTCCCTGTTCTGTCTTGCTTGGCATCACCACAGCAAACAGTATGAATTGGTAATATGAAGCATAATTTTACTATGAAAGTAAAATACTCGCAGTTGTAACTAAAAATTTGGAAGTTAGTATAGCTTCTATAAACATTTCAACCTCTTGCTTCCCCTGGTTTGCTTAGACAAAAGGATCATTATCCCGTTAATGATCTTAGTTTACTAAGATTCAGCCTGGAGTTAAATGTTATATCTGAGATATAAACAGTGTTTATAATAACTTTTTGACATCAGCTTTAGCAGCACTAGTAGGCGCTGATGCTATACAATTCACATCTCCAGATAGGTTTATAGGAAGGCATCAGAACAACAGATATTAAACTCTAGCAGAAAATTTAAATTAATTGGTTATGAGGTCAGGACCTTTTCTTTCAGTCATGAGCCACTATGGATAAGCATGGCTAGAATGAAGAACTTGTGACACTTTAAAAGTCCGCTGTTACTCATTACTATCCCTGTGATTCTCTGGTTTCCCGTGGTAGCATTTTCGTCAAGCCCTGATAGGTCACAATAGTTTGGATTTTAAAACTTCCATTGGTCTCTCTGGCCTTAAAATTATGTAATTCAGATTGCTGCTGCTGTTCCCTGTTTTTCCTTCCCTTACACTTCAGTTCCAATATCATTTTAGAACCCATTGCCTCGGACTTCTAGAGGTAGAAAACAAGGTCCCAATCCTATATTTGGATCCATTCAGGAGGGCCCGATTGTATGATAAGGACCCAAGTGTTGTATTGCCTCTGAAAGCTTGATGCCCAGCTTTCAAGTGGTGTAAAGCATTAATCTCTAACTCTAGTGTCTCATTTAATATTAGCTGCTAATATCATGTCCGAAATGAAGTGGGTGTATGAATTAGATACCTATTAACATTTAATTTATAAATTACAGACATCTTTGCACTCTGAGCATATAAACAATTCAGTACATACAAATAATACAAAAATACATCAAGGTGTGCTAGTGCCATCTCAATGAAATGCAGCCTCATCTCTCTTTCTCGCTTAGTTCTTTCCGTAGATTAAAAGATTCCATCCATATAGAGTGTTTCAGCTGTCAGGAATGCCAAAGGGGAATGATAGCTGTTGGCTTCTTAAACCTCCTGTCATGAAGTTTAGGAATGAGCCATGCTGGTGCAACCTGTTTGGTCATTGATTTGGATTACAGAGCATTAGCTAGATCTCTTGGGAAATTTAAACGTGTATCAACTGCTGATAATAAGACTTAGGTATATTATAACTGAGTTATTTTAGAGGTCAAGGGTGATTGGTTTTAAAATGGAAATTTTGGAATACTAAATGCCCTCTGATGTATTTCCTTCCATGTTTTCAGCCCTTCATATACAGTAACTTTGGGAAGTGTATGTTATCTGTGATGTCTTTTTCTATTTTATGGCTTTTAGTCCTGCTTAGCTCAGTCTCTAGAAAATAATTAGCATTCATACCCATTAGCCACTCATTTTGAGGTTTTGCCTTGAACTTTGGCCAAAATTATCATGAGTATTCCATTACAAATGGTTCTTTTACTACTAATCTGATCCCAGTCTCACTGAAAACAGCATTTTTCTGAAACAGAGATTCTTATAGGGACTTCTGTGGAGCTTCTAACCTCCACATGGACTCCGTAGGGTCTTTTGTGTAACGTGCTGGGTTAAAGGAATTTAAAGAATCCACAGGCTTTACATTTGCTCGGTTTGTGAAGCATGGAGACTCCTTAAAGTCCATTTCCAAAGTGGCCAGGTTAAAAAATGTTGGAACAGTTCAAGTAAACACATAGCCATGATTTGCAACACCTATAATGTTAATTTATATGGTGCAACATAAATAGTTCTGTGACAGAGGAGCCAATTTTTTTCTTGACAGCTTTATATTTTAACTCCTGCACCTCTATACCTGTGCAAATTCCTGTATAAAAATATTGTTAAAGTGGCGATGAAGCTGAAGAGATGAAAGTATCAGAAACATAAAGTAATAAAAACCATAAGAGAACATCCATAGTTGTTTTGTCATCTTGGAGATTATTTTGCATTGTGGTCCACACTAAAGTAAGTTGTTGTCTCAGTACTTAGACATTGGTAATGATTAAGTTGGATTGTTGTAAAATTCTAGGTAGTCATCCTGAGCAGTCAGCCTGAATGGAATTTTTTGGCACTTCTAACTTTCTAATCTGAAATAATGCTTGTGTTTTTATCACAAAGGCAGGAGGCAAGAATAGAGTTGAAACTTTACTTGGAATTTCCTTTTTTGAAAAAAAATGAGCATATACTCCTAAAGCAATTAAGATACACCTGTTCGTGTAATATTTTAGTTTGCCCCTTAAGTGATCGATAGGAAACTAGGAATGTTGCTTTAATAGATTCAATAAAAAGATAAGTAGAAAAATATCTGTTTTATACTTTTTCCATCATTCTTTCAAATATAAAATTTGAATAAATAAATATTGACAGAAAGTATCATAATATGGTTTGTGTTACAGGTGGTGTAATACCAAGGGCTGCACTGCTGCCACATCACAATTTTGTGAGGTTTCAGAGAGTAGTTCTGGTAAGGACACTCAATGATTTATATATTTATTTTTTAAATAGAGGTGGACTATTATTTTTGATATAAATTGGTATCAGTCATTATATGCATTAATCTTATTGGTTAGGTAGTAATATGTGCAGTCTGCTGAGTTTTTACATTATGTATTATTTTATTTGATAGTTTTGAACAGTATTGTCTCCTTGAAGTATGGAGCCATTATCTTAATATGGATCAACTTTGTACTTTTTTTTTAAACGTTTCATACACAAGATATTGCACATGGGCTGAAGGATGTATATTTCAAGTCTTAAAACTTTGGCTAGTTTTAAAAAAAAAAAAGCACTTCAGTGGTCATATTTACTCAGACAAACTCTACCATTACTAGTCCTCTTTTCCCTGATTCTAATTTACTATAATAATGGTTTGGTTTTTTTTGGTTTGTTTTTTTAAATGTATATAAGTGAATTCCCCCTCTGGTCTCTCTTGACCTCTTGAATTTTTCTTTAACCTGCTTCTCTTATCTTTAGTCTATTGTCTGTTTCATGGCCAGAGCCATAATAGAGATGAGATTACCTCACTTTTTTTAATAAAGGGAGGATTATGAACTGAAAACCGACAGCAATGTTCATGCACTGTATGAGAGCACAATTGTGCCTGTTCTTGCAGTAGTAAGTAACTGATACTGTACTTGTATCTGTGGAATTTTTAATATATGCTGTAATTTAACAAATGTCTTATATGTGTAGCAGACTTCTTTTCCCCACCATCCATTACAGTTTACAGTAACCCTTTATTGTGAAGAATCGTACATCTATAGAGGTACGGTTACCAGATCGCAACTGTGAAAAAACGGGACAGAGGGTGGGGGGTATAGGCACCTATATAAGAAAAAGTCCCAAAAAACGGGACTGTCCCTTTAAAAACTGGACATCTGGTTACACTATATAGAGGACACTCAAAGACAGAGGTTGGTTGTTTCAACAAGCCACTTCAAGTGTACACAGGAACAGAACAGAGAGAAGGATCTCACTGACTTCAAGTCTCGATTCCAGAAGTGTCTGGTTACTCTAGCCCCAGTCCAGCAAAACACTTGAGCAATTGAAGTCAGTGGGGCTACTCTCGTGCTTTCATTGAGAATTCCAAATGGGATCACCTGTTCTTTGTGGTTTAAAAAAAAAAGGGGGGGTGGGGGGGAGAGAGAGAGAAGAGGGGGGAGGTAGGAAGACCTTCAGATGTCGGAGTAGGGTTTGTTGGCACTGGGCAGTGCTGAGGCCCACAGCTAGGAATGGGGAAAGGGACATCCATTTATAGATTTGTGCTGGTAAGAATAAAGAGGGAAGCAATTTTCCATGTTATCACTGGATTGTGAATACAAGCATGCCCTTAAAATTTGGACATGCTTGTATGCATGTCTGTTTTTCAACATGCAGTTATGTTCATTAGAGTATGGAATATATACACAGACGCACGAGCACAGATAATATACACTTCCACACTATTATGTAGTATGCATCTGATGAAGTGAGCTGTAGCTCACGAAAGCTTATGCTCAAATGAATTGGTTAGTCTCTAAGGTGCCACAAGTACTCCTTTTCTTTTTGCGAATACAGACTAACACAGCTGTTACTCTGAAACTTCCACACTGTGATTTCTGAGTTTCAGAGGGGTGGAAAGACATGCCCTTCAGACTTATGTAAAAGAAAAGTGGAATAATTAATTAATTAACATTAATCAGCTATTCTTTTTCTTTATCCTCCTGCACCCCCAGGTGCATAGAGCCTCTGCCAGCTTCCGCCGTTTATTTCGGTCTTGTGCTGGTCTGTTCAGGCTTCTGTCATGTTGATGGATTTAGCTTCTTTCTTTTCTGTTCTGCATAATGTTTCTCTAGATCTCCTTCTTTTTCTCTTTCCAGGTGGTGTACATATTATTACTTGCTATGAAAGTTGTGTTGGTAGCATCCTTAAAGCTTATCCTCAATTGCCATATCTTACCATAGTTGATGTTTTAGATTGGCTTGGTCTATTTAGACTTTCCGGTGTTGAAAGAAGCACTTTCGAATGGACTCTGAAGATCTACTGCAGGCATTTACTTTGGAATGAATTGGTCTTCTCAATTTCTGTTGTAAACTTCAGTAACTCTCTTCCATAAAGGAGGACAGGATGCTTCATATTTTATATCCATGCCAATCAAGCTACTTTTCCAAATCTTTTCAAGTTTATGAAAGCTGTTTGCTGTTTTTGAAATTTGTTGTTTGTCATCTAGCATGGTGTCACTGTCATTGCACATCTCACTCCTGACATAGGTAAAGTGACTGACTTCTTTTAGTGTTTCTTCCTCCACTCTAAGGGTTACTTTTAGAACACGGATAGCCATATATTTTTTCTTCCCCTTGTTGATACAGCAAAACAAGTTGATATGTTTATCTGCCAAAAGTTTTTCTTCCATTAAGTGATATGTTGAATATGGAGGACAGTGTCATCACCAAAAACAAGGTAATCCAGTTGTGCTTTGTCATTTGTCCATAAAATTCCTTGGTTGCCTTCTGCAGTTACTTACCTCATGACATAGTCAATGACCATTGCAAACAATAGTTGGGATATAATACACCCATGCCTTGCTCCATCAATCAAGCCATTGACTGATGATGTCACTATCTCCGACTACACATTCAGTATTATATAGATCTTTGGTGATTCTGATTATTTTTCCTGGTATTTCATAGAGTGCTATAATTTTTTAAAGCCTGTCTCTGTGTACTCCGTCAAGCCTTCTAGAAATCTATAAAATTTATCACAAGAGGTGCTTGCCATGCCTCGCTTAATTGTGTGATACATCTGAAAACAACAGCATGGTCTGCACATGATCTCAAGGACTAAAACCTGGATGTTCCGTCTAAGTTGAAGATCCGTTTGTTTCTTGATATCTTCCAGGATGATGTTGCCCGTGATTTTTCCAGGTACTGAGAGTAATGTGATTCCCCTTCAATTATTGCAGTTGGTTAGATCACCCTTCTTTGGCAATTTCATTATAAAGCCTCTCTTCCAACTCTGTTGGGTTCTTTTTCTTCATTTCATCTACCCAGAAACACAAAGAAAGTCTGGAGGACTATTCTATCTCTCTCTTTTAAAGTATCTATTCAGTAATGTTACCTTCTCCCAACTGCTTTCCCATTTTTGCATTTACTGATGACTCTTCTATCTCCTGAATCAATATCAAGCTCTAGTGGTAGGTTGTCTTCATGTATTTCTAGTAGTTTGCTTGGGGTTGGTCTATTTAAAACAACCTGAAAATGTTCTGCCCATTTTTTCCCGTGTTCTGCTTGTATACTAAGAGTATTTTCATTTGCATCTTTAATAAGGCTTCCAATACTGGTAAAGTTTCCTGTTAGCTGTTTAATGATCTTATATAAGGTTGTCAGGTCAAGTCCTGAGCAAGCACTTTAGCCTCTTGTCATTTTTGTATCAATATATGTCCTTTTAGCTCCTCTAGTGTTCCTTTTTACCTTTACCAAACTTCTGTATGCTTCTTACCACTTGCTTGTCTCTTCACACGCATTCTCTTAGCCTGCATGAGTTTTTTGCTTTACACTTCTCTTTTTCACTGCTGCCCAAGTAGCATTGCTAATCCATTCTTCCGTTTTAGATTTCATTGTTATTGGAATCGTCTTAGCAGTCTTTGATGTTTTCCCACAGAGTATCAGTGTCTTAGTTCTTCAGTTAACTCCATTAGAACACTGAACCTGTTCTTCAGTTCAAGCCAAAAGCACTTTTTGTGTTTGGGTCTTTTAACTGTGAACTGTTGATGTGTGGTCTTCTTTTCACCGTCTTCATTCTATTTAACTTGATATTCAGCTTAGTGATAAAAAGGCCGTGGTCACTGCCCACATCTGCTCCCCTGCACACACCCACATCTGCTAATGAACTGCGAAACACTACTGAAATGCAGAAGTTTTCTGTCTGGTTCTTTGTAGTACTGTCTGGGGAATTCCATAGCACTTTATGGATTTCATTATGAGGAAATAGTGTTCCACCTAGCACTATGTTGTTTACACTGCAAATTTCTACTAACCGTTCACCATTTTGGTTCATGTCCAAATCCCTGCTGCACTTGCCCATAACTTTATGCAACCCATCATTGTTACTGCCAACATTTTGCACTAAAATCTCCCATAGTCACTAGGATATCATGTTTTGGGACCTGGGTTAACGCATCCTATAACAAATCCTAAAAAGAATGTTACTCATCTGGCTTTTTGTTCCCTGGTGCATAGCATTGCATGACTGTTAGTTTGAAGACTCTAGTCTGAACGTGAACTCTAATAATTCTTTCATTGCCTGATTCCACTTAGTCAGTGCCTGCTCTGCTTCATTCACCATTAGGATTGCTATGCCAGCTTCATGTCTACTACCCATGTTCACGGCGTAGATGATGTCTAATTTGTTTCTCTAATGTGTAGTTTGTTTGAACCTGTCCATCTCCGCTTGCTGATTCCAAGGGCATCAAGATGGTATCTATCCATTTCTTTAATTACTTGAGCAGTTTTAGTAGCTTCATACACTGTTCTCAGATTCCAGAATCTGATTTTCATTACTGACCTGGCTTTGAGCACCAGGACTTTTCAGGACATGGGTTTCCTTATGGGTTTGAGCAATGTCCATCATATTCTTCAGTTGAAGTTGGTCTCCTGTTCAAGCCTCCTGCATACCAATATGGCTTCTGTAGGAAGTTTTCTGTGGCAAGTTTGTTTTTACATAGTGAGATTACCAGCGCTGTGTACAACCTAAGGTCCACGGCTCCTTATTCATTATTCAGAGCTGCCCACATGTGGACACTCCCCATCCAACACCTGGGGATGCGCTTGGTAGCTTTGGATGCCTCCAGATTAATCAGCTATAACATAAGGAAATTCTGAAAGGCATTCACATTGTAAGTATATAAACTAATTGCAGGTGAAGACGTCAGGAAGTCATTGAGATCAAAGGAATATGGTATTGAGAATCTGTAAAAATGATTTAAATGCTGTGAGCATTATTTATTAGGGTACAATAATCTCTAGAAAAGTTAGTGGGCTTTCCCACCCCATTAACTTATTATTTTACTGACCCATGTTTTTAAGTGTGTTCATGTTTTTAGAATTGTAGAAATGTGAGAGCTGCAGTTTTCCCTTCTGAAACCGTGTTTCAAATGTTTGAGGGGAGTACATCTTACACTGTTGTCGGCATTGGCTATATTTGAAAAGCAATCTCATGTAATATGGCAGCATTTGGTAAGGAGAAGCCCTACAACTAAACTAGCAGAGGTAGTTACTGTAATTATCTCATCCCCCAAAAGAAACAGTGGAGGTCATTTGTGGGGCAATTAGGAGACATCTTCACTGCAGCTGCCTGTATAATAGCTAGCTTGCGGATACAAGATGCAGCATATTTCCATCACTGCTGCTGCTTGGCTTTTACAAACTGCAAATATTTTCTCTTCACAGTAAATTTTCTAAAGGGGGAACAGTCTAATATTTCTAATTGCACCTTAGCAATGTAAATACTTTTCTCTGAACATGTAATTTAGTTATTTTACCATTAGCTTGGAGAAAATGTTTAATTCAAAATGTTTTCTTTGTAAATGGCTCAGAGACCATCTTTATATGTCTTTATATACATAAAAATACATTTCAATTTTATATATCACGTTAAATGTTTCTGGATACTGAAACTATATCTGAGTACACTCTATCCTTATCATGCTGGTGAATGATCATCAGGTTTTGAATAATGATTTTTCTTCAGTTGGGATGAACTGAGAAATTTCTCAGGAATAAAAGCAGACATATGACATTGTCCTGAGCAATAAAGGGGAGGAAGCATTGCCCTGGTTTTCAACTTCTCCTCGTGTGTGGCTCCTTTATGCCTTTCAAACCACTTTTACGAATAGCTTCTTTTTCAGACCCTACTGGTTTTCTTGCACAGGCAATTAGTGCAGAGCTTTAATGTAAAAATGATCTTTTGTGTGCATATGTGAGAGATGCAGTGAAGACTTCATGATGGTGTGATATAAAGGCTTTGAAGGAATTGAATATGCTATGTTCCTCACAAATACACCATTATGAATTCTATGTATCTCACATATTTAACAGAAAAGCAAAAACATGTCTAAAAATTATGACGGTTTTGAATATTTTGTTGAGACTAATTGTTGTACCTGGTCATATGTACAAGCAGGCTACCTTGGTAGTAAAAGGCCACCTTTACAATGCTTTAGATTAGAAGGAAAGAAAAATAATACATTTTTAAATCCTCTAAAATTTACTTTAAAATAGATTTTTACATGGAAAAGTGTCATAATTTAAAAGTTCAGTATCTAGGAACTATCTGGGGCTAGAACCAAGTGGTGGAAACCAAAGCATATCCCTTTTAAGTGCTATAAAGCTCCTGTTTCTAGACTTGCAAAGTTGCAAGATCTGACTTTGTCACTGGATTAGGACTGTCTGCCTTAAGTATATTTGGTTTCAGTTAGGGAATATAGGTCTCGAGGAGAAAAGGAGGAAGCATATTTGTGGCAAGTAAATTTTTAAAAGAAAATGGTTGCTGCTTGGAAGTTTAAAGTGTTAGAATAACTCCCAGTAGAAACTGATTTCTGTACAGGGCATAGGAGATGTTGTCAGAGATGATGGAATTTACCATGTGGCTCTTCAACATATCAGCTGCACATCACTTCCACATATGTTCACATACACAGTAATAAAATACTATGTATATGTGTTTCAGTGGAGCCCAGTTAGGCCTTGATTCGGTAAACCACTTAAGCACATGCTTAACTTTAGGGAGAATAAAGTAAGAGTCAAAAGAGTAGGCGCCTGCTGGAGGCACAGGTATGTGTCTTGTCAAAAACATGTGGACACCTTTGAAGGGAATCATCAGGACGTATTCATATGCAAAGCACAATAGAGTTAAGGGTCTTCAAGTGCATTTCCTTATCAACACAATCACTGACAATTGAGGAGATCAGTAGTTCACACTAACACCCATATTAACCTCATTTCACATGATTTACCCAAACTCCAGTACCCAGCTGCATTTACAGACTACTCGGCTCCACAAAAAAAATTTCCCTTTTTAATTTCAATATATAATCAACCAAAAAGCATGCAGCCAGTTCCTCCCAATCACACTGAGGTCCAACCTCAGTTGAATTAAGAATTGTTTCCTTCAAAGGTACACAGTGGAAAAACCTAAATAATATGGTGTTTGACATAACAAAGTTACGGTAGCGTGCTTGAGTGTGATTGGGAGGAACTGGAGATTGGATGTGTGCATTGTAGTTGGGTTTGTGTTGGAAAGGAAAGGGAGTTTATTGTGCCACGTGGGAGTCTACGTGTGGTACAAGTTGTGGATAGAATTGCATTGAGGTGGGCTTAAAAGAAAACAAATAAACACCTCTCTAGTTGCAGGGCTTCCAGGTGGCAGCCTGTCAGAGCTGCCTGCATCCCTGCTGAAATCTCATGTATCCAGCACAACTCCTTGTACTGTTCGGCCTCCTGAACACCCAGCGCCAGCTGTGGTGCCTGCTGAGCAGGTAATTTCATTGCCTCTCCTCCCCTGGGACTGTTCTCCCTGCAAATTCCTGCCAGGGAGAATATTGCTGCTGCTGCTTTCACAATAAAGAAAAAGAAAAAAGGAGGGGGAGAGAGAAAATGGAGAACACAGTGTTTGCCCCAGGAACTACCAAAGCCCCTCATGTGCCCTAGGTACTACTGACAACAGCCCCCTACACTTGGAGCTGCCAACACCAACAGTAACCCCCTGCTCCCTTCTCCAGGCACTGCCCATCCAACTAACCCAGAACTCCCCAGCCCCTGCTGCTCCAGAAACTACCACTACCAGCTCCCTGTCCCAGGTACTCTCATGTGCACCCACCCTGGGAATGCCCAACAGCAGCAGACATTCCCCTGCTTCAAGAACCACAAGCCTCAGATACCCACACATCCAGCTGCCCTGGGAGCTACGACGTGTGTGAAATACATTTTTTGTTTTATACTGGTTTTATTCAAAGAATTGCCTAATAGTTTGCACTAATAGGAAGGATCGTAGACTGGAATCCTGCATATAGTGCAATAAAAGAAGATATGTGAATGCTTTATCAGTTCTTGCCTCCTTTTTTCGAAGAGATGTAAATTCTGAAGTAGGACAGTAATGAAATTGATCCTTCTCTACGAAGGTGTAAACCAGACTAGCTGTGGGTGCCATTTTGCCTATGGCTCCAGTAGTTCATATCCACATGTAACTGTTCCCAGGCCTGGGTGGAAGAGTCAAGATCACCAGTGACAAACTGCTACTATGAAATTTAATGCAGGGGGGAAAGGTGGCTGGAATCTCACAGTGCCAGAAATGTACTATTTGTGATATACTGTTTTATTTCTTAGAATAGCCTTTACTGGTTTTGAAAGAAGTTTGAACTAGGCCTTAAAAGACTTTTTGTTGTTTTTGTTTTGCAATCAGTGATTAAACAGATGTTAAGTAAACAAGAGTTTATCTGAAAAAGGGTATGTTACAGCTTGTACCTCCACCCAGTAACAGGGTACTTGTGCAAATCTGGAGTCATCCTGACTGCTGCCAGGTATTATATGAATTGACTGAATTCATGATTTTCCATTGTTGCCTCATCCTTTAGATACTGGGCCTTAGTGTTTTAAATTGCATTTATACATTTGATAGCTTGTATCATAATTTATTTTTTAAGTAATAAAAAGGTTGTTGAACAAAACCTGGTGGGGAAAGTTTTCAAGAATGCCTAAATCATTTAGGAGCCTAAGTCCTATTTTCAACAATGATGCAGTTTGGGGCAAGATTTTCAAAGGTATTTAGGTATCTAAAGATAGATGCTGAGTGGGACTTTCAAAAGCATCCAAGGAGGTTAGTTGCCTAACTCCCAAATCAATGCAAATTAGGTAGGTGTTTTTGAAAATCCCACTTGATACCTATCTGCATCTTTAGGTGCCTAAATACCTTTGAAAAACTGGCCCCTTGGAGCCTAAGACTAATTGAAAGTCAGTGGGACTTAGGCTTCTGTCATGTCGGTGTTTTTGAACATTTTTCCTGACATTTTATTTTAAATGTCATTCTTGTTAAATCCTGAAGTCCAGAAGCATATTTGTTGATCTTTAATTTTTGTAACCCTCCCCTCTCTAATTCAGTTTCACAGTATGAGCAGTTGTTTTAAGATCTCATCCCCCCTTTTTTAAACTGTGAGATAGTGCTGATTTAATTATTTCTTCCTGCTTAGTCAGCCTTTTAATTACATATAGGTACGTATGGGGTGAGGTTGGAGGTTGTGGTGTTGTGTGTGTGTGTGTGTGTGTGTTTTTTTTTTTTTTTAATTGCCTTTGATTATGTTTGCATTGGTAACAGACTTGGTTTTTGTCATGGTTGATCATTTTTGAATGAAAAGGGAGCCTGGATGCAGATTGCTTGTGGGGTGCGGGATAGTGAGAAAAGTGACTTATTTTCCAGATTTAACTCTCCAAAAAAGCAAAGATGGTCTTGAGAATGTATGTGGGAGAGGAAGAGTCCCCTTCTAAACTCTCTCTCTCTCTCTCTCTCTTAAAAAAAAAAAAAAAAAAAAAAAAAAAAGAGGAGTCCTTGTGGCACCTTAGAGACTAACACATTTATTTGGGCATAAGATTTCATGGGCTATAACCCTCTTTATAAGATGCATGGCGTGGAAAATACAGTAGGCAGGTATGAATATACAGCACATGAAAAGATGGAAGTTGCCTTACCAAGTGAGGGTCAGTGCTAACGAGGCCAATTCAATTAGGGTAGATGCGGCCTATTTCCAACAGTTGACAAGAAGGGGTGAATATCAACAGAGGGAAAATTATTTTTTGTACTTACCCAGCCACTCCCAGTCTTTATTCAGCCCTAATTTGATGGTGTCAAGTTTGCAAATTAATTCCAGTTCTGCAGTTTCTCGTTGAAGTCTGGTTTTGATATTAATGTTACCTTTTTTGTTGTTGTTTTACCAAATAAGTCAATTCTCGGTTACTTGTCTTAGCTGTTCCCAAGATGTTTACCTAGGCCTGAAGGAAACTTGTCAGATTGCTTAAATTTTTAATTTATTCTAGGGTCTGTGGCTTGTTTCATGGCTTTGGAGAGCTTTGAGCAGTCCGTGTGATGAATGCTGGCACATATTTTCATTACTAAATACCAGAGTCCAAGTGCAGTATACATTCTCAGTGTGTTTAATATCTGGATTAATGTGGGGAGGGAAAGGGGCGAGTCTAAACGACTGTGTATTTCTGTCATTAATATTCATATGCATGAATCTGCATATTTGACATCAGTCCAAAACTCATGGGTAGTAGTGCCCTTCATGCTAATAAATGGAGGCCATTATAGAAACATACTCAGTGTCATCTCAACACCCTTAATTCACTTTGTTCCCACTAATCAGAGGAGATGCTGCTAGCTATTTCTTCATCCCAAGGCAGGGGAATGTATCTGGCCTAATCTTAAATAAGTAGCAGGTTCTGAAGTAGTAATGCTCAACTAATGGTAATTAAAAATGGAGATTATATTTCTCCCTAGTTAAAAGTTTATATTTTCAGTAGTAAAAACCTCAAGAATTGGAGTTGAAAGTTCTCTGAATCCCATGAAATTCAATTTTTTCATTATGGTATTTTCTCACAGGGGTTTTCTGTTTCACCCTTCATTTTTCAGAGACAGTGGACTCATAGTAGTTAGTATTCAACAGAACATCTGCCTCAGGAAAAATTTGGCAGCTTTCATGCACTCACAAAAGAATTTCAGAAAAAGTATTTGTTATCCCTAAACTAGATGCTGACAGAGCTGATAATTCTAAAACCTTTCTCCTGGGGAATAGCATATAGGAACAGTCTTAATAATGAGGAAGCAAGTCAGTTTTATTTGCATTTAGAAAAGATCAAACTCTCTCCACCTGCTCTGTGAACAGAACACCTAGTTATTGTCTCTTCCCCCCCTCTCCCTCATCAAATTGCTAGCTTGTATAGCCACTGAAGAAGTTGTGTGATGTGCCTGGCAATCCAGGAGCTTTTCTGAAGCAATTTAACAATTAGAGAACACGCATGACTCCTCCATTCCAATAGTGATTATAGAAGACCCCATAACCATTCTCTGTGCCTCTCTTTCTGTCACGCCACCTGGGAAATATTTCCTTTGCCTCATGAGTGCTTATGATTTATGTTGATAGTATAGCGTAAGCTAGTTTTTATCTTTTATAAGTTAGTTTTGACTAATCTTTACGCTAATACAAAAGACTTTTTATTTTCACATATGAATTGCTTAAAAAAAAAACCATATAGGGGTATTTTGCGTTTGGCTTTTTAGGCTAGAGCAAAACAAACATGCTCGTGATGCTTCAAAGTCATACTGTTGAAGGAGGTCATGTTCACTTAGCCATCTTTGTCTAAGAGACCAGTGTACTTGGATCTGATGCCCTCAGTTGCTCACTGGAAAAGAAGGAATGGGCCACAGAGGATTTTTCTGCCTACTTTGAGCCCTTAGTACCTCTAGCAACTTCTTTTTAAACAAAATAATAATAATAAAACCCCCCAGAGCAGCATTCCAAGGCAAGTTGTAAATGAGTGTGCCTGTTCTGCAGCACCCAGCCTCAGTTTCCCTTCACCAATAAGTCCACCAAGGCTCGTGTTGCATACCAACACACCACCTTGGGGAGTAGTTTATTAACCTACAGGGACTAGTTTATTAACCTGTTTGCGCGAACTCCATCTCTTTCGTCCCAGTTTCCCACTGCATACAGACCCTTCTTTCCTGAAGGTCTGTCTGTGTTGCAGATTCAAATAGTCTCTTTCTGAGGTATTCCACTGAGGCCGCTCCTTTCTGAGGCCAGGCTAATTTTTCACCGTCCCTTTTCTCTGAGGTCTGTTTTCAATTTTCCCAGCTAGTACAGCATCTCAGTCCTCCTGACTTCTCCCAGTCTCTGGGATAGCCAGGCCACTGTTCTTGGGCTTTGCTCTCTGGAGTCTCAGGCCAAGCTGCCAGAAGGCTTCCCCCACTGCTTCTCTCAGAAATCATGTTGGAGCTCGGCCCCAGCTCAAACGGCTCCCTGGCTCCTCGTCTCTGTTTCCAGAAGCACTCCCCTGATGCTCCTTACTCTTTCTCACAGAAAGCTCTCAATCTCCCTCTTCTGTCCACTCTTCCCTGCCTTGTAAAATCCAGATACTTTCCTTTTCTTTCAATCAGCAGCAGCCAGTTGGTCACAGGGCCTTCCCTTTCATTCTGTGACACAAATCAAGACACTGAAGCAGAGGGCTTCAAGAATTGTTCCAAATCGAGGAACACTTACAAATTTCATTATTATATAAGAGGGGCCTATTATCACGGGGCATCAGTGAAAAAGCCTCCTTGGTTCCCACAGATCCATCGATGGAGGTGGACTATGTTTTTATTTTGGTATGTGACAAAATTACCTGTTTTTGTTAGGGCCTAAACTTAACACTGGATCTATTATTATTTTTGTAGCACGGTAGCACTGAAAAATCGTGATCGAGGTCCCGTTGTGTTAGGTGATGAACAGACAAACAGCAAAAAACAGAAAGTGCTGCTCCAGAGAGCTTATTGTCTACATGGCAGACAGTATGCAACAGGTGAACAAAACAGACAGGCTGGGCGTCGTGGAGGTGAGAGAATGAGGTAACAATAAAATGAACAGTGTTTAGTAGAAGGCAGAAGTCACAGCTTGTTGGGAATGAGCTATGACTAGGGAATAGCAGGACAGACCTTGTGGTGGGAGAGGAGGACGAGAGCATAGAATGGTGATAATCAAGGAAATGTCTATGGAAAAAAGTAAAGAGAGGCCAGGAAGGAGGGAGCTGAGAGAGGAAGATAAAGTCATTGGTGTTGATGATGATCGAAAAGGGGAACTCTGGAATGGAGAGACGAGAGAGAGAGAGCGCAATGTTTGGTGAAGACCTAGTTGAAGTGAATGGTCAGTTTGGTGAGTGGGAGAATTGATTTGAGGTGTGAGCAAGAAGATGAGTGTTTAGTGGTTGCAGAGGCCATCAGCGTGGAAGATAAAGTCACCGAGGATAGGTGGGAGATTATGATGAAAGGAAGATGGCAAGCTAGGAATCAAAACCTGGTGACAGCATTGTGGGGAAGGAGGCGAAAAGAGCTGGAAGGAGTGCTGATTACAGAAGGAGTAAGAATAGGGAGAAGCTGCAAGCAGCAGAAGCTAAGCATAACATCCCCACCACATTCCTCTGGGAATGATTCTTGGTACAGAGCGCAGGAGCAAATGAAGTTGTTCTAAGAGACTGCAGCTGCTGAGGTGGTTTCACCAGGAAGATCCAGATCTCTCTGAGAACCTGGAGATGGCTAGGCAGGAGGTGAAGGTCACAGATGGCTGTGATGCTTTTAGAGATGGGACAAGCATTCCACAGAAAGCAGGACAAGGAGAGATCAGAGGTGACGAGGGATGGTCATGAGGCTAGAAAGGGTGGGACCAGAAGGGCAGAAGTGGTGATGGGGGGTGGAGTGGATGGGGGGCCAGGTTTGGGGCAGATGTCATTGGAGGTGAGGAGAAGGTGGTTGAGGAGTGTGTTGGATTTATGTGGCTGGGAGGAGGGGGATAGAGATGGGGAGGAGAAAAAGAACAGGTAAAGCTGGTGGGAACTATAGATGGTGAGGGTAGTGGGAAAGGGGAAACAGAGCAGGTGGAGAGTTTCAGGATCTATCTCTGCGACCGCAAAACAGATAATTGATTTCTTAACAAAACTCAAGTGGTATGCTCATCTACCTTTTTGGCTGAAATCTCTTGTCAAGATAGCGATACTACTGCAAGAGTATCAAGGATTCCTTCAGCAGAAAACAGTTGTAAGGACCACAGAGACTGTATCATTACTGTCAGTAACCTAACTATAATAATCATAACAAATGGACTTATGCCAGATTGCTGGGTCATTAATTATTTGCTAACAGGGTTTCCAAAACAAACAAACTAACCCTCAGTCGATCAGAAACCAGCTAATTTATATGTCTAGTGTAACTTTAAGCGTTTTTCTTACAGATAAATAGTTATTATTTGAAGCTCAGAATAAGTCTGTTCTCAAACCAATCAGTATGCAGCTGATCAACAGTAACACAGTGAGAAACTGTGTCACTCTTAGAGCACCAGTATCCATCAGTACAAACGATTGATGTAGATGTAATCACTGTGTCTAATAGAAATAAAGTCACTATAATGGAACATTGTCACAGGATCAATGTCTCCTGTTTTGAAAATAAACCCCTCAGCTTTGCCTTTGCACTTATGTACCAGCAGGAGACCATATAATTCAATTAATCTTAAATAGAGCTGTGAATGATCTATTGTGGGAATATCAGTGGCAACATATTTGGAAAAATAGAATATTCTTGATCATTCTCACATGCCAGATTACACAATAGGTTTTCTAGTGGGTGGAGACAGGAATAAATCAGCTGTGAAGAGACAAACCTTATACGATCACTGTTAAATGCTTGATTGTATAGATTTCTGTAATTTTTGGATCTGGTAATCACACAGTCACTCTGCTCGCACACCCTTCTTCAGTGGTAGATTGCCACACACAGAGGACATTTGTGAGTGTTAGGCCTTTTTGAGTCCGGACAGAAGCTGTCAGTTACAGCATTTTGCCTCCATTTCTGGTTCAGAGGGACTCATCTGTGGGTTTGGGGGGTGTTTTGTTTTGTGTTTTGTTTTTCAATGGCAGCTGACACACTATTTCCCCAAATAAGTTTTGTTTTGGGCTCTCAACCTGATTTTCCTGAATGATTTCATGGACCAGCCCTTTGATCATCAGATCAGCATTCTCGTTCAGTTCTCTTCTCTGAAGACTGTGTTCTGGGGAGCTGCTGTTCACTCAGTGAGATGAGCAATGGAATTGCAAGCACTCTCCTTACTTAATTAATTTTTCACTTAGGCCCTGGTGAAGCAAAGCAGTTGAGCACATGCTCAACTTTTAATGCTCAAATAGGACTATTCATATGCTTAAAGTTATGCACACACAAAGTGTTGAGTTCGATTGGGTCCTAAAACAACGTAGTCCCAATTTTCTCCTTTCTTGTAGTTGAGGTATCTCCACCTTCTCTGTCCAGATCCCAAGAATCCCTAGTCTGCCCCTTTTTCAGGAAAGCACCTAAACACATGTTTAAGTTGGCATCTTTGTGTCCAGACTGCAAGAGCCTTGTTGAATTTAAGTAGGCATCCTAAAGGAGCTTTATCCTGTCCTAAGGGACATTCTCCTAATGGTTTAAGGATGGAATTACATAGCCTTACTTGGCCAAGGAAAGACTACTACTTTTCTGAAAGGCAACTTTTGGGGCAGAGAAAGCAGATCTCTCTCCACAGGATTTGTACCAAGCAACAACGTGGGCTTCTACGCTTGCTTTTTGTCGGGCATTACAGGGTAAATATAGCCTCATATATGGGATTTGGGAAGTGGGTTTTGCAGGTTACCTTTCTGAAGTAATCCCACCGCTCTCTCTATATACAATGGCTGGATTGGCACAGTCAAGTGGAATTTCTTAATTTTTTGTTAATTTCTTTATGCATTCCTACGACAGCCCAATTATTTCAGGGGGCTAAGGTTGACTCTTTTAATATGTTATTTGCTAAAGTATTGGTTATAGTTACTGCTGGGCAATTCAATTAGATCTTGGGGGTGGGGTGTTTATCAGTAAAGCTCTTGGACCTTGAGTCCCTCAACTAGAATGTCCCTTCTTGGTTCCCATCACAGATATCTGACAGTGTCTTCTCTCATATTTTTGGGGGGATAGATGTAATTGAGTTAGAAAACTCTCACCAAGTGTTTCCCCCTCTACCCTGATTGTGCCTATGTGCACGAAACAGCCAAAATTAGTCCTTTAAGATTTAACTAATAGGTTCTGTGATAATGTTGTTTAGAATAGGAAAATGAGAATCAGCAAATTAGGGAAATCAGGAAAGTAAATCAGTTTTCTTTTCGGTCTGGACAATTTATATGGTGTATTGTCTGTAACAGAGTAACAAGAATTTAAATATGTAAATAACATTGAATGACATAAAGCCCCAGTTTAAATATTTAAATATAAAATTTAATATTTAAAGTTTAAATATTCCTGTAGTCAACTCTAGGCACTTGCAAAAGCCATGGCCACCAAGAAGTACATTTTTAAAAATACTGAAAATGCGTTATCTTCCAGCTACCTGGATAATAGCCCCTTCCACTCCATCAAAATTCCATGGAAATATATGTAAGAGCTGTTGCTTGAGGTTTAATATTCAAGTGAAATATTCCATAGTAATGGTAGCTGGGTAGTCTTGAGGGACTATGCTGACTTCACATAGAACAGTATCCTGTTAATTCATAGCTCAGATAAACCATTTTAAATAAATACTGAAATATAAAGTAAGTAAAAGGGTATTTTTAGTGCATTTTAGTCAACAGGTATTAAAGAAAGTGCAAACAAATCTCATGGTTTTTTTTAAAGCAGTTAACAGACAAATTGTTGCCATTAAATAACTGCATTTGAAATACACCAATTTATATTTAACTAGAAGGAATTTTTAGTAAAAACTCTACTAAAGTATTGCATGTGCCTATATTTAAGATGTTACCTAGCTTTAACCCCTCCTAAAAACACAAGAAATGTACATTTAGTAGCCAAAAGTGTTGCATTAATTCAAACAATGATAAAAATATCAGGGGCTAATGAATAATAGTAACTTCACTGTTAAGACCGACTTTTCAGCATCTAAGCTTATAATGTTCATCTTTTAAACAAATGTGGGTAGGTATAGCAGATCAACATTAGCTGTGACTTATACATTTCTTTGCATACATCTTCAGTGTAGGAAACAATTTCCAAGAATTGTTCTCAGAAATGAATATTCTCCTTGATTTTAAAATCAGTGACACTCACTGAAGCTGTACAATGGAGACAAAATAATTCCATTTTTTTCATTATATGATTTGTGCTGACCGTGGTCGTCAGAATTTTACTTCCCTAAGAAAGTATGCAGCTGCTAGCTTTGCATAACCCATAATATCTGAATGCAATTCTGAATATACTGTAACTTGTCTCTTTACCATAATATCTAGGGGCCCACTCTCCTGCATCACATAGCATATGAATTTGGGGAAGAGATTAATGGTTCAATAATTAAATATTGTTTCACTCTAGGCAAAAACAAGAAATAAGCCATATCTGTGGCTTACGTTGTAATAGAACTATGCTAGGTGTTTCTGGAGACTTAATGCCCAGATTTGAAGCTTGTGAGGATCTTGCTATCATTTTAGTTGGTTTTTCTTTTAGGGTTGTAATTCTTTCTTTAGGAAATTCCAAACTGACTGTGTCACATTGTGTGCTCTGTACACTTAAATTGGCACAGAAAGATGGAGACTGCAGCCATAAATTTGGTCAGTAAAGCTGAAGTGTATAATACAAATATTTACTGACTGAGCTAAGGAAAAAAAAGTCAGACTGGGAAAAGAAAAATTATGTTTCAGTATTTGAAAATAGAGCTGTATTATAGTGATTTAAAAGTAAGACCAAAGCATTAGAGATAAAAGATGAAGATGTGAAAAGCAGCTCATGTTTTAGACTGCTAGGAGGAAAACAATCAAGGCATGACTATATGGGATGCAAGTAAGAGGGAGCAAAAAGAAAAGGAGTACTTGTGGCACCTTAGAGACTAACCAATTTATTTGAGCATAAGCTTTCGTGAGCTACAGCTCACTTCATCGGATGCATACTGTGTAAAGTGTAGAAGATCTTTTTATACGCACAAAGCATGAAAAAATACCTCCCCCCACCCCACTCTCCTGCTGGTAATAGCTTATCTAAAGTGATCGCTCTCCTTACGATGTGTATGATGATCAAGTTGGGCCATTTCCAGCACAAATCCAGGGTTTAACAAGGACGTCTGGGGGTGGGGGGGGATAGGAAAAAACAAGGGGAAATAGGTTACCTTGCATAATGACTTAGCCACTCCCAGTCTCTATTCAAGCCTAAGTTAATTGTATCCAATTTGCAAATGAATTCCAATTCAGCAGTCTCTCGCTGGAGTCTGGATTTGAAGTTTTTTTGTTGTAATATCGCAACTTTCATGTCTGTAATCGCGTGACCAGAGAGGTTGAAGTATTCTTCTCCGACTGGTTATGTGGTTGCTGGTGAGTATACACATACCACACAACAGAACCACTAACCCAGGAACCTATCCTTGCAACAAAGCCCGTTGCCAACTGTGCCCACATATCTATTCAGGGGACACCATCACAGGGCCTAATAACATCAGCCACACTATCAGAGGCTCGTTCACCTGCACATCCACCAATGTGATATATGCCATCATGTGCCAGCAATGCCCCTCTGCCATGTACATTGGTCAAAATGGACAGTCTCTATGTAAAAGAATAAATGGACACAAATCAGATGTCAAGAATTATAACATTCATAAACCAGTCGGAGAACACTTCAATCTCTCTGGTCACGCGATTACAGGCATGAAAGTTGCGATATTACAACAAAAAAACTTCCAATCCAGACTCCAGCGAGAGACTGCTGAATTGGAATTCATTTGCAAATTGGATACAATTAACTTAGGCTTGAATAGAGACTTGGAGTGGCTAAGTCATTATGCAAGGTAACCTATTTCCCCTTGTTTTTTCCTACCCCCTCCCCCTCCTCAGACGTTCTTGTTAAACCCTGGATTTGTGCTAGAAATGGCCCAACTTGATTATCATACACATTGTAAGGAGAGTGATCACTTTAGATAAGCTATTACCAGCAGGAGGGTGGGGTGGGGGGAAGTATTTTTTCATGCTTTGTGTGTATAAAAAGATCTTCTACACTTTCCACAGTATGCATCCGATGAAGTGAGCTGTAACTCACGAAAGCTTATGCTCAAATAAATTGGTTAGTCTCTAAGGTGCCACAAGTACTCCTTTTCTTTTTGCGAATACAGACTAACACGGCTGTTACTCTGAAACCTGAAGTAAGAGGGAGGGCTCATTAGGAAGAATTACAGGGAAATTTGTTAATGTTTTCATATTTGACATCTCCTTTTGACTTTTTTGAAAGCAAAAGAATATTTTTAAATAACAGCAGTTAAGAGAAGTAAATTCAGAAATAGTGATACTTTCTCAATTTGAACTATGCAAACCTTACAACAAAGGCTGTTTTCCTTTGAATTCAGAAGGTTAGAGAGACTCCGTAATAACAGCATTGTCAAAACCCATAAGAATCCTAACAAGGCCAATTTATACTGTGCCCGATGGTAGGAAAAAAGTCTCTCAAGTGAAAACGTGAAAGAACAAACAGGACAAGAAGAGACAACACTTAAAGACTTATGAGAAAATGGGAAAATGCCAGTTATCATTTAAACTGATTTCTTAATGAATACATCCCCAATAAAATTTTCTCCTTGGATTGGGCCAGCTCTTTACCATAAGAAACTCTATCAACTTCAGACATGATCTTGCAGGTAAACTTTTATAAATATAGGGCACAAGCATTTTGTAAAACTTTTACTTTGGGTTGTAGTTTTTAGGTCTTGTGAGAGAGCAGTTTTTTAATACTAGTGAAATTCAATGTTCTTGCAAAGAATGTATTGGCATTCTTGTTAAGACCTGCTGTTGCGTTCTGAAGTTTTCTAAGTTGCCCATAAAAATTAACTCTGAAGTTGGAAC
Organism: Chelonia mydas; assembly: GCF_015237465.2. Taxonomy (NCBI): domain Eukaryota; kingdom Metazoa; phylum Chordata; order Testudines; family Cheloniidae; genus Chelonia; species Chelonia mydas. The sequence goes on from NC_057855.1 coordinate 12,589,619, forward strand.
TTAGCACTGAAACTGGAAATCCAAAATACCTTTAATTTGGAGTTTACTAAGAAAGGGGGATCACATCAACTGCAAAAAATGTTCTCAACCTCAGCCCAATCTCTGCCCTGAACCTAGATTGAATCTGTTTAAAGGTGAAACATCACTAGTCCCTAAGGCTCCCCTGCCTTCCTGGATGATGCTTCTGTATAGATGCCCAGGGCCCCTGATAGCAAAGTTGTACTGCTTGCTTCATGTAGAGATACCAATGTCTAGCAGATGGTGAGTTCCAGAACTTACAGACTTTAAGATTAATCTGCAAAGTACTGTGAAGAATAACCTTTGGAGAAATGGTGTATTGCTGGGGAGACTCCTTTTACTGTACATGGTGTTTATGTAAATTATGGAGAGGGGTTGAAATAAAACTTTCCAAAAGGTTATATAAGTAAGCATCTTCTTTTCTCAGTGCTTATCTAGCTAAACAATTTACTCTCACTGGAACTTTAGCAAAGGTTGTGGTGGATTCTCTATCACTAGCAATTTTTAAATCAAGATCGATTCTTTGTTAAAAAGATATTCTGTAGTTCAAGAAGAAATTATATGGGGAAGTTCTGTGGCTTGTGTAATAACAGGAGGTCCAACTAAATGATCACAATGGTCCATTCTGGCCTTGGAATCTATGAATAAACCAAGTATCTGGACCTTTTCAGATTCATTAATTCAGTTGGTTTTATTTTAAAGAGCATGGTCATAAAAATGGTAAGAATCTTAAAAAATAACTAAAAAAAAAACCAACAAAAAACCGATTTCCACCTTTGTATGTGCATGCTTAAAAACAAAATAGAAGTTATTTTCCAAGGTTTCTTGTAAAGTGGGGGGAAAAACCTGACTAATGGTTGTGTCTTTGTTGGAGGGTTTTAGTACATTTCGGGAATATTCATGTTGTGGTCATGGTACCATTATGTGAGAGTAAATGCAGGAGTCTGTTTATGCGCAATGTTTTTCAAAGGCATCCAGAGCACTGGATAGACCTCTTTGTTGTGCAGTCTAAGTCTACCAGAATGAAATAATGCCTTTGCTGCATTTTGAGAAATACTCTGTATTTACAGGGTCCAGGGCTCTGCTGTTGACCCACATAGTTAGCAGGTGTTAGAAGCCTGCATAAAGTTGCTGAAATTTCATTCATTGTGGTAGGTGCCCCTCATTAACTCTACCCAGAATATACGGGCAGTGGGAGTGGTCCTTTAAGAAGAGGGAACTAGGATACAGGAGATCCTGGAGGGAAATTCTAGGTTACTGGAGGAAACTTAAGATGTTTGTTTTTGATGTTTTTTGATTTACCCATCAAGCCAAATCACAGGAAGGTGTAAGGTAGGTGCCTAATCAGGGCTGGTGTGTTCTCTTTAGGATGGGATGAGGAACCCCAACCCATTCATCCTTGGCTTAGAAAATGTAACTTTTTGGCATATATAACATTTTTCAATCTAAATTTCGTAGCAATCATAGCTCTCTTCTTATAAGTCCCAATTTTAACAGTGACCTAGGCATTGTTTTCAATATCACATGGGCTTATAGATACCTAAGTCACTTTTGAAAATGGGACTTTTAGGCTGTGTTGAAAAAATTGCAATGGTTTCTAAATATCATTGAAAAATTTTGGATTCCAGGAAAATTTTCTCTGTTTTGAGTTAATGTTGTTAGGACCAGATTTAGTATTTTCGGCAGGGCCTGACTGTAATTAAATTTTTAAAATGTCAAGAGGCCTCTCTGCTGTGGGGTCAATACGTAACTGCCAAAATTTGAAAAAATATTTTCAATGGACAGTTTTCAAATTAACCTGAGGGTTTAAGGGCTGATAAGACCTTCATCTGTCACAGGATTCTGCATGAAAGAATGAATAAATAATTAATTTTCTCCATCTCTTCACAATGATTTAATTGAATCTAGAGTAAAGAGCAATATTAATATAATTTCAAGTGCTGAAAAGTACTAGCCATCTCATTCCTTTCCCTCAAGCATATATATACGTGCGCGCGTGCACACACACACACGCACACACAGAGGAAATAAGTTAAGGGAGTGTTAATACATTTAATTCACTGGTTTATGGACAGTAATTTTAAGTTTTTTCTCTCTCATATTTTTTCCTGTTCTTTTACTCTTCTGGCTCATTCTGTCTGTCTCATTCCACTTGTTGTACACCTACTTTGTGAATGCTGCCCCCGCCCCCAAAGAAAAAACAAAACAAATCACCACCACCGCTTTGGGCCTTGTTCTAATTCTGGGAAGAACAAATTCAATCAATTTGTAGGTTAGCTAATTTAATGTCTTTATATTCCTAATATTATTATTTTTCCTTCGCAGAAATCCTATATAGCTCTGTATGTTCCAGGAGAAAGTGATGGGATGGCTGTGCTGAGTTGAGCACTTATGATGTATTAATATAACTGGCTGCTTTGGATTCAGTTGTTACCTGACTTCAGCCCCTATATTGCCTCAAAGCTGATAGAACTTGTATGTGGTTGTAACAGCTCCCCAGCCATTCCAACACATGCGAACTGCTGGAGTTCTAGATCACTCCTGCCACGCCACATCCATGCCCCCACGTCAGGTAGGGTGGCCAACTTTCTACACACACAAAACCGAACACCCTTGCCCCAACCCTGCCCCCCCACACTCCCCGAGGCCCTGTCCCCGCTCACTCTCCCCACCCTCATTCACTCGCTCATTTTCACTGGGTTGGCTCAGAGGTTTGGGGTGCGGGCTCTGGGGTGGGGCTGGGGATGTGGGGTTTGGGGTGCAGGAGGGTACTCTGGGCTGGGCGGTGGAGCTGAGGGGTTCGGAGGGCAGTAGGGGGATCCGAGCTGGGGCAGAGGGTTGGTGCGCAGGGGGAGAGGGGAGTGATGGATCCAGCTGTGGGAGCAGGCTCTAGGGTGGGGAACCCTTTTTTTTTTTGTCACAGGCCATTGACCCATAGAAAAAAATCAATCACGGCTACTCACCCGCCCTGGGGGGTGCGGAGGCTCAGGGCTTCTCTTCCTGCAGCGGGGCGAGCTGGCACTTGTGGCTCCAGCCCCGCAGGGGAGTGCCAAGACTCAGGGATTCCCCCCACTTCCCTCCCCTTCCCCGCCATGACAGGGCAAGACGGCGCTCAAGGCGCCGTGGGCCGGATGAAATTAATCCGGCTTGCAGGCCCTAGGTTCCCCAACCCTGCCCTACACATAGGAGCCGGAGGGTGGACATGCCAGGGTGCTTCTTGGAAGCTGCATGGAGCGGAGGCTAGCAGGGAGCCTGCCAGCCTCGCTGCGCCACCAACTGGACACTCAGTGGCACGGTCAGCAGTGCTGACCAGAGCCACCAGGATCCCTTTTCCAACGGGCATTCCAGTCGAAAACTAGACACCTGGTCACCCTAATGTCAGGAAGCATGAAAAGGGGCGATGTATAGCTGGCTATGCTGGCCCTCCTCCTCCTGGAGATTTCTGTGCATTGGGGTAGCTGGCTAAGCCAGCTTTGCAGCTGCTTTGCACTAGTACTCCAGTGTGAATTGCCCACAGCAGGACCCAGAATCCATCCCTTAAGGTCTCATGGAACTTTCATGAAGTAGAAGTTTGTCAAAAGGAAAGTTTTAGTGGCTATCTTGATTACCTTCTGGGCTTACTTAAACATTTTCACCTGCATTGAATTTTATTTTTAATTCTATGTCAAAAGTTTGTCAGACTTCCTCTTTTCCCATTGTTGTACAGTGGAATGCATGGTAGTTCTTTGCCTGGCTGTTGCTCTCTACATGGAGGTCGGTGGAATTCGATAGTGAATTGTTTCTTGCATGTATAGAGCTGGGATCCCTTGGGATGAAAGGTGACATAGATATGTTGTTTCAGAGTAGCAGCCGTGTTAGTCTGTATTCGCAAAAAGAAAAGGAGTACTTGTGGCACCTTAGAGACTAACAAATTTATCTGAGCATAAGCTTTCGTGAGTTACAGCTCACTTCATCGGATGCATAGATGTGTTGGTGTCAGTAACAATTTTAAACAAGCGCTGTAGAAAATGGCTAAAACCAAGAGTCTGAAAGAATCTGGAAACTTGTGCAACCCTTTTCTTGTAATAATTCTCTGATATTTTAATGTCCTCACTGGGCAGATTCTATGTTCATTTAACATGTTTCCTTATTTTTCAAGGAGTGTTCCGTATTTCAAAAGTTTGTGTTACACTCTGCCACCTTTTGGCAATGAGATTTAAAACCTGTTTTCATGTGGGACAAATGCCAGTTATTTCTCCTTACTTCACTGAACATCTTGCTGGAGAACACTTTGAATCAGCCTTGCAAAATGTTACTAGCTGACTTGCCTAAGGTGAATAACACTTTTGACAGACAAGTAAAATATTAGTTTTTCCTTATCTTCATTTATCAGGATAAAGAACAGGTGGCTGGTATGTTTGTATCACAGTTTTGCAATTCTGCTTTGAATAGCTGCCTCTTGGTAGGTAATAATGCTATTTATTTGCTAAATATTAAATATTTGTATTCACACCTGATTTCTCCATATTGTCTGTCTCTTATTTTTCTTATGATGCAGTGAAATCTGAAAAATCTATAAAATGGCAGTAGGGGCACCAAGCCAGTGTTGTTGTTATGAATTTCTGCAGGGTGTGTGGGTATATAATATAAGGAGACTTCCACATTGGCCCCTAAAATTCAACTACTTTTTTTTTTTTTTTTTTTTTGATAGAGGACTGTTGTTTCCTCTGCCTTGGAACGCTTCTTTAGCTAGTGGTTTGGGGTAATAGGATAATGTACAATGTCTGACAACAAAACAGTCTGTCTAAACAGGACTAGTATTTTATGTTGGCTTTATGCTAGGTCAGGGGTTCTCAAACTGGGGGTCAGGGCCCCTCAGGGCGTCATAAGGTTATTACATGGCGGGGTCATGAGCTGTCAGCCTCTACCCCAAATCGCACTTTGCCTCCAGCATTTATAATGGTATTAAATATATCAAAAAGTGTTTTTAATTTGTAAGGGGGGGTCTCACTCAGAGTGTTGCTATGTGAAAGGGGTCACCAGTACAAAAGTTTGAGAACCACTGTGCTAGGTGGAGTTGCCGATACATACAACATAGTTGAAAAGGACATATATTCCCTATGTTTAGCAACACGAGCCTTAAAAGTTATATTTAAACTTGTTTTAAAATTCCAAGTGATTATAGAAATTATAGAATTCACACACTTGTTCTAGTATTTTGCAAGGCAAAATGCTTAAGCTTGCGGCAGAACATCTCTTCATAAATTTGTCAACCCCAGAAATGATTAGCTATATTACCTTTTAGTTTGTGGATTTATCAAGAAAAACTGCCCACTTTTTTTCTTTTCATTATCAACATGTTTGTGACTTTAAGGTAAGCTACTTAACTAAACACGTCAACCGTTATTTGTAAGAAAAGGGTATCAACATACTTTTAAAATCTGGACATTGGGTCCTGCTATCTAGCAATTGTAAGCATTGTTATGCCTTCAGAAGAAAGAGATGAGAAAGATTCAAGTAGCATAGAAATTGCAATTTGACCTCTTTCTCACTTTAAAGAGAAAGAATGTCCTAGAAAGAATGTAAAGCCTTTTAAATTTCAGCTATCTAGTGACCCTGGTCTTTCTTTTGTTTTGTTCTTGTTTTGTTTTTGCTTAGCTTTTCATCACTAACTGCTGTCCTTTTAGTTCCCTCTCCTTGACCCTTAGTATCAAATGACCACACAACCATCCTACAAGTTACAGTAGGAGCTAGCTGAGGAAGCCAACAGGTTTTATTCCTGTTTTGTGAAGTGATATTCATTTTGAACAATCCAAGAAGGCCTATTCTCTACTCTTTCCTTTTATGTTTTACTGGCGCCAGGATAATGAGGAAAAATATGAGATCTTGTTGCAAAATCATGGTGGGAGCTCAGTATGGCCAACCTAAAACATTCAAAAACATTATTTAAAAAAAACAGACACCTAAATGTTGTGTCTTGTCTTCTGGTTTCTGAGCCTTTAGGGTGCACTCAGTTCACATTTTTAAGCTTTTCTCTGCAACTATGAGAGCTGGAAACTAACTTTTTTTTTTTTTTTTTTTTTTTTTTTTTGGAAGTGGAAGCAGGGATTCTGACTCAGTCTCTTGACCCTAGTTGTTGGGGCTTTAAGAGAAACACCAAATATTGCAATAATTGGCAGCACTATGGTTGATGGTATTGAGTGATTTTTTGCACCAGTAGACATGCTTTTTTCAGGGGCCAAAACTGATTTTCTTCTCCAAATCTGCAGCTTCTCTGTCTCTGATTTAATTTATGAGCTGTATGTTTACAGTTGCACCATACCTTTAGATATAGAGGAAAAGCAGGACTGTTAGCAAGATTGTGCCTGACGGATTCTATAGCATAATGGGGTCTAACAGGTTTGGTTTCATAGTAGAAATGAATAACATGGACTGTGCAGTTTGGCCTTATATAAGACTTGTGCTATTCCTCCATATTGTCCCCTTCCTCCTTGTGTGAATTTCAGACTTTTTAAAGTTAGGGACTACAAGCACTTGTTAGAGGCACGTAAAGTTTGGTCAGGCCTCGAGAGAGATTTTCACAGCCTTGTAAACATACCTCAGTCTTGACTTGCCACACTTCTGCTAGCACAGTTCTTTCTTGAATACACACTGTCAGTCATACCAAGTTGTGTGGTAGTTTGATTATGTCTGAGAATTTAGGATGAGACCACTACGTTTTCACTGTGACCTAAATTAGCATTGTAATCTAGGTCTTTGGAGGCAAAGGCTGGTGTGTTAACTTTGTTATAAATATTAAGAGATTCTTTCAGATAGTTGTTTGGATTATATGCCGCAAAATATTGCCCAAATTTCTGTCAGAAACTATGTACTTGGAGATTCTTTTTGTTGATAAATGCCATTGACAATCATTGTTACTGTGCAGACGTCAAATTAAAAAAATGAAATATATATTCAAATGTTAATTAAAAGCAGATAAAGCCTTGATTAAAAGGAATGCTGTTTGGTCAAAATTGCCACCAAATTTATATTCTCTTTAAAAATATAAGGGTTTTATAAAGCCCACGGTATTACTATGGTTTTATTTTAACGGAAGTATGTTTTTTCCTAAACAAATATATCCCTGCAGTCTTTGCAGCCTATACATTGCAGCATTGTGCTGTTGCTTGAGAACCTGAAAATAAAATTGACTAGAAAATAAAAGTGATTAAAGCAAGCATTCTAGTTTAATTGTCCAAGTGGAAAGAAGTTTAAATCGTGAAAGATAAATTCTAGTTTAATAATGTGATTTGCTACAAACTACATTACCTATATTATATTGTTGTTTTTTGGGTTTTTTTTAAATGAGGCCAGTCCTTTGGCTTCTGTTCATTGAAATTGTGCCATCAGATTATGCCAATCTACATCAATTGTGTATCTGGCTTGATTTTTAAAAGAGTGATCTTTTACAGTGGTGTGAGCTAAATGGCATTTTAAAGGTGGGAATTCAGACAGATTTTACATAGTGAAATAAAATCCATATTTGCAACATTGTGAAGAAGTGTCTTGTTTTTATATACCAGGGGTGGCCTCCTGAGAAGGAGCCAGAATTTACCAATGTACATTGCCAAAGAGCCACAGTAATACATCAGCAGCCTCCCATCAGCTCCCCCCCGCCGCTCCCAGTGCCTCCCACCCACCAGCGGCCCCGCCGATCAGCGTCTCTCCCTCCTTCCCCACACCTCCCGATCAGCCGTTTCGTGGCATGCAGGAGGCTCTGGGAGGGAAGGGAGGAGCGAGAGCATGGCAGGCTCAGGGGAGGGGGCAGGAAGGGGTGGAGTGGGAGCAGGGCCTGTGGCAGAGCCGGGGTTGAGCAGTGAGCACCCCCTGGCACATTGGAAAGTTGGCGCCTGTAGCTCCAAGCCCGGAGTCGGTGCCTATACAAGGAGCCGCGCACAAACTTCTGAAGGAGCCACATGTGGCTTTGGAGCCACAGGTTGGCCACCCCTGTTATACACCATTTGTTGAGAATCATAGAATCATAGAATATCAGGGTTGGAAGGGACCTCAGGAGGTCATCTAGTCCAACCCCCTGCTCAAAGCAGGACCAATCCCCAACTAAATCATCCCAGCCAGGGCTTTGTCAAGCCTGACCTTAAAAATATCTAAGGAAGGAGATTCCACCACCTCCCTAGGTAACGCATTCCAGTGTTTCACCACTCTCCTAGTGAAAAAGTTTTTCCTAATATCCAACCTAGACCTCCCCCACTGCAACTTGAGACCATTACTCCTTGTTCTGTCATCAGCTACCACTGAGAACAGTCTAGATCCATCCTCTTTGGAACCTCCTTTCAGGTACTTGAAAGCAGCTATCAAATCCCCCCTCGTTCTTCTCTTCCGCAGACCAAACAATCCCAGTTCCCTCAGCCTCTCCTCATAAGTCATGTGTTCAAGTCCCCTAATCATTTTTGTTGCCCTCCGCTGGACACTCTCCAATTTTTCCACATCCTTCCTGTAGTGCGGGGCCCAAAACTGGACATAATACTCCAGATGAGGCCTCACCAATGCCGAATAGAGGGGAAAGATCATGTCCCTCGATTTGCTGGCAATGCCCCTACGTATACATCCCAAAATGCCATTAACCTTCTTGGCAACAAGGGCACACTGACTCATATCCAGCTTCTCGTCCACTGTAACCCCTAGGTCCTTTTCTGCGGAACTGCTGCCGAGCCATTCGGTCCCTAGTCTGTAGCGGTGCATGAGATTCTTCCGTCCTAAGTGCAGAAACTGGCATTGGTTGTTTAAAAGTGCCTATCTGACTTACAGTTCTTTGCTTTATTTTTAGGGTTATATCCTTTGTCGTGACCTCATGGTTTAAGTGGGAATAAAGATGAGTATAAGCAGTGATGAGGTTAACTTCCTGGTATATAGATACTTGCAAGAGTCAGGTGAGTACATGAATTATGATTATCAAGTTAATATTTCTTAGTTCCTTTGATATTCAAGAAATAATTCATCTGTAATTGGCTTTGTCAGATCCATGCAGTTGGGATTTATAATTTAACCACGTGGATTCATCTACTAAATGTGAACTGCTTCTTGTGGCTTTCTCTCTATATGTTCCTCCATCGTGAGGATCAATTCTGGTAAGTTGCCTCCTGCAACTTAATCGGCTTTAGTAATTTTAAATTTGGTAGCTTCTAACTAATAAAATAAGGGCTCGTTGAGTCTCTGGAAACTCATTTGCTCAGAAGAAGCTTTGATGTGTTGGATGGCCAAGATTCTTCATGCTCTGGGCCGCTTGAAGAGGTCTGCTGCAGAAAAATACTCTTGTTGTATGCTTCCATTCTGGAGTCCTCCGAAGACTCTCCTATAGGTTGTTCTTGTGAGACTGAGTTTCTTGAAAAAGCATGAAAATAGAACAAGCTGACATGACTCTATTTCAAACAAGGAAACATCAGTGAATGAGACAATGAATCATAGAATTTGTAAATTCCCTTTTCTAAAGACACTGTCTGTACAGGTTTCTTTCTTGAGTCTTTGCTCCTTAGTGCAAAACTAACAGAAGTCTCCTAGCTCTTGAGGATAACAGGGTAGAGCAAAAGTCTAATGCTGTTGTCATACACGGAAGGAAGGGGTTTTTTTTCCAGTTCTATATGGAACAATGACATCTGTAGTATACACTCAAAAGGTAGTACTGCTTTAAATAGTTTGAGTCCTGCTTACTGTTTTTTATGTTTTAGAAGCCCTCAGAAACCAGTCAGAGCAACAATATGTAGCTAGACATGCATGTTTGTGTATATTTCGTGAACACAGTTATTTGGTACCCAGCTGTGCCTACATGGTTTCTTTGTGGTGTTGTCTGAAGAGCAAAAGCCACAACAAAATAATTCACTGTCCTATTGGATGCACTAGTTAGGCTAAGTTCTTCTTCTGTTTCTTCCAACCCATCTGTTGGAGGCTAATTTTCATATCCCTTGTGCCTTTTGTATCTCTATCTGTTTGCATCTTTGTGTGTCTTTCTCTCTGCCTGCCTTTCTTACAACAGTATAGTTGTAGCTGTGTGGATATTAGCAAGACAGGGTGGCTCAGGTATTATCTTTTATTGGAAACAAGTTTGTCCAATAAAAAATACTACCTCACCCATTTTGTCTTTCCTACAGCATGGCAGCCCAGAGCAGAAGCTAAAAAAAGACCCCTCTGGCTCCATCCTTCACCAACAGATGACTTCTGTGTCTCTTCTCATTCAGCTTCAAGGGAATACTGCTTTGGGGACTTGCTTGAAAAGAGAAACAATTTTCAAGAAACTAACACCAAGGTTTTGTGACCATAAGATAAGCTCAAAGGCTGGCTGTCTTCATCAATAGGCACCATGGTCCATTAATGATGGCAAGTGCAATATGAGAGGAAGAAGATTTTTCTAGCACGCTAAATACATGCATTCTGTTTTAAGTTCCAGTGACAGGCACTGAGAGGTTGAACCTGATTATGAGTGACTTTACTGCCTTTGGACTATCCATCTATCTTCAGGATCTTTGGGAATGCTTGATAGCCTTAGTAGTATTTCTTTAGTGTTTCTGGTGTAAGATACCTTTTACTGATAGCGTAATGTCAAGCACGAGGCAGAACATTTAGACTTCCTTCCTCTTTTTTTAGTTTAGCCCCTCTCAGTTGAGTAGACTAATAGTAAAATTTTCAGAACTGCCTGGTGACTAAGGATCAGATTTTAAAAGGTATTTAGGTACCTAAAGATGCAAAGAGGTTCCTAATGGGATTTGCATAAGCAGGTTAGGCACCTAACTCCCATTGATCTCTGTGCAAGTAAGTTGGATTTAGGCTCCTAAAACCCTAAATTGCTTTTGAAAATGGGACTTAGGCTGCTAAGTCACTTACATTTGCTTGAAAATTTTACCCTAAACTTTTGCTTTACCAGCCAGTGCCTAATGTCTACTGTTCAATGTGAAATGGAGATTAGATCCAAAGCAGTTGAACAATTTCAAATTCCAGCCTCACAGTTGTGATGCTTGGAGTCAGAGTAGCCCAGTTGTGTTCCTGGTTTAGAACAGGCATAATTTAATGTCAAGCAAAGAGGGTCCCTTCTACTACAGCAGATAGCTCAATTGTTGATCATGAAGGTACAGATACGGAAGACGTATGTAGAGATTGGCCACAAAAGCCTGAAGTATCGCTATTGGTACTAGTACGGAGGGATCACTGGATTATAGAACACTCTGTGCAGGGATTTGGATTTGACATATACGGTCCCTTTTATTCCAGCATCTGAGTTTGAATTTTGCTCAGTGGCTTCTAGTAATCTCCAGACTTTTTGAAAACGTTAAGTTTTGGAGTATTAGCTGTCCATTAAGGTGCTCCTTTTGGGAAATCAGTGCTGTAGAAGCATTTTCCTCTATTAGATCATCGAGCACTTGTCAGGGACTGTTTTGTTCACGTGACTGTGCAGGTCTAGGGAGACAAAACCAAGAATGAATTTTAAAAAAAGGGGGGGGGGGGTTATTTGCTGGTTACCGGGTCACCATAATTCTTTGATCTGGGTGATTTAGTTTCACGGATTTTCATTTCTTCTCAAACTCCTTGTTTTTCAAATCGTATCTTAGTATATTTTCAGTAGCAATGAGCTGCATACTTTTATAAGGGCAACTTATCAACTCCTTATACATTGATCAAGACATCAAATGGATTCTTGGATTTGGAAAATAATATCAGGAAACTTCATAAGGCTTGATAGATAGTTACCAATTTAGAGTGTTCCACTCACTATTCAGTAACCATTAATGTTCTGCTTTTAGATTTGTTTGTCATTTACTCAGTTCCAACATAAAATCCTCCTCTTATTCGGTTGAGTGGGATTTTGTGGTTTGATCTGTGGGCTTTTTGTTCTGAGAAGATGGAGAGTAATACAACATCTGCTCATGGACTCTTCAAACTGAGAGAGAGAGCAACAAGAAGCAGTGATGGATGAGTCTTTCTGTCCCTATCTTACAAAAAAAAAAAAAAAATACAGTCAATGTTCTAGATGAATTTACAGAAAACCATTATAAATTCTTGTTCCATTTGCAAATTGTTGTAACAAATGTATACTATATATAAAGTTTGAAAGTAGTTTCCCAGAAGGGAATTTTAAGGGGATAATTGTCCATAAGTGGAAGGCTGATTGTCTAAAATAAAACATTTCTGCATAATAAATTTATCTTTTCAGGACAATCAAATACATAACAAGTTAACTTCCAATACCACTCTTGAATCAGTATGCAGCAAGCATGTCGTTTTAAGTGCCAGCACACACAAATAAAATGCTCTGTCGTGAATTTAATTCTCTGCTACATAGACATTTTATTCTTTTTTGTATGTAATAAAAAAAAAATCTATGAGCACAGAAAAGTAACAGATAAATCTCGGCAGAGCCCTTTACAAGTTATCAGATTATAAAACAATTAATCAGTTTTACTCAGGGACTATGCAGTGTTTAAGAGAAAATCAACAAAACAGAAACAGACAAAAATAAAAGGAAAAGTATCATAAAATAGAAAAGAGAATATTAAATGCTTTTTTTATCCTACCACGTGTATTGCAAATACAAACCTAATATAACTGAAATTTTATGTATTTGTGTTTAACTTGGTGTTTGTATTGCTTACACATTTAAAATAAAATATAATAGAGGAGTGTTTGAGGTTTCTCTTTTATATGTTTACTATAACATTTGTTTGTCTCTGTAACCAGAAGATCTTGCAATATTTTGAGAGAGTTGTCAGTATATGAGTAAATCAGTTCTGATAGTTTCCCCCTTGTCTTTAGGGTTTTCTCATTCAGCATTTACATTTGGTATAGAGAGCCATATCAGCCAGTCTAATATAAATGGTGCTCTGGTGCCACCAGCTGCTTTGATTTCCATCATCCAGAAAGGTCTGCAGTATGTAGAGGCTGAAGTCAGTATTAATGAGGTAAGGAGGTTTCTTGTTGCCTACAAAAGCATTATGTGCTTGCTTACATTACATTTGAATACTAGTATTTTTTTCTTAACTCTCTTGTGTCCTATTTATTTACTTTTACTTCAGATTCCTTACTGCTGGTGTTCACCATGACTCCACTGGTGGAACCAGAATGGAGTGACATAACTGTGTAGGGGTTCTGCCCAGTGCAGCCACACAACACCAGGCATGGTGTGCTGGCTCATTGCTTAAAGGTCCGTTATCTGTAGAGTTTTTTTCCCTAATATAATGTTGTAGTTAATCCAGAAAATACGCACACTATACAATAATAGTACAAAAAAACAAGAGTTCTTAACTTCTGTTTGAAGGTTTTCGTTCCATGGTGAACTGAGATTAATGATAGGCAAACATCTAAAGGTTCTGGGGTTCAGTTTGGAGAATGCTCCAAAAGCTTTGGGACTCATTCAAATTCTTTAAGATTTCCTACCTCCCCTTTCAACTTGGGGGCAGTCTCCCTCTTACCATCACCTACCCGCCAACAGGCCCAGAAACTTCCTTTTCTTTGAATTGTTGCTCCCATCTCAAGCAGTGGCATCAGGATTTTCAATAAACTGCCTTGTTTGTTGGGATTTCCAAAGTATATGTTGTGTCCTTAATGAAAGTACTGGGGAAGTCCCAGCTTCAGTAGAGAGGCTCAAGAGAGGAGAGCCTACAGGGTTCCACCAACTATTGTAGCTACAGCCCCTGTTAAGGTTGGTTGGGGGGAGATGGGGGTGAGGAGGGAGAGGAGAAGAGCCGTACTGCTCTAACTGTCAGGGGCCTGCCATTGGGGATGGCTCATGGAGAGAAAGGAAGGGCTCACTAAATGGAGAAAACATTTGAATTTGGTTAGGACAGGAATGATGAACGTGCCCAGGAGACTCCTATTTTGCCTGAAATGGCTTATTGATCTCTAGTCGGATCTATTATACATGATGCTTCCATGATTATTCCATGAGTATGTTTCCAGCAGTGGAGAAAGATGCATATCTAAAAGGCTGATCCTGCAAGGTATCAGCTTCTTGCGGTAGAGGCCTTTATATTTGTCAATTAAGCTATGGCACACAAACGGATTTTGCATCAATTCTGGTGTCCCCACAGTCTCTCTCGGGTCTTTGAGTTGGTTTAGCTGCAGCTTCCACAGCTTGAGTGAATGAAATCCATTTCCTCAGGAAGGGTCATAAAAACAAAGCAAGTGCACAGAACAGGAGAAGGAGAACCTCTGTTTATCACTAGGAATCCCTCTAGGTTCTAAAAATAGACCCTCGTAAGGGTCTCGTATAAGAGACTATTTTTGACTGGGTCTCGCCCATTTCATGATAAAATTCTTTGTTGTTTTTAAATTATGCTAAATTATGCTAACACTGTTTAAAAAGAAAAAGAAACAAAAACTACTCAAAGCTCCAATATTGTGTTTATGGAAAATGTCATAGGACTTCATAAGCCGTAGTCTAAACTTGCAATGTATGCGGCTCTTGAAACGTATAGTTGGATTTTTTTTGCTGCAGTCACTCATGTTTGAAATGATATTCATAAGTAGCTTACAAAAGAAAAGGAGGACTTGTGGCACCTTAGAGACTAACCAATTTATGTGCCACAAGTCCTCCTTTTCTTTTTGCGAATACAGACTAACACGGCTGTTACTCTGAAACCTAGCTTACAAAAGGTTATTTCAAATGAAAGACGCATAACTTTTGATCCCAGAGCCTCTGCTAGAGGCCTACCATGGCTTGTTTACTCACTATATATGATCACTCCAACTTTTGAGTAAAATTCCAGGCATAACCGCAGAGAAGTAAATGATGACATGTTCTGTATAGCATTTCTCTCTGCACTTGTGACTGGTTTTATGTTAAATTACAATTTTTGGAATGCATAGTTTTTCCTGGAATTTTTGTTGTTAATGACCGCTAACATTTGGTGTTATCTTTTCTGTGTGTTTTTCCTCTCCCCAAATTAGGATGGTACCTTGTTTGACGGTAGGCCAATAGAGTCTCTCTCACTGATAGATGCAGTAATGCCTGATGTGGTACAAACAAGACAACAGGCCTACAGAGATAAACTTGCACAACAACAGGCAGCAGCTGCTGCTGCTGCAGCTGCAACTAACCAACAGGGCTCTGCAAAAAATGGAGAAAATACTGCAAACGGCGAGGAGAATGGAGCGCACACTATAGCAAGTAAGTTGAGGCAGAAAAAGATCTCCGCCTATGTACACAATTGTGTGGCTATGTCTTTGTTATATATTATAATAATAATAATAATAATACCTCGTTCTTAGCTAATACTTTTTGTCAGTAGATGCAGCCTCTTATTGTATCTACAGAGTACCCCTCAGATAGTAAATGCATCCATCAGATGAAGGGGCTTGTATATGTAACCCCATGACTTGTGGAGAATAAGTTTATATGTGATACTTTAATAGTCAAGTTTCTCTACAGTGTGTGGGGATGGAGACTTCTAAACTCTGGATCATCAATACTGTAGGCCAGATTCTCATTTCCAGCCTGGCTCCTTGTGCCACTGGGGATTATTGCTGTAACTTGCCATCTGAGAATTCCCCCTGGGGTAGGGGAGCTCTCAGCTGGAATAGAGCCATCAGAGGTGACTCCTCGGAGAACTGCTTCTCCTCACCCTCACCCCAGCACGGGGGATAGGGAGCAGGGAGGGCATAACTCCACTCTACCAGTCCTCAATTAGTTTAAGTTAGAGTAGTGCCTAGGTTACTCTGCCTCATACCAGTGCCAGCACAGGGTCAGACTGGCTTATTCAATCAACCATCTATACCCAGTTTCCTGGTGGTCAAACCAAGAAGATCGCAACTGCAAAGGAGAAGAATCCAGCCTTGCATGGAAATGTAATATAAATCACTTGGATACCAAAAGATGTGTCTACCTTCTTGCAACAGTACAGATCACGGTTTTCTTGATTCATTATTCAAAGTTATTTGATACAAGTTCTTGCAAATTTTGTTTACTCAGTGGTTTAGTATTGGAGCTGTGCTGTTTAGTTGTGATTGGTCGTATAAATCATAATTTTGGGTAAGTTTACTCTTATAATCAGGTTCATAGTGTGAAAGCTCGCAGAAAAGAAGTTTAGCTTTCTGCATGCATTAATGGAAAGGCTCGATTTACATGAACGTTTTAGTGAAAAAGAATGCAATAGGGCACAAGAGCAGCCAAATAAAATTGTGACTGAATGGTCACTTAAAGCTTGTGCATTATTTGACCAGCTTTACAGTTGCACTTTATTAGTTTCTTTCATTGTTTTTCCAGATTCATTTATTATGGATAATAAAACTGTCTCCATAAATTTTGTAAATTTCAAAATTCCATAGTAATATTTCCTTTTTAACTGTGAGTAGTAACCTCAAGCTTTAGAACTGTTTACTAAGCTAGAGTAAAAATATGATATACCAGCAACCCCTACTGGCTGGAACACCAAATCATGTTGATATTGATTCTCTTCAATCAATACAGTTTTTTATATGGTGCTCTAATAGCTTCTTCTCCTCTCACACACAAGCACTGACACACACACCGCTAAAACACCTTTACTATTAAATTTAAGCAATGTATGTACAGTGGTTTTGTTTAAACAGTGACTGCCATGGATAAATGTGGAACAGTTTAATGTTTACCTCTCTTTATATTCATCTTGGTTTTCTCCAAGAAAACCCTCTTGATGTGAAATAATATTTTTTAAAATAGGGAAATATTGGTGGTAGCTGGCAATAAAGCTGTTTTTAAACGATGAATTACCCAGAGTATATTTTACAGAACAATGACAATTCAGTATGCCTTCCACATGGAAAAGCAACATGTAATCATAATTTGACAGTAGTTGTCAATATAAGATAAATATCTTGGTTATCAGTGTACCATGTATCAAGAAAACCAAATGTCTGCCTGTTAATTAAGATCATTTTTAGAAGTGAAGGGGCTGAAATGTTGGTTTCACACTCATTTATAGCCATTACTTTAAAGTTAAAATACAGAAGTTTGATATTTCATGTACAGTAGAGGCAACTGATTTCACATTCATAAGATAGAAATCAGATACTCTCTTTTATTCATCCATTTAGTACAAGGCCTGACAAATAGAGAGAGTATGCTTTTTTAAATACAAATTTACAGTGATTTTTCAGAAGTGACTATTAACTTTGGCCTTAGTTTTTGGTGCCCAATGTGAGACACCTTAAAGAGGCTTAAGGGAGGGCTTTTGGTGCTTTTTGTAATTCATGGTCCCTTTACAGTTTCTCAGATGGGATATCTAAATCTGAAATCACTGTTACATTAAAAATCTTAGCCTGTAGGTTCTGTGAATTTACCCTTCCAGAATAAACCTACCAGTTAATATTCAGCACATGAAATATATTACCCCAAGCTGTAAAAATCCAAACTCTCTTCCGTTGTTTTCCATAATTCAGATAATCATACGGATATGATGGAAGTGGATGGAGATGTTGAAATCCCTCCTAACAAAGCAGTGGTGCTGCGTGGTCATGAATCTGAAGTATTCATCTGCGCCTGGAACCCCGTTAGCGACCTTCTGGCCTCAGGGTATGTTTTCACAAAAGGAAGCAAAAATGGCAGTTTTCATTGCAACTTGGTATTCATATATTTTGCAAACACAGTACGCTATGCCCAGTAGACCGTATCTCTTCTGTCACTCTCTTGAAGTTGCTGACATTAGAACTTTTTTACCCCGACGTACAATTTTCCCTACAAGGTATGAGCGCCTGGCAGCATACAGCTGCCAAAAGATTTTCAGTGCACTCGGGTGAACTTTAAATGTTATATCCTAACTATCAAGAGTGTTGAGTGCTTGCTCCAAATACTGGGGATGCTGTCCATCAACTACGTATCTCTGACTAACTGACCTTCCCCAATATGGGTGGAGGGGGGAAAGGAAGCCAATCAGATTCTCCCCATTCTAGTACCAGTGTGGTATTCACTCCTTTGCAGTCTTTCAGTTCCCCCCTTCATTGTTCCTACCCTGGGCCTCTTCTTTTGACTCCTGTCAGGAGCTGAATGGCAGCTTCTAACGGCTGCCTCCCTGCTTGTGGCAGAAGAAGCAGAGTTGGTTTTCCATGAGTGAAAACTATGGCCTTGTATTGCCAGGGTGAGAAATACAGCAAGGACACGCAAGACAAATATAAGGCGGATAAAAGGTGGAGACTTTCCAGCCGAGATCAGGACTGTTGCAAGTATGCCAGTGCACTCAGACCTTGAAGAAGGCACTGACTCTTGCTGTGTCTTATCTGTAAGATGGAATAAGAAAAGGAGGACTTGTGGCACCTTAGAGACTAACCAATTTATTTGAACATGAGCTTTCGTGAGCTACAGCTCACTTCATCGGATGCATACTGTGGAAATTCTGCAATTTCCACAGTATGCATCCGATGAAGTGAGCTGTAGCTCACGAAAGCTCATGCTCAAATAAATTGGTTAGTCTCTAAGGTGCCACAAGTCCTCCTTTTCTTTTTGCGAATACAGACTAACACGGCTGTTACTCTGAAATCTAAGATGGAATAGTAACACTTTGCCCACCTCACATAAATGATGTAAAGATTAAATCATTTAACGTTCAGAACTCTGTATATAGTACATGTAAATCTATTACTTTGTACTATAGATCAGTAGTGGTTGGATTTTTTTCTAATAATCTTAAACAACCAGGTTACCTAATCATTATCTCCTTTAAAAACTTAATTATTATACCTTCCAGTACTTGAGGTGTATGTGATAATCTAGATATTCTGACGCTAATTTATAGGGGGTGGGAAGAGAACAATGTTAGGATTTGTTTTGGAAAAATTGACAAATCTTACAGATTTGCTCTGTCAGGGAGGGGAAAGCCTGCAGAATAAAAT
Organism: Chelonia mydas; assembly: GCF_015237465.2. Classification (NCBI taxonomy): domain Eukaryota; kingdom Metazoa; phylum Chordata; order Testudines; family Cheloniidae; genus Chelonia; species Chelonia mydas. The sequence continues at coordinate 12,608,459 of NC_057855.1, forward strand.
TTCTGACTGGAAACCAAATGTGTATATGAGAAGTAAGACTGCTCCTATGAGTCTGATCACACCAGACTATTATAACTGTCCCTGAAGTGACTGTAACTGGGACCTGCTCTCAGATCTACTGACTTTTTTTTCACTGATGTGTTTTTGAATGTTTTATGGAAAATATATTAACATACAACGTTTTTAAAATCAAGTTTCTAAAGGGGTACCACACTATATGTCTGTGCTTCTTGAAGAGGACACGGTTCTTTCTGTCGTTATGAATTAATTTGATGTTATGTTCTTTGCTTAGATCTGGAGATTCCACAGCACGGATATGGAACCTCAGTGAAAACAGCACCAGTGGCTCCACGCAGCTGGTACTCCGACATTGTATACGAGAAGGAGGGCAAGATGTACCAAGCAACAAAGATGTGACATCCCTGGATTGGAATGTAAGTGGAAATTACAAGTGCTTGAAATACCCTGAGGAAAAAAAATGCAATTTTGCACAGTCAAATGCTCAGGATATATCTGCACTGGAACTGGAGGTGTAATTTCCAATTTGGATAGATGAATGCATGCTAGCTTTGCTCAAGCTAACATGCTGCTAAAAATGGCAGCGCAGCTGCAGTGGGACAAACTAACCACCTGTACCTAGGGTCTGAGGGCTTGTCTATACATACAGCACATCAGCACAGCTGCAGTGGTTCATGAAGACACTGTCTACGCCAATGGGAGAGTTTCTCCTGCCAACAGAGATACTCCACCTCCCCGAGAGGCAGTAGCTATGTCAACAGGAGAATGCCATCGACATAGCGCTGTCTACACCAGGAGTTCAGTTGGTATAATTGTCGCTCAGGGATGTGGATTTTCTGCACCCGAGAGAGACAGATATACTGACGTAAGCCTGCAGCGTAGACCAGGCCTCAGATAGCATTGGCAGGTAGCTCACCCAGGCCACCATAGCTACTCTGCTACTGTTAGCATACGAGCTTGATCATCTACCCAAGCTGGAAATTACACCTCTGGTTACAGCATGGACAAAACCCTAAATGACAAGGGTTTTGCATCTTCTGTTATTGCTGCTGAAGTGCTTCTACTTTAGAGTCACATCAGAGTTATGTTTTTGTTTTATTGTATGCATCTCTTTTTAATATACTGCAGGTTCTGGACTAAATAGCATGACCCTTCTGCAAAACATTTTCTATTTGACGTTTGATCTGAGCCCCTTAGTTTTGAATTGTATAATAAATGTAATCACTTTTTTGCTGACAGAGTGAAGGTACACTTCTAGCAACTGGGTCGTATGATGGATTTGCAAGGATATGGACTAAAGACGGTAATTAAAATGCTTTACATTTCCATTATATTTTTCTGCATAGTGCCTCACAACATGTCTCTCTCAATTTTTGAATGTAATAATTTCAATGTAAATTTTCAGGTAATCTTGCCAGCACCTTAGGGCAACATAAAGGACCTATATTTGCATTAAAATGGAACAAGAAAGGAAACTTCATTTTAAGTGCCGGAGTGGACAAGGTGAGATAATAATTAAAGTTATTTATTTCGTGATTAAATTATACGTAGCAAACACTAAAATAAGAATTTAGAAGATAATAAAGTCATAGGAAGTATGGATTTATAAAGAAACAATCGTGCTAGATAAACTTGATCATGTGATGTAAATGTATATGTGATGATCATGTGATGTAAACTTAAATGTATACCCCCAATTAAAAAACAAAGTAAAAACTAAAAAAGAGCCACCGTGGCTTAACAACCATGTAAAAGAAGTAGTGAGAGATAAAATGGCATCTTTTAAAAAGTGGACGTCAAATCCTTGTGAGGTAAATAGAAAGGAGCATAAACGCTGCCAAATTAAGAATAAAAATGTAATAAGAAAAGCCAAAAAGGAGTTGGAAGAACAGCTAGCCAAAAACTCCAAAGGTAATAACAAAATGTTTTAAGTACATCACAAGCAAGAAGCCTGCTAAACAACCAGTGGGGCCACTGGACGAAAGGAGTACTTAAAGACGACAAAGTCATTGTGGAGAAACTAAATGAATTCTTTGCTTCAGTCTTCACGGCTGAGGATGTTAGGGAGATTCCCAAACCTGAGCCATCCTTTGTAGGTGACAAATCTGAGGAATTGTCACAGATTGAAGTCATTAGAGGAGGTTTTGGAATTAATTGATAAACAGTAACAAGTCACCAGGACCTGATGGCATTCACCCAAGAGTTCTGAAAGAACTCAGATGTGAAATTGCGGAACTATTAACTATGATTTGTAACCTGTCCTTTAAATCAGCTTCTGTACCCAATGACTGGAAGATAGCTAATGTAACGCCAATATTTAAAAAGGGCTCTAGAGGTGATCCTGGAAATTACAGACCGGTAATTCTAACGTCGGTACCGGGCAAATTAGTTGAAACAATAGTAAAGAATAAAATTGTCAGACACATAGAAGAACATAAATTGTTCGGCAAAGTCAACATGGTTTCTGCAAAGGGAAATCATGTCTTACTAATCTATTAGAGTTCTTTGAGAGGGTCAACAATCATGTGGACAAAGGGGATCCAGTGGACATAGTGTACTTAGATTTCCAGAAAGCCTTTGACAAGGTCCCTCACCAAAGGCTCTTACGTAAATTAAGTTGTCATGGGATAAGAGAAGATCCTTTCATGGATTTAGAATTGGTTAAAAGACAGGGGACAAAGGATAGGAATAAATGGTACATTTTCAGAATGGAGAGGGGTAACTAGTGGTGTTCCCCAAGGGTCAGTCCTAGGACCAATCCCTATTCAACTTATTCATAAATGATCTGGAGAAAGGGGTAAACAGTGAGGTGGCAAAGTTTGCAGATGATACTAAACTGCTCAAGATAGTTAAGACCAAAGCAGACTGTGAAGAACTTCAAAAAGATCTCACAAAACTAAGTGATTGGGCAACAACATGGCAAATGAAATTTAGTGTGGATAAATGTGAAGTAATGCACATTGGAAAAAATAATCCCAACTATACATACAATATGATGGCGGCTAATTTGGCTACAACTAATCAGGAAAGAGATCTTAGAGTCGTCATGGTTAGTTCTCTGAAGACGTCCACATAGTGTGCAGCAGCAGTCAAAAGAGTGAACAGGCTGTTAGGAATCATTAAAAAAGGGATAGAGAATAAGACGGAGAATATCTTATTGCCCTTATATAAATCCATGGTACGCCCACATCTTGAATACTGCGTACAGATGTGGTCCCCTCATCTCAAAAAAGGTATACTGGCATTAGAAAAGGTTCAGAAAAGGACAACTAAAATGATTAGGGGTTTGGAATGGGTCCCGTATTTCGGAAAGATTAAAGAGGCTAGGACTTTTCATCTTGGAAAAGAGGAGACTAAGGGGGGATATGATAGAGGTATATAAAATCAGGAGTGGTGTGGAGAAAGTGAATAAGGAAAAGTTATTTATTTATTCCCATAATATAAGAACTAGGGGCCACCAAATGAAATTAATGGGCAGCAGGTTTTAAACAAATAAAAGGAAGTAATTCTTCACTCAGCGCACAGTCAACCTGTGGAACTCCTTGCCTGCGGGGATTGTGAAGGCTAGGACTATAACAGGGTTAAAAAAGAACTAGATAACTTCCATGAATTTAAGTCCATTAATGGCTAATTGCCAGGATAGGTAAGGAGTGGTGTCTCTAGCCTCTGTTTGTCAGAGGATGGAAATGGATGGCAGGAGAGAGATCAGTTGACCATTACCTGTTAGGTTCACTCTCTGGGGCACCTGGCATTGGCCACTGTTGGTAGACAGGATACTGGGCTGGATGGACCTTTGGTATGACCCAATATAGATGTTCTTATGTTGGAAAATTAGTTGATGATTTGAATGCAGTGGATAAAATGGGCCTGGTTCTCTTTGTTATAACAATGTAAATCAACAGTAACTCCCCTGAAGTCAGTAACATTACACCAGTGTAAAACCAATGTATCTAAGATTTATTTTCTGAGGTACAGTATCAAGTCCTTTATTATCTCGAAAAATGGAAGAATGAAAAATGGCCATGTATCTAAATGGGGGAAAGTGGCCAGTGCCGCGGCGATCATTGCTGAATCAGGTTTTAGACCACATCTTTAAGAAAAATAAAAGAAGAGGTAAACAATACAGCAGTTAAATTCAAAGCTGTTTCTGAATTGAGAGGTTTTTCAGACAGTAGTTAGAACAGGAGGTACTGAAGGGTAGAAACATAAAGGACTGAGAGGGATTGTTTAGGATTTTCGGGGCTTATAACTCAGAGTGGAGGTACGAAATTGTGCAAAGGTAAATGCAGGTTTTGCTGTCAGGAAAAATTTGATTATATCCAGTTAGATTGTGAACGATCTCCCAAAAGAGGAGGTAGAAACCTCATTGCTTCAGTCATTTAAAACTGGAGAATGCAACTGAGAATATAGTGTAAGAAAATATTCTGCATTGTCTGGGAGATGAAAAGATTTAAGGATCATGGATTCCGTGAACTAACTTCTGTAAGAAAATATCAGGTCTGTTCATGCTTTCATTGAATGCAGTGACAAAATTCTCACTAACTTCTGTCACAGTAGAATCAGGCCCATAGGATATAATATAGGATAGTTAATATTATAGTTATAATATAGGATAGTTGACTTACTCATATGAAATATTTGTATAGCAGAAAGATGCCAGTATTGGCAAACTGTTCAAAGAAGAGTTTAGAAGAAGGTAACAAAAATAATTTAGGAGCTGAAGAGTTTGATTTATGAGAATAGATTTAAAAGCTGTAAATATTTTTAGCTCTTCTAAGTGTCAGTAACATAGAGCACATAATGGCCTAGAAATATTTGAAGTTAAAGGAATTGTTTGCAGTAAGACAAAAAGGTATAATTATGAGTAATGTGATGAAGTTAAAAAGAGAAAAAATTAAGATGCAGTCAGGAACTGCTTGCTTCCTGACAATTAAAATATATTAGAGTAGTCTTTGAAAGGAAGTAGTAGAAGACCCATTGTTTGGGACATGTGAAACTAGACTTGATAAAACACTAGAAAATGTATAATAGTGACCAATCCTGGCCAGCAGGAAGATGGGAGTAGAGGACCTAATAGAAGTTAATGATGGAAAAGATCTATGATTTGTAGCAATTTTACAAGTTTGTTTATTTTTTAACTCAGACCACAATTATTTGGGATGCCCATACTGGAGAAGCGAAGCAGCAGTTTCCCTTTCATTCTGGTAAGTACTTCTCTGCAGGTGACAGCTCAGATTGATCAAAAACAGAACAAAAAGTTTTAAAACCTTAATGTGCTGGGCTTTTTAAAATCTAATATACCTATTTATAGCTTGTTAATTTTGATCTGACAGCACAGAAACTGTCCGAGTAGTATACCTTTGCGAAACAAATTTTGTGTGTGTCTGCTACCGTCATTGATAACCTGTATTTCAATCTGTTACGTTGTATGTGGGGAAAAACTATAATAGACATGTATTATTGTCAACTGGCATGTCCCTCTTGCTAAATAAAACAATAATGAAAACTAACTTTTATATCATCTGTGTGGGTTTATTTAAGAACTTACCCAAAATGAAGATCTGTGTTTGTGTTTTATATCTTTATTTATGATGATCCAGAATTAAAATAGTTTTATTTAAAAATCAAAACAGACAAGTCCATTTCATTATTTTTTTTACCCCTGGTGGCTTGGGAGATGGAGCAGACGAAATAAAGAATATGTCATTTGGCACCTCTTCAGAACTCCCTCATATTTTTCCACCTTTGTGGCTCCCCTAACTTCATGGACTTAATGGCATGGCAACAACCAGAGGGGTCACTACTGACTAACGTAAAGCTTTCACGGCTACCTGGGAGGAGCTGGGAGTGGTATTTGCGATGAGCTTCCAGCTCCTGCCAGCAGGGGTGCAAAGACCATGATTAAGTCTCAAATTTGGATTGATTCGTAGTGGCTTATTGTGCTATTAGACATCAATGTTTGTCTTGCCTTCTGTATAATTGTTTCATTTCAGATATGTTCCATGTTTTGATTCTTTCCTATTAGACTTAGTTTCATGTGTCTATCTTAAACTGCATTTGCTGGTTACATTTCCCACTGCTCTAACGTGTTTAAAACCCTTTGTTAATTCTTTCGACTTGATTTAGTCACTCCCTGTTGGCATTTGTTCCAAGTTACAAAGCTGATGCACTGAAGATTCACAAATCAAACCTTTCTAAAGTATATATCTTATCTTAAATATCTCTCATTTTTCTAGCACCAGCACTAGATGTTGACTGGCAGAGTAACAACACATTTGCTTCTTGCAGCACAGATATGTGTATTCATGTCTGTAAATTAGGACAAGATAGACCCATCAAAACCTTCCAGGGTCACACAGTAAGTAGTGACTTGATTTCTATATACTGAATGAAGTTTTAAAATCTCCTTATTACTTACTTTTTTTGAAAATGTGTGTTTGCTATTTGATAGTATCAGTATATTATTAGCAGTATTAATCAGAGATCGGGGCTGTATTGTGCTAGGCACTGCATGCATGTATAACATCCAGCCAGTCCTTGGCAAGAGAGAATAGGGGGATACCACAAACTGGGTAGTCTGTACAAGGTAACAGTGAAATATTTATGATTAGAGTAATCAGCAGTCACGGCACACCAGTTGCCTTACCATTGTCAAATGATTGTTCGGCACCACAACATAGGTGAACTTCAAAGAGAGATCTGAAGAAGAGTAATGTGGTGGCTTTGAGATGCACCTATGCAGAAGAAGGCACAAAGGTGCTTTGGGAAAATTTGACTATTGGGAAATAAAGGTTGGTATTTCTGGTGGAGTGGAAATGGGAGTTGATAGTATTTTGAAATGTAGCTGTACAAGCACTCATATTAACTGTCTAACTTTATTTTTGTAAGCTGTCGTTTATAATGGAAACAAAGACTTCAACTTTACTTTCATTATTCAATTTTAGAATGAAGTAAATGCAATCAAATGGGATCCGACTGGTAATCTTCTGGCATCCTGCTCTGATGACATGACTTTAAAGGTAACTGCAATTTTGGACAATAGTACATTTTCATAGTGATCATACACTGCAACCTCTGTGTGTGTTTGTAGAGCTCTCTCATGTGCACTACGAGCCTTGCTATTTAGTAATTCAGGAATTTTAATGTCGTCATTTTATTTTTTTAATATTTGTACTTTTTTAAAAACCTGACTCAGACATTCCTAAAATCTCTCTATTAGTTAAAGACAGACTTCCATTCAAAGGGCCCAACCCTGTGAACTTATGCATTCATTTCACAGTAATTTGAGTATAATTTACTATATACATGTAGCAGTTTACAGGATCGGGCCCATTAATAATTGCGCAATCACTTACACTTGTAGTTACAAAGAAGTTGCTCAGTCATGCTCAAAGAGAAATGTTACAATCAATGTAGTGTATGGGTTATGTAGGACCAGGCTGCAGCTAGCTCCTGTGCTGGCTTTCTTCATAGCTGTCTTAATAGTAGTAGTAGTACTATCATAGCACCTAGAGCTCCAGGTATGGACCAGGCCCTCATTGTGGTAGGTGCTGCACAAATACAGAACAGAAAGGCAGCCCCTGTCCAAAGAGCTTTACCGTTTAAGTATTAGGCAAGAGATAACAGATGGAAACAGACAGAGTGATGGGGAAGTACAAGGAAACAAGGAGGCAGTATTGATTATCGTGACAGGCAACGGTTTCAGCACATCCGCAGCCTATTCATTATCAGGTTTTTCTGCAGGCATCATGGCAGAGGAGAGTTTGAAGGAGGATAATGAGTTAGCGGATCTTTACAGGGACCGTCTCTCATGCACATGGGATAATGTGGGAAAAAGCATAAAGGTGCTTGCTTGAGAATTTAACAAGTGAGCAGTAGCGTCTGTCATCATGCAGCCTGTCTATTCAAGGGTCTGCCTCCCATGCAAGTACCAGTAAATGGGTCTAAAAAGACATTCTCAGGATGGCCATGTTTACCATATGCTTGCTACCCAGTTTCCCTGAAAGATTGTCTGCAATCCGCTGGCCTTGCTGACTCAACCGGATTTGTGCACATGAATAATTCACAGCTGCATGACACCTTACAACACAGCTTGTGTAACTGGGGGAAATTATGGAACAAAATAGATTAGTATAAAGGGTCTGTCATTGCATTAGGAGTCAGAGCTTAGATACCACGGTGGTAGGTACCTTAGAAAAACTGAAGATGGACTTGAATGCCCCTACCATTCTCATTTTAGAGTTGGCTTTATATAACAGAAATATGCAAATAGATACTGCGAACGTTTCAAACCAGAAAAACTCTGTTGTTTGTATTTTATTTATTTATTAAAAGGGCCTGGTGTACTCTGCAGCTCATTCTCATGGTGCCTTTCACCTCCAGGTTGCTGCTTCACATCTAAACTAGATTGACAGCAATCTCTTCATTTCACAAGCTGTCTGATGATCTAGTGGTCTTCCAGTGGGATTACTATTAGATAGATATCTCCATCATTAAACCCCCGATTGCAGTTAGCAAACTTATTGGCCTTTCTCAACAGAGTCCAAGGAGTAAACGGGAAAGAAGATTGAACTACTCTTTTTAAACATGTTGTTTCCACGTTATGTTTGAGGCATCTGGATATGGTGGTGCGGGGAGCCTTAGACTGATGATGCCAATGTGTTTTCAAACCAGTGGATAAAATGAAGACTTTAGTCTCTAGGGTTCTTCATACAGAAACTTTTACTGATGCTGAATGTTCTTCACAGTGAGGGAAAAGGAACCAGATTTTATTTTTTGATCCAGCCATTTTAAATCAGAAATATAATAAAATGTTTCCTCTCTCCCCTCGTGGTGCCCACTATCTTTAAAAGAATTCTGATTCAGGAAAGCATCTTAACTTTAAACACATGTTTAAGTGCTGGCCATAACAGAGATGGACTTAGGAGTATGTTTAAATGCTTTCCAGAGTCAGGGCTAAAGCAAGGTGAGCTAAAATGATACCAAATTAGACATCATTAAAGGGAAAAAATTGCACTTGTACAAATAACCTGAATGAATATCAAGTTTCAAATGTATGCAAGGCTTTATGAACACTCCCAAAACAGTTTTTGTAATGAAAACACAAACCCTTAAAGGAATACTTTGTTTTGTTTGTTTGTTTTATTATTTGTATTATAATAGCATGTAGGAGCCCTAGTCATGGATTGGGATCCTATTGTGCTGTACAACCCCAGAACAAAAAGGTGATCCCTGCCCAATCTAAGTAAAGTCTTATTGCCCCACCAAGTCGAACACCTTAACAGTTTTGTATTATGCATATATTATTCTGTTTGAAGAAGTATATTTCTCCCATATCCTTTTCTGCATCCTATCATAGTTGCACAAAGTCTATTTAAAAACAAAGCTCAGTGATAACCGTGATCGTTCACACAACCTTGACACAAACACCACTATATGCTTACCTTATCTTCACATGTGACCATTGACTTCAGTGGTCTTCGGATCAGACTTGCAATGAGCATGGACGCATTTGTTTAAGTAGAAAATATTGCATGTCACTCCTTTGTTTAGTTTTTAATCCCATGCTGTTCTGATAACTTAAAGAAAACAGACACCTGTCTTCACTATAAAACAACCAGTGATGGTGCATGATGTGGGTGGCCTAAAAAGCTGTCAGTTGGGCCTTGTTAGCTGTGAGTAAGGAAGAGGGTGGGAGAATCACTATGTTCTAGTGTAGTGTTTAATACCTTAAACATAATCTGTTTTTTCCTTCCATTTTTTACCCTAGATCTGGAGTATGAAACAAGATAGTTGTGTCCATGATTTACAAGCACACAACAAAGAAATTTATACTATCAAATGGAGTCCTACAGGACCAGGAACAAACAATCCAAATGCCAATCTTATGTTAGCAAGGTAATATTTAATCCTTTTATCATACCAGTTAAGAAGTTGATCATTTCCTCCCCCCACCCCACCCCCTTTCTTTTTTGCCTTCTGTAAATGTATGTTTTGCAATACATTTTAACAGCGCAGGAAGGAGCACTAGTGGACCTCTACTTTAAGAGATACTCTGGCATTAAAGAAGAGATTTTAACATCATCAAAAGAAAAAAAATTGAATAAAATTGAAATTTAATCCTTCTGTTTTTCCTTTGGCAGTGCATCCTTTGATTCTACTGTTAGGTTATGGGATGTAGACAGAGGAATTTGTATCCACACTTTAACGAAACATCAAGAACCTGTGTACAGTGTAGCTTTCAGCCCTGATGGCAGGTACCTGGCCAGTGGCTCTTTTGACAAATGTGTTCACATCTGGAATACACAGGTACATGCTGTTTTTATATGAACCAGTTTGTTTGATTGGTGTGTTTCAGGCTTACTCAATGGATCGTATATTGTTCTAAAGCTGTTTCAGATGCTGTAGCTTTGTATATTCGATATAACTAAATATTAAATATAGTATGTGAAAGTAGCTTTCTTCAGTTCAAATGGGCCTCTTTGCAAATTTTTGACAAGGTAAAACTTAGAACTTAAAATATGACTTTTCTGTGTAAACCACAAACTAATTCTCTGACATGTTTATTCAGTGTCACAGCTTCAGCATAAGGATTCAACACGTGCACGCACGCTGGGGTCTGAAAAGTATAAATATCTGACTTGTTCATACATAGAGCTATTATCCAAAACAGCTACAGTCAGTGATATATGATGTTGTTGAATGTGTTGGATCCAGTTCCAGAAAAGAATAACTGTGCATTCAGAAATTCTGAAGTGTAATTGCTGTTTTGCAAGGAGACCTCTGTACTAGGATTGCTAATACTCTGACATAGGATCACAAGGTTTGTGTCACTGAGCTAGTTTTTGATTACAATCACTCCCACAAAAATGCTGAATTTAATTATATAGTGGTCACTTAGTGTGTCTTCCATAGTAACTATACCTCTACCCCGATATAATGTGGTCCTCGAGAGACAAAAAAAATCTCACCGCGCTATAGGTGAGACTGAGTTATATCAAATTTCCCCCCCACCCCCGTCTCTTGTTCCCTGACCGCCCCTTTCAGAGACCCCCACCCCCTACCCAACCCCCCTGTCCCCTGACTGTTCCGACCCCTATCCACACACCCCGCCCCTGACAGGCACTCACCGGCAGCAGCGGGAACCGGAGCAACACAGCCCCAGCCCGCTCCACTCCGCCACCTCCCAGCCGCGGTGCTCTGCTTCCTGCCGCCAGTGAGTGCGGGGAGGTTGGGGAAAGGACGCCCACCATGCTCACTTGCATCGGGAAGCGGAGCGACGCAGCCCCAGCCTTCTCCGCTTTCCTTGCCCTGGTCCCAGCCATGTGTGGGGGGTTGGGAAAGGTCCCACACTCACCTGCGGCGGGAAGCGGAGCACCGCGGCTGGGGCGAGGGAAGCGGAGCGGGCTGCTCCCAGCCCCCTGCTAATCCCCCGGGCCATTCTGGGACTGCAGGACCCCCAAAAGTGCCCCCCCACAGCTCCTGCCTACCAGACCTTGGGTGCGGGGGGAAGCCCATGACCGCCCCTGAGATCCTCTGCCCCTATCCATCCCCTCGGCCCCAGCCTGGCTCGGCACCCTTAACACGCTGCTCAGAGCAGCGTGTCAGAGCTTTACCGCATTGTATGCGAACCCACGTTCTATCGGGTCACGTTATATCGGGGTAGAGGTGTACTTGAACGAACTCCTATGTTTTGTATAGGAATAAGTTGAAAGTAGCTTTTCTGGTTTACTCTACAACCACCTATTCCAAGAAGCTGTTTAAGGAGTTAAGAATTGTTTCTCTAAACCTTGTCTTGGTGTGAGTTTTGGCCAGTTTATGTGCAGGTAGCTGATGTCTCCCAATATTAATGGTTTATTAGACTTTGTTGCCTCTTTGATCTTTCTCAGTATTGTACACTCAATATGAGTTTCCTCATCAGGCCAGTAAAGTATCCATACTAGAATATTTGAATTTTTATGACTTGGGAATCAGATCCATACATACTTTACTGAATGAACCTCTTCACTCAGAAATGTTATCTCAGTAGATTCTATAGTGACTGATTCTTATGATGGATCACTTCATGATTACCTGGTCTGTTCATTCCTTCCAAAGCACCTGGCGTTGGCCACTGTTGGAAGACCGGATACTGGGCAAGTTGACCTTTGGTCTGACCCAGTATGGCCATTCTTATGTTTATGTTCTTATTTACACTCAGGCCCCTTTACGCTGCCGTATAGCGAGTATTTCACATGTATGATTATACCTGCCCTCTCCAGTTCATCTGTAATGTCAGTCAGATCCTTTTTGGGGTACAGAAATACCATACAATACTTTTTATCATTGACATTTCTAGCAGATGGTAAAGCTACCCAGAAAATGAGTTGTTCACATATTTCATTACAAAGTACAAACTCAAAAATAACTCATAATTGAACTCCATTTCCTCAAAAGTTGCAAAACAAGCCCATTTCAAGTGCAAGATGGCTGTGATAGTTCACTGAATTTTGCAGAAAGGCAAAGCATTCTGCATGAAGTTGTCTGAAATGAGGTGGCAAAAATGTTTGCACAAAACTTTGCAGAAATACTTTCACCTATTTTGCGCAGCTGAAAAAGGAATGCTGTATGCAAATGAAAGTACAAGGGAAAATTTTGGTAGGCAGAATGTAACTGCAGATGGAATTAAGCTAGGACATTAGGAAATAGGACCCTTATTTTACAAAAGGTACCACTTGATCTTTAATAACCTAAAGTGACCATGACTGTCAGATGTGCCTCTTATCCAAAAGGTAGCATGGGTATACAGCAGTGATGGGCAACCTGTGGCCCATCAGGGTAAGCTGCAAATGTAAACGTCTGGCGGCCCGCTAGCGGATTACCCTGATGGGCCACGCGGTTGCCCACCATTGGTATGCAGGATAACAGAGTTTCATAAATGCTTTAACATGATGCTTAAGTAGTACGTGAGATCTTACATGGATCATTTCCCCTGGGGAGAATTTCACCCTTTAAAAGTAACAGGGAATTTCTACATACTGTACAAACTCTACTTACTTGTGTGCATTTTATTCTACTTATTGCATATCTCTTTTTCCCTTGTAGACGGGTGCTTTAGTTCACAGTTATAGGGGAACAGGAGGGATTTTTGAGGTTTGCTGGAATGCAGCAGGAGACAAAGTTGGAGCAAGTGCTTCAGATGGTTCAGTAAGTATAGTAGAACAATCTCAACATTTCTTACACATATATATTTTTATTTTATTAGACAGTTGGATAGGCTGGAGGACTCTTGACTAAACAGAGAAATTTTGTTTATTCTGAGGAAGAATGAGTACAAATAGCCAATTATGTAAAATTTTACCTATAAAATGTGGCATAAAGCTGCACTTGTTTTCCATTCAAATTAACATCCGAAATTAAGGCTGGAAGTTCTCTCTCTTGGTCATAGGGGTTTTGTGAAGTGTAATCCATTTTTATTTGTCAAGTCCTTTTAAAATTGTCAGATGCAAGTGTGAAATGTTACGATTTTGAGCCAGGAGAGGCTATAAAACAGCATGTACTATAGAAATATGTACATATGTAATTGGTCTGTTCATTTCAGTATGGAAGCTAGTTGTTTCTTGCAACCGGTTTCATTTCAAGAGAACTGATCAGTGTAGGGTGCTGGTTTTTTATATCTGATATGAATGAAGTATCATTTGAGTTGCCATTGAGAATTAAACAAAGACGGGGTATGAATTTCTGAGCACTCATTGGTTACAAGTCCCTTTTATACAAATAACATTTTGCTTACATTGCTTGGAGTGCCCAGGAAATGAGCTCCTACGTTTTAATAAAGCATGAATCTGCCCTTTTTTCCACTGTAGCAGTGTGACAAAGTCTGGCCTTCTAGGTCTTTTGATGTCACCCTGCAACAACACTGCATTAAAAATACTAATGTGTGACTCTGCACGGCAGCCAGGCAAACAGTGGCTTCTTAATGTCCTGAGTTAATAAGAAAGGAGAGAGACAGGAATCAAGCCCAACACAAATCAGAAATAAGAGTGTTGGGTAAGAGCTATTATGGGTGCGTACTCTTTGAGAGTTGGTAGCTTGAAGGAGTGCCATAAGGAAGTCAGTAAGTGAGAGAAGCTAACCTGGTACCTTCACAGTCCAGAGACTCAAATGAAACCAAAATAGATTGGTTTGTTGTGGTTCAGAACAGAAAGTGGGCAGCTCTCTTGAGTACAAAAAGAAATTAAGCCACATTGCAGAGACTTCATCTCAGTTAAAGTTTTCATACAGTCTGCATCATGTAAAAATGGGTAGCCGGTATTTTGGTATCCCTAGGACGGTGTCAGAAACCCTAAATTATCTACTGGGAAAGTGTAGAGATTTGTCCTCTACCTATCCTAAAGGGAAGATCATTTGAATATATTCAGACAAAAGTTACAGATATCTCCCCATTAAGTTCATTTGTCATGTGACACTAGTTTTAATTGAACATTTTAAAAAAAAAGTTTTCTTCTGTCTCTGATGAGGTTTGTTAGTAAAATTATATCTCTAAATCCACCCACAGCTTCCCCGCTAATCCAGAGCTAGTTATACCATAAACTGGGTGATGATGAAACAAATGATGAATGCAAATGTAGTTTACATGTGACTTTCTTTTTCTGGTAAGGTAGCCTCAATTTGTAGACATGAAGGATCTCCAGGCTCTAGCAATTGATCCATCTTCTGATTAGATTATAATAGGAAACTGTACTATTAGATGTTCTTTTCTTGGCTGGTCCAATCGGTTCTAATATTTTCACCCTCCCACAATGAGATTTAATGAGATCTTACCATACTTCACAAATTGACTCCAGATAGATTCCTTGGCTTTTAACTACCACATATTAGGCAAAACAATTCATAGTATCCTTTTTTGTTGTTTTTGTTTGTTTCCCATAACAAAAAAAGAAACAGTTGAAGTTCCAGTTAGGTCTTGTTTTGAATGACTGGGATATAACCATGTTAATCCCTTGGGGTTTTTTTAATCTGGAGAAGCAAAATCCAAATAAAACCCCTCATTAACCATTGTGTGTCTTTACATTTTGTCACAATATTCTGGTGAATCCAATGGTGGTGATTATTATATGTATTAGCAAAGCATTCAGAGACCCTTAATATGGCCTTAGTGTGCTGGGAATTGTACAAACATAAAAGAAAAAAGATCAATCTTTCTACAAAGAGCTTGCAATTTAAAGAAGGACAAGACACAACAGTGGGGTGTAGCACACCACAGGGGTTTGGGGATTGTGGAACAGAAGACAAGGGTGGCAGTACTAGGAGCACCTGGTTACGCATTATTAGCACAGCACACAGCAAAAAAATTTGCCACTTTTTAACCAAATGGGCACCAGGAGAAATACACAGGGAACAACAATGTAAAGGGTAACTCTTCAATAGCACCTAAATCATGTGTTAAAAAATGACTTAGGTACTTAGAAGCCTCAGTGTGCATAAAAGTCAATGGGACTTTGGCTGCTAAATCACGTAGGTGCTTTTGAAAATACTACCTAGAATCTTTTGGTTTTGTTCGTTGTATTCATAGTTTCATATGATGCACAATGTTCATCATGGGGGGCGGGGGGTTTCCTGCCAATAATAGATTTGTGGTTAATTTGCAAAACCTGGTTTGTTGTTGTTATGACCTCATATTACATATAGAATTGTATAGCTGTAAAAATGCTGTGCAGTGTGCATTTCTGTATGCGTATTTTTTTTTTCTTACAGGTTTGTGTATTAGACCTACGGAAATAGCGCTACTAGTTGGAAGCCATGGACCGACTATGAATGTGTACATAGCCAAAATGACTGTCCCTAACCCATGTACTGCTATAGTCCCAATTGAACCATGGCCAGTCCAGTACAACCAAACCTAAAAGAAATATATACATATACTGTATATAAAATAAAATAAAGATTACACCCTGAAGAGGATGACAGAGTTTTGTCACAGCTTGTGAATCCTGTTCACCAAGTGCTGGAATCTGCTGTGCCCCAAAATAACATTTAGAAGTTTCGCGTATGAAAAACAGAAGAGAGAGAAATATACCATACAAGAGCAGACCATACATGTACCAAATTTGGAAGATACTAATGACAGCCTTTATTTCTCCCTTTTAAATCCAGAGTCACAATGGTTTGTGGTTTTGTTTCCCCTCCCCCTTCTCAGTAGTTGAGCAGTTTGCGTGTACGGAGAAAACGGACTTGCATAAACCTGCAGCGGTATTTTGTTCTTTGCTTTTAAACATTGGTGTTTTTTTGTTTCATTTTGGTTAAGTTTACGGATGCATGAAGTAAGGGAGTGAATCGGTTCCTTGTTTATATTTTTTCACCTTTAAACAGAGTTTCTTTTAAAATATATATATTTTAATGCATTATTTCAAGAGGTAGAGTGAACTTGATATTTGGTACATTCTGTGGCTCCGAGAGCACAATTTTGAGTGGGGAGGGTGGGTGGAAGATGGGTGACTGGGGGAGAGAAAAAAGAAACTCACCTCTGAGACATGATGTTTCATGTCCTGTTAATCTATAAAGTACATCAGCAATGGGTATAATGCTGTGGTTTTTTTCTAATGACATGGCTGAAATGCAGTAGTTTCTTATTTGGGACATAATTCTGCCAAACTTAAGAATAGAAGGGCACAAAAAAAAATACAGGGATGCAAATAAAGAAATAAAAATATGCATCTTCTGTTCCTTTGAGACCATAGCTAAATTATGGTTAAATTGTGCACTATTGTGAAAAGGAGCAAAATGTAGTTTTTGGTGGGGGGGGGGGGGGGTTGGGGTTTGGTTGATTGGTTGGTTTTTTGTTTTTTTAAAGATTAAAATCTTTTTGGACGAGGGTTCATGCCACAGCTTCTACAAGAGTTCCCCATCATTGTTCGTAGGAGCTCAGATGTCTAATGTAACGAAATTCCAGTATTAAAAGTATCTAATGTAATTTTTCTTTATACAAAAAAAATCTTTGGCATATATTTGATAACACTGCCGTTATCAGGCAAAATGTTTACTACCTTAGATTTAAAAAAAATCTTAAACAGAGGACTTGCTTCAAGTTTATTTTAATAGCAGTGATTCAGCTTATTTAAAAGATGAATACTTGCACTAATTCCCCTGCTGCTCCAGTCCTGCAGTTTGTTGTATCTTGTGACTACGTTTTTTTCCAAATATAAGGTAGATGTAAGCTGCTATTTTTTTAATAATCACTACTATATTGTGTCTTTTACTCTGTTTACAATATCGAATATTTTTCTTACAGCGACATATATAAGCGGCAAACCTTTTTCTGCTCATGTGATTAAAAGTATATTGATAGTGATTTTATTTGTAAATTATAGCATGAGGGTTGTGTTTATGCCTATATGGAGTTGAAAGGGTTTTGTCTCGCATAAAATTCCAGGCGTATAAATCTCTATAAAAAGAGGTTGTCAATCTCTGTCACAAACATTTTACTTAAGAAATGGTTTATATTATAAAGCTTTGCAAAGTTATCAGTTTTATAACACTATTTCAATCACAAATTAATTTTGTGGCTCATGATCGCTAAACTTTAACTTTCTGTAGTTAAGTATAAATTGATTTAACCCAAATAATGCAGCTTTTACATTTTAACAGAATTGTTCTTTAGGCATTGATTTCTGCTATTGCCACAGACTAACATGACTTGAAGCAAGTCTGAGTTTGGCTAAGGTAGGGTCGCAGTTTGCCGGTGGTAAAGAGAATACATACGTTCTTAATATGTACCCCAGTTATTATCAATGGGGCAGATAATACTATAATACACCAAATTTTAAAAACAACAACCAAACATTCATATCCATAAAGGCAGTCATCCATGATGGTTCTGTGCCAGCTATTTTTAGGGTTTTGGAACATATTACTGTTTAGAACAACTACCCTGTGAGTTACAATATGTAGGAAACCTAATATATTGAGTGTCTGGCACTTGAAATATTGCTTTTATTGCTGGAGGTCCATGATTGTGGCTGACCTCTGTCGTCATTAAGAAAAAATAAAAAAAAAATCTGTGCAATAATTTTAAACTGTGCTCCCAGGAATAGACACAAATGTTTTGAGTATATTTAAGCTGCATTTTTCCTTTAGCAATGCATTTGTCGATTGCACTGAATTTAAATTGAAAGTCAGAGGTGATTCTTGATAGTACTTTTGTATTTTAATATGGACAGTTTATTCATTTTCATACAAGTTATTGGATGGTTGTTTCAGCGAATTTAAAAAAAAATGTTGTGGAATTCTGTGACATAACTGCAAAACCACAGCCATGTTTGATAGTATTGCCACTTTTCTTTTTCTCAATCTTCAGCTGTTTTAGTTTTGAGTAATTCTAGTTGCTTAAGCATAATGTCAAGTATCCATAATTAGAAAATACAGAGCTTCATTACCACAGGACTGTGGGTTTTCAGATGTTTGTACGCACTTCAGGAATATCAGTTTCATAGGCCTGGGTGTCTCTGGATACATGAGCCAGACGTCAAGCTGGTGTGAATCAGCGAAGCTCTGCCGCAATGGAGCTATGAGGATCCGGCCAGTATATTTTTTTGCTGCTGTTCTTTATCAACATGCCACAGTACTGCTCCAGTTCTGCACAAACTTCCTCTTGTCTCTCATGTATTATAGAGCGTTAGCCATGTGTATGCATGATGCTTATTTCCATGTTTTATGTCAGGCACGAAGGAGTACCATGGTCATTAGATTCTTTTCTAGTGCTGAGACTCATATATATATAGTAGAACAAAGTAGATTTTCCACACTCCTGCCTTTAAGGGGTACATGCCTAATATTATTAAGGCCCCAGTTCTGTGAAGACTTAAGCACATGTTTGACTTTATATGCTAAATGTCCCACAGAAGTCAATGGGGCTGCTCCCAGCATGTGAAGTTAAATGTGTATCAATCTTTGCGTACGTTTGTAAGTTAACATTTTTTCCAGCACAGTGAATTCTTGGGCGGGAACTTTAGTTTGGGAAAACTGGGGTCACATTTATTGATGGGATGAGGCACGGACTGCTGTCATGTTTGCAATCTTTTTTTATCATCAGCTTTGGAATTTCTTGTTTCCCATTTCTGTATAAGGAGTTCCTAGAGAGATCCTCATTTTCTATTTTTACTTTGGCTCCTGTGATTTAAAATTGCTGTAAAGATTCCCAACCCTTTGACTTTCTAGTATTGTTTACAAAGTATTTAAGTCCTCATACATTTTTTTTTTTTTTAATTCTTTGTAGTGTTGATAATTCAGTTTGTTTAGGGAATACTTCTTTACAGGGTTAAATGGTGTGTCTGGCAGAGGACTGGAACTCTTGTATGAAATACTAAAAGTGCCTCTTTTTCTGGGTTGGGGGAGGGAAGTAATAATTACCAGAGTGTGAATGACATGACAGTTGAAACGTGTTTCTAGATTTTAGGACACTTTAGTGAATCTTAAGAGAAAGGCCAAAGATTTGTACCAACTTTAATTTTTATGTTTTTAAATGCATTCCTTTTTCCTTACACTGCTTACCTCATGTTAAGGTATTTAAGGAGACACTGCTGACTTTAAAGCGTTCTCTATCTTTAGGAAGTTTAGTAGGTACAATAGGGCTGTTGTACCAGTTCGCCTTGGCTATAGAGCAGTCTAACAGCTAATGAATTTAATTCTGTCATATGAAGGAACTTCATTAGAATTGCAAATGTGGCTTTTCAGCTTGTAAATGAAAGGTTGTATGTTTCCTCTGTTTAGTAAAGAGAAGACATAGGGGCCAATTTTCCAGTCCTTACTCAGGCAAAAGCTTCCCCCTGAAGTGAAAAGGTCAATGGGATTTTTGACTAAGTAACCGTTGGAGGATGGGGTCCTTCTAAGTATTGGACAATGTGACACTTAGGTATAATGGGCCAGGAAAAACTCCTATTGACTTAGCGAGAATTTTGCTTGAGCGAGCTCTGCAGGATTTAGTTCAGTAGTCCTTTAGCTTGGCAAGCAATACTCTCCTACAGACCTCTTCTTCCTACCGAAAATGCCTGTAGAACTTGTATGAAGAGGGATCTCCAGAAGTCTGCACAAAGCAGGAGCAATATTGTGGCATGTTGGAAGAAAGTACTGGTTTGGGAGATGGCAGTAAATCTCCATGAAGACACCTGGCATTTTCCCTGGTGAAGAGGAAGATGTGATGCAGTTTTCACTCAGTTTTCACTCTAGCGCAAGCTCTGAAATATCACGCTCAATAGTGAATTTTTCAATATGAATATGATTGAAGGCAGACAAAAAACAGAAAAGTGCACCGTTTCTTTTTAAAAATTGCAGGTTTTGTATTAATAGTGCTTCAGCTCCGTAGTTTTGAAGAGCTACAAAATTCTCTTCAGCCTTTGTTTCCAGGCTTGAGGCCTGATGATAACGTGGGACATTAATTACTTTTTTATTTTAAGTAACAAGCATTTTTACTTCATAATGGTTTCCTGGCATTAGAGGATAAATTTAGGGAAACAGTCTGCATGTTGTTGCTAGTCCAGTGTACTTTGCAATCTTGTTTCACAACAGACTGCAGTGTGCAGATCAGTAATCCTAGAATACAGAAATAATTTTTTCTCTCTCTCCTGACATTCACACTGTAGTTGTAATGGTTTCATTTTGAAGTTACAAATCCTTTGGGTCTAATTCTGTGAGCCTTCCTATAGCACTGGATTAAAATGTCTGCATCATTTCTTCAGTTATCCAGTTAAACTACAATTGTTGTAAAAGTGTAAACCAGCCCATGACAGTTTTTTGTACTTGTTTAAAGGACTTTTATTGTTCAGTTTTCATGATTATTGTCTGAAGAAGACTGATATAGATGTTCTATACTGTCCTGGACCATGTTAATTACACTATGATGTTATTTTGGTTCTACATCACAATGATTTGTCCCCAAAACCCATATCCCTTCTAGGCACATTTTCTGTTGCAGTTTCCCTTTACATTGTATTGCTCTGACAACTGTAATTTGAATCAGATCTGAAAGAGGTCCAGAATAAAATATATTTTGATATTATGTTGGCTGGATGTTCTGTAAAACATTTAATATCATATATTTGGTACAGGATAGTTGCAAATAGTTGGCTTGGTAAAAAGAAGAGGAATGTTACAATTGGTTTATATCTATGTTAGCACAGTTTCATTGTTCTTTAGTAAGTAATGTAAAGTAACACCTTGTGTAATGTTATTGGGGTAGTGCTCGTAACAGATCCATAGCAGCAGAAGTGCTTTATGACCTTGATTCAGCAAGAGACGTTGGCCCCCTTAGTTTCAATGGGACTGCTGCCTGCCTCTCCTGTGCTGAAAGTTACATGCACGTTTAACTACCTGGCTGAATCGCAACCTATATGTAGAATTACACATTTGTTTTTAACAAGCTGTTTGAAAAAAATGTGCAATAATAGGTGTGTGTTCTTCCCATCAGGCACCCGGTGGACGTGGGAAAAGGTAGGTAGAAGATTATGAAGTTCCCTTCACAGCCCCATTCTTGAAATGAAAGGCTGGGTCTTAAGGTTTTCTTTCTCCTATTAAGCTGTGGAGTTTCACTTCACAGAGCTCCACTCTTATTCCCTGGCTAAGTTTGATTATACAGAATATTTTTAGGCCTGTTCTATTTTAGACATTTGGAACAATTTTTGAGATTACATATGGAATAACATGCATCCATTTGTATATAATGAAGCTATAATTCCTTCAAAATTTAGGTGATACCATAAACCAAAAGAGGGAATTTATATTTTCTTGTTTGTTTTGATGCCAGTAAATCTCAGTAATGGAATTATTGCTTTGTTATATAGTTGTGTTTATTTGCTGTACCACATTCAGGAAAAAATAATGATATTCAGTCCGGTTATTTTTACAGTTGAAATTAATCTAATGTATGTTATCAAAGCTTATCTTTATTTTAACATGTTAAAACTTCTGTTGCAAAATTTTAGTTAATGTGTTTAAAAGTAAAAAGCAGCTTGGGATGGGGAAGTAGTTATTTAAATGCAAAACTGGTCTTGCCCTCCATCCACATTGGTACATGAATTCTTTATAGAACTTGTCTACTATAGCTTGAATACTGTGGGAGGAACAACAGGGAAGAACAAATCACTTTCCCTATATCATTGGTACCAACATGTACCACAACCACTGGCTCCTCCCCAACACTGCACATAAGTCGGTCTAGATGTCTCGAGAGATCTGCAACCTTTGCACCTAGTAGGCAATTCACTATGCAATTCTCCCAGTCATCACAAACCCAACTATCTATATTTCTAATGATTGAATCCCCCATTATTATTACCTGTCTTCCCTAATAACTGGGGTTCCCTCACCTAGAGGGGTATTCTCAGTGTGTGAGGATACCATGATATCATATGGCAGGATGGTCCAACTATGGGAGTGTTTCCCTCCACTCCAGTTTGATGATGTCCTTTCCAGAGACTTTCATCCTTCTCAACAGCACAGAGGTTTTCAGATTGTAGGTGGGATGACTCTACTGTGTCTCGGAAAGTCTTGTCTATGTACCTCTCTGTCTCCCTCAGATCTTCCAGTTCAGCCACTCTGGTCTCTGAAGGCCATGAGCTGCTTGCACCAAGTGCACACATACGCGACGTGCCCAGAAGGCGGGTAGTCGTACATGCCGCACTCAGTGCAGTAAATTTGATAGCCCCCACTTTGTTGCTGGACTTTTGCCTCCGTTATTTTTACTCCTGCAGCATTTTTGTTTTGGGTTTTTGTTGTTGTTGTTGTTTAGTTTTAAGACTCTCTTAAACAACAGGGTCTTTAAAATGGCTAAATAACAGATCAACTCAGATTATGCTCCATGAAGCCAAGACTTCCTTGTGAGGGATCAACTAAGAGGAGCCCATCCAAAATTCCTCAGGGATTTAACTGAGGAAGAGAGAACACTAAAGTACTAGACTGGATCCAATGAAGGGCTCGCCTAAGGGTTAAAAATAGTGAAATTGCAGGCCCAAGGTGCACCGGACACCAAGAGCCACAGTTTGTAGGTTCCAGACAACTAGAGTCTAGTCAGAAAATAGAAATAAGGATATACAAATTTTCAAGTAAAATATACAAGTGACATGGACAAATGCACTTGTGAAATATTCAAATTAGGGTTGGTGATTAATCGCAGTTAACTCACGCGATTAACTAAAAAAAACTATTTGCAATTATCAATCGCATTGTTAAACAATAGAATACCAATTGAAATATATTAACTATTTTTGGATGTTTTTCTACATTTTCAAATATATTAATTTAAATTACAACATAGAATGCAAAGTGTACAGTGCTCAGTTTATATTATTTTATTACAAATATTTGCACTGTAAAAATGATAAATAGAAGAAATAGTATTTTTCAGTTCATCTCATACAAGTACCACAGTGCAATCTCTTCATCATGAAAGTGCAACTTACAAATGTAGATTTTTTTTCTTTTTGTTACGTTGTTTTGTTTTTGAGTGCAGTCATGTAAGACTTCAGCGCCTACAAGTCCATTCAGTCTTACTTCTTGTTCAGCCAATCGCTCAAACAGGTTTGTTTACGCTTGTGGGAGATAATTTACAATGTCACCTGGCACTTTTGTAGCTGGCATTGCAAGGTATTTGTGCCAGATATGCTAATCATTTGTATGCCCCTTCATGCTTTGGCCACCATTCCAGAGGAAATGCTTCCATGCTGATGACGCTCATTTTAAAAAAAAAATGTGTTAATTAAATTTTGACTGAACTCCTTGAGGGAGAATAGTATGTCTCCTGCTCTGTTTTACTCTCATTCTGCCATATATTTCATGTTATAGCAGTCTCAGATGAATACCCAGCACATGTTGTTCGTTTTAAGAACACTTTTACAGATTTGACAAAACGCAAAGAAGATGCTATTTCTAAAGATAGGTACAGCACTCGACCCAAGGTTTAAGAATCTGAAGTGTCTTCCAAAATCTGAGATGGACGAGCTGTGGAGCATGCTTTCAGAAGTCGCAAAAGAGCAACACTCCTATGCGTAAACTACAAAACTCGAACCATCAAAAAAGAAAATCAACCTTTTGCTGGCTGCATCTGACTCAAATGATGTAAGTGCACATGCGTCGGTCTGCGCTGCTTTGGGTCATTTTCGAGCAGAACTGGTCATCAGCATGGACACGTCTTCTGGAATGGTGGTTGAAAGATGAAGGGCCGTATGAATCTTTAGCGCATCTGGCGCGTAAATATCTTTCAACGCTGGCTGCAACAATGCCGTGGAAATTCTGTTCTCACTTTCAGGTGACATTGTAAACAAGAAGCGGGCTGCATTATCTCCCGCAAATGTAAACAAACTTCGTTTTCTGAGTGACTGGCTAAACAAGAAGTAGGACTGGGCAGACTTGTCGGTTCTAACATTTTACTTTTTTTTTTGAATGCAGTTATTTTTTTGTACATAATTCTCCATTTGTAAGTTCAACTTTCATGATAAAGAGATTGCATTACAGTGCTTGTATGAATTGAATTTTGAGGTGAATTGAAAAATACTATTTCTTTTGTTTTTACAGCACAAATATTTGTAATAAAAAATAAATATAAAGTGAGCACTGTACACTTTGTATTGTGTTGTAATTGAAATCAATCTATTTGAAAATATAGAAAACATCCAAGAATATTTAAATAAATGGTGGTATTGTTTAACAGTGCAATTAATTGCGATTAATTTTTTTAATTGCTTGACAGCTCTAAAAATTCCTCAAGATAGTTAAGTCCAAAGCAGACTATGAAGACTTAAAAAGGAACTGGGTGACTGGGCAACAAAATGACAGCTGAAATTCAGTGTTGATAAATGCAAAGTAATACACATTGGAAAACATCCCAACTATATGTACAAAATGATGGGTCTAAATTAGCTGTCACCACTCAAGAAAGAGATCTTGGAATCATCGTTGATATTTCTCTGAAAACATCCGCTCAATGTGCAGCAGCAGTCAAAAAAGCGAACAGCATTAGGAACTATTAAGAAAGGGATAGATAAGACAGAAAATATCATAATGCCATTCTATAAACCCATGGTACGCCCAAACCTTGAATACCGTGTGCAGTTCTGGTGGCCCCATCTCAAAAAAGATATATTAGAAATGAAAAAGATACAGCGAAGGGCAACAAAAATGATTAGGAGTATGGAACAATTTCCATATGAAGGATTAAAAAAGACTGGGACTGTTCATCTTAGAAAGGAGACGACTATGAGGGATATGGTAGAGGTCTATCAAATCATGAATGACGAGGAGAAAGTGAATACGGAAATGCTATTTACCCCTTCACGTAACACAAGAACTAGGGGTCTCCCAGTGAAATTAATAGGCAGAAAGTTTAAAACAAAATTATGTGCTTCTTACAACACGCAGTCAGCCTGTGGAACTCCTTGCCAGAGGATGTTGTGAAGGCCAAAAGTATACCTGGCTTCAAAAAAGAATCAGGTAAGTTCATGGAGCATAGGTCCATCGATGGCGATTACCCAGGATGGCCAGGCATGGCCCCCTTTCAGAAGCAAACTTGGGACCTTTAAGTTCACGCCTGCATGGGGGGGAGTTACAGCACATCACTTTGATGCGTGCTGCTACTCACACCCCCGTAATGCAAACTGCAGGACAGTGTAGACATGCCCCAAACAGGACAGTAATTTGAAATGTTACGATGTAAGTAAGGCCTACCTCTGTTTAAGGTACAGCTCACTCCAGCAATGCTTTTAGCCCAACTGTGATTTCAGTTACACTTGGGTAAATTAGAAGTGTGTCTTTTGAAATCAGTGACACATACCCTGGTGCGAAGCTGCTGTGGGCAAGATCAGAATTAGGCCTACTGCATGGAGCTGTGGAGCCCAGAAAAGCCCAAGAGGCTCAGTACAGAGAATGTGAACTACCAACAATTAGTCACGATCTCTTACCCACCTTGCATTTCTTGCACCTTAAATTTAGGGGGGTTGGTTTCCTGTTTTAATTGGTT
This sequence comes from Chelonia mydas, assembly GCF_015237465.2. Taxonomy (NCBI): domain Eukaryota; kingdom Metazoa; phylum Chordata; order Testudines; family Cheloniidae; genus Chelonia; species Chelonia mydas. The sequence continues at coordinate 12,634,458 of NC_057855.1, forward strand.
ATCTGGAGAAGCTCACTGAGGAGCAATTGCAGGGAGTGGGCTTTTTAACAACAGGTAGCTTGATGAATAGCTCCTTTTTTACTGAAGGTTGGTGAGACAATGCTTTCTGTGCAGAATTGTAGGGAAGAATTTTCCAAAGCACTCAGTGTTGTCTGAACTCTGCTCCTGTTAAAGTTAGTGGTAAAACTGCCAGTGACTTCAGTATAAACAGATTTGGACCGACACGCAGTGCTTTTGAAATCCAGTGAGTAGTGTCAATGGGAAGAGATGGAATTTATGACAAATGTAGAGATCCGCACACACACACCCCCCCCCGCCTTACATTAAAAAAACCCCATACTTTTAAAAATCAAATTCCCTGAACCTGATGTAATAAAGTTTAAGATTTTAACAACTTTAACTCCTTTTGGTCTTTACTCACACTTTGAATTTGTCTCAGCTTGGACAATGAAAACAAACTAGACATTATGCATTGTCTTTACAAAGTCAGTTTGGCCCTTCTGCTGGTTTTATGATTTTGTAAACTCTAGTATTTACAATATATAAATGTTGGGGACATATATGTATGCCTTGACATCTCCTTGTAGTTACCGGTAAGTGATTGATTGTTATCCACTTAAGAAATTATGGCTTCATAGCATGAAGATAGTGGTGAAGAATTCCAATTACTTTTACTTAATTTCCTTTTTAAACTGCTATTTGGAAGCTTTGCAGTTCTTCATTTTCTATTGCAAGTCTCATCTATCTTCAATTTGCTCAGATACTGTAGCAGTGGAAAAAAGTCGGATAAGTTTGATGCTGATAAAAATGAATACAGACAATCTGCTTTCCGGCAGTAAGTAATTTCAAGCCAGAAGCCAATTCTCTAGGCCAGGGAATATGAGTGTCAGTAGTTTGTTACAAGTGCATTGTTTATAATTACATATTCAGTTTAGTAGGTAACTTGAAATTTGTTAAATATTCTATCAGTTGTTTCATAAAAGACATTCTAGTTCTTGCAATTAGTTTAATAAAGCATCAGTCATTACCACTAAACCTCATTATATTTTTACTTGAAAACAAATCCCTGGAGTTATCAAATTTTTCCATTATGTGCTTTTAAATTGCTGAAATGTGCAGTCAGAAACCCATTTAAAATGTCTTTTAAACAGAGATACGGTTTATTGTTTCTCAGACTGCAGATATGCCTCTGAGTTTGGATTTCAGGTCTGTGATTTCTTATGAAGGCACTGAAGTGCGAAATACCTGTTGACCCATTTATTTGTCTCCTAGCTGATTATCGTTTGCTTGGCTGGATGGATTAATCAACCCAGTGGTTTCTGTCATATGTTTTATTTATAGCAGGTAAGTTATGCTTCTCTATTGGACTCAAAAATCTGTCTTGGCATTGGAAGGTTGATCATTAATGTACTACATGACTTTGTTCCTGCATCATTTTCCTCTGCAGATGCAGGGTTTTTAGGGATTCCATCACTGAACTTGTATCAAAGGGACTTCACTTCATCCATTCTTTTTATCACCACCAATATTTTTCGTGCTGCTCCTTTCAGGAGGACTTTTAAAAAATTGATATTGGATATTTTCCATGGTTGGGTTTCCATAATAAAACAAATCAAGTAGTCGGGAAGACTAAAGTGAGTGAGCTTCTTACACAGTCCACCAACACCAGCTGCTCTTCTTCTTGACAAACATTCAAATGGGGACCGAGCTCAGATTCTTCTTGATAATAAATGAGGCCACTCCCAACAGTAAATGAAAGAGGGGAAAAAACACTGGGAATGAAATGTTCTAATCAGCATGAATTGGGACTACTTTAAAACTATTTACTCTACATGTTGCAGAGGCCCCACTGGCGATCAGGCCCCATTGTGCTAAGCACTGAACGTTCATGTAGAAAGAGACCATTTCTGCACCAAAGAGCTTACAGTCTAAACACACAATACATACAAAATAGTGGGAGGGAAAACAGAGGAGTGAAGTGATTTCATAGATACTAAGGTCAGAAGGGACCATTATGATCATCTAGTCCGACCTCCTGCACAATGCAGGCCACAGAATCTCACCCACCCACTCCTGAAATAAACCTCTCACCTATGTTTGAGCTATTAAAGTCCTCAAATCATGGTTTAAAGACTTCAAGGTGCAGACAATCCTCCAGCAAGTGACCCATGCCCCCATGCTACAGAGGAAGGCGAAAAACCTCCAGGGCCTCTTCCAATCTGCCCTGGAGGAAAATTCCTTCCCGACCCCAAATATGGCGATCAGCTAAACCCTGAGCATATGGGCAAGATTCACCAGCCAGATACCCAGGAAAGAATTCTCTGTAGTAACTCGGGTCCCACCCCATCTAACATCCCATCACAGGCCATTGGGCCTATTTACCATGAATATTTAAAGATCAATTAATTACCACAATCATGTTATCCCATCATACCATTTCCTCCATAAACTTATCGAGTTTAATCTTAAAGCCAGATTGGTCTTTTGCCCCCCACTGCTTCCCTTGGAAGGCTATTCCAAAACTTCACTCCTCTGATGGTTAGAAACCTTCGTCCATTTGTTCTTGTGTCCACATTGGTACTGAGCTTAAATAATTCCTCTCCCTCTCCGGTATTTATCCCTCTGATATATTTATAGAGAGCAATCATATCTCCCCTCAACCTTCTTTTAGTTAGGCTGAACAAGCCAAGCTCCTTGAGTCTCCTTTCATAAGACAGGTTTTCCATTCCTTGGATCATCCTAGTAGCCCTTCTCTGTACCTGTTGCAGTTTGAATTCATCCTTCTTAAACATGGGAGACCAGAACTGCACACAGTATTCCAGGTGAGGTCTCACCAGTGCCTTGTATAACAGTACTAACACCTCCTTATCTCTACTGGAATTACCTCGCCTGATGCATCCCAAGACCGCATTAGCTTTTTTCACGGCCATATCACGTTGGCGGCTCATAGTCATCCTATGATCAACCAATACTCCAAGGTCCTTCTCCTCCGTTACTTTTAATTGATGCATCCCTAGCTTATAACTAAAATTCTTGTTATTAATCCCTAAATGCATGACCTTACACTTCTCACTGTTAAATTTCATCCTATTACTCCTGTTTACAAGGTCATCCAAATCTTCCTGTATGATTTCCCGGTCCTTCTCTAAATTGACAATATCTCCCAGCTTTGTATCATCTGCAAACTTTATTAGCACACTCCCACTTTTTGATCCAAGGTCAGTAATGAAAAGATTAGATAAGATTGGTCCCAAAACTGATCCCTGAGGAACTCCACTGGTAACCTCCCTCCAGCCTGACAGTTCACCTTTCAGTAGGACCCACTGTAGTCTCCCTGTTAACCAATTCCTTATCCACCTTTCAATTTTCATATTGATCCCCATCTTTTCCAATTTAACTAATAATTCCCCAGGTGGCACCGTATCAAACGCCTTACTGAAATCTAGGTAAATTGGATCCATTGTGTTTCCTTTGTCTAAAAAATCTGTTACTTTCTCAAAGAAAGAGATCAAGTTGGTTTGGCACGATCTACCTTTTGTAAAACCATGTTGTATTTTTCCCATTTACCATTGACCTCAATGTCCTTAACTACTTTCTCCTTCAAAATTTTTTCCAAGACCTTGCATACTACAGATGTCAGTCTAACAGGCCTGTAGTTACCTGGATCACTTTTTTTTCCTTTCTGAAAAATAGGAACTATGTTAGCAATTCTCCAATCATACGGTACAACCCATGAGTTTACAGATTCATTAAAAATTCTTGCTAATGGGCTTGCAATTTCATGTGCCAATTCCTTTAATATTCTTGGATGAAGATTATCTGGGCCCCCCCGATTTAGTCCCATTAAGCTGTTCGAATTTCGCTTCTACCTCAGATATGGTAATATCTACCTCCATATCCTCACTCCCATTTGTCATGCTACCATTATCCCTAGATCCTCTTTAGCCTTATTAAAGACTGAGGCAAAGTATTTGTTTAGATATTGGGCCATGACTAGATTATCCTTGACCTCCTCTCCATCTTCAGTGTTTAACGGTCCCACTTCTTCTTTCTTTGTTTTCTTCTTATTTATATTTCTATAAAACCTTTCACTATCGGTTTTAATTCCCTTTGCAAGGTCCAACTCTAGTTGACTTTTAGCCTGTCTCACTTTATCCCTACATGTTCTGACCTCAATAAGGTAGCTTTCCTTGCTGATCCCTCCCATCTTCCACTCCCTGTATGCTTTCTGCTTTTTCTTAATCACCTCTCTGAGATGCTTGCTCATCCAGCTTGGTGTACAACTCCTGCCTATGAATTTTTTCCCCTTTCTTGGGATGCAGGCTTCCGATAGCGTCTGCAGCTTTGATTTAAAGTAATCCCAGGCCTCCTCTGCCTTTAGATCCATAAGTTCTTCAGTCCAATCCACTTCCCTAACTAATTTCCTTAATTTTTGAAAGTCAGCCCTTTTGAAATCAAAAACCCTAGTTGCAGATTTATTTTTGTTTATCCTTCCGTTCAGTTTGAACTGAATTAGCTCATGATCACTTGAACCAAGATTGTCCCCTACAACCATTTCTTCTATGAGGTCCTCACTACTTCCCAAAACCAAATCTAAAATGGCATCCCCTCTAGTTGGTTCAGCAACTACTTGATGAAGGAATCCATCAGCTGTCGCATCTAGGAAAATCTGAGCCCTATTATTATTACTAGCACTCGTCCTCCAGTCTATATCTGGGAAGTTAGTCTCCCGTGATCACGCAGTTTCCATTAGTATTTACTTCCTTAAAAACATTAAAGAGGGCTCTATCCATACCCAAATTAGATCCAGGAGGTCTATAGCACACCCCAAGCACTATCCCAGGGGAGGCTCTAGTAGTTTTCTTCCCCAATGTAATTTTTGCCCAGACGGACTCTGTCTTATCCATTCCATCGCTTCTTATTTCTTTACATTCTACCTCATCATTGATATACAATGCTACTCCACCACCTTTACCTTTATTTCGGTCTTTCCTAAACAGCACATACCCTTCAATACCTGTAGTCCAGTCATGACTACTATTCCACCATGTTTCTGTTATCCCTATAATATCGGGTTTCACTTGTTGCACCAGTAGCTCTAGTTCCTCCATTTTGTTACCTAGGCTCCTCGCATTGGTGTACAACCATCTTAATTTTTGCTGTTTGACCTCGCTCACATTCTGTACCCTATTAGGCACGGTCATTCTACAGCCAGTATAATCTATTAGACTGGTATCCACACTGCACTTCCTCCTTATATACATTCTCCTACCCATAGCTGTATCCTTTCTTACTTTGTTTTCTTCCCTCTCAATGCTAAAATTCGGCGTGGAGATTGCCTGGACATCTCCCAACCATCTCCCCCAAATCCCTAGTTTAAAGCTCTCTTAATTGTGCCAGCCTCCATCCTAGAAGTCTATTTCTTTCCCTACTCAGATGAAGTCCATCCTGAGAGAATTGTCCTCTGTCCATGAATGCCTCCCAGTGGCCATACATCCCAAAGCCCTCCTTATAGCACCACTGCCTAAGCCATCTGTTGATAGTCGTAATCTTGTCACACCTTTGTTGCCCTTCTCTAGGAACAGGCAGAATCCCACTAAAGACAACCTAAGCCTCGATTTCCTTAAGCGTCTTCCCCAGCCTAGCATAGTCTCCCTTAATACTTTCCAGCAAGAATCTAGCCGTATTATTTGTTTCCACATGAAGGATAATTAGGGGATTCTTTCCTGCTCCCTTTAGGATCCTTTTCAATCTCAGGTCTGCATTCTGTATCTTAGCACCTGGAAGACAGCACACCCTTCTATTCTCTGGATCAGCTCTGGTTACAGGCCTGTCTATTCTTTTCAGTAAAGAGTCCCCGATCACATAGACCTACCTTTTCCTAGTGACGGTGCTATTCTCCAGTCTATCCCCTGTTCCCTCTGGCTGCAAGTTCTTTCCATTCCTATTTTCCCTTATAATCCTCTTCAACCCATCTTGTATCCTCCTGGGGCTCATATTTGGTGTAGTCTCCATTGACTCTTCCCCTTTTCCTATAGGACTAGCCGCTCTTCTCTTCTTCCTTGCCCTTCCACCTTCAGTGACTACCTGCTGAGCGCCTTCTTCATTTTCCAACTCTGCAAACCTGTTCTTGAACTCTATTTCTCCTTCACTAGCCTGTCTTTTCCTCTGCCTGGTTCTTTTAGTCACGTGCTTCCACTGACCACTTTCCTCACCCAGTCTCCCCTCAGAATTCCTCAGTCATGCTTCCATCTGCAAGTCTGAGCTTTTCCCTTTAGATACTTCATGTCTTTGCTCCATAATCTGCTCGAAACCCTTTCTAAACTCAACCAGACTTTCCACCTGCATCTCCAAACCTCAGATCTTTTCCTCCTTCTCTGGGTTCTCACTGCATGTCCGCAGCAGATCCAGAATAGAACCTAGGTCTCTTGACTTCCAGGCCAGTGCTCTACCCACTAGACCATACTGCCTTTCTACTCTACCCAGTTTAGGATGATTTATTTCAAAATATGGTTGGGGATTGTTGCCTTCTCCCCAGATGTGAGCATGGAGTGGATCCTTCTCCACTAACAGACACCACCCCATTTTGGAAAGATAGGTCCAGGTTTTCCTGGCTCTGGGTTTTAATGCAGAAGGGCACAATCTGGCCCATACATTCTCAATGACATGACTGTGTTTTCTTAACATCTTCCATGAGGAGTAATATTGTGGGGAAGGTACAGAAATTGTTAATGTACATGATACCTTTATAAAAGAATTGAATTGCTAAGGTGTTTCGATAGTATGGTAATGAGGTTTGGTATAAGTACTGAGAGAGAGAATCTCTGCCACTTTATATTAAGCATGGTTTCAGGCAGTAGGTGTTTTCTAACATGCTAAAAAATACTTTTGATCAAAAGTTGCTCCCGTCTGAGGGGTGAACCAGGGAAGCCTGTATATGCCTGATTTCTAAATGCATAGATATGTTCTCTACCAACCAGCTTCCTTTAGAGATTCCAAAACCCCTTGGCTTCAAAGACAACCAAGCACATACTATGTGGGAAGCTTTAAAAAAAATCCCACTTTTGTGACACCAGTATATAAAATAAGCATTAGATCGCCCCTAAATGGGTGAACAGCAACCAAAAGATTACTTCTGTACTGAAGATAAACACAAGAAACTTCAGACCTAATGGTGAGCGGGGGAGGGAGGCCGGGAGCAGGAAGCTATAAGCCACTGGAAGGTCACCTCTGAATCCATTCCTTATAGTAGCATCTACAAGCCCCAACCAAGATCAAGGGCCCATAGGACTAGACACTGCACATATACATAGTCAGTCTCTTCCCTAAACACTTTACAATCTAAATAGACAAGAGAAACAAAAGGTGGGAGGGGAAACAGAAACACAGACAGTTGAAAGTGACTTGCCAAGGTTACGCAGCAGGTTGGTGACAGGACTTCAACCCTGGTCTCCTGACTCCCCATCCAGTGCTGTATCCTATATCACACTGGATCCGGGCCTCTTAGTTGGCTGCATCCAACAGGAGATTACCATATTCACATAAAGGACAATGCAGACAGCTTGTACAATGTGAGGAAAATCTCATTGTTAAATAGCATTCCTTTATAAACATGGAAAAAACACCTGTTCTTTTCAGTGGTGGTCCATATTTTCTGAGAGATTGCAGAAGGTAGTTTTCAGCAACTGGGCATCCAAGGGTACTATGCAGCGTCGCAAGTCCAAGAATGAGGGAATTAGAAGATATGGCAACTATTATATCAGCTCCAACTGAAGGAGAATGCTAACTATTGGTTGCTAAGGTTCACAACCTGGGCGATTTGTTAGATTCACAGCTTCTGGTTATAGGAATGGTTACTTGGAGTTCTTCTTTGAGTGCTTGCTCACGTCCATTCCATTGTAGATGTGTGTGCTCGTCACATGCACCAGTGCCGGATGTTTTTCCCTCAGTGGTATCCCTAGGGGACCGGCTCTGGTGTCCTCTGGAGAGGTGCACGTAAGTGCCAATGTAAGGGGCTGGCTCCCTCTCCCTCAGTTCCCTCTTGTCACCAGTGACGGTGTGCCCAGTCGTGAATCTCTTGTATATAGTTCTTAGTTGGTATAGTTTATTAGTTCCCTTAGTGCCTAAGATAGAAATAGTTAGCCCCATATGGGACTTAGCCTAGGGATGGGGCATGCCCCGGTCCCAAGTTTTGAAGCCTTGTGACCTCTGCAAAAAACCTATGCCAGTCAGTGATCCACATCAAAGCTGTCTGAAGTACTTGGAGGAAACCCATGTGAGCGACAAGTGTTGCATTTGTTAGAGTTTCCAGCCACAAGCCAAAAAGGAGCGTGGCATTTGTCTTAGAGCACTCCTTATGGAGTCAGCCCTCACACCGGCCTTGGAGCTGGCTAGATTGGACTCCGCTCCAAGTGCCGCAACATTGGTGTGGAGCGTGCTGCCGACGTCAACATCTGACCAGCGCCCTTCCCCCGTACCCACTAAAAAGCAAAGAAAGGCCGGGAGAGGGCATTCTATATCCTGTAAAGGGAAGAAGAGGGAAGGAGGAGAGCGAACACCTGCACAGGGAAGCTCCTCTCCTCCGACCAGTGGCCACACTTGAGCTGTCGAGCCCCCTTTGAGACCTACCACCCTGGGAAGCAGCATAGGCACTCAGCACCTGGTGGTGCCGTCCTCACCAGGCCACTTTCAGGCCACTAAGGACATATTATGCCCACCAGTGCTGCCGATGCCAGTAGCGAGGTGCCCCGTTCGAGGGGTAAACCCGCCTTGGGACTTCCCAGCATTCCTCATCTTTGCATCACTGCTTCCCGCTGCAATGGGTGCCCTGCCAGCGCTCACCTGAGCAGAGCCACCAGCCCCCAGATACGGGTCAGCCTACCTGTCAGGATTCCTGGCATCATTCCCCCAACTCTAGGCAGCATTCCCCAGGAGCCCAGCGTCAATAGCTGGCTGTCTGGCTCAGACCTGTGGAGGTGGGTCGTCAGTCCCTGGAGTCCCGGTCCCTGGAGTGTCCAGGGCGGTCTCCAAGCTCAAGGCACCACTCAGTAGAGTTGTGATGCCAGTCCCCAGAGTTCTGCCGCTGGTCATCGGAGATGTGACATGGAGAGCCATCATCCTGGTAGAGGTCCGCGGTGGAGATCAGCAGAGAGGGCCAATGGGAACATTCAGATAAGCATCATCGGTACAGTTCTGGTCCCCCAGGCAAGTCTCCCCCTCCTCAGGCATTGAAAGTGAGGAGGAAGAATTGCCTGCTGGCCAATGCCACCAACCGGGGGCATCAGCATTTCCCTCTGGCCACCAGTGGCTCCAGGGCCAGAGGCTGGCTCCGTGGCAGCTATGGAACCTCTGGGGGTTTCCCCAGCCATCACAAGGACACCGGTCAATCTCAGGGGCATCTGAGAAATGGTCAACTACAGTCTCCCACGCACCCGCCTGACGGAGTCAGAACAAGGTCCTCGGGGGCAGTCAGCCTCAGCCAAGACAGAAGCAATGGAGTTGGCAGACCCACCTATATTCGCCTCCTCATCCTCTTGGCCCAATGAAGAAATAGCGGGGCCTTCCCACACGGTTCCCCAGGACGACATAAGGGCTCACCAGGAGCTTCTAAAGAGGGTGGCATTGAACCTGGGACTCAAAGACCGGGAGTTGGCTGAATCCTCCAGCTCCCTGTTTGATGTTTTAAGTGCAGCAGCCCCTCCAGGGTGGCATTGCCCATCCACGAGGGAGTGATGAAACGTATCAAGGCCTTGTGGCAAACCCCCTCCTCCCTGCCCCCAACTCCAAATGGGTGGAGAGAAAGTATTATGTCCCCACTAAGGAGTTTGAATACCTGTATACCCACCCCGCTCCAAGCTTGTTATATCAGAAGCCAATGAGCACAATAGACAAGGCCTACCGGGATCAGCGCCTAAGAATAAGGAGGCAAAGAGGCTCAATCTCTTTGGCAGAAAAATGTATTCTATGGCCAGCCTCCAGTTGAGAGTGGCCAACCATCAGCCCCTACTGGGCCATTATGATTTTAACATTTGGCAGTCTATAGTCAAGTTCGTAGACTGGCTGCCAGAGGAACCCAGGAAGGAGTGCCTGGCTATCCTTGATGAGGGCAGAGCTGTGGCCAGGGCAGCCGTCCAATCGGCCTCAATGTGGCAGACTCTGCTGCCTGGCCCTGGCTTTGGCCATTTCCATGAGGCGTACATCCTGGCTAGTCATCGGGCCTGTCAAGGGAGGTTTAGCAGTCCATCCAGGACCTCCCATTTGATGGCCTGGCACTGTTCTTGGAACAGACAGACAGCAAGTTACATGGCCTGAAAGACTCTAGGGCTACTTTGTGCTCTCTGGGCCTTTGCACACTGGCACCTGACAGAAAGCGGTTCAAGCCGCAGAGGTCCCACAGGTTCGGGAGCCAATCCTGATCAGAGCCCTTCCACAGGAATGGCAAGGGCTACAAGCACTGGCAAGGCCAACATCCGGCCTCCTCAGCTCACTCGAGCTTTACCCACAGCCAACCGGGTATTAAGCAGGCATTTTCAAAGTGCGCTAGAGGGCGATCTTCTAGCCTGCATCCTGGAACCAGCACCCCTGTTATTTTCTAACCATTTGTCCCCCTTCCTCCTTGCCTGGGTCTCTCTAACATTGGACTAGTGGGTCCTCAGCATGGTCACAGGGGGGTATACCCTCTAGTTTATTTCTATCCCTTCCTCACACCGTCCTTCCCCGTCCCTCTTCCGGGAACTTTTTCATGAACATCTGCTCACTCAGGAGATGCAAAGCCTCCTGTGGGTGGGAACCATGGAGGAAGTTCCTTTGCACCTGAGGGGAAAAGGGTTTTACTCCTATTTTTCTTATCCCAAAGGCCAGAGGTGGGGGATCTATGCCCCATTCTCACCTGCGAAACCTCAACAGATATCTCAAGAAGTTGAAGTTCACATGGTCTCCTTGGTCTCCATCATTCATTCCCTGGATCCAGGAGACTAGTACACCACCCTCGATTTGAAAGACGCTTTCACATATCGATATTTCACGGACACAGAAGGTTCCTATGATTTGCAGTTGGGACTTCCCACTATCAATTCACAGTGCTCCCTTTTGGCCTAGCAATGACGCCAAAGATGTTTACAAAGTGCATGTCAGTGGTGGCGGCCTACCTCAGACGTCAGGGTATCCAGATTTACCCATACCTCAATGACTAGCTCATAGAGGGCCGCTCCAGAGTCCACGTCCAGTGCAGTGTTAAGACGTTGTGAGCCACATGTCAAGCTCTAGGCCTGTTGATAAACGAACAAAAATAAACATTGGTTCTAGTTCAAAGGATAGAGATTATCAGAGCGGCCCTCGACTCTATCTGAGCCAGAGCGTTCCTGCCAGAGGCCAGGTGCAGGGCAATATCAAATCTGATCACCAGCATCACTGCCCATCTGCTCATCACTGCACGGGTCTGTCTCAGGCTATTGGGTCACATGGCCACTTGCACATACGTTGCTCGACATGCGAGATTCAGACGACATCCCCTCCAGATGTCACTGGTGTCAGTCTACTCCCCACCCAGGCATCACCTGGAAAAGTTCCTCACGATCCTGCCACGGTACTTACCTCCCTGCAGTGGTAGTCTGACCCAGTTCTGGTGTTGGAGGGTGTGCCGTTTGTTAACCCATGATCCACGGTCTCCCTGATATCAGATGTGTTCGACCTCGGTTGGGGAGCGCATGTTAGCACACTGCAAAGTCAGGGCTTATGGTCATGAGAGAAACTCGCACTACATATAAAAGGGAGCTAGGAGCCATCTGTCTGGCTTGCTGAGTATTCCTGTCCAGTTGGGTGGTGCAGGTGTTGACAGACAACACGGCCTCCATGTTCTATGTCAACAAGCAAGGGGGAGCTCATTCGTCGGCTCCGTGCCTGGAGGCCCTCCATCTGTGGGACTTCCCATCCCACATGTGATCCACCTGGAAGCCTTTTATCTCCCCGGCGTCCAGAACACGCTAGCAGATCACCTCAGCAGGTCCTTCTTTTCTCACCATGAATGGTCCCTTCACTTGGAGGTAGTCAGGATGCTTTTCCAGAAGTGGGGAGCTCCCTGAGTGGACCTGTTCGCCATCAGCCAGAACAGAAAGTATCAGTTCTGCTCTCTGCAAGGTCTTGACAGAGACTTGCTTTCCTGTCTTGGTCAGGAGACCTGACATATGTCTTCCCACCAATTCCACTCATCCGCAAGGTCCTCTTAAAAAATCAAGAGAGACAAGGCATAGATCATTATGATCTCCCCGGTTTGGCCTCCTCAACATTGGCTTGGCATGTTCATGGACCTAGCCAAAACTGCCCTATGGTGCCGCAGGTTCTCTTGGAGAGTAGAAAGCCCTCCACTGGGGTAACTTACCTGACAAAGTGGGAGCGTTTCTCCTGCTGGGTGTCAGAAAGGAATATCTTCCCGGCCCAGTCATCTCTGTACTCCATCCTGGAATACTTGCTTCATTTGAAGCACCAGGGCCTTGCCTTCTCTTTGATCAAGGTGCACCTGGCCACCATATCGGCCTTCCATTCCCATGTCCAGGGTAGATCGGTATTCTGACATGAGATGACAAGCAGGTTCCTGAAAGGTCTCAAAAAGACTCTTTCCACCGGTCCAAGACTCGGTTCTCCATGGGACCTCAACCTGGTCCTCGCCATGATCATAGGCCTGCCCTTTGAGCCTCTAGCTTCATGTTCCCTTTTCCACTTGTCGTGGAAGGTCACATTCCTTATAGCTATTACCTTGGTGAGACGAGTCTGCGAGATTAAAGCCCTGACTTCGGAGTCCCCATACGCAGTGTTCTACAAGGATAAGATTCAGCTGCATCCCCATCAAGCCTTTCTGCCACAGGTGGTGTCGCACTTCCATGTCAACCAGGATGTTCCGCCTGGTGTTCTGTCCAAAGCCTCACACGACCAGCGAGGAGAGGTGTCTGCACATTCTAGATGTTAGGTGTGCCCTGGCTTTCTACTTGGAATGTACCAAGCCATTCCGCAGATTGACTCAGCTCTTCATTGTGATAGCTGACAGGATGAAGGGCCTTACGGTGTCTTCTCAGAGGATTTCGAATTGAATCACCAGCTGCATCCATACTTGTTATGAGTTGGCGCAGGCTGTGCCTTCACCAGTAGTGAAGGCTCATTCAATGAGAGCTCAGGCATCTTTGGCTGCTTTCCTGGCACATGTCCCTATCCAAGAGTTCTGCAAGGCTGCAGTGTGGTCTTCCGCGCACATGTTCATGATGCATTATGCCATCACCCAGCAGGCCAGAGATGACGCTGGCTTTGGCAAAGCTGTGTTGCAATCGACACGTCCATGAACTCCTACCCACCTCCGGAAATACTGTTCGGGAGTCACCTACAATGGAATGGACAGGAGCAAGCACTCAAAAAAAATAAAAAATTTTTTAAAAAAAGTGACTAACCTTCTGTAACTGTTGCTCTTCGAGATGTGTTGCTCATGTCCATTCTATAACCCACCCTCCTTCCCCTCTGTCAGAGCTCGGCAAGAAGGAACTGAGGGAGGGGAGAACCAGCAGCATCCCTTGTACCGGCACATACGCACTCCACTTCAGGTCACTACAGCCAGTCCCCTACAGATGCCAGTGAGGGGAAAACTTCCGCCACTGGTGCATGTGGCGAGCACATACACCTACAATGGAATGGACCTGAGCGACGCGACTCAAACAGCAGCAGTTGTTATGGAAGAGTAGTAACCGTTTTTTGTTTTCATCAATAGAGCATAGCAAGAAGGATGTGTTCTTTTCCCATTGGAGGAGGGCCTCAACACAATTATCCAGATCTTTGCCACCTCAGTTTGGATTACTTCAGTGAGCTCCACCTTAGACTGTTTGACAAGTTCAGCTTCTAATAATTATGACAACGCCTGCCCACTTACTAAGCAACGTTTCCTGAAGTGAGCACATGAGATGTGCACTGTGTGGTCTGCCCTGGCTTCTGGGTAAATGTTAATGTGTAGGTTTGTACTGTACCTATAATAAAACTCTCAATGGTTCAGTTCCTGACAAAATAAGACTGTCTCTCCAGACTCTCTCCCCAAAGATCAGACTGTCATTGGATTCAGTTTAGGCATCTAAGGTACTGGCCATCCTGGTTTGAATAGGAAGGGATGCTTGCAGGCCAATTTCAGGGATGAGTTCTCAGGTCTGAAGTCCTTCCACTGCTCCCAATACCCCCTGCAAGGTTCACCTGTTTTCCAAGGCTGTTTCCACAAGTGAGGGCGAGGAATCGATTGGGTTTTTGGGATGGCGTTAAGAGTTTCAGGCTGCAGGTGTCTCTTTTAAGGAAGTTTTTCTGATGACCCATATGAGCCGGATTATTAGCTGGTTTTAATTAGTGTTGGTGCAGTGTATAACTCCTATATGTACAAAGAGAGATTAAAAGAAATATGCAGAAGACGTGGCATTTGAGTGATGTGTGTAATCTGAATGAGGCTCTGAATAGGAAACAGAAATGCTTCTTGGAATCTGAGTGAATTTAGTAAGATTCACAATATAAGTGGTGTTATTATGTCAGTTTCCTGTAAGCCAATTTGCTGTACTTCCCGCCTTCCTTCTCCACTGTACAAAACAACAGCCGGAGGAGTCATTAAAACGAAGATTGCATCCTAAAATTGTCTATAATTCAGATACTCCAGTGATAGAAAAATGTATAGTTTCAAGAGAAGCCATATGCAAGAAAGATCCTTGACCAAATTGCAGAGATTTTAGTTTGTTCAAACCAGCCCCTCTGTGCTTTAGAGGAAACAATTTACTACTTTAGTAAATAAACACAGCTGTTAAAAAGTTCAGATTAGGCAGTCGGATTCATAGTCTGCTGAGTAAATGATAGTGTACAGCCTTTGCTATCTACAGAAGCAAAGACTCCCAAGCTTCCTTAAAATCCTGCCCTTCAAAGGAAGATTAAACAAAGATGCAGCAAATTATACAGTGGGACCACGATCCTTAGAGCGGATGTCTGTACAGATTGTTAAGATTTCATTTCTGAGAAACAATATATAGTGGGAGTGCGTGTGTGAGAGAGAGTGTGTGAGTGTGTTTGGTGCTTTTTGAAGAGTGCCAAGGTGTCAGCCTTGTAGAAGGAGGGGGCGAGTTTCAAAGACACAAATGGTAGTTAGCACCTAATCCCCATTGAAAATGATGCCTTTGAAAATCTCACCCTCAGATCCTCTACTTATCTTCTAAGCTGGTACAGCATAGGCAGCAGCCCTGCAAGCTTCCTCAGCTCAGTCTTACACCAGGATTTAAGCATCATACTTTAAGCAATGTCTGTATATAGCTTATTGCAGAGGCAACCAAGCAGGATGAGGTACAGCCATATTGCAAACAACTAGCCCCTGCCCCAAGGAGTTTACAATCTAAAAATCGGGCATATTGCCTGCAATCCAGTAACAAGTAGTGTCTGCGTGTCTTGCCAACTGCGTACCTGCTAGGTAAGTGGAGCATCCACTGTGGGCAGAAAGCGCCTTCTCCTTTTGGACTATACCAAGTTCCAGGGTGAAAGTTTGGCCCTAAGGAAGTCAATCGCAAAACTCCCATTGACTTCAATGGGACCAGGATTTCACTCCATGTCTCCAACTGTAGGCAGAACCCATTTTAAATCTAGGAAGTGGGTTTAGAAGCTCATCACAGTTGCTTGGTATGGCCTATACCCGTGTTGGTGGTTGCAGTTCTCCCCTAAAAGCTGCCGCTTTCCCATTCTTTGCCATTGCTGACATAACTCATTGGTGACACACATTAGCATTTATCTAATACCAAGGGCTTGATTCAGATGCAGGGTGCTGAGTTAGGGGATTGGTGCCCAAACTTTTCCTATTGTGCTCCCTCTTATCAGTAATGGGATCTATCTGTGCTCCCCCTCCATTACTGCACAGTTGGCTCAGCAGAGGCCCTTGTCCCTGAAGGTGGAGCTGGCCTGGAGGCAGAGAGTGAATGGGGGCAGAGCTGGGCAGTGGGCAGAGCAGAGCTGTGGCAGGGGGAAGAGCTGGGCTGGGAACAGTGCAGGGGGCAGAATTAAGCCGTGGCTGGGGTCGGAACGGGGTTGGGGCAGAGTGGGGCTGACCCGAGCTCCCTCCAGTGGGGGTTGACCCGAGACTCACGCCCATCCCCCCGCAATGTTCCTCCACATCCGCTCTAGGGAGGTACGCCCCATGGTTTGGGGGTCACTGCTCTAGGGCAATATGGAAAGGAGCAGGTTCTAAATCTTTAACTCGGAAAAGGGCAAAATTAATCTCTCTGAGGGAAAGCAATGTCTAGAGAGTCTTTTTAAACTAAGCCATTAATTTAAGAAAATAGGACAACCCATCTTCCTAGCCAGCTACCAGCTATTTTATCCCAGTCCTGTTTCCTGTGGTGGACCAATGCTAGTTGCTCTCTGCACCTGCCAACTCCAGTCAGCAAAGAGTAGAATGAGTTCCTGTCACTGGATGGATGAGGCATGCCTCACACATACAAGACCAACTCCAGTGGGAGCAACGCAAGGCCCTGTATTCAGCGCATTGTGGCTGTGGTCAGTCTGGCTATTTGGAGGAGGTTCTTTCCAACTGTCTGTGGCCCTGGGGTGGAAAATTGAAAAGGATGATGAAGCACTGGAAAACCTGAGGTGGTGGGAAGGTGGTGATGAAGGAAGGCAGAGTAAAATGGGAATGGAGCTGTGGGAGATAGTGAGCAGAATACTGTAAAGTGGCCGGTTTAAGAATGGAGGGGGGAAAGCTGGCGAGGCAAGCCAGAGAAAAAGGGTGAGAAAGGACCAGGAAAAGAAATCGAATAACAAGGGGAGACAAGTAAAGAAGCAGTTGCACAATTTTTGTAAATGGATATGCAAATTTCCCTCTGGCTCCTGGCAAGGTGCCAGTGTTCCCCTTCGTTCTGCATAGGTTTGGCACCCATATGGTTCATGTGTACTCTGCTTTTGTCAGCTAGTTGTAATCTCTGCTTGACTGATACAGCAGTAAGTAGTGGGTGGCCTCTAGTGAAATGACAGTGTAGGCTGGAATGTGGTGGAGTGGTGGAAGGGAAATTTGAATTAATCGCTCCAGCAAATGACGATAGTGCTCGTTTCCAGGGAGTTCTCTCGGTGAACATATGTATTGAATGGATGGAGCATCCAATCATCATCTCTGTACATAGGGTTGCCGACTTTGGTTGGATGAATTCCTGGAGGTTTCATCACGTGACATTATCTTTAATTAAAGATTAATCTTTAATTCCTGGAGACTCCAAGACAATCCTGGAGGGATGGCAACCCTATCTGTACAGCACCTTCACATTTCTAAGGAGTCTGGCTATTTGCAGGGGAAAGCGCCATTTTGCCAGGTGGAGCTGGTGCGGCATGTTAGAAGGGACATATACTGTTGTTTCTCCTCTTTCTCCATTTGCCCTTATCCTAAACTAGATCATTCAGAGTGGGTGGGTGAGATTCTGTGGCCTGCGTTGTGCAGGAGGTCAGACTAGATGATCATAATGGTCCCTTCTGACCTTAGTATCTATGAATCTATAAACATGGTTGCATTGTGAGTGGCAAATCATGACAGTGAGCCAATGTTTGGGGGCTGGTTTTCTCTTGGACGTGTAGCAAAGCAACACACTAGCCACCTTTGGGAATGGAAAGTGGAGGCTGAGATGGCCCACTAGGAAGAGCTTCTGAGCAACTGGTAACTTACTGGGCTGTGCCTGGCTTTGTGTGCAGCTGCAGTAAAACTAGGGGTTATCTCTTCACCACAAAAAAATGTTTGTAGATCAAGACAAGTCACCTTGTATGAGTAGCTGTCTCACTGTAAAGTCCTAGGGGAAACAAGGCACTGCATTTTTTACCTCTAGATAGCTGTCTGAGGTCAGCCATAGATGTGAGGTACAGGGTGGATTATCTCAATGAAAAAAATATACCTTTTGTTCTTTTTTTGGCAGGGAAGCAGGTAGTTGCTTAAAAATCATGGGTGCTGTGTTTTATTTTTTAACGATCCTGTAGTCAGCTAGATGAGGTTATTTTTAAAATTCCTACTGGGGACGTGAAGAACTCTCTTTTTAATCATGCCTAAATAGTCA
Source organism: Chelonia mydas (assembly GCF_015237465.2). NCBI lineage: Eukaryota > Metazoa > Chordata > Testudines > Cheloniidae > Chelonia > Chelonia mydas. Next base: position 12,652,529 of record NC_057855.1, read on the forward strand.
TTTTGCAATAATAAATTACCACGGTTTAAAAATTCACAGGATAAACACCCGTGATTAAAATACATTTTTTTTAAAAAAAGCTGATCAAGTGATTTATCTGAAAAGATGCATCTTGGTTTTTTAATGATCCAAGTTCACTATTTGGGAATATGAAGTTTTTCCATCTCACTAGAAAATGTAATAATCACTTAATGTGCTTAATGGTTCTGCAGGTTAGCGCAGTGCTGGTCTCGCAGCTGTTTGAAGGGAAGAGGTTCCTTGGGAGGCCGTTAGAGTGTGCTTGTGTGCATGTTAATGAACCCCCAAGATTTTACTATTCTGGCTCCAGCACTTTTGCTGCCACTTTAGCTGATTACCGTTCTGGATAATTACAACAGTGAATCTCATATTTAGTGGAAACAAAATGCATTGATGACAAACATGTTTCCTGTCAAAAGCGGAGAGGACTGATGTGAATTCAGAATGTGCAGTGAAGATAAGTGTGGAGACTTGTTAGGGAAATCAAAGACCTCTTTGCAAGCATTGTGGCCAGCTCAAATTTTTGGTCACAGCATTTCAAATGTTTGCAGGAGGACAGAAGATGAAGTTCTAGTTTCCTCCTGCCCTGGAGCCTACAATTCCAGAATCTTTTCTGGAACCTCAGGAACAGCTTCAGCCCCACCCTATGTTCATTAGCTTTAATGAGCATGGGCTGATGTGCCTGAAAGCACTGGACCTGAGACCCCAGGCTCTGTTCGAATACGCATATAAGCTTTCACTACAGTAGTTCATGCAGCTCTCTTTAGCTATCTATTTCGCTAACCCTATGGCAATAACGGCTCTGTATGTCTACACTTCAGCTGGGAGCAAACCTCCCAGCTCAGGTGGACAGACTCACATTAGCTGGGCTTAGCTAGCGTGCTAAAAATAGCAATGCGGACACTGCAGCTCAGGCTGGAGTTCAGCCTCTCAAGCCGAGGGGGTTGAGTGGGTTTAAGAGCCCAAGCCGCAGCATCCACCATGCTCTTTTTAGCACGCTTGCTCGAGCTTTGCTAGCTCACTGTCAGCTGCAGTGTTGACGTACTGTTAGCATCTAAAATCTGCCTAATAGGTGATTTCCCCCTTATTTCTATACTCTCGTATTGTCAACCTACTCATCCTCAGAAAATCACTCTTGCATGCTTCACAGGGCACTCAAGTCTGCTGCTGTCCATATGGTTTTGAAACACACACACGTAACACCTAACTCATGCTTTTAGGTTCTGTTTAGGGAGCTGGTGTATGATACCATCTTGTCCCAAATACTTGTCTATCTTGGAGCTGGCAGGGCTCAAATTGGAGAGGGTGTATGAAGGATGTTATGTCATATCCCCTTATCTCACTGTTGCTGGTTTAAAAAAATGGATCTAAAAGCTGACCTCTCCCATTACTCCTTCCCAAACCCCATTCAAACCCTGTTCAAGTCTCGCTACTCGTCCGAGGTGTGTAGTTATCTAGTCAAGCCATGCACTTTGCCACCAGTTGCCTGTGTTGAGACAAAGCTACTCATTTTGGACCATCATTTTTTGAGGATCAAAATACCTTAAAGAGGAGTCTGTTCCCATGCATTATGGGGCAGTTTGATGTCCTATTTCTATTATAAATATAATTTAATTTCTAATAGTTACATGCAAACAAATGTCTGCTGGCAATTAAAGGAAGTAGACATATGCTAATCGAAAGCTCTGATAATTACACAATCTTCAAATTAATTAATGAGCCAAAGGCAGCCAAACATTAGCATTTAGAAAGAGCTTTTTTGCATTAACCACTAATGAGTTCATTTAAATCTATCATGCAATACATTTTGGAAAGCATGGGCCATATTTAATCATATTCAATCAGATTTAATAATGAAATCCTTAACAGTAGGCATTGTTGATTGTGAAATTACCATAGAATTCAAATTGTTAAATAGAGAGGGGACATTTCTAGTATGTGCTGTTAATTCAATGGGACTTCTATGTGAAAATTGGTCATATATGTATGAGCAGAGGTATGAATATACTGAATAATAACTGCTTTTGAAGGTGTCTGAACTTCCTGTGTATTCCTATCATTCTAGATAAGTTAATGGAGGATAGGTCCATCAATGGCTATTAGCCAGGTTGGACAGTGATGGTGTCCCTAGCCTCTGTTTGCCAGAAGCTGGGAATGGAAGGCTGGGAATGGAAGACAGGGAATAGATCACTTGATGATTACCTGTTCTGTTCATCCCTCTGGAGCGCCCAGCATTGGCCACTGTCAGAAGACAGGGTACTGGGCTGGATGAATCTTTGGTCTGACTCAGTATGGCCGTTCTTATTCTTTCCTGAGTAGCATAAAAATTAATCTGAAAAAGAAACTTGGAAATTCTATGATCAAGAGGAAATAAATTTTGTTTGGACTACGTACCAATTGCTAGCTATGCAACTGCATTTTAATTCTACAGGTCATTGGCTCAGATTCTGTTCTTTGTTTAATTTGTGTATATCCAGAGTTTACCAACTCATCTGAAGTCAAAGGAGCTACTCTAAATTTTTCGGGGTATAACTGATAAGGGATTTTGTTCCATTGTCTCTTGTTCAGTCAAAGGATCCTCTTCTGGTCATATTGAAGTCAATGAGTTTTGCCATTGGACTTAATTGGGGGAAGAATCCATCCTCTTAACTGAATATGATCTCACTTCCACTGAAGTTACCCCACTGTAAGCCAGTGCAATTGAGATCAGACTCAGACCCCTAGATTCTAGTATCCTGCACTAACACATTTCAAAACATGCTTTCTAAGCTGGTGGGCAAATTCACCAGCCAGGGCAATCCAAATAGAGCTCAAACTGTTGAGTTCAGTTCCAGGTCCTTTGCCTGTGGGGCTGGTTCTGTTAATAAATAGAAGATGCAAAAAGGCTCAAAGTGTAACACATGGATGAGATTTCATGTGACTGCTGTGTTTCTGTGGCACAGCTGAACACATACTGCCTGGCAAGGTAACATCTTGTGAAGCTGTCTCATACATTACTCGAACACATGTTAAATCAAAAGATGGAAGTGCTCCTTGGAGTCCAATGTAATTAGATGTATGTTGTCTTTTCTCTGTGTTTTTCTGTAAAAGTCTCGTGCTAGCTGAGTGTGTGAACCGGTGCAGCTCAGCAGACTTTTAAAACAAGCAAATCAAGAGGCTGGATTGGATCGCAGAATGCTAGCCAAAGCCATCACAATCGGAGAGATGCACCATTCCTGATGATCTGCTTTAGACCAGGTATAGCAAGAGAGTTCTCACGAAGGCATCTGTATTCTGCTCGTCCAATGAAGGGGAAGGCGGTACTTGTGAATTAGCCATTTTCTACGTGGGAATGTTGCACTGGTTTGAAGTGTTTTTACACCAATATAACGAAACTAGTGCAAACTCCTGTGTGGACACGCTTATTGCAGTTTAAGAGCTACTTATCTGGTTTAATTTAAACCTGTTCCCAATGAACTAATGGTTAAACAAAACCAATCATTCTTAAACTGAAGTCAGAGAATCCCGACAGGGATTTGCACAAGTTTAACAATATTGATTTAAATTCACAGCTTAAGTGATGCAGGTGCATATTTCTAGTGTAGACAAGGCCCGAAATGTTAATTGGCTATTACAATTGTAACTGCACAGACCAATGAAACTTTGGCCTATGGTTTGTACCAAAAAGCAGCTGATATCAGATGGGCACCACTAGTGTGAATATGAAAATCTCATATTAAGGCATTTAAAAACCCAGGAATACGGCTTCAAACTGAATGTCAGTTAACGTTATGATTGTTTTATCTTTACTAGCATCTGAAGATATCCAATGGAGTTTTAAACCAGCGAATCAAACGTTTTAGTCACTGTGTTTTCATGAGAACACACAATGTTATTTCATTATCCTAATATTAACTGGCTGGTATTTATGCATCAGGATGTGGTGAGCCATCCCCATGAGTAACATTTCACTAAATGTTATCTAGTGATTACAGCAGGAGACTAGGAAGCAGGACTCTTGGTTGGTTTTATTTATTTAGTCTAGATGACCCTTGTGGTCCCTTCATTCCTATGATTCTCAGCTCTGGTTTCTGTGTGTGAGGATCGGTCCCTTAATTTATAAAGTGTACCTGCACTTCATGTCTGCACAGATGACATTGTTTTGTTAAGAAAACCAACCTAAAGTGTGTGGGTGTGTAAGATCTGTACTCTCATTTGGGGTATCTGTAGGAGGAAATCTTTAGTCTTTCCATAATATTATCAGATGATTTTTAAATCATATAGAAGAAGAAAAATCTTTGAAGAGAAAAATATTTGTTGGGCATATTTGCAGATGAGCTAAAACGTCTGGGTAGAGATTGTAGCATAATATGTGTTCTTTCTCCAGACTAAAAAATTAATTTCTAACCTGGAGGTGTATTGGGTGTTTTTTGCTTTCTGCAATATGGTGACTATTCGCTTTATGTGGCGGTCTTGCCAGTGCTTCATTTGTAACGAAAGAGGTGTCAGGGCTCAAGCAATGAGGTCCCCGGGGCTCGCGCAATTTTTTTACTTTCATAACTGACGTGGCAAGCCCAGAGGTGCTGGGACTATGAACTGAGAAGCCTAGAGGTGCTGGGGCTCACCCCGGCACAAATTAAGCACTGGGATTTGCTGTATTATGTTACACTCTCACATGACCCAATTGTCACATGACATGAGGAGGCAACGTGGTCTAGTGGAGAGGGCAGTAGGCTAAGGGTCAGAAGATGTATTCTGTTCCTGGCTCTGCCACTGACCTATTGTGTGCCCTTGAACAAAGTTACTTCATTGCTCTGTGCCTCTGTTTCTCCTCACATTTTGTCTGCTTTAGACTGTAAACTCTTTGGGGCTGGGATTGTCTCTAATTTTGTGTTTGTAGCACCATGTGTCCTTGATCTTGGCTGGGGCCCCTAAGTGCTCTTGTATTGTCAATCATCATAATAAATAATACGCCTAATGCAACATGTAGCAGCTGAAGATGTGAGGAAACTTTGGCATAGGCAGCTGAAAATCTTGGAGGGCTTTATGATTGGACTGTCTCATAGAATCTATGGAATTTCTAGGGCACCTACCATGATAGTGTTTAAGGATTTAATTTTTTAAACTGAAATATATGGAGGTTATAGCAACTTTGCTGAGACAGCATTAAGTGATGCATTGACAATTTACTTCATCATCATCGTCATGTTCCTATTATGCCTCTGGTGTTTAGGGCAGTGATGAAGCTCCTCCACTCTTGTCTGTTTCTGGCGAGTCTTTCAATGGATCCCCAGCTGTGCCCCAGGTTTTTCAGCTCAGCTTCCACAGCTCTTCACCATGTTGTTTTTGTGCGGCCTCATTTTCGCTTGCCTTCAGGTGTCCATCTTATTGCTACTCTGGTGATGGAATCAATTTTCATCTGAAGCACATGACCGATCCACCTCCAACGTCTCCAGGCAACGATGGTGCTCAGATCCTCTTGGCTGCACTGTATCAATAGATCCTGGATTGAGATTGTTCTGGGCCAAAAGATAGGGAGGATTTTTCTGAGGCAGGTTGTAGGGAATGAAGACAGTTTGGACAGGTCATACTTTCTCATTTCCCAGCATTCTGCACTATAAAGTAGTGTTGAAAGTAAACAGCTCTGATAAATCTTGAGTTTGGTTTTGGTGTTGTAGGTCTTCAAGGGATGAGACGAGTGTCCATTTAACGCCTCTTGTCATGTCTTCTGTTGTACGACAATTTACATACACCATTAAAATAAAGGGGGGAAAAGAGGCTGCATCGTTTCACATCATGGGTTTGAAATTCTCAGAGATCATCTTCTAGTTATCCAAACTGGATTATTACTTATGGGATTCCCAGTACACTGGGGGACAGGAATATAGGCTAAAGAAGGAAAGTGATAAGCTATAAATTGGATATATAAATTGGAAATCCTTAGAAATATTAGTCTGCGACCCTGATCATGTTCTAATTGACTACAGTGAACATTGTGCATGAAATCATCTGTCTTAAGAGACTGCTCTAAAGTATCCAGAGATATATGGAGTACAGTTCTGGTCCACCTTTAGTAGTGATCATCTCCATTAAGAAACTGAGTTGTTGGTCCATGGAGTACTTAAGAGAGGCTTTACTCTGTGTCATGTCCTTCTCAGATCTTTAGTGATGTAAAAATTCAAGCTGCTCTCACAGATTGAACTAGGCACATGATCTGAGCTTTTGAGAAAATGGGCTGAGCTGTGTAAGTCCATACAGTACATATATATAGCTACCGGCCCTGATAAAAACATCCTGAAATGTTCTATAGCATTGGACCAAAACACTGTACTGGACCAACATCCCTGTGAGTTGCAGTGCAATTAGAAAATAAATAGTACAGTGCTTCATAATCACTGTAGATGAGTTTTGACTATAATGTCAGAATTATGCATCACATTTAAAACAAAGGATTTGAAACCTATACAAAATTCTCATTGTCTAAATGAGAAATAGGCTAGAACAAGAACCCTCAATCTCTGCACCCAAGAGCTTTTGAAGTACTCAAAATTCAGATCTAGATTTTAGTGGCTTCAGCCTCATCTCTAGTTAAAAATATGAGAGAGCTCCTATATTGTTTACTAGCATTGAGGTCATAAATATCTCCATTAAGTAGCAATTAAGCTGCTGGGATTTGGGCTGTGTGCCATTTATAAGAGGTAATTATAAAAGAATTGGATTAATTAGCCACTGAATTATTTATGTAGACATAAATATTGCACATGAGAGCTGTGTTAAATAGAATATTACCACAAAAAAAGAAAGGTAAAGATAAATTGAGAGAATTGAGAAATACATTCTCTCTCTAGTTCTTCCCCCAAAACTCTGAAATTTGTGAAATAGGTGAAAATTGTCAACTACCCATTCCCTATGTCAATGCACATGCATCATCTTATTATGTTTATATATAAAAACACACATACGATAAAGTAATTCTGTGTGCTTTTGTAATCTTCCCAAACCATCACAAATAATAAGCATTGAGAGAGTTCTCTCTTGTCAATACAATGAAGTCAATCTTCTGTCTGTTATGGTATAATTTAGAGCAGAGGGAAATGGCTGATTTCACAGATATTCACTTTATCGAATATACAGACAGATGTATTATAGGGGAAAGAATTTCTATGTGAGCAGCACAAATAACTCTAGCAATCAGCAAATCCAATCTCCTTTTGGCACTACAGCTTATCTGCAGACTAAAGCTTCTTGTCAGCTGTAAAAATAATACGATACTCGGATCTAGAGAAATGAACACAGTGCAGAATACTTGATATTGCAAACACCCAAGTGACTTAGCCGGAAGACATCCATCCATGTATGAGAATAAGAAAACAGGCATTGAAGTAAAATTATTAAACTCTAGCCCAGGTTTATCGGTCTTCATTCTTCGCAGCATAAACTTGATCACTAGTTGGCCTCAGGAAGAAACTTTACCATACTGTGTAATATTGCACAGTTAGGAGTGGAAAGGTTTGGGCTCTTCCTCCGTAGGTAGGTGGAAGAGGTGAAGAAAAGCAGCAAGAACATTAATTGGTCAGGTACCTGCTTTCTGACCTCCCCAGGGTGGCTTGGAAAGCTGAAGTGGGTGAGTTGTTTGGGGTCACAGGCTCCTGTGGATTTTGATTGTTTTAACTCTGTTTGATAACAAGAGAGTTAGTCCATGGACCTTATGAATGGCACATCTTTCTCTACCAGCCTGCTATCTTTTCTTTCTGTTCTGTAAAGAGGCTGGGGGAAAGCTTTTGGTACCCTTGTGATGTGGTCTGATGGTGTGAAAGAGCCAAGGCCTCAGGGTGGGAGCTTATTATTTGTGAGGCCTGATGGGATGTCTGATTTCAAGACATAAAGCCTACTCTTACCCACGTGGCCAAGTTCTGTAGAACTTAATAGGAATGAAGCCAACAGAAGTCTGGACACTTTGAAAATAGGCAGACTGCGACATTCACAAATATTGAAAGTCAGGCCCAAGCCCAGAGGGTTAACAATCTAAGCAGGCAACATACAGCTGAGAGGAGATGGCTGCAGCCAAGAAATATTGTTAAACATTATCTTTCTCATGCTACTGTCCAGGGGACCCACCATCTGAAGCCACGTCCTCCTCCTGCTCTCTTCTTCAACCCAAGCTCTGCGTTGGCTGTTGGGGTGGAATTTTTCATAAATTCTCAGTATTGGCCAAACTCTCTTCTCAGTGAGGCCAATGGCAGTTTTCCCATTTACTTCAATGGCAGCATAGAGCAGAGCTTATTTAACATCTCACCCCTGATGTGCAGTGGTCGGAATAGAGAGAGAAGGGGGACACATGATTTTTCAAGTAAAAGTTAGAAATACCCCCAGGATTCTCCTGAGTATGATGCAATGGCTCATTGGTTGCTATTTGGAAACTCTGGCCAATATCATCTTGTGTTTATCTGAAGTTTTGAATGTTTCATCAATCTGGCACACACCTTAGGCAGCCTGCAATGGAGGGCAGCAAGCTTTTTTATTTCCTGACCTTTGGTGGAGAAGATGGAGGGAGGGGCAACATTTTTGGTCCCAGCCCATGGCAGCAGGAAGGGTTAATCCAACACTTGTATGGAAGCTGCAATAGTTAAGGTATGAAAGGAATCCTGTTTTAGGAATAATGTGGTATGAAGCTGCTTCAGCAGTACAGAAGAAAGTGAAGGGAACTATTAGCAGACAAGCACTAATGGGATCAGTTTATTCCTATTTTCCTCTTGATTTACAAGCCACTCAGTGAGCAATAAACCGCCTACTTTTAATTACTCATTTGCACAGCCAGGATGGTTTCATGCTACTTTAGAAGAAGGGATAGCATAAATGGAACTGACCAGACATTCTGAAATGCTGTATGTGCTTTGTAATTCTAACGAGATGATAAAAACTATTTTAAGTTCGCTTTCTCTGATGGATGCAATTTTCTTTTGAACCATTACCAAAAAGGAATTTGGTTTTTTTTGTAGCTGTTGTTTTAACCCTTTTCTGTGGCTTTGGAAGCTCTTTATGTTTCTGTAGCAGTTTCCCAAGGAACTTCTGGACACATGGAGGGGCAATGCCAGCAGGGTGTGTTTTGAAGATGTCCCTGGTGATGAGTTTAAATGCACCCAATTGTGCATGTCATAGATCATGGTAATTTCTTTAACCATAGGCCTAATCTTGCTCCCATTGACTTCAGTGTCAGAACAGGGAGATCTGAATCCAGTCCCAAGTTAGTAACAGATAAACTTTTATAATGTGTCTGGATAGATTTATTTCTATGTAATTTGCTTATATCTACCATTTAATTACATGTAGACCTTAGTGGCCCTGATTGTCTCCTGTGCCAAGATTCATTAAGAAGTAGGAGGAGGCAGTCAGGAAGCCATTTATGGCTGCCTCATTCTTAATCTACCCTGGCCCTACCATCAGCATAAGTTAGAGCAGCCTAACTGGGGCAGCTCTAATTTAAACCACCTGGCTAAAATCCCAGGAGACCATATGTCGAGTTGAGAATTGGAGGAGCACAGGTTCACCTGGCCCTGAGTCACTCCTTCCTACATCCTACATCAGACTACTGGGCGTAGATGTCTGGAAGCTGGCTATGCTATTTTATACGGAACCAGTCAAAACAAAAAATTAGATCAAACAGTTTTCTACTGGAAAATGCAATTCTGTCAATACCAAAACATTCTGTAGGAATGTCACAATTTTCTCATTTTTAATTTCTTATATTAAAATATTGCAGCATATTATATTTAATATGTTTTATATTATAACGTTTTGGCCTTGTCATGGCAAAATGATTTGACATTATTGAAATGAAATATTCATATTTTCTGTATCAACATTTTTCAGGCTTTCTTTTCCATAAGAATTTTTGAAAATTTCGCTTTTTGTTCCAATTCAGAATGAAAACAAAATGCTTCTTGTTCCAATTTAGAAAGAAAACAAAATGCTAGAATCTTGGAATTTCCCTTGGGATAGAAATTCCTTTTTTTTTTTTTTTTTTTTTTTTGGCAAACAGTAATTTGACTGAAGCTGAAAGCTTCCTTGTGCTTAAAGAATTCTCAGCTGGCTGCCTAAGGACAGATTCCACCACATAGCCTTATCTGAGTAGTGCAAAATGGCCAGAATGGTATTTATGGTAAGAGGATTGGCCATCAGCCTTTCTGGGTGAAACTTCTAATCCTGGCTTTGCCAGTGATTGCTGTGTGTGACCTTTAGACAAGTTGCTTCCCCTGACTGTTCCTCAATTTACCTATCTGTTAAATGGGAGCAATGTTACTTTACTTTATGGGGCCTGGAGGTTAGATTAATAGTGTTTGTATTGGAAATCCATAGATGAAAAACACAGTTAGAAGCATGGTGGATTTGATTTAAATCACTAGTCAGGAAGACTCAATTTAATCATGGATTTCTACATAAAAGTGTATTTTTGTTGGCTGTTATAACCTTAATAATTATTCTTCACAACTCAGATAGATGTAGATTTTCATTTTTAGAAGGTACTCACCGTACATTTTTAAAGTGATTTATTTTGAAAACTTTTCAAATTAGTGTTATGGCTATATCAGATAATGAATGATTGTTTGGTTATTTCATTTACCAAAGGTAACTGAAGCAGATATTTATGAAGTCAATGGGAGGTGAACTATCTCCAATTCAACAGGTTAATCATTAATATTTGGAGGATTCTTTTGCCATGTTGTTTTAGGAGGAGAACATCACCAGACAGACGTTTAAAATGTTTGATTTAACTAAAACAACAACATTATGTATTCTGGATTTTTTTTCTTCAATGGCAAATATACAATATTTTAACAAAACAGGCGTATGATTTTTTGAATTTAATTAAACATTCAAGTTTTTTAAAATCAGCTTTGTTTTTGTTAAAATTGTTTTTAACTAAAATAGTTAAATGAGATATATTTAAAAAAACAAAACAAAAATTAAATCGACTGTCAGCCAGGTCAACATGAGAAACTTAAAATACTGGCTTCTGCAGCTAACTCAGTCGTCTTCACCTTCATTTTCCTGTTTGTTCATAATCTTGAAAAGAAAAACAAGCTTTCCTGCTTTTCCAGGTCCCAAACGACTTCTCAATTTGGAATGAATTAGTCCAAAGGAAGAAAATATTCTTTCTACACCAGCAAAAGAAGCTACTGCAGTTAAAAGTGAGATTATCACTTCAACAGTCTCTGAAACCAAGTGCTTAAGTGACTTCCACCAGTTCACTGGTGTGACTTTCTTTAAAACATCATCCGCAAACATATATTTCTTGAATGGTTCACGCTTAGCTCTGAATTTTATTATAGTTGGCATTATGGAGGGATGATAGCTGGATGTCCATGTCATAGCCAGCTCCACTTCTTCAGCAGTTAACGTTTGACCCTGGTACCGAGTACTGAGAATATTTGCAAGAAAGTGAGCTGGAGATAGTGCTTGTACCATTTGCTTTTTAATGCTTGTAATTTAACTCTGTCATTGCATATTTCTCTTTTTATGATCTCACTCAGTTCCTTCCAAATTTCAACAGCGTCAGCAATAAAACAGCTGTTTCCTTGCATTTTGTTCAAGGCTACAGAAATAGGCGTCAGGGTCCTCAGCATGTGTTCAACATTTCTCTTAAGCCCAGTGTTGAGACCTTTGGCTGTGACAGTGCCATCTATTTTTTCATGGTTTTGTTCACAAACCGTCATCAGATTAGGCCAGTTCTTGATATCGTGCTCAAAACAGATTAGGCCAGTTCTTGATATCGTGCTCAAAACTCAAAAGAGTTCCGTCGCATATCTTGTGGGAGAGTTAACTTGGTTCCTCCCACTTTTCTCAGAGCAGCTGCTGCAAAGTGGTGGTTAGGAAGTATTTGCAATTTCAACAACATTAGCTTTTATTTCTGGGACACTGACGTCTTTGGCTAGGAGGTGCATCAAATGAACGCTGCAGCCGTATGTTATTAGCTTGGGACTCTCTTCATTCTCTTCTAAATTTCTTCTCATCTTGGATACATTTGCAGCATTGTCTGTGACCAAGCTGTGTACTAGACGTTTGATTTTTTTTTTCACAGTTTGTTATAGCTTTTACTGCTACTTCTTGTAAGTATTCTGCTGTGTGTGCATTTCCTGATGTATCAATTGTTTCTGTAAGGAAGACATTTCCTTCTTCTGTTGTCACACAAGCACATACAACAGGATCATTGTGGACATTGCTCCATCCATCAAGACTCTGGTTAACAACTTCACCCTTTAGACCTTTTGCACACTGCTCAGTTTCTCTTTCATACACTTTGTCCAGCAATTTGCCTGCAACATCTGCTCTGTTGGGTGGACTGTATCCTAGTCTTAATGACTGAATCATGTTAATGAAATGTGGGTTCTCAATCATACGGAAAGGTGAGTGTGTTGCGTAAACAAACTGGGCAATTTTTTTCAATTACCTCTTTTTGTAATCTGCTGGTCCTTATCACAAACTTATCTATGGTGGTTTCTGGATGATGGAGATTTTTTTTTCTTTTTGCTACAGGTGATATACTGTGGCTATGTGACATACATGAAATGACTGAAACACTGTTATTGGCAGATAACTCTGAAACTATACAAAAAAAAAAAACCCAAGTCTGGTGGCACCTTAAAGACTAACAGATTTATTTGGGCATAAGCTTTCATGGTCATAAGCTTTTATTTTTTATCCACAAAAGCTTATGCCCAAATAAATCTGTTAGTCTTTAAGGTGCCACGGGACTCCTTGTTTTTGTTTTTGTGCCAAGATCTTTTGTCTGGCAAAAAAAAAAAAAAAAAAAAAAAAAATTCCCTGGAATCTAACCCCCCCATTTACATGAATTCTTATGGGGAAACTGGATTTGCTTAACATCGTTTCACTTAGTCACATTTTTCAGGAACATAACTACAACGTTAAGTGAGGAGTTACTGGACTTCAAAGGTGAAATTGTAAAAGGAAGATCTACCTCCTTTAGCTATTTATTTTTTATCACAGCTGCATCTAAAATGATAGTACCATAGAGTAACAACTATATTTTTTGCTCAAACGTGAGAATTCAAGAATAGTCCAGAAGGAAGACAGGCAGTCCTTAAGAAAGAAGTATTAAATAAAAAAAGTTTACCACCCTGAAGATCCGTATTGTTAAGACATGTTCCTTTCATCATCTTCAACGCAGCTTCCTCCTGAGAAGGAACACTTCTCATGATGTTGTTTCATTCGAGGCAACCAGGCCTTGCATTTCTTTGTTGCACTGTTTGCTTTTTGCACGCATGCCTGTCTTACCCACAGGTAGAGGAACTTCATTAAAATATTCCTAAATTAGGTCTCTTTTACTGCCAGTTGCCATTATAGGTTTTCCATTCTAGTGAGGGAATGGTATGGTAGATCTCAAATCAATGAAGGCTACACTCAGAAAGACCTCAAGACTTCTGCAATATGCTGCTCAAACAGCTTCACTTTTGTTTCTACTGCCTGTCCCTCCTTTCTAACATTTATCTCCAGACTTCTTCTCCTTGTCCAGATCTATTCCGCCCCCAACAATCTTCTATTCATTGAACTTTTTGAAACTTTTCACTTTTAGAGAGAGGTAAGGGATTGACTCTGTGTACACAAATTTGCAGAGGGACAGTAGGGTTGAGGTCTGTTATTTCTCACCTCTGTATTTTATTTATTTATTTATTTATTTATTTTAAAACATATTTGCTGTTAACAAGCATGTTATCTCTGGAGACACAAATCCACAGTTTGAGAACTGCAAAACTAAGCATCTTTGATAGTATCTTCTAGACTGGGCACTGAGTCCCATTGGGTAGATAGAAAGATAAAATAATCTATACATATAAGACCCTATAAAATTGTGTCCCTAATCCATGAACTATTGGAACTCATTTACAAAACTTCTCTAAAACATTACATTAATATATTGTCTCATACTATAGAATTAGAATTTATAATCCCTATTCCATGATGATATCTTCGAGCTATAACGTATCTAATTAAAACTATCTTTAGATAGGTATTTTCCTCAAAAAGCATTTTATCAAAAAAATCCTATTTAAATAAAAATCCATTTTTTTTAAATCATTGATTTTTATCCACCCGGGTTAGAAGGGCAAAGGGCTATTCTTAAAATAATATCTGAAGTTAACATTTCAGAACCTTCAGAGTTTGATTTGTCCCTACCTTACTCTCTTCCCCCCATCCCAAAGCAGTTGCAGCTCAAGCTGATGGCATCAGGGGAACTGGATGAGAACAGTATGGAATCTTGCTGTGTGGTCTGGGAACATCCTTTCCCCTTTGGCTGACAGGCTAAAGTGCGCGCGCGTACACACACACACAGATTCGTCCGAGTAATGTAAATGTTTGTATGAAACAGCTGCAGATGCTTCTGATTAGATTTTCAAATGTGGGTCACTCCGTGGCAATGTGGTTCAGTGCCTTTCATCTACTTTCCGTCATCACCAGCTGGCGGAGGCAAGGAGTGCTACAAAGGTAGCAAGTTCAGGCCCTGCTGTGGGGGGTGGGAGGGGAAGGAAACATCGCCATATGTTCCTTCACAGCAGCCGCTCTGGTAGACTTATTACTGGAACTGATAGCTCCACAAAAGGAGTCCCAGCCCGTCCTCTTTACACCCATTTTAAAGTTAGGAAACTGAGGCCCAGAATGGATCAAATGACTCGTCCAATGTCACAAAGGCTGAACCCAGGTCTCCTGAATCCCAGGCCTGTCAAGGTGTTTGGGGTGAGGAAGGAAGAATGAGATGATCCTCAGTGCATCTAGAATCAAAGGGAAGGTTTGAGGGGGACAGGTTGGGAGGGGGAGGAAACACACACTAAATGATGTTTGCATAACATCTTATTCCATATAGCAGCTCTTATCTCAGATGCGAACTAGCCTAGGGCAAGAGCATCCTTTGGAGATGGGCTCTCATTTGCTGACAATGGTATGAAGCAAGAAACTGAAATGCACAATGTATTCTGAAATTCCTTGCCTGATGGAACTGAGTCTCTCCTGGCACCCACAATAAATGAAAGGAAAGTAAATACTCTCTATTTCATTTAACAATGACCCTGTTATATATGAGTAGGTAGAACCATTAAGTTCTACAGTACTTTTACAGTAGAGGTTCGGACCATTACTATTGTCTTTTCAAAGGATTTAAATGTTACAGTTTTAACATTAAGCACACGTGCGTGTTTCAAAGCTGTTGTGATGATAACGGCAGCTAAAATTAGTTGTATGTTCTGCATGTGAGGCACCATGGTCCAGTGGCTAAAGCACAGGGGTCAGGGAACCTGGGTTCTATTCCTGCCTATGCTGCTGATGTTCTGTGTGGCCATGGGCAAGGCACTTCACCTCTCTGTGCCTCCCCTGCCACCCGTCTGTCTTGTCTTCAGGGGAAGGACTGTCTGTGTGTTTGTACAGTACCTAACATCTTGGAGTCCCCACCTAGGCCAGGGCCTCTAGACATTTCTTAAATAATAAAATACAGATGTGCAATTGGTGACCAGGACAGCTTCTCCATACATATTTTCCATTGACCTTGTACCCAGACCTCCGAGGAAGGACTGCCAGTCGCACCAGATGATGTGATGGCTTCATGATATTGACCAGAGTTCACTAGGAATCTTCATTTCCACTTACAACATGACCTTGGCTTGAATCTAAAGCTCCAGACCTGACATTTATCTTTGCCCTCTAAGCCACACGGCTCATTTTAGTAATATATAATACATCAAACGCTGTGATATATCTGGCTCTTCCAAAGGGAAGGACTTTAGGGAGCCTGGGTTTCACCCCAGTATCTAAAAGTGAAACCTTCCATTGACTTGAGAGGGGTCAGGATTCCACCCTGTGTGATCTTTCCTCTCAATGTGTGTTGGCTGGCTATCTGTGCCAACGTTGTGATTGATGACACTTAGTCAGCTATTTGCCTCCAGAACATCCTTCAGACCTGCAGCATGTAACAGACAGCTGAATGGCCCTTCAAAACAAAGTGAAATGTTGTGAAAAGACAAGGGAAAAGCCTAGTAAATTAATCTTATTTATCCACCTCTTAACAGTGTGATCCAAGGGTGTCCTAATTTCACCCAACTCTGGATTCTGTTGAAAATTGCTCGGAAACCAGAGGGCCTCTGCTAAACAGCATAAAAAGGAGCAAATGCCCTAATCTTTAATACTGACATGAGGCAGGTAGACACTAGAGGGACAGGGAGAGTGGTCTAGTGGAGTGAGCATAACCCCGGGACTCGGTTCAATTCCCTGTTCGGCCACAGACTTTCTTTGTGACCGTGGGTGAGTCACTCCACCCAGTGTCTCATGGCCTCATCTGTAAAGCTCCCCTGCCTCCTGTGGGTGTTGGGAGGATAACAGCTATTAATGTTTGTGAGGTGTTCACACAGTACAACGATAAGAGCCATGTGAGCACCTCCTGATGCACGCTGGGACCTGCAGCGTGTAGAGGTGTAATGACCCCATTCGAGGGATGCATTATGAAACTCAGAGGGCTACATTTGGCCTTCACCAGGACCACTCCTATGCTGCACCACATGCCTGCATGTGTGTAGGATTAAGGCCTAATTTGTATCATTCCCTGTCACTAGTATAAATGACACCAGTGTAATCCCCAGTTACCCAGGCATCAGACATGAAAGAAATAAATACTGAGGCTCCTGTGTGCCTCCCGCATATGTAACTCAGTGATTCAGTTCAGAAGGCACGGGAGGAGTAAGCAACTGTTCGTTGCTTTGAAAGAATGGCATGCGGCCATGTCAACAACTCCTACAGCCTCTTCTCTCCCCTCCCCCCTTTTTCCCAGGGGAAGTTGGGCTTGATAATGGATTATGGTGTGAGCAGGAGGCTGGGAGTCAGCAGCCATGTGGAGCTGTGCAAAGCTTTCCTCATCAGGCACGTTTTGCTTGGTTTGGGGCTTGCCTATGAAGATTAAACTCAACTCAATTTTGTCATAAGACTGGTTCACCGACCTCAGCCAGTTTGGGCTGAGTCTGGAGAGTGTGGAACCTGAAAGCTTCTCTCCTTCATGAACAGAAGTTGATAGAAGATGGATGAGATTTTTTTTTTCTCCCATATCCTGGGAGTAACATGGCTACACCAACACTTCTGTAAGCAGAGTCAGGATGAACTCTACCCTGACATCTGGTGGTGAGTTGTGGCAGGTTGTGGAAAAGAACTTCAGGGGCTGATCTCATTTGCATAGGCACACTCACCCCGTCTAGATGGTCACTTTGGCTGCTGTGGGATCCCCAGTTTCTCTGTTATTGGGGCAGGAAGAATAAAGTGTTGTTGTCCTGATTATGTGAATCAAGGACAATGGAACTGTACTTGGCTTTTTGTTATGATGGAGGGACTCACCATCAACTAAGTAGCACTTGCTAGGCCAGGGACATGGGTTCCAAAACTCAGTGACGGGAGAGAGACTGGGGACAGGCACTTGTACCTTGTGGTATGGGCCCCTTCTGAGCGCCCTAAATGCTAACTGTACCTACTCCACTCTCCACTGTGTAATAGCAGAGCTAATTTTGATTCCATTAGAAGTCTGGTTACAGATTGCAGAGCTGAATTCACTTTGGGCCAATGGTTGCACCAGCACTGGGGCTCCCCTACTATGAGCTGAAATCACTGAGTACTGTGTTAGGTAGTAGGCAGCTTGAAGATATATTGGTGAGAGGCTTGCAGGATGGCTACCGTGGAGCAGTAGCTGGTGGAGCGGCTCGCAGGACGGCTACTGGAGAGGAGCACCTGATGGAGAGGAGCGGCTGGCGGTGAAGGTTGCAGCAGAAACCCATGGAGAGGCAGGTTGGTCGGAGCATGTAAGGTGCCCCTTTATTCCCCCACCCATTTCCACACAGGCTGGAGGGGGGGTTAAAACTGCAGATGAAATTTTGAACTCTGGACTCACCAAGGACAGAGACAGAGACTTTGGGGGTTGTTGGACTTTTGGGACTTTGGGTGCCTTTTGGGTTGTTGGACTCAAGAACTAAAGGGAAAGGACATGGCCCAATTTGCTTGGGTTGGGGTTTTGCTCATGGTTTGAGTTATGAATCCTGTTGGTGGTCTTTCCCCCACCTAATGCCACATTGTTTCTGTTATTAAAAGCCTTTTGCTACACTCAGATTCTGTGCTTGCGAGAGGGGAAGTATTGTCTCTTAGAGGCACCGGGGGGGGTGGGGGGTGGTATATATTTGTCCCCGGTCGCTGGGTGGGGGCTTGAGCCGGTTTTGCATTGTGTTATTGGAATGGAACCCCTCGATACTGAACCCGCCCCTTGTTGCTGCCAACTCTGACGGGCAGAAGGGTTACCCTTCAAAAAGCAATAACAATAACTAGTACAGGGAACGTGTTAAGGTGTAGTTACAATACAGGCATTTTGTGGACCTTGATTAGACAGATTGTTTCCCAAGCAACCCAATTTTTCTTCTCCTCCATTAAATAAAAGCCAACTGACTGATCCTTCGAGAAGCAACCGGAAGCGAAGGGCACTCGGCATCTTTCAGGAAGTGCTCTCAAATTGTAGTGTCAGCCCCTAAAGCCTGGTATTGAGGGGTGCTCAGCACCCACAGCTCCCACTGACTTCAACTGGAATTGTAGGTGCTTAGTCACTCTGAAGATCAGGCACTTAATGACCAAAGACTAACCAAGACAAATCAACAAGTTGGGCTGTGGTGCAGATTCCACCCCAAGATCTCCAGTATGTTTCTGGAGCAGGAGAAAAGATGTTTAGTTGCCAGTACCCTGCAATGTTGAAAATCCAAACCAAATGACACTTCATCCGTTTTCGGCTGCTCTGCAGTTTCTACAAGCTACCACCAGGTGGCACTCGTGATTTAGAAACATCCCAGAAATGGTATCAATTGGCAGACACTGCTTAGAATGGTACTTTTTTGATTTTATAATACCAGGGCTTCATAAGATACCTAATTATCTCTGTAAAATGGGTTGGGTCTATGAAGACTTAATCAGTACAATTTGAAATACTGGTAATATGGCTGTATAATTTTCCAGCAACAATTTGTGCAACTTTTATTTTAATGTGGGGTTTGGAGTGTATTATTTTGAGATGTGGGTTATGGTATTTATATTCATGATGAACAATCACCAGCCATATCAAATATGTTTAGAGAAGTACAATATAACACTAAATGATATGCTCCGAGAACACATTTTTTGGGTTTAGATTCTCTGATATAATTTCGGAGGAGGGGGCAAGAGGTGGAAGGAATAGTTTGTCCCTGTTCCTAGAAACTGACATGCATGTATTTGCAAACCAGCATTTAGGGCCTGATCCAAAGCCCTGTGAAGTCAACTGGAGCCTTTCTATGGAATTCAATGAGCTTTGGGTCAGGCCTTTACAAAGTTACTTTATTTTAAATAATTTGAATGGATTTCACACTAGATTTAGAGAGGGAGGAAGAATAGGAATTGCCTAATGCTGCAGCTTTTCCCCCTGCCAACAGGGAAAAAAGGGAACAGTTGTATTTGTGGGATCGCTGTGTCCTGCAACTATCCAAGCATGCTGTTCCTCCTCTTCACCTTGCCCTAGGTTGTTATACTCTATGCAGCCAGCGCTCAAGAACCACTTATCTTGGGAGATCATATTTGAATGGTGAAATCAAACATGTAAATGTTTACTGGAGGTGCCCAATTTCATGTAATTTCAGACTGAATTGCTTTTCTGTAGTAACTCTGCAACAGAGACTTTAAGTTAGACAGAACCTCGGGTAGTAGGTGAATGGAATTTTAAAATGTGTTCCTGATGGATTTCTGTTGTCATTGCTAAGGTTGTTTGAAGGTGCAGACGTTGTCTGCCATACAAGCCGCTAACACTTATTTCTCACTTGTTAATACATTACCACAATACATTTGCTGTGGAATTATATTTGCCTTCCTGCCAGTATTACTGTTGAATTGCAGGGTGGAATATAAAAAAGCTTGGAAAACCTTTTTATTGTATAGTTAAGAAGCTCTCAGGAAATTAGCATTCACGAAGGGGATTTGGTTTGTGTCTGTTTGAATCCACTGAATGTCTGACTTACTTCAAAGCCTGGAAACATGGATAGTTCAGTCATTTGTGTTAAGCTGCATTTAATTTAGATGAAAAATGCTGAATTTCACAACATCAGCAAGACTTTTATAAATTAGCGGTTTTACCTCCTGGGAGTTTCAATAGGGAAAAAGCAACAAATTCTATTGGATTAGATTAGTCCTTCATTCAGAAATTCTGAATTGGTGGTAGTTACAATGAAGGATGGGGGAATTGATTTGGATATAATAATTTTCCAAAAAACCCTCTCCACATGTAGGCCCTGATTCTGCTTAACTTGATCCATGGAGTGTAGTTTGACTGAAGTTAATGGGAAAGTTAGACATGCATCAAGTCTTTGGGAGACAGTTGTCATCTTTCCTGACACCTGAGAATGGTAGCAAATTCATTCTCTGTTGGTCGGGGGACTGGGGAAACATATAACACGCACTGGGTATGTTATATTTGTAGGATCGGAGTCTGCTTTGAGATTCTGAAAGGTTCCATTAATTAGGGGTTTGTGCCATTTTTTATTATATGTGTATTTCTGCATTCTGAGGTTCCTGCAGACATGGACAGCGGAATAACATTTTATTTACTTTACTACTTTGCCCTTTTCTAATATTAATAATACATATTTCTTATAAACTGTTTTTCAGCCATACATCTCAAAGTGCATTACAAAGGAGTTAAGTATTACCATCACCATTTTATAGATGGAGAAATTGAGGCACAGAGGTGAAATGACTTGCCCAAGGTCACCTAGCAATGCAGGAGCAGAGCCAGGAATTGAACCCAGGTCTCCCAAGTTCCAGTCCAGTACTCTATCTACTAGGAAACACTGCTTCCCCTAATCTAAGGGTATGTCCGCCCTGGGAGCTGGGGGTGTGATTCCCAGATTGAGTAGACATACTCACGTTAGCATGCGTTGAGCTATCATGCTGGACACAATAGTGTAGCAGCAGCTAGCTGCCATGAGTACAAATCCTGTGGATACCATAACCAGGGCTGCTAACCCATGCCACCACGGGCTGTCCTGCCATGGTTACACTACTACTTTGAGCTCACTAGGTCAATGAGAGCTAGCACAAGCATGTCTACTCGAGCTGGGAATCTCACCCCATCTCCCTACTAAGGATCTCAAAGCTCATTACAAGTGTCAGTTCAGGAAGCCTCACAAGTAGAGCTGGTAGGAAATGGTTTTCCTGTCCGATGAAAATTCGAGAGCTTGAAATGTTTTCCCATCCCAAATTAGAGCAAAAAGTAAACCTAAAAATTTTTTGTGAACTCAAAAAAAAAAAAAAAAAAAAAAAAAAAAAAAATCTAGATTGGGTCCATTTTTATCACTTTTTAATTTTACTATAACTAGCTTAAATTTAGGAAGAAAACGTCATTTTGAACCAGAGAATTCGTTCCAATATTTTGCTTCAAAAATGTCAAAATGAAATGTTGCAACAATTTCAGAACTTTTTCTCCAATCTTTTAAGTTGAAAAATTCATCAAAACCAATCCTTTCCTGCCCTGCCAAAAGTGCTGGTTTTGATGTATTGGCATTTTCTGACAGGAAAAAAACGAGTTTAATTTAATAATTCCTGACCAGTTCTTTTCGTAAGAGTCTTCTGAAGATGTTAAAAATAATTAGCCTTATTTACATAAGGATGAAAGAGTTGCTTTTCAAATTACTTAATAGGGGAGTTAGGTGACCAGCTCCTATTGAATTTCAATGGGAGTTGGGTATCCAGTTCCTTTTGTACTTTTGAAAATTCCGCCCAAAATATACAAGGACTCTTATCCACCATGATTTGAGACCACTGATGGGGGTTAGGAAGAAACTTCCCCTACGGCATGTCATTCTGTAATTGCCCATTGCTGGGGATTCTTTCACCTTCCTCTGAAGCATCTGATCACCTTCAGGGCCAGGACAATGGAGTAGATGGCCTACCTGTATGATGTGCCATGGCACTTCTCATGAGATACAGCCAGACTTAAGACTTGCTGAATAAGTCATGGCAAGTCAATGGAAAAGCTGAGTGTACAACACGAGTCAAGACTCTCAATCCCATGCTGTGACTCCTAGGAAAGTCTCTGTTTGTAAGTTCCAAAATTTAGTGACAACATCTCTTCCTTCATTATTTCTCGCTTGCCTGGAAGAAGCAGAATGTACTAGAAATCTTGTGGTGGGAGGGGAGCACTCGCACTCACTCACTCCATGAGACAGCCTGGTTTTATGACGTTTCTAGCCCAGATTTGGCAAAGTCAAGAGGTTTGGAGAAACTGCTGAAACACGGATGTTTCTCTGAACCAAACTTGAACCTCAGACCATCTGAGGCCATCCCCGCTTACAGCCATAACACTCTACTCTGTTCAACCCACGTAAGAACTTTTGTAGAAGTGCAAGAAAATTGTAGAACAGCCATTTAAATACTTAACAGGCTGGCTGGTGGTAGAAATGGATCAAAATAACCCACCATCCTCCTTTCTGGCCCGGTATGTGAGCCACAATCACAAACAGCAGTTAAGACCACTTGGTGATGAGACACCATGCAAACTCATAATCAAAATATAATAACTGCCATCCTGGGTGTGACAGAGAATAATGTGCTGGGCCAGCAGCTCACAGCAAAATATGTTCACACGCTAGCCCGGTGCGCTCCAATGCAAGGAAGAACGTTGTTTGTTGCTTAAAAGAAAAAAAAGTAATAGACCATATAAAAATGAGAACCTGGCTTTGTTTTCCAAAGCTTCAAAGAAAAGATAGCATGCCTCACTGCTTCTAAATTAGATCACAAATTTTCTGGCTGATGGCAGTATCTTAGTGCTCGCCCTGAAGGCAAAGATCTGAACAAATTACATTTTAATATCTCAGGCTCATTTATCCATGCTGAGATCACACAAGAAGCAAGGATTGTGTGGCAATCCAATGGACTTGTGGGATCTGATGGGAATGGGGAAGGAGCAACTGTTAAAATACAATTAAATATTTCCTCTGCTTGTGTGACCGCTAATATATGGTATGTAGCTCATGGCACCAATTTGGTGAAGTGTAAAACTCCAGGGCATACAAGGCGTGTGATTGACCCACTCCTGTAGTTCATTGCCTGGCCCTTTATTCAATCAAATGCTTTATAACCATGGAAAGCACTGATGTTGACATATGCTATCAACGGCATCGATGGATGTGTTTCTGCATCTCTTCTCTTGTCAAGAGCATTGTTGTAAGGCTGCAAAATAATGCTGAGTGGTTTTGCTATACCCTTGAGGGGTCTAATTCTCTCCTGGATGCATGCGTGCAGCTCCCGTTAATGTGCATGCATCAGGAGAAGGATCAGACCCCTTAGGAAGTATGAGGTGACACGTTTGACAAGAGAGGAACAGTTGCAGGCACGTTTCCATTCATAGCTCAGAACTCGCCTTTGTTTCTCTAATTGATGGTTTGCCACAAATATTTACATTTTTGGAATGAAAATGTTATCTGGTCTGGAGGCAATGATGGTGGAGAAAATACCACCTTCCTGTGCATACCCAGGGCTATTCCCAAAGGAGTAGGCTGCCTAGAACAACAATCAAGAAGTGGGGGGAGGGGAACGGGGAAGACTACAGGGCAGTTTGGCTTCAGATCCAATGCAAAACACAGGTGTATTTTTAATGCTAGGATCATTTGGTGCTCCTGATGGGAATGTACAAATTGCTGGGGAGATCCACCCAAACTGAAAAATGCCCTGGTTGTTCTGAACAGCAGCCCTTGTTGGAGAATATTGAATGGAATTAGAAACTTTCTGGAGTCCTGCATTTGTTTGAACAGACCTCCCACCCACTCCTATGGCCACTCTTCCCCACCCTAACACAAAGAGCTCCTTTCCTCAGATATCTACCACCCCCTCTCACTCACCATTCCCAGGATGCCCTTTTGCCCCTAGCCCTTGTCTTCACTAGGGAGAAAACTAACCTGAGGTGAGAGCACGCCTAACATGAGGGAAAAACCTAGTGAGGACAAGACAGTTTGTATTTTCCAGTTTAACAGAAGCTGGCAGGTCAAGGTAAACCTTTCCCTGCTACTCCTTAACTGGGCCTGCAAACACATGTGAAAACTACAAAAAGAAAAGGAGTACTTGTGGCACCTTAGAGACTAACCAATTTATTTGAGCATAAGCTTTCGTGAGCTACAGCTCACTTCATCGGATGCATACTGTGGAAAGCTTATGCTCAAATAAATTGGTTAGTCTCTAAAGTGCCACAAGTACTCCTTTTCTTTTTGCGGATACAGACTAACACGGCTGTTACTCTGAAACCTGTGAAAACTACAGACTCTCTTGCCTTTCCTCACTAGGATTTTCCCTCCCTTTAGCTAACTCGAGTTAAGAACATACTATTTTCCCTAGTGAAGATACATCCTGTGTGTCTTCAGGTGAGCAGCCTGCTAACTACAACTTCTTTTCAGGCTCCTCTCCAGTATCCATCAGTAGGCTGATTTCTCTTTTACTCTTC
This sequence comes from Chelonia mydas, assembly GCF_015237465.2. Taxonomy (NCBI): domain Eukaryota; kingdom Metazoa; phylum Chordata; order Testudines; family Cheloniidae; genus Chelonia; species Chelonia mydas. The sequence continues at coordinate 12,677,061 of NC_057855.1, forward strand.
AGGGCGAACCTTGTGGATGCTTCCCCAGCTGTGACCTAGAGTAGCTGCCCTCTCCAATCCATTCGGGATCACCTAGAGCCGGTGGGAGTTGGGAGGGGAGGGCTGATGTTGCCTGCTTCTCCAAACTGAAGCAGCAGGAGCTGAAAAAGATCCTGCCCAGCTGCTCTACTTTGCTCTCACTGCTCAAAGCTGAGGTACCCCAACTCTTTATGGGTGGCTTGTCATAGTAGCTACTGAAATGGAGAGGTTGTCTTAGAAATAGGCCTGAGGCCTCTGTCTGTAGCTAGGCAAATCTTAAGCACAGTTTTCAGAGTCGCAGTCGTGTTAGTCTGTATCCGCAAAAAGAAAAGGAGGACTTGTGGCACCTTAGAGACGAACCAATTTATTTGAGCATAAGCTTTCGTGAGCTACAGCTCACTTCATCGGATGCATTCACTGAAGGAGGCTTTGTTCAGACTTCCCCTCTTATTCCAGTGTTTCCATGAATAGGTGCTGGGTGGCCTTGTATGGCATACAAACATCTGCTAGGAACTAGGGTCGGATGCTCAAATGCCTGTAACTCCCTATTTCATTAGCCAGTGTTAGCTGAGGGATATGATGGTCCTAGGAGCATTCTGATTATGTTATCCTGCTTTGTGGCATCGTCTGTTTAATTGCAACTGGATCTAGTATAAATAACTTGTGGTGTCCAAGCATGGTTGAAAACACACCCACCCACTCCTACAGCCTCTCTTCCTCTCCTGGAAACAAAGAGCCCATTCCCTTCAGAATTTACCACCCCTGGCTCTCACTTACCAATGCCTTGTCGAGTCAGGGGAGCTATGACCATTCACTCCAGCTGAGGATCTGCTCTCATAAAATAAAGAGAGAATCATTTTGCCCGGCACAACACTTCTGAATTCTCAGGTCGTGATTCCCCCAGATCCCTAAGGCTTTGGAATGTGACCCTAGAGGTGGTTTGGAAAATGCGTGGTAGAGAGAGAGAAAGGTAGTACATCTTTGAACATCCCCGGGTAATCTCAAATGCTGTAGTTGCCTGAATTTTTCTATGTTTTATGTGGGAAAGCAAGGGATTTTCACAATCAAGCTTCAAAGGTTAAGATGAGTGAAGTCAGCAGTAAAATATGTGAATTTAACCTTTGGCTGTTACTGTGTAAAAGACTTAGTTTCATAACGTTTTTCCTGGAATGACACACAAAATGGGAAAAAAAACAAGGCTTGCAAATGTAGCCTTTGATGTCTGTCTGCAGGGTTGTTTGGTAAGAAATGTTTTCATGACTATCTTAATACAAATAACTTAAAACTTTTCCATGGTCTCCTTATGTGAACCACGCAGACATGCACTAGGAGTTGGGAACAGGAATTGGGGCCCTAGAGAAGCAAAGGGGTACTACACATTATTATTATTATTTTTTATTACCATAACATGTAGGAGCCCTACTTATGGAGTGGGACTCCATGGTGCTAGGCATGGATGCTTTGGCTTTCTGTTGGTCCCATCTTTGCTGCATAAGAGGCAAAACTTCCATCCTTCCCAAAGAACAGCACAAATGGGCCCTGATGTCACTGTGTTACTGTGCTAAAATAATGAAATCCATGTTGACCGTTCTCATGACAGAAGTAAAATTAACAGGTGCCCTCAGAGAAAGGCTGGCTCTGTGTTGCCAACTCTAGTAATTTTATCATTACTGTTGTGATTTTTAGTGTCTGTCTTAAAGCCCCAGCTGCTGGGATCTCATGATTATATGAAAGCTGAGGTTCTCATAGAAACAAAAAATCTAGCCCCCACAGTTGCAGAGAAAAGCCTGAAACATAAAGCAAGTATGACCTAGAGCAGGGGTCAGCAACTTTCAGAAGTGGTGTGCCGAGTCTTCATTTATTCACTTTAATTTCAGGTTTCGTGTGCCAGTAATACAGTTTAACGTTTTTTAGAAAGTCTCTCTCTATAGGTCTATATATTATATAACTAAACTATTGTCATTTGTAAAGTAAACAAGGTTTTCAAAATGTTTAAGAAGCTTCATTTAAAATTAAATTAAAATGCTGATCTTACGCCACCGGCCCGCTCACCCCGCTGCCAGCCTGGGGTTCCGTTCACCTAGGCCGGCAGCAGGCTGAGCGGGGCGTGCGGCTGGGACCCCGGCTAGCAAGGGGCCGGCAGCCAGAAGCCCAGACTGGCAGTGGGTTGAGCGGGGCTGTCGGTCTGGGGTTCCATCCGCTGGCCCCTGTCAGCCAGGGTCCCGGCTGCCGGCCCCACTCAGCCCGCTGCCAGTCTGGGATCCCGGCCCTGCCCACATAGAGTGGGTACCTACCTTTTCCCTGGTTCTAGCCCATTCGCTTCCTCTCTCTCTGCACTGAGCTGAGGGTGGGAGTGCACTGAGCACAGGGCTGGGGGTGAAGGAGCAGGCTGGGGGTTGGGGTGTAAGTCTAGCCAGGAGCTAGAATGAGGGAGGGGGCTCAGGGTTGGGGGAGGAGGTTTGGGTGTGGAGTGGTGTGGAGCGCTTACCTGGGCAGCTCCCATTTGGTGCGAGGGTGCAGGCGGGAATGTGGGGGGTGGGTGCAGGAGCTCCCGTTTGGTGCTCAGGGTGGGGGTGGGAATGTGGGGGGTGCAAGAGTCAGGGCACTGGGTGTGGGGGGGCTGGGTATGTGTGGGGGTGCAGGAGTCAGGGCAGGGGGCTGGGGATGTATGAGGAGGGTGCAGGAGTCAGGGCTGGGGTCGTGGGGGGATGCAGTGATCGGGGCAGAGGGCTGAGGTATGTGAGGGGGGTGCAGGGGTCAGGGCTGAGGGTGTGTGTGAGAAGGTGCAGGGATCAGAGCGGGGGCTGGGGGCTTGTGAGGGGGGTGCATGAGTCAGGGCAGGGGGCTGGGGTCGTGTGAGGAGGGTGCAGAGGTCAGGGCAGCAGGCTGGGGGTGTGGGCTGGGGTCATGGGGGTGCGCCCAGCCCCTTGCCCTGAGCTGCTCATGGCAGGGGGCTGGAGGGGATAGGCCCCGTCCCCACCTTCCTTCCCCACGGCCCCGTCCCCACGGCCCCGTCCCCACCTCTTCTCCTCCCCGGAGCAGCGAGCGCACTGCGGCTCCGCTTCTCCCCCACCCTGGCAAGGGCCATCAGTGGATGGGCAGCAGGGAGGGAGAGGAGGAGGGGCAGGAACCCAGCACGCTGGGGGAAGAGGCGGGGGAGGGGGGAGCTCGCCTGCCCTGCAGCAGCAGCCAGCAGGACCAAGCTTCTTCACCCTGCCCCCACCGGGGGGCGGAGAAGGGCAGGCAGCGGGGTCCCGGCCTGGGTTCGGCAGCAGGCTGAGTGGGGCCGGCGGCTGGGGCCCGGCAGGCCGCAGCGTGCCATTAAAAATCGGCTCACGTGCCACCGGTTGCCGACCCCTGACCTAGAGGCTAAAAAACAAGCAAGGAAGTAAAAAAGAACCCAACTATTTTATTATTTTTTTTAAATCTCATGTTTTTAAGCCAGACTCATGATATTTGACTGTTCCAGGTTGGTGATGTGTTGTAGCCCACTATGAAAGAAATGACTACAGCTCAGATCCGCAGAAGGTATTTAGGTACCTAACTCCCTTTGATTTCAATAGGAGTTAGGCTCCTAAATACCTTTGCGTAATTGGGCCTAAATAACTTGATACAACTTGTCAATGACTGTGGTAAAAAATTAAAACAACTGCAACCTGAAACTTCGGTCAACATGCCTGAAGAAAGGAGGACAAGCTAAAGCTAAAAGATTAGTATGTACACCACCCCCTAGGATTTCCATTTATAGATCGAAAAGGCACCTCAGCAAGGATTATTTAATTTTTTCTTCTGTTCTATTTACAGTCTCTGCTCTGCTTAATTATCCAAAGTATTCATCATCTTACAGTGCTTAGATGCATATTATACAGTATCTTATGAAGTGTATTTGTTATGCAAAATTGTTGTAGCTCATTATGCTGGCTGTTTGTACTCATTGTCATAGGAAAGAAAGGTTCTTGTGTCTCTTTCAAAATTTAATTCCCTAAAAAGACTATCTGAGTGAGAAAACACAATACATATAGCTCGCTGAGATGAGAATTCCTTATCAACAACTACTGTAATATCTGAGGCCATAGTTGGAAGTGACTTATCGTGTAGACCTATCATGTAGATATTGATTGGACAGAAAATGGGTGTAATGAGACATGACCAGAACTCCCTCACCTGTATAATTTGCTGATCCATGGAAAAAATGGTTGATGAGTGATGAGCACACCCAATTCCAAAATGTAAAGGAGAATGTGGGGAAAGGAAGAGCAGTGCAATGGATCATGAAAATAACTAAGAGCTTGGCAACCTGGATTCTATTCCCAGCTCCGACAGCCTGCTGTGTGATCTTTGGCAAATCACTTAATTGCTATATGCTTTGGTTTCCCTGTCTGAATAATGGAAATTTACCTATCTCACTGGGGTGATGTGAGATTAAATTTGTTCATATTTATAAAGCACTTTGAGATTTCTGGCTGGAAAGTGCTACATGGGTGAAGGTACTGTTGTTGCTACTGTCAACTATACAAGAATGGGATTTAATCAACACAATTGAGACATTTCTTATTTTAAACTAGATTATTTTATTTGTGTATGGGATACCAGATGAGATGATCAGCATAATAAGGAGTTTATGTGATGAAAGTAGATGTGTAATAAGATGAGATAAGGCTTGGGTGAGTAGTTTGTTATTGCGACTGGAGTTACACAAGGGTGTGTGATCAGCAATCCTCTTTGTATTAGCAGTACATTGGGTGGTGAAGTGGAAAACAAAATTCATCTGCGCTAACCCATTTTATGCCCACCGTGATGTGTTACGTGACCTTGACTTTGCTGAAGACATTGTTTTACTAAGTATGATGTGGAATGGAATGATTGCCCTTGCATCCAAGGTAGAACAGGAAGCAACAAAAACCAAACTGAAAAATAAATGCTGAAAAAGCCAAGATTATGAAGATAGGAAACTGAACAACAGATGCAAACTTGTATACGGATGGGAAAAATAATTGAGCAGATAGGAGAGTTCTACTATCTGGGGAGTGTGATGAGATTGGAAGGTGGCTGTGATAAAGATTGTCATGTGAGATTAGGAGAAGCAAACACCACTTTTGGAAGGATGAACAACACCTGATCAAAAAGGTCTCCACCCAAACTAAAGGTCAGACTATATCATGTGATTGTTCTGAGCGTGCTCTTGCATGGAGGAGACACTTGATCGATGACCGTGGCTAACAAAAAGAGATGGAGGCTGCCCATCACAGATGGCTGAGGACAATACTACAACTTTCATGGAAAGACAAAATAACAAAAGCAAGAATGAGGGAAACTGACAGAGCAGGGCATGTTCGAAAATATCAAAGAAGGCTCACATGGTTGGAACAGGTACACCATTTGGACAATGGGAAGCAAGCATTGGGTACTCGAGGAAGGAAAGAGAAAAGATGGAGGAATGCCAAGGAAGAACTGGCAGAAGACAGTGACGGAAGATATTGAATCAGCTGGCATCACCTGGGAAGAATTACCACAACTAGTGAGCGACTGTAATCGGTGGAGGAACGGAACTGCCCAACATGTCATCAGCACAGCAGGAATGAAGGTCTAAGCTCAGCCTTCCACTGGCAGTGGCAACACAGCGTCTGCTTAGAAGAGGAGGGAAGGATTTGCGTTCCAGGCAAGCTGTGCATTCTAGTGGATCATCAAAATTCCTGGGTTGAGATTCTGTGCTGTGTTTCTAAGAGGAACAGCAAAGAACTCACAGGCCAGGGGGAAGGAGTGCTGGTAAAAGCTCACAATTCTGGGCTGTTCCAGGGACTGCAGAGGCCCCTGGTACAACTTAGACTGGGAACCTGTCTAAATTACCAGCAGGCTCCTGGAGTCTCCCCATGCACCACAACATTGCCTGGAATCTCCATAGCACTCTGTGCTGTGATCCTGCCCCAACACTTTCCTCCTGCCCCCAGTTTTGCCCCTGGCATACCCCCTTGCCTGGGCGCGCGTGTGTGTGTGTGTGTGTGGAGTCCTCTAAGGGCATCCTTATAGCTGTCTGCTGCAGTTCCTATGAAGGGGGAAATTCTCCCCCAGTCAGGACCTGGGCTTTTAGACACCCCTTTACACAACTTCTTCCCTTTTACCTGGTTATAAAGGGGTGAGAGCAGGGCAGGAATCTCACCTCGGTGTCCTAGGATAGGTTCTGTCACTGACCTACTAGGAAAACCTGCCTTAATTCCCCATTTGTAAAATGCAGGACTATTGTGGGGCTTAAGTAAATTATGGTCTTGACCCTTTATACACTCATGCACATGCATAACTTTACTTACATGAGTAAAGAGATTGTAAGCAGTTAGGGGAAGGGTCTTTTTTTGTTCGGTGTGTGTACAGCGACTAGTATGTGTTCCCAATCCCTATCACAAAATGATTAGTAACAATAATTCCATTGATGTGATTTAAAATCAAGGGCTCAAATTCTGCTGTCATTTACAATGGTGTAACTAATAGTGGAATTTGCCCCTGGCCCACTTCTTTTTGGTCCTAGCTCTGCATTTAGATTCGTTGCTCTGGGAAGTGATGCTATTCAGAACGGCTGGCTTGTACAAGGACAATAATGACAGCAGTAATATTTTACATAACTTCTGTTAATACTGTTTGTTGTTAAAGAGAAGGGGAGACCGGGGTGCTGTTCCTTTAAGCAATACTTTTAAAATGAGGAAATGTAATGAAAAGGTGATGGAGGGTTTAATGGTAGTGAGTTAGTTTATTATGAATGTTGATTAGTTTTGTGATTTCAGTTTTTGGAGTGTGTGACTGAGTGATAAGGGATGTGTATGAATGTTCATGTGATTAGAGGCAACATGTAAGTCCAGAAGGGAGTTACTTTTGCTTGATGTTATTTAATCACCAAATAATTTCTTTGTTTTCATTTCACATACAGCCAATGTAAGTCACAGATTTAAAGTAATCTTCCTCCAGGGGTTGTTTTCAATTATGTGATTTTTTTTTTTATAATATTGGTTTCTTTACACATTTTTCCTCAATATGAGAACAGGACTATCAGTGTGCTCCAAAGGGCTGCATTGTATCTTCCCCACATGGAGGCTGCAGGTACAAACTAAAACGTTCCTAGTCCTCTTCAAACAGGAGTACATTAATGCAAACTAGGAACCTTTTGGCTCATACCTGCAGTGTCCACATGAGGGAGTTACAGAGCAGCACTTTGGTGCGCACTGCTATTCACACCCCTATAATAATTGGAACTGTGGAGCAGTGTAGGCTTGTCCTCAGACTGGGAAGTAGCCTCTCTTTCTATGAAACACCTGGATCTGGCTTATCTGGAAGATATATAGTCATTAGAAATAGCCAGTCTGGTTTGGAAAAAAATATGTAAAATTCCACCTCTCCGTCTTTTGAACTGATCTTGAAAAGAATTGAATTTTGAGGCACTACATTTTTCAGATAGTTTTCCCCAACTTTTGGGCCCTGATCCTGCAAACACTTGCACAGTTAAGTAATCTCCTTGAGTTCAATGGAACAACTCAGGTAGATACAGTTACTTATGTATGCAAGTGTTTCCAGGATTGGGACCATTGTTTGCAGCTGTGGGAAGAAAAGCAATAAAATAAAATAAAAGCAGTGCAAGAAAATCTGTTGTTGTCAGGTGCAATTTTATGGGCTCAGTGGTTTGGATAGCTGGATGGGCACCTGAACTTTGGGATGATTACCCATACTGAAGTACAGACTTTGAATCTTCTGAGGTCTGCACATTACCAATTATCCATAGATCCACCTATCGTTATTCCATCAAGTGGGGGTAGAAAGCTGACTCTGCAATCAGTTGAGTTTTGTTTTTGCGCCACTGTTTTTTGTTTTTTTTTTTTTAAGTTATAGATAGATATAAGAAAGTTGGGACAAAGAGCAAACAGAATCGGTCCTTTGAGATCAGCTGGCTGTTGCGTTAGGTTGCTGCACTGTGAGTTTTGGTATATTAGTGACCATAATTCATTCTGCAGGAGGCACACACACAACGCTTCCAACTTCACTGTTTTAAAACGTTAGGGGAGGGAAAAGTCAATTTATGCCACAAAGTGGTTTGACCAGCTAATTTATAATTGACTTACAAGTGATTGGTTCCCCTTTATCGGAAGGGTAATGCAGGGAAATCCAGAGGCAGGACTGGAATTTCAGTCAGATGCTGTTACATGTATGTAGTTACACTTCAGTATTGCCTTATCACTGCGTAGATTGAACTCCAAAGCAGCTGGCTTTAGCTTGGGTCTTGGATAACCACAAGTGGCAGCTCTGACAGTGCAAGTGAAAATCAATGTATAGTGGACCTTTTCTAGAAGAAGCCTGGATTCCACAAAGAGAGAGACTTCTAAATCTTTTAGCCTGCCTTGAATCTGATGAAAATAGGAGAGTGTCAGTTATGTACTAAGCTGGCATGGGTTTAGGTGGGTGTAGGGGCTCCTACTAGTTAAGTGGAAGGAGGAAAAGCAAAGATAAATCAGTATATTGTAATTTTCTCTCTGATAGTCCTCTTTTAAAAGGCTAAGTTCCACCAGATAAAATAGAGGATGCTTCTGTTGTACTGAACTGTCCTACTTAGGGCTCCTCTAATTTCTGGCTTCTTTCTGTCAGGCCCTTCCACCTTAGTCTCCTTTCTCCATTAAACCCTATATGTTCCCTTAACCTCCTCTGGCTAGAGTGAAGGGAGGGGCTACCATCACCAGTGAAGAGAAGGCAGCATAGTCTAGTGCCATGGTCCCCAGACTTTAGGGCGTGGCCCTGTAGGTGGGTGCAGAGGAACATTCGGGAGGCACGCAGTGGGGCCCAGGCCAGCCCCCATTGCAGCTGGGAAGGGAGCACCACGCTTCCATCCCCACTCTGGCCCAAGACCAGCTCCGCCCTCAACCTCTTTCAGGCCCCATTCCTGCTCTGCCTCCAGGCCAGATCCACCCCCAGTCCCAGCTCCACGCTGCCCCCTGCTCTGCCTCATTCCCTCTCTGCCCCCAGACCAGCTCCGTCTCTAGCCCCAGCTCCTCCCACATTGCTACTGGTGAGGAAGTCTTGGCTGTACAGTATTGGGTGTGGGGGCACTGACAGATTCTGTTAATGGTGCGGGGGGCACGACTGGAAAAGTTTGTGCAGCACTAGTCTAGTGGCTCAGACACTTAGCTAGGAGTCAGGAGACCTAGGCTTCATATTCCTGCCTCTGACACTGACCTACTCTATAACCTTCGGAAAATCTCAGTGCTTGTTTTCCCTCCTACCTTCGTTTCTCTTGTCTGTTTAGATTGTACTCTCCTTGGGTCAGGAACAGTCTCTTACTATAGGTATGTACAGTGCCTGGCACAATGGGGCCCTGATCTCAGTTGGGTGTTACCATGTTACAACTAATAACAAGAAGGAATAGAAGAGAAGAACAGGAAAGAAACAGCATAAACCCAAGTTGGTATTTACTGTTTTCTATCCAATGGGCAGCTGTAAGATTGCATTCCTCTCACCATGTGTATGCAATTATAAATCAGCTGCTGTCCCCACAGCCACTCCCATCATTCAAAATGGTGTCTCCCAAGTTAACACGGAACAGGCTTTGCCAGCTTTTCCTATGCTCCCAGTTGCAGATGCTGTTTTCCCTCTTTAGAGGGATACTTCTTCAAGGCAAGAGTGGCTTGTTTTGTGTTTCTATAGTAGGGTGGGGCAGGAGAATGGAAGAAGCCAGCACGCCAACATACAACCATGGAAAATGTATTTGGTGTTTGTTATTACTACTTCAAGCCCAGGGGTGCGGCAGCACCTTTTGTACCCCTAGTTCCAGCACCCCGTGTACATCCTGCTTCCTATGTCTCCCCTTCAGGTCTCTGTCCTAGACCCCAGGGAAGTGGCCTGATAAAATGGAAGTTACGCTACAGAGTATCAAATTCAGTGGCCATAAAGCAATCTGCCATTGCCGCCTGCTTAATGGCAGATTGCTTCATCATAGAGAGATGCCCAGAGTCCGTAGAGTTGAACACTAAGACAGAGTGAAGAGGCTCCCTCAATGGGTAAAAGTATAAAGATTGTGATAGACAAACTTTCATTTCAGAGGTTCCTTCAAACCCTTATACTCTGTGAAAATGAAAGACCTGGAAGAGCAGTTTATTGTGTCCTTTCTTGCCCCCTAAGAAAGGTTATCCCACTCTCCAGGCAGCTATCTATATGAACAGTTGCTAATGGAAATGAAAAATATGCATGGAAGTGGGTAGCCCAAACAATATTAGCGGGTGTAGAACAAAGCTACAGAATGTGCTAACTGGTACATCACAAGTTGAAGAGTTGCAATGTATAATATTGCCAAACATTAAAAATTAGGAGGCTGGCTTAAAAATGAGTTTAGAAATAAATTTTGGGTTCATTTTAATTCCCTTTGGGAAGGTCACATTTTCAAGCTTTCATCTGCAACTGTGTGTGTGTGTGTGGCTGGGGGGGAAGAAACTATTTTTATTTTAATTAAAGCCAAGGGTCCCATGGTATCACATGACTCTAGGAGCTGGGGCTTTAAGAAAAACATCAAGTGACACCAGACAGAATAATATTGTGAAAGCTGGCAGCACTTTAATTGAGGTGAATGGTGATCATGGAAGGAGGGTGGGGACTACTGGCCCCACTGAAGTCAATAGCAAGACTCCCATCGACTTGAATTGGGCAAGACTTTCACGCCAGATGTACAGGCAATCGAGTGAGAAGCAGGAGAGTGGGTGGTAACTTCGCCAGGTATCCCAGCTGCATACCTGTTACGGTGCCAACGTAGACTACGTCTTCACTAGAAACACTGCATCAGTGCCACTGTGATGCTTCAGCAGACACTCCACTGTAGTTAATTCACCTCCCCAAGAGGACGTAGCTAGGTCAACAGAAGAATTCTATAAATTGACCTTGTGCTGTTTGCACCAGGGGTTAGGTTGGCTTACCTATGTCGCTGGGGGATGGGAATTTTTCACCTCCCTGAGCGATGTAGCTGGGCAACCGAACTCTTTAGGGTAGACCTGGCCATGGTTGCAGTTGTGCTGGTGGGAAACGCGTGGAAATGTTTTCATGGGGAAAAAAAATCAGCCTTTTTTTCAAGAAACATTTTTCAGATTTTTCTGATGGAAAAGAAGTCACTGAGATTTTAAAATAAAAAAAAAAATTGGTAATTGCTAATTGCGCCTGCCTGTGGGACCAGAGGGGGTTCAACCAATGAAGGAAGAGTCTGACTATCATTCTTTGGCCCTGCTGCTATTTTGGAGGACATGGACTGGCCGTGAATTTGCTTTTCCTTTGTTCCCCGTGTTAAGTTGGTGGATGGATATGGGGAGTTTAGGCCCATACCTGAGCTGTCAAAGCAGCACCCATGGGTCGGGTCCTCAATTGTAAATCTACCTAACCCCTTTACTTCAATAGAGTTACAGCTCTATCCACCAGCGGAGGAATTGGGCCTGTGTCTATGCCAAGTGTGTGTTAGCTGGTGTTCAAAAGGAATGTCCTAAGGGAATAGTTCTACTCAAGCAGACTGTACCATTTCCTGTATCGAAGGTCACCTCCAGTTGTGTGATCGGTGTTGAATTAATACTTCTTTAAAAGAGGATGATCCCTTTTCCTTCTCTGTGTTCCATGCTGGTGTTACTGAAGAGCTGCAAACATTCTGCAACTGCGCCGTGTGTTTCACACACCATGATTTTGATTCTGAGCTAACTCCTCTAACTCAGCTGTACTAGTTACACAGTGGATTGTACAAAACTCTGCTGGTTCTTATCATTAGGTCTGTGCCTGTAAAGTACTTTGCACCGTAGGAATGATTTGACAGGGCACCGGGGATGCTTTTGCAAGAATGTCATGAGATCAAACCTTTTAATGTCCATAAAAGACAGGATGTCAGTTTAGAGCCTTGTCTGTCCCATGCATTTTAAGTGGAGAAATGATTTAGTAAGTACTGTAAATTGCAATTATTTCAGTCTGCAACACTCTGGCAGCTGTTTAAATAGCAAAACTTTCTTCCAAAAATGTGATATATCGAAGAGGGAGAAGTTTCAAAGAGGGAGTTTGGTTTAATAGGGAAAGACTCTTAGCACTAATTAACTGACAAGAGAGCTAGCTACCTTTACAGGAAATACCCCTTCCAGAGCCCTCCCACGCTCACTGATAATCAAAGCATGGGTTCCCATTTTACTGATGAGATAGGGGAAAGATTTGGGATAGGATTCTGCAGCTGTGAGAGCTATTTCAAAGCCTATTTCAAAAAGTTGGCAGCAACAAGGGAGCTGGAACACTTTTTTTATAGTGGGGGTGCTGAGAGCTGTTGAAGCAAACTCTAAACCCTGTATATAATGGAAACCACATCAAGCCAGGGTGTGTGGCGGCCCTCCGACACCCCTAGTTCCAGCAGCTTGTGGGCAGCACTGTAAATGAGTTGAGTGTTGATCAAGGCAAGGGGTAACATTCTGGCTCTGTGGAAGTCTGTGCCAAAACTTTCATTGCCTTTCCAGGATTTCAACCCGAGAAGCACAAGCACCTGAGTGACATCCAGGAGTCTGGAAAAACAAATCAGAGCTGAGGGTATCAATCTGTGACTGAAACATGCCTGGGCAAAAGGAGAAATGTAATTTTAAGTACACTGAAGTTTACCAAACTATTGTATTATACTTTGCCTAAAGACAGACATAATTTCCCACAATTCACATGGGAAAGAGAAATGCCAGCATGCAGAAATAGCAGTGTATGCCAGTTTTAGATGAATTAGATTGGCAGTTTTAAGAAGGTAAGAGGCATGCGTCCCACGAGATGGGGATGTGGGATTCAAGCCGCTTGGCTAGCTCATTGGTGTTATCACAAAAGCCTTTAGTTGTAAGGTAGAGGAATATAGTGGTCAAAACAATTTTATTTCGCAGGACCCAACTGACCATGAAACAGTTGTTTATCTGCTCTTTAAAACATGCCATGAAGTAAAGGGAGCTCAGTATAGTGGTCTGACTTGGTATGAGTTTAACACCCATAGCTAATTGGATCCCAGATAACGAAGGAAGATATCATGAAGGGCTGCATGTGGGATTTTTTCCCCCACACAAGAAACACCCTTTGAAGTTACGGTATTTACTGATAGATAATGAGAGGTACAAAGAAAATCGTATCTATTTGCCACCTTAGTGCCACTGAATCATCTCTGGAAATGGAGGAATTCTGTTGATCTGATACCTACGTGGCCCCCATCGTCTTAGTATTTAAACAACTCACAATCTGTTAATGTGTTGTGAGGATAAACACCTCTGTGCGGCGGGGGACTACCATTATCCTCCTTTTACTGGTGGAGAAGTGGGGCACAGGGAGGCTAAATGACTTGTCCTGCTCTGTGTCCCAGCAGGGAATTGAACCAAGGTCTCCCGATTCCTAGGCTGGTACCCTAACCACTAACTCGTCCTTCCTCTTCTGTTTGTTGTGCCAAACACTGGACAAAAACAAACAAACCCCAAACTAAAACCCTATTCCCAGGTCCTTAGTTATCAACAGTTGCTGTGGATTATGGCTCTACAGAGGAGGCTAACTTTAACATTTGGCGGAAGTGGGGAGAGCCTTTTTTTTTTTTTTTTTTTTTTTGCTGGGTCAGGTCAGCATATTCTGAGTCGTGGTTGTGCCAGCTGGACAGCTGAGGCTTTGACATTCTTAAATCCTCTGCTGGATTTAAATGTTATCATTGTTTGCACTTCTCCCCATCAGTGAATTGTGTAGTGCATTCTACTTTCCCTGCTAATGAAAAGTGGGCGATGGAATTAAAATCCTGCTGCTAAAATGAGCCACCACACAATCTACAATCCTACTGAATACGTAACTGAAATGTGTCATCCTAATTATAAATGAGGGAACTGGAGCCACTAATGTTATTGCTTGCTAACAATGCTCACAGCATGAGCAGTTTATCAAAAACAAAAGCCTCTCTCTTTCATGCATGTAAGATTAACATTTAATTTGTTTCAGGCCAAAATCCCTATTATTGCATTATCCATCAGGTGCAACAAGACAGGTCTACTGTGACGATGCTGGTTGTGCACTCCTGTGCTCCTCGTTTGCCACCTGATATGTCCTTCTGAATTTGGCCTAGTTAATTTAAAAAAAAAGATTCTGAAAAAAACAAGCTTTTTCAAGCACATCCTGTAAAATGTTTGATTGGAACGTAAGGTGCTATCTTCAGAGTCTGGTAACTGAAATTCTATGGGTCAGATTCTCAGCTGGTGTACATCAATGTAGTTTTATTGACCTTAATTGGGCTATGCTAATTTACGTGAGCTGAAAATCAGACTCTTGGCGTTTGAGTTTCACATTAAATAAATCACACTAGGGCAAGCATTAAAACGGATCTGGTTTTAAAACTTGAAAATATGGCCAACATAAATGAATTCCACAGTTTTTTTTTTGTTTAACTGATTTATGGAGCGCCTACTGATGAGTATCATTTGACCTATACATCTTTATTAGCTCAGATTCATCAGAACAACAGTGCTGCTATGCTTTTGGCTGATCTCTACAGCAAGAGCCAGATTTTTAAAGAGCTCACGGCCAGATTTTGAATTGCTCAGCACCCGCAATTTTCAAAAGCGCTCCACATCCAAAAGATCCCATTTTGACACAGGTGGAGAGATTTTGAGAAGATTTCACCATGCGCGGTAAATGGGAGCTGTGCTTTTTTGAAAATCTGATGCCAAGAAAACACCATATGAGTTTGTCATCTCACTGTAAGAACAACAGCAGCAGTTTCAGATTCTAGAGATCTGCATATTCTAAAAGTTGTCAAACTACCAAAAAGCTCTTTTGACCTGCCATTTAGTGCACTTTTGTGACTTATATTTCAAATATTTTTGTTTGTTCCCAGCTGTATATCTTTGATTTCTGTTTCATACAAACAAATATGCCTTCACCAACCTGGTGTTGGTGATAATGTTGATAACATCTTCCTTACTATGAACTCTCAAAAACCTTTTAGAGTCTTCTGCCAAGAGACTGTGTTTTTTTGGCTATTTTGTTTGAGTTTATGTAATGAATTGTACCTTGAAAGTTCTTAGAATTCAATTTAATCTTCCATGGACCCAGTACTGAAAAAACAGATAGATCTCTTTAACACAATGTGAATGTTTCCATCAAAACTCCTAGGAAGGAAAATGTTTGGTGGGAAAGACACTTTTGAAGCTATAGGACAACTGTTGATATTGCTTATTGAGTTTTCCTTTCTCCCTTCAGATTCAAAGTCTCAAAAAGCCGCCTTTGCAGACAATGAGAATGAAGATCTTTCTACAAATATGAATGGACTAGTAATGGAACAAATTCCAACACACCAGGTTCTATTTACTGTCTATTGAGCTTGGTCTTCCAGTTGCCAGCATAAGAGTGTTTCTGCTTTACTGTTGCCAGAAGTAACTTTTCTTGGAAATTACAATAGTCAACTCAGAGACTATTTCTTTCACTTGAAATCCCAAGATCAGAAAAGCCAAAGATACATATTTTAAAATGTATGTGTAACTAAAACTAAAAACGGTGTCTATGTAATAAATTATGGACTAGATCATATATATAACGTCTGGAATTACTATATTGTATAACAGATCCATAACACACTAGTACCTTTGTGGTCGTCACTCCTTAGCAACTTGGAACTTTGCTGTGACAGCAAAGATGAAACTCGTATCCTCTGTGCTCCACAACCACAGTCATTGAATGTGAGGTCATCTTTACTTCAGCAGTATAAGGCCTATGACACATAATTGAGTATGGTGCTTAGATTCCATGGTGAAAGGTCCCTGTGTAAAACTTACCAGTTCTGACTTTATGCAGGGCATTAAGTAATAGTACACACAAGCCAGTTCGTTAGAATATATTTACATAGTCTGTTCTCTTCTACAAAAGTGAGAATGCAACTTTCTTGATATATCGTGACTGAGAGATTATTTTATATCTGATCAGGTCATAGAACTTCCATGGCAGGAAACAGGCTTCAGAGTAGCATTCTATTCGCAAAAAGAGGAGGACTAGTGGCACCTTAGAGACTAATAAATTTATTTGAGGGTAAGCTTTCATGAGCTACAGGTCACTTCATTGGATGCATTCAGTGGAAAATACAGTGAGGAGATTTATATACACAGAGAACATGAAACAATGGGTGTTACCATACACACTGTAACGAGAGTGATCACTTAAGGTGAGCTATTACCAGCAGGAGAGTGGCGGGGGGCGGGGAACCTTTTGTAGTGATAATCAAGGTTGGCCATTTCCAGCAGTTGACAAGAACGTCTGAGGAACAGTGAGGGGTGGAGGAGGGGGGAATAAACATGGGGAAATAGTTTTACTTTGTGTAATGACCCATCCACTCCCAGTCTCTATTCAAGCCTAAGTTAATTGTATCCAGTTTGCAAATTAATTCCAATTCAGCAGTCTCTCCTTGGAGTCTGTTTTTGAAGTTTTTTTTGTTGAAGAATTGCAACTTTTAGGTCTGTAATCGAGTGACCAGAGAGATTGAAGTGTTCTCCGACTGGTTTATGAATGTTATAATTCTTGACATCTGATTTGTGTCCATTTATTCTTTTACGTAGAGACTGTCCAGTTTGGCCAATGTACGTGGCAGATGGGCATTGCTGGCACATGATGGCATATGTCACATTGGTAGATGTGCAGGTGAACAAGCCTCTGATAGGTGGCTGATGTGATTAGGCCCCATGATGGTGTCCCTTGAATAGATATGTGGACACAGTTGGCAACGGGCTTTGTTGCAAGGATAGGTTCCTGGGTTAGTGGTTCTGTTGTGTGGCAGGAAAGTTTTGGGTGAGAGTCTAAGGGACCCAGATGCATCTTTCATTACCCTTAAAGTATGTGTCTAAATCCTCTTGTTGAAAATCTGATCACAGTTTCATTTCCATCCTGTGTATAGTATTGTAAGAATCGTACTCTAAAAGAGCCAAATTCTACCTTTGGATGTATATGCAGCTCACAAGTTTTAGAACTGAAACCGAACAAGATGTCTGTCTGCTTTCTAGTTGATTGCAGATTCATTCCTTGCACATGTGACACAGCCTCTATGAGGCACTGTAAAAGCAATGCCAGGGCTGAGACTGCCTGACTTTGTTAATGGTGAAGTGCCAAATACATGGATTGGGAGGAACCTGGGGATTGCTGTTCGTAAAGATGAACTGTTCAAGCTTCATAGGCCAGGTGAGAACTGCATTGCTCTTCAGTGCTGTGTACTCACTGATTAGGAATTCTCCCGTGGATTTGAATCACTGTAAACATAACAAGCTTTACACGGTTCCAGTTTTAGGGCGACCATGGATAAAACAAAAGAGAAATAAGCTATTCTCTCTGTCACTTTACCAGCTCCTTTTTTGTAGCCAGACAATAATTATAGCTGAAATGGAAGAGCCGCAGGGATCAAATGAAAAATGTAAGGATAATCTCTATCTCCTCCTTTTGAAAAGTAGTGCAGAAGATGATCTGCTTGGACTTTAAAATGCTGTGGCAAGAAACTTTCCTGAATCTTCCTTCCAGCTACTAATGGGGCTGGTGAATGCTCTGTGCATCAGCAAGCAGTTGTCAGAGCCTAATGCTGCATGCCTCTGAGTTATCTCCCAAAACTTGGCTTCAGCAACGGAAGACTATTTTGAAAATTCTTTAATGAAGCCAGGCAGGCACATTTTGGAACATACTTCACAGGGTCAAGGGCATTCGTTTTTTGCATCTACCATGTATCAGTTTGAAAGAGAGACTGTTAGCAGCCTCTGATAAGGAGCCCTCCACTAAAGATAGATACATATTGAATCTATTTCCTTAACTTAAGTCTCCTCACACCTTCTTGTCAACTGTCTAAATGGGTAATCTTGATTATCATTACAAAAGTTTTTTTTTCCTCCTGCTAATAGCTCATCTTAACTAATTAGCCTCTCACAGTTCGTAACTTTCAGCTTGTGTGTGTGTGTGTGTGTGTGTGTGTATGTGTATATATCTATATCTCTCTATATATATCTATCTTACTATATGTTGCCTTCTATACATCCAATGAAGTGGGCTGTAGCTCACGAAAGCTTATGCTCTAATAAATTTGATAGTCTCTAAGATGCCACAAGTCCTCCTGTTCTTTTTATTAAAGATAGATGAATCTGAGCATGAGCAGCTTGAGCCTTTTCCAAATTATTTTAATATTCAGATAGACAAGTTGGGTAAGGAAGTATCTTTTATTGGACCAACTTTTGTTGGTGAAAGAGACAAGCTTTCCAGCTACACAGAGCTAACAAATAAGAAACAGTGAAGGAAGTAATGACCGGTTTCAGGGTAGCAGCTGTGTTAGTCTGTATTCGCAAAAAGAAAAGGAGGACTTGTGGCACCTTAGAGACGAACCAATTTATTTGAGCATAAGCTTTTGTGAGCTACAGCTCACTTCATCGGATGCATTCAGTGGAAAATACAGTGAGGAGATTTATATACACACAGAACATGAAAAAATGGGTGTTATCATACACACTGTAAGGAGAGTGATCACTTAAGATGAGCTAATACCAGCAGGAGAGCGGCGCGGGGAGGGGGGGAACCTTTTGTAGTGATAATCAAGGTTTATTTATTTATTTCCAGCAGTTAACAGGAATGTCTGAGGAACAGTGGGGAGTGGGGGGAGAAATAAACATGGGGAAATAGTTTTACTTTGTGTAATGACCCATCCACTCCCAGTCTCTATTCAAGCCTAAGTTAATTGTATCCAGTTTGCAAATTAATTCCAATTCAGCAGTCTCTCATTGGAGTCTGTTTTTGAAGTCTTTTTGTTCTAATATTGTAACCTTTAGGTCTGTAATCGAGTGACCAGAGAGATTGAAGTGTTCTCCAACTGGTTTATGAATGTTATAATTCTTGACATCTGATGTGTGTCCATTTATTCTTTTAGGTAGAGATTGTCCAGTTTGGCCAATGTACATGGCAGAGGGGCATTGCTGGCACATGATGGAATATATTACATTGGTGGATGTGCAGGTGAACGAGCCTCTGACAGTGTGGCTGATGTGATTAGGCCCTGTGATGGTGTCCCCTGAATAGATATGTGGACACAGTTGGCAACGGGCTTTGTTGCAAGGATAGGTTCCTGGGTTAGTGGTTCTGTTGTATGGTGTGTGGTTGCTGGTGAGTATTTGCATCAGGTTGGGGGGTTGTCTGTAAGCAAGGACTGGCCTGTCTCCCAAGATCTGTGAGAGTGATGGGTCGTCCTTCAAGATAAGTTGTAGATCCTTGATGATGCGTTGGAGGGGTTTTAGTTGGGGGCTGAAGGTGATGGCTAGTGGCGTTCTGTTATTTTCTTTGTTAGGCCTGTCCTGTAGTAGGTGACTTCTGGGTACTCTTCTGGCTGTGTCAATCTGTTTCTTCACTTCCGCAGGTGGGTATTGTAGTTGTAAGAATGCTTGATAGAGATCTTGTAGGTGTTTGTCTCTGTCTGAGGGGTTGGAGCAAATGCGGTTGTATCGTAGAGCTTGGCTGTAGACAATGAATCGTGTGGTGTGATCTGGATGAAAGCTGGAGGCATGTTGGTAGGAATAGCGGTCAGTAGGTTTCCGGTATAGGGTGGTGGTTATGTGACCATCGCTTATTAGCACCATAGTGTCCAGGAAGTGGATCTCTTGAGTGGACTGGTCCAGGCTGAGGTTGATGGTGGGATGGAAATTGTTGAAATCATGGTGGAATTCCTCAAGGGCTTCTTTTCCATGGGTCCAGATGATGAAGATGTCATCAGTGTAGCGCAAGTAGAGTAGGTGCATTAGGGGATGAGAGCTGAGGAAGCGTTGTTCTAAGTCAGCCATGAAAATGTTGGCATACTGTGGGGCAATGCGGGTATCCATAGCAGTGCTGCTGATTTGAAGGTATACATTGTCCCCAAATGTGAAATAGTTATGGGTGAGGACAAAGTCACAAAGTTCAGCCACTAGGTTTGCCACGACATTATCAGGGATACACAAAGTGAAACTATTTCCCCATGTTTATTCCCCCCCCCCCCACTGTTCCTCAGACGCTCTTGTCAACTGCTGGAAATGGCCCACCTTGATTATCACTACAAAAGGTTTTCTTTCTTCCCCCCCCGCTCTCCTGCTGGTATTAGCTCATCTTAAGTGATCACTCTCCTTACAGTGTGTATGATAACACCCATTTTTTCATGTTCTGTGTGTATATAAATCTCCTCACTGTATTTTCCACTGAATGCATCCGATGAAGTGAGCTGTAGCTCACGAAAGCTTATGCTCCAATAAATTTGTTAGTCTCTAAGGTTCCACAAGTAGTCCTTTTCTTTTTTTTCTGAAGGAAGTAAGTAGGTTTGTGTCTATGCATATAGAATATGTGGATGTTGTGAGTATCACTGAATTTCTGATCTATAGTCTTCAGTGAGGTCAGATGTTCAGCCGAAGACTAGTTACTATTAAGCAATTCTGTCCAAATGAGCTTTCACCTGTTTGTGTGTTGCTTCATCACAGCTGATTCCACAATAGTGGCTGGACTCCTGCCTACTGTTGTGCTGCTCATGTTTGATACGTGCAGTTCACTGTGTCTCTTTTGTTTCCTTGTTTGTTGATGTAAGCAGGGCTTCAGAAAATGTGCGTTGGAGACACGGTGCCACGAGTTCATTACACATTGAGAGACCTGCATCGTGGAGTGCCGTAGGATATCAGTCCCCATGCAGTACTGGTAAGAATAAGGATGTCATAAAGGTAGAACACACTGGGCAAAATTTGGGATGGACATACATGGTGATATGAGTTTTAACTTACCCTCATTTCTGACATGCGGATAAGTGCAAATTACCTGCTAAAGTAGCAGAACAGTACTGTCTATTCCATCTCGGTATTTACCGGCAGGCAGTGCTTGTCACCACAATATTTGTGCATCCATACTAATGTTATGAGCTGGGTTAAACCTTGCTATGGGTTGAATTAAACCCTCTTTGAAACTGATGTGTGAATGTGCCCTTCATTTAAGATTGCTTCAAGAGAGACAGTTAGTAAGGTCCATCTAAAGTAAGGCCTAATAGTCTGCCCAGAGACTAGCACCATGTGGGCAGAGGGTTCCATTGGGTATTGTTCTGACCAAGTTGGGGGCGTGGGTCTATGGAAAAAGCCTAGTTAGGGGGCCAGTTGAGAAACTGAGAGAGACTCAAAGGCAGCAAGAATGCCTAGCAGCAACCTGTAAGCCTGGTGTGACCTTGGGAGAAGCCTAGAGGAAGTTTCTGGGTTGAGGGTGATGGCTGAAAAAAAAAACTTGGGCTCTAAGCAAAGAGACTATCTCCTGGTTATGGTTCCTCCTGTGTTTGGAGAAGCAGGACTTTGCAAATTCCTTGGAAATTAGACAAGATGGCATTGAAGAAAATAGTAGACTCCACCATCAAATTCTACTCCCAGCTGGATCATCCCCAGGGCCCCAAAGTTTGACTACAAGCTTGGATCAAAAAGGGGTAACAGTTTGATAAGGCTTGTCTATGGGACAATTACAGCTGTATATATGAGGCTAACTTGGCACTGAGTGCCTTTCAGCCAACGATTTTGAAGGACTTTTCAAACTACTGAGTTAAGTCTCTCAGCACCTCTGCAGGAGAGATCACGACGTACTCTGGGCAACGTTTCCTCTCAGGATGACTTTTCATATGTGTTGAACAAGAGGGATGACCAGAATGACCCTTTTGGGAGGAAGAACAGTTGCATTTTTCTCTCCATTGGGACATAAGTGACTAAAACCATTCTAAGTCAACTTCCTTCTGCCCAGGCTATCCTCTGAAAATATGAACGGCACTTCATGGTCAGTACTATCAAGGCCAACAAATTATCTGCCTTGCTATTACTAAGACAGGTCCAGAAACACCATCTTGACTAAAAAGAAAAGGAGTAGTTGTGGCACCTTAGAGACTAACAAATTTATTTGAGCATAAGCTTTAGTGAGTTACAGCTCACTTCATCGGATGCATCTTGACTATGACCAATCTTATATTTGAAGTAGATTAAGGAGACCCTAACAGTGAGAAACTGGGGGAGGCAACCTGGTATAATCAGGAGGCTTAACTGCCCAGAAGAGGTTTCACTAGAAAGTATTTTGCAGCTGTTGAGGTAGAGAACAACAACCCCTTAATCCAGATATGCATCATGGGAGTGTTAAAACAGCAACAACAAAAACCAATCAAACAACCCCCCCCGACCCGAACCCTTCTTCCAGAACACCACAATTAATGCTCCAGTCCGCCCCACACCACCCCCAAATAAATGTTTTCAGGTCACTGGTTACATCATGGTGAACTGTGATGATGACCTGGTACTTTTTATTGCCAAGAATATTGCAAGTGTAAAAGACTAAATCAATACAAAATTGGGGGAGGAGGAAGCTTCCCGGAGTTGTAGAGCTGCTGTTGTAGCTTAATCCGCATGAGAAGGCCTGCTCCCAAGCAAGTGGAAACTATTGTTTCCATAAAAAGAAAAGGAGTACTTGTGGCATCTTAGAGACTAACAAATTTATTTGAGCATAAGCTTTTGTGAGCTACAGCTCACTTCATCGGATGCATTCAGTGGAAAATACAGTGGGGAGATTTTCCACTGACTGCATCCGATGAAGTGAGCTGTAACTCACAAAAACTTATGCTCAAATAAATTTGTTAGTCTCTAAGGTGCCACAAGTACTCCTTTTCTTTTTGCGAATACAGACTAACACGGCTGTTACTCTGAAACCTATTGTTTCCATAGAAGACAATAATGTGCGTGGTGCCAATCCTCCTGTCATAAATATAAAGGGAAGGGTAAACCCCTTTAAAATCCCTCCTGGCCAGAGGAAAAAAATCCTCTCACCTGTAAAGGGTTAAGAAGCTAAAGGTAACCTCACTGGCACCTGACCAAAATGACCAATGAGGAGACAAGATACTTTCAAAAGCTGGGAGGAGGGAGAGAAACAAAGGGTTTGTGTGTCTGTCTATATTCTGTCTTTGCCGGGGATAGACCAGGAATGGAGTCTTAGAACTTTTAGTAAGTAATCTAGCTAGGTACGTGTTAGATTATGATTTCTTTAAATGGCTGAGAAAAGAATTGTGCTGAATAGAATAACTATTTCTGTCTGTGTATTTTTTTTATAACTTAAGGTTTTGCCTAGAGGGGTTCTCTATGTTTTGAATCTAATTACCCTGTAAGGTATTTACCATCCTGATTTTACAGGGGGGATTTCTTTATTTCTATTTACTTCTATTTCTATTAAAAGTCGTCTTGTAAGAAAACTGAATGCTTTTTTCATTGTTCTCAGATCCAAGGGTTTAGGTCTGTGGTCACCTATGCAAATTGGTGAGGCTTTTTATCCAACATTTCCCTGGAAAGGGGGGGTGCAAGTGTTGGGAGGATTGTTCATTGTTCTTAAGATCCAAGGGTCTGGGTCTGTAGTCACCTAGGCAAATTGGTGAGGCTTTTTACCAAACCTTGTCCAGAAAGTGGGGTGCAAGGTTTTGGGAAGTATTTTGGGGGGAAAGACGTGTCCAAACAGCTCTTCCCCAGTAACCAGTATTTGTTTGGTGGTGGTAGCGGCCAATCCAAGGACAAAGGGTGGAATATTTTGTACCTTGGGGAAGTTTTGACCTAAGCTGGTAAAGATAAGCTTAGGAGGTTTTTCATGCAGGTCCCCACATCTGTACCCTAGCGTTCAGAGTGGGGGAGGAACCTTGACACCTCCTTATCTCATGATTACGCTGTAGGTTGGTACTCATCCCTCTGGTAAATCTAGTTCATTGATTTTGCTTTCAAGAGTCAGCTCAGGTTCACATAGTAAAGGAAGATTAGTACGTTGGTTAAATGCTTCAGTGATTTACACTAGAACGTAAATAATAGGCTTTAAATAGTTCTGAGCTGCTTAATTTCAAAAGCAGTTGGAACGGAATAATTTATTCACCCTGTTGTTGTTCACATGTCAGAAACTTAGGTGACATCCAGAGTTTGCTCTTCTAAATATGACTTTTGTGTTTGTTCAAAAACGTAGGAAGCTGCCATTCTTTTGCAAGTTCCAGAAATGTATTTGTTTCAAATAGCCCTTTTGTCTCTTTCATATCAATAACTCTGTTAAATTGCTGTCAGTCAACAGTAAATGAATTCACACTCACTGTCTGCTTTCACAACACCAAATAACAAGCTCATCTCTTGGAAAGTAAGTCAATCTGAGTGTAGGCTAAGGATCAGTCTAAATATGCAACCTTGGAGTCCTAGCAGCAAGTAAATGAAGAAACTGGTGCTTAAATGGAGTGTGAGAAGTAGAGGTTTGCCCCCACTCCCATGTTAAATTATGGCTTCCCCCATAAAAGCAGTGCTAGGGTCCAATTATTCCTCAGGATGATCTTCCATTTTCAAACAGCACTGGTGTGAAGTGAGGGATCTGACATAACCCGTTATCTTTTGCCCCCTGACTCCCTCGCTCCCAGTCTGCTGTTCTTGGCATGGTTCAAGACAGAGAAGTAATGACAGCCCCTGCCCCATTGCATACAATCTTAAGAGAGACCATAAATGTGATTTTTATCCTTTATATTTCAATAGTGCCTAGAGACCCCAGCCAAGGTGGAGCCTCATTGTGGTAAGTATTGCACCATCAGTCCTGCACAAAGAGTTTACAACCAACTAGACAAGACCGCCAAAGGGTTGGGGCAGGGGAAATCAAGGTGCAGAGACTTGCTCAAGGACATGCAATTGATGAGTGGTAGAGGTAAGCGTAGAACCCAGGCCTTCTGAATCCCAGGCTAGTGCCCTGTCCACTGGCCCATGCTTGCCACACACTCCTTTCAATAATCTACAGCGTGGCTGTCCCCAGATGACATAATGGGCATTTGAGTGGGTAGAGGGGGATCTACTTTTCTCTCTCTTTGCATTGCACTTCTGTATTTCCAGGCAGCAGGTTTGCTGGATCTTGTACTGAGAGAATTCTCTTTGGAGAGAAATTTGGGGCCCTGGTATATCATGTTTGCTGGAACCCCACCCCTTCCCTTTCATTTTATTTACAGAGACATTGCGGATGTTTTTGGGGCCTCTCTGAGCTCAAGGCCCTAGTACAATTATCCGCATTTTCCCTCCATCTCATCAGCCCTCCTTCCACCTCATAGAAACCATTTATCATCTTTTCTCCGTCTAAACCATTAAAAACTTAAAATAATTCCTCTCTTAAAAAAATCCTCTCCCGCTCTACTTTTTTTTTATTGTCATCTTTTTCTCTTATGCAATTTAAGCGAACCTATTGGCTTCTCAGCTGGTGTGCAGAGGTGTGGAGGGAATGGCTGCTGGGGTGACTCAGATGTGGTAGGAATGTTTCCAGAAGCCTTTGCTTTTTCATAAGTGCCCCCACCTTCTGATAAACCCCATGAGGATTTGAACTGCCAGTTGCAGGTGCGTGATGCATCGGAAATTATTCACAGTGAATAATTTATCGGGTGAATTTTGACACTTACCGTGTAACTTTTTATTGCAAATTCAGATCTTCATAATTTGGCAAAGAACTTACTTGGTGAATGGTTCCCAGCAATTACTGAATAAATCAAACTCATGTTTTCATCATATCACCAGCTCAAGTACAGTCATATGTCAGACAGAAGTTTCACTTGCCTTTGAGAAATTCAGTGTTCAGAGCTATCCAAAATGGCCTAGCTAATTCTTCAAGAAAATAGCTTCAGAAGAGAGATTCTGAAGAGAATTCCTCTTTATGGGGGGAAAAGGTCGTGAAGATAGTCACTCCAGGGTGCTTCTGAGAGATGAGTGTGGGACCAGAGGGAAGGAAACTGTATGTGTTGTGGGGAGAAAAAAAAAAAAAGGTCAGGAAATAATTTCTGTTTCACCAATAGCAGCTCCCAAGGACTTTTAATTCCTGATTTTATTACTCTCTGTGAAGTAGGGCATTAGCACGCCATGTTGTCCTAATTAGTTTACCAGGCCACATATTCCTGGTAAACTATGCTTTCAGTTGGCACATTGCTCGGTTGTAATTAACATGGTATTCAGATGAGAAATTGAATGCACAGAAAGCAGTATTGCAAACCCACTAATGCCAGGGACTGGAGGCATTGTATTTGGAAGCTAGAGTCAAACATGAAGAATGAAGGAGTAAGCCATTCGCTAGGGTTGCTCCATGGAAATTCTGACCAATAAATAAATATATATATATATATCTAGCAAGGAATTGTAACTTGAAATATTAATACTGACAAAGAACTGAAGAACAACTCCACAGTTTCTTTATCTCAAGCTATTAGCTTTGATTTAGTGCAGCTATGGAACCCTTTTGGTAGCTTCCTTAGTACCTTCTCATTCTGGTTTAATAGCATTTGTTTAAATGAGGAGTGAATTCTCAAGCAATATTTCTCTTTAATGGGCAAGTCACAGCACAAAGTAATAAGTAAACTGGGAACAATATATTTTAAAGGAAGATATAGATTCTGCCAGCACAATTTAGGGAACTATTTATTACATGTAATTTCTCAACTGTTTTCCAAGTAAGCAATATAATATGCTCCTTATGAACAGCAAAGAGGGAAGGGAAAAAAGTCTGCACCATTATGGGGAGTTAAATCTACTGTGGGTCTGTTCATTGTTGTAAGTAAAGACGTTAGTTACAGAAGCCATCTCTACTGTGAGCCTCAGGAACTTTAGTCATGAAGTTTTAATGCTTTTTAATGCTCACATGTTCTGATAGCTGCCCATTGTCTGTCTTTATACTAAGTCAGCATAACTATAACCTCCAAGCCATTATGGGAAGGAAAAGGGTGCCCAGTCTCAGGATGGGGAAAAACAGAAACCTCTCTGGATAGATGTACTGTTTCTTTAAAAACTGTTTTAGAAAACCACAGTACATGTAGATGTATGTAAAGAGACCCCAAAGTAGCTTGAGAGATAATACTGTTTTTCTTACCCTAGTGTAAGCAGTGTCAGGATGAGCTCCACCCTGACATCTGGTGGTGAGGTGTGGCAAGTGTGGAAAAAAACTTCAGGGGCTGATCTCATTTGCATAGGCACACCCACACCGCCTAGACTGAGGCCATAGCTGCCCAAATGGTCACTTTGGCTGCTGTGGGATCCCCAGTGTCTCTGTTATTGGGACAGGAAGAATAAATTGTTATTACCCTGATTATGGGAACTGTGCTTGGAACTGTACTTGGCCTTTTGTTATGATGGAGGGACTCACCATCAACTAAGTAGCACTCGCTAGGCAAGGGTCATGGGTTCCAAAACTGTGTGAATTGAGAGAGACTTGAGACAGGTATTAGTACCTGGTGGTGTGTGCCCCTTTGTGAGGGCCTGAAGCACCAATTGCACCTCTGTCTCTCTCCACTGTGGAATGTCAGAGCTAATTTTGGGTCTATTAAGAGTCTTGCTACAGGTACTGTGCTGCATTCACTTTGGCCTTATGGTGCACCAGCACTAAGGCCCCCACTACTATGAGCTGAAATCACTGAGAGCTGAAATCACTGAGCACTGTGTCAAGTAGTGGGGAGCCGGAAGAGCTAGAGTGCAGTGGTGCTGTTTGTGGCGAGCTGAGCAGAGCTGTTCGTGAGACAGCGAGCTGTGCAGAGCGGAGCCGGTCGTGGCGGAGCGGAGCGGAGCCGTTCGTGAGACAGCGGTGTGTTCGTGAGACGGCGAGCTGTACAGAGCGGAGCCGGTCGTGAGACGGCGAGCTGTACAGAGCCCTGTGGGGCAGTCAGCTTCAGGACACGTAAGGTGCCCCTTACCCCTTTCCCCCACACACAGGCACATTTTAGCCAGACTGGGGAGTAACACTATGCAGATGAACTTTTGAACTCTGGGGCTGGACTTTTTGGACTTTGGGTGATTTGTGGATTGCTGGACTCAAGAGACGTTTGGGTGCTGGGACTCAAGAACCCGAGGGAAAGGGGCATGCCCCAATTTGCTTGGGGTGGGTTTTTTTGCTCATGGGTTGTGTTATGAATCCTGTTGGTGGTATTTCCCCAACATAATGCCACATTGTTTCTCTCTGTTATTAAAAGGCTTTTTGCTACACTCAGACTATGTGCTTGCGAGAGGGGAAGTATTGCCTCTTGGAGGCGCCCAGCGGGGGTGGTATAAATTTGTCCCAGGTCACTGGGTGGGGGCTCGAGCCGGTTTGCATTGTGTTATTGGAATGGATCCCCTAGATATTGAACCCGGCCCTTGTTGCTGCCAACTCTGATGGGCAGAAGGGTTACACTAGTAAAGCTCCTTGTTCAGTGTTAGAAGAAAGTTACTTTCTGTGATGCTTTGCCCTTGTCACCTAGCAATTGGAATTTTTTTATTCTGGTAAGGTGCTTAGATGCTATGGTAATGACTGCAGTATAAATACCTAAAAAGGACTTCACCCGTCTGAACTTCAGACCCTGCTTCTTCAAACCCCGCTTTGAACTAAGGGAGACCCTCCCAGAGCCATCATTCATATAAGGCCTAGGATATATAACCTCAAGTAAGCAGAGGGGCATGTTGTTACAGGAATCTTTTCCCCTCTCTTTCCTCTCCTGCCATTCTTTCATAATGCCCAGAAAAGCACCAGAATGCTTGAAGAGCAAGCTAGAGAGGTTGCTGCAACTGTCCTCATTGCATAAGATAAATCCCTTCAGGCTTCTTCTCTGTATAGTTAAAGACTCTTTGTATTTCCAGGCTTCTCCCCATCCATGTTTTTAGCTTTACAGGCTGACAACTTTTCCAGTGGATACATATGGCCATTGCTGGACCAGAGCTTCCATGCTCCCCTGATGCACTTCACTAGCTCCTCCGCATATCCAGACATTTCCTGATGGCAATCTAGGCACTGCCCAAACATTTCCAGACTTTTAATGTGGTGGCCCTTGGAGGAGTGGGAGGGGAGCTACTTTTGCTGCCCCCCTTGCTCCCTTGTGAGATGGTCTTTCCTGATCTTGTTCAGTAACTCTGATACAGAAGTGTTCCTACCAACTTATTAACCCCCCAAGGCACCAGTTCCTTACAGTTTGCATTCAAACTTCCCTGTAGCTGAATTGGCCACTGGGGATCTGTTCAGAGAAATGTGGTGGCTTTCTGCAAAAACAGTCTTAAAACAGATCCTCCCTGTAGAGTAACTAAATAAATAACGTTCTACTGCTTTAAGATAACTGGATTCTTTTAACTACTAAACACATGCCAAGCTTGTGGTCCTTCCAGGGGCGCAATTTATCTCCAGCAAAAAGACAAAAAACAAATCGGCGTGCCACATTGAAGCTGTTTATTGTTAAAAAATGTGTTTCCAGCTGGGTTTCACAAATAGATGTGAAGTAATTTAGTTTAGAGCATAGCATCCCATTAACCAATAGTTCTGCTGTGACAGAAACCACCATCACCTTTGGAAGTATTTCTTCACACAACACACAGTCAACCTGTGGAACTCTTTGCCAGAGGATGCTGTGAAGACTATAACAGGGTTCAAAAAAGAACTAGATAAGTTCATGGAGGATAGGTCCATCAATGGCTATTAGCCAGGATGGGCAGGGATGGTGTCCCTCACCTCTGTTTGCCAGAAGCTGGGAATGAGCAACAGGGAATGGATCACTTGATTGCCTGTTCTGTTCATTCTCTCTGGGGCACCTGGCACTGTCCACTGTCAGAAGACAGGATACTGGGCTAGATGGACCTTTGGTCTGACCCAGTATGGCCGTTCTTATGTTCACCTTGCAACTTTCATCTTCGATGCCCATTGCTTTGAGCCCAGCAATGCCTTGTAGACCCAGGTGCAGACATTACAACTGCCTTATCAAATTAGCTTGATTTTCCCACTGCCCCGAGTAAAATTATGAGTACTGCAGGAGATCCCTTTGATTTGTTCCTTTTTGTTATTTTTTGAAAGTCATTAGAATATAGTTGAATGATAGATGCTCCATTTCTTAAAAACTTCCTCATTGGGAAATGTTATCAGATGTTTATTTCCCTACAGTTGCTCTTACCTGTAGCTTTGTGTTCTGTCCCTTTGCTAGTATAATCAAGCATCTTGTTTGCTTTTTGTTTTCACGAGCACTAGTTCAGGACTCTGCATTTGGGAGAAGGAATGAGGAAACATTCTGCTTTTGTAGTAGGCTTTTTTTTTTTTAAGCGGATGTTGCTCAGTGGGTTGGATAGTGAGAATCACTCTTGCGGGGGTGGGAGAAATGAAGGAGGCAGAAGATAGAAAAGGCATCCAGAAGATACATGATAAATGAATTGTCATATGATGTTGTAGTGTCTCACATGAACATTGCCTCTATATGTCGTGTATGTGTTATCTATGTATAATTTTCCACACAGTGATTGCTTATCCATGGTCCAGCTACGCCTTACTCCCAGCAGTAAGAGGTGGGCTG
This sequence comes from Chelonia mydas, assembly GCF_015237465.2. Taxonomy (NCBI): domain Eukaryota; kingdom Metazoa; phylum Chordata; order Testudines; family Cheloniidae; genus Chelonia; species Chelonia mydas. Next base: position 12,707,398 of record NC_057855.1, read on the forward strand.
ATAATGAATATCGTGTATCAGCCCAACCATATATGCTACTGAAGAGATTGTTTCCATTGCCCATCATTCACAGTTTTCCACTTCCCAAGATAACTAACATCTCGCCAACATGACAGATGTTCAGGTAAATTCTTAATATCACAGTATCTGCCCCATTCATTATCTATATTTCATCATGTCCCTGCAAGGAACTGAGCTAGGAAGTCTATGCTAATTAGAAGAGTCATCCAGTAATGAACATTGACAAAAAGGACTGAGGTAGGTTGAAGTTCACAGAAAATAAATATCCAAGCCTAGTAACATCAGGAAAACAAAAAAAGGTAATGGAAATCTTTCATTTATTCTAAATACTTAGCAAAATATACTATTTTTGAGCAGCTTTTACATATTTTATGGAGTGCTAGTGCCAAATTACAGGACTGTGCCAAGAAAACTGGCCCACCCCTTTGGTATTTCCCAGTGGCAGTCTTCTCTTGCTAAGCTGCCTATTATTGGTCAATCCAGTACCTCTAAAGGATGCTAGGATGGGGCAGCCTACAGCAGGGCACTGCCTGTGAAAAGCATTGCTGAGAACAAGCAAATTTCTTCCAGCTTTGCCCCTATCACATCTGCCCATGTGATGGCTGCTAGGCCAGGCTGCCCATAGGGCCTATATTATGTTGATACATTTATTAATAAAGTTGTGGACACTTGGCCATAATTTGAGTCCAAGTCTGTTCTGACTGGTATCCACAATTTCCAGCCTCAAATTGCCTGCCTGTGGGTAGCTGTTGGGTATCATAGCTGATGGCAGCCTGGAAGGGAGATGATAATATAAGACCAGAGGATTGAGCAATGGGATGTATATGGTGGCAAAGAGGGATTGTTGCCCACAGTACTATCATGCGAATAAATCGATTGCCCGCTATTGCTCATCCTACATTTGGCCAAATACTGGGGATCAGCACTACACACTGGTGCCCAGAGTATTGCTGCATGACGTCCTGGTCTCTTTTTTGGTGGATTAGCACAAGGCTGTAGAGTGCCTGGCCTGATGATGCAGGCATGAGCTCACGAAGCAACAGAACACGTGTGTTACCAGAAGAGGAATCAGGGCAGCTCCCCTCCTGTGGCTGGTACTGCTGATTCCAAAAACAGTTTTGCTTTTCCATCCAGGCAGGAGACACACCCCACCCACTGTACATAAGGTACAGTAACTCCCCACTTAATGTCCTCTCGCTTAACGTTGTTCCGATCTTACATCCCTGCTCCATTACAGAACATGCTCATTTAAAGTTGTGCAATGCTCCGATATAACGTTGTTTGGCTACCTGCTTTGTCTGCAGCTGGCAGCCCCCCTATCAGTCCCCTACGTGCCTCCCCCCAGCGCCTCCCACCCACTGGCGGACCCTGCGGATTAGCTTCTTCCCCCTGCTCCCCCTGCCTCCTGCCCACGGCAATCAGCTGGTTTGTGGCATTCAGGAGGGAGGGGGGAGGAGTAAGGACGCGGTGCGCAGGCTCCCCCTCCCTCCTGAACACCACAAACCAGCTGATTGCCATGGGCAGGAGGCAGGGGAGGAAGGGGGGAGGAGTGAGGCCGCAGTGTGTGGAGTAAAGGGGGAGGAGGTGAAGGCAGGGGGAGAAGAGGCGGGTTAAGGGTGGGGGCTTTGGGAAAGGGGTGGAATGGGCGGGCCGAGGGTTGAGCCCCCCACCCCCGGCAAAGTTGATGCCTGTGCATGCAAGATCAGCAAGAGGAGCCGGGGGACAATCCACCCTCTTCCACGCTCTGACTCCACCACCTGAACCAAGCTTCATACTCAGCAATGATGATTGTAGTATTAAATTGCTTGTTTAAAACTTATACCTGTATTAAATTGCTTGTTTAAAACTTATACCTGTATTAAATTGCTTGTTTAAAATGTATATAAATGCCTTTTGTCTGGCAAAAAAAAAATTCCCTGGAACCTAACCCCCGCTATTTACATCAATTCTTATGGGGAAATTGGATTCGCTTAACATTGTTTCTCTTAAAGTCACATTTTTCAGGAACATAATTACAACGTTAAGTGAGGAGTTACTGTACTTCTCTTGTGGAAGAATCCACACCCCTTAGGGGCTGTCCCTGGCAGTGGTTTTCAATCTATTTACCATTGTGGGCCACATATGCAACTCTCTCTGTGTTACGTGGGATGCATGCGCACACTATATATGTAACCCACGCGCCTCCTGGTGTGACGCTCTGTCCCCTCTAGTGGCACCAAGGCCATGTAGAGAGAGAGATGAATGAGTCTGCTGCAGTCTTAGCTAAGGGCCAAGTGGCTTTTAGCTCATGCAATAGAGGCTTATGCATTTAGCTCCAGAGGTCCCAGGTTTGATCCCGCCCGCCGATGACCGGGGTCTGTCGGTGTTATATATGTACTACCTGTATGGCTCTGAGGATGTCACATGGGCCGCAGCTGTGTGCTGATTGGGCTATGGTTTGAGAATCACTGGGCCATGGATATCCACACACACAGACCTAGCCAGAACAGTGCCTCAGTTACAGCATGATGCTGTTACAAGCAGTATTCCTTATGCCATCATTTTTTGCTATAAGAATTTATCCAGAAGCTTCTTTGTACTGAACAGCCAATTCCAATGGAGATCAATACCAAAGCACTCAAATTAGGGAATTCAGAGCAGGAAGTAGAAGTGATGTATCTTCTGTTTTTTTTTTTTTAGTAAGATAAGAAAATATATCAGACATTTATATAACATTTATCAAGCACGCCACTGAAAATGGGAAAGAGAGAAGAAAAACCTCCCTCTTGAGGTCCCTTCCAGCTCTACATTTCTATGACTTTTTGATTGATTCCATAACTCTGGATTATGGGACATACTCATGGGCATATGATACATTTTGCAAACATGGTCCAACCACAATGAAGGTCTTATGCTACAATTAGTGTATGAAGTAGTTCGCTGTTAGATGGTTACTGTATGAATGGTCTCCTACACCACTGTCTTCCCAAAGAACCTGTGGAAGGGGTGGCTAACTGATAATGTTGACATAAGTGGGGAATTAGAGAAAAGAGCAACAAGAATAGGACCAAATTATATCTGAGGAGAATGAGTTTGAATATTAAATATTAATATTCCAGTAGCACGGAATTTTTTTACACTGAATATAAGAAAAATATCCCCTTTCTTCTAAAGCCCTTAGAATCTATTTGTATTGCATTACGTGCAGGCTTTGAGGTTAAAATGAAAGCATCCTCTTCCCCTTTTGAGTTCCCAGTGGTCTGGTTTTCTCTTACAAGACAATAGTGTGAATGAAGCAAATGCCATCCCTGTTCATACCTATCTGTGCACACAGTGATGTGCTTGAGAAAGCTGTTTAAACTTGCTCACCATCAGTGTCCTACAGCACGTGATAATTGAAATATTATGAATATGGGAGGCCTGGTACAGAGAATTTGAAACTCTGACAGCAAGGATCTTCTTAAATGAGCTGACAGACAGGGGGAGGGAGGACAGGGGGTGTTCAGTTGCAGCAAATATTGCAGTTCAATTTACTTGCTTTCTGAAGCAGCAGAAATAGGGCTCTCCTAGAGATAGGCATCCTTTAGGAAGAAGGCCTGTTACCTTGACTGGGCTCCTGATGTTTGGAACTGATACCCTGTTCCAGTGTCATTTTTATGCCTTTACAAATCCCCAGGGAGTAAGTCAGAAACACATATTTATGCCATTCCATGAAGAAAATAGGCTTCCCAATGATTTTCAGAAGAAAAATCAAATTCCATTGGTCTGGTTTTGAGTCACTTTTAGGCCAAAGTTGTCCACAAACTTTAGATCAATACAATGTTAGAGAAAGGGGTGTTTCTTGGCCCATCTTTAGATTGCACCATGTACTCTATAGATGTGAGTAATTAGCATTCTTTTTTCCTCGTCATTGTCTAATTGTAATACAAAGGGCAACTAAGTATATAAGACATGGTTTTAAATCTTTGGGGTAGGCAACACTGCCTACGTAAAAAGAAAAGGAGTACTTGTGGCACCTTAGAGACTAACCAATTTATTTGAGCATAAGCTTTCGTGAGCTACAGCTCACTTCATCGGATGCATACTGTGGAAAGTGTAGAAGATCTTTTTATACACACAAAGCATGATAAAATACCTCCCCCCACCCCACTCTCCTGCTGGTAATAGCTTATCTAAAGTGACCACTCTCCTTACAATGTGTATGATAATCAAGGTGGGCCACTTCCAGCGTAAATCCAGGGTTTAACAAGAACGTCGGGGGTGGGGGGGCAGAAAAAACAAGGGCAAATAGGTTACCTTGCATAATAACTTAGGCTTGAATAGAGACTGGGAGTGGCTAAGTTAATTGTATCCAATTTGCAAATGAATTCCAATTCAACAGTCTTTCGCTGGAGTCTGGATTTGAAGTTTTTTTTGTTGTAATATCGCAACTTTCATGCCTGTAATCACGTGACCAGAGAGATTGAAGTGTTCTCCGACTGGTTTATGAATGTTATAATTCTTGAAATCTGATTTTTGTCCATTTATTCTTTTACGTAGAGACTGTCCAGTTTGACCAATGTACATGGCAGAGGGGCATTGCTGGCACATGATGGCATATATCACATTGGTGGATGTGCAGGTGAACGAGCCTCTGATAGTGTGGCTGATGTTATTAGGCCCTGTGGTCGTGTCCCCTGAATAGATATGTGGGCACAGTTGGCAACGGGCTTTGTTGCAAGGATAGGTTCCTGGGTTAGTGGTTCTGTTGTGTGGTGTGTGGTTGCTGGTGAGTATTTGCTTCAGGTTGGGGGGCTGTCTGTAGGCAAGGACTGGCCTGTCTCCCAAGATTTGTGAGAGTGTTGGGTCATCCTTCAGGATACGTTGTAGATCCTTAATAATCCTTAATAATGTTGGAGGGGTTTTAGTTGGGGGCTGAAGATGATGGCTAGTGGCATTCTGTTATTTTCTTTGTTAGGCCTGTCCTGTAGTAGGTGACTTCTGGGAACTCTTCTGGCTCTATCAATCTGTTTCTTCACTTCCGCAGGTGGGTATTGTAGTTGTAAGAATGCTTGATAGAGATCTTGTAGATGTTTGCCTCTGTCTGAGGGGTTGGAGCAAATGTGGTTGTATCGTAGAGCTTGGCTGTAGACGATGGATCGTGTGGTGTGGTCAGGGTGAAAGCTGGAGGCATGTAGGTAGGAATAGCGGTCAGTAGGTTTCCGGTATAGGGTGGTGTTTATGTGACCATCGTTTATTAGCACTGTAGTGTCCAGGAAGTGGATCTCTTGTGTGGACTGGACCAGGCTGAGGTTGATGCTGGGATGGAAATTGTTGAAATCATGGTGGAATTCCTCAAGGGCTTCTTTTCCATGGGTCCAGATGATGAAGATGTCATCAATATAGCGCAAGTAGAGTAGGGGCATTAGGGGACGTAGCATATCTTCAGAATTCAGTACAAGCTTGATCCTGAAATAGTTACTCATGCAAAATTCCCATTGACTTGGAACTTTTCCTGGATTAGGGATTGTGGAAACAGACCCAAAGTCTGCTTTTGTTTTGAATGATTTCCTTTTTTTGTTTAGATTAAGCGCTCTTATAGTAACCGTCGCTACTTGAATTTACTTTTTAAAACAAACGCTTTCACATTACGGTGGCTATTATGCTTTTGGATGATAACAAGGTGAATCATTTTAAAGAGATATCAGCATTCACAGATATCAAATGATAATATATGAATTTACCATACATCAGTTTTGTGATCCCAGAACTAGAAGAATTTTCTAATTGCATAAGTCATGTGCAGTTTGTTTTTACTTTCTAAATGAAATCGTGTGACAATGCAACAAATTCACCATGTATTGTACTATGGGTTTGAATAGTTTTTTTGGTCAACTTTTTAGTAATAAACAAATACCCTGAAAGAGGCGCCCCCCCTCCATTTTATAGTAGATTTAATATTTTCAATTCCAAATTAACCCACTTTGGAAGAAGCCTAGAGGTGATACTGCAAAAGTGCTATTTAAGTGTGGCAAATTAGAGTGCCAGTCCCCCAGGTGACTTCAACTCATTTGACTGTATGGAAGACGCATCCTTTTGCTTCACTCACTGAATAGCACTGGTGCTTGATTCGTGATAGGCCCAATTAAATGCTGGAACGGAGATTCAAATTTGTAACCTGATGAGATGCCCAAAACACTGTATTGTACAGTGTTGTAATTTAAACTGTTAGCTCTCTCTGAGTGTCTTCTAATGTGACTCACATAGTTGCTCTGGAATTCAAAAATGCATGACCCTATAAGGTGGAATTCATATACAGTATAGCTTTGTGGAAAATCCTTGTGCTAGGTTTCTGTGATCTAGCTTAGATAGCAGCCTTGGAAATTCTGTCTTTTGACCCTCTGAAATAGGTATCCAGGTGGGAAGCTTTGTGTCCTGGAAGCTAACTGGAATAGATTTTCATGGCCTAAATTAAGTAATGACCAGGGATGTCAAATGCACTATACTGTTCGGGTAAGAAGACTGGCTGACGCACAGTATAGGTTCAGAAATAAATTACTAAAGGGAAAAATACCCAATTGCTGGACTTATTGATTTAACAATAGTGTGAAACTTTGAACCAGGAGAAGCCAGATCAAGAGTGACAGAGGCAGTGGAGTAACTTCTGTGCTAGATATTGGGTGTACTGCATTTCACGCTATCTGCTGGTTAGCACGCTGCAGCTCTGGTGGTTTGTTTGGGAGCGTCAAATTCTCTTTTGGAAAAGCTAACTTTGGGCTTGCAGGACAGAGCTAGGGATAGGCTAGGAAGGAAGGCAGGAAGGTGCCTCTCACGATCTGGTGCCATCCTCTTCTTGGAGCAGATTTGCTTATTAGAGTGATGGGGCTACAGCTTTCAACTGTTTCTGGTTAGATAGCATGGCTGCTCAGCGGCAGCCTGTAGTTGGAAAGGCAGCTGAAGTCTCTGACTGAGTTTTAAAAAAAAAAAAATCAGTGCCAACCTTGCCAACAAAAACAGACAGCTTAGGACATGAATCCCACACACTGGTTCCTTGTTGCACGTTAAACAAAAAAGACAAAGGCTATATCCGAAAAATACCAAAATGTGCTGCTAGACTTCTATACTTGGCTGCTTGGATCTAAAGTCACTGCATTTTTCACTGGAAAATGGGTGCAATTAAGAGCCTCAGTAAGAAGAGCCATTTAAGTCAATCGGGCATAAAGAAAGATGCTGAAGCAATATAGCCCTTCAGGACTAGTGGCCGTTTTGATTTAATGTGGTGATAAAGGAGATTCTCCTTCAAGGATTCTCCGACTGAGACCCTCTTTTCAAAACTGACTCTGTAAAAATGGCAGGGGAAAGTTTGGTGTTGGGTCTCCAGGAGGCACAATACAGCACTCTGAGTCCTGGGGGAGAGAGGGAAAAGGCAGCTTTATGCCATCTCTGTACCTCCAATTTCAGGCTACGCTGGTCAAAATCACTTGTGTAACCTTCGCAGGCCGCAGTGCTATCCCAGATATCCCAAGTAGCCCTATGGGTGGTGGCTGTGCCTCTGAGAATGCACACAGAGCTATGCAAGACACATTTTTCCCATCTCATGAAAACTTTCAAGACTTCAAACAAGTTCCTGTTCCTCATCAGGATGAAACCGAGCTCTTTCAAAAATGATCATGAAAAAAGCAGAGCGAGACCCTCATCCCAGAATAGCCACTAGCCTGGTGCTTTGGGCACTCCCTTGAACTGAGAGAAATCTGGGGTCAAGTCCTTGCTCTGCCTGATTTGGGGCATGAACTTGAACCTGGGTAGCCCACATGCTGGGCAAGTGCCCTAATCAGTGTGATATTGGCTATGATGGGGTGAAGGGGCTTGGTCTCTCTCTGACCAGAAATTCCATTTCATCCTGAACTTAAGAAACCTTCCTGATGAAAGTTTTGTTGAAACTGACCGTCTCCTGCTGATTTTCTCAAAATAAAAACTTTTTCTGCATTTTCCAGCAAAAAAAAAACAACCCCCCCCCCCAGCAACAACAAAAAAGACACCCCCCCACCCGCCCCGAAAAGTGCATCAGGAATTTTTCAACTATGCACACCCCTTTACCAGGGATTGCTGGAGGCCTTGTATGGCTGCCCTACACAATGTCTGCACTGGGGAAATTTTCCATGCCTGGCACTGAGGCTTTTATGGACTCTGCATACAGCTGTAGTAGGGGATAAAATCCCAACTAGCATTATTTTATTCAGTTTACAATATCTGCTTCCTAATCTGATCCTCCTCTCTCTTACACTGGTGTTTAGTCAGGAATAATGCCACTGAAGTTTCCAATAAAAAAAACCCCTGCACAGTTAAGTCAACATTCAGTCTAAATCATGAAATAATTAAGGGCCAGTTTCTGTCACCTTTACTCATATTTACTACAGCTAGTATTGTATGTCATGAGTAGTCTGCTTGAAATCAGTGAAGCTATTTGTGAAGTAAGACACTAGTCAGTGTGACTAAGAATGGCAGCCAGAATCTGTTCCTTAAAAGTCACAATTAAAGACATGACAGTGAGTTACATTTATCTTGGCAAGAATACACTGTGCTTTCAGGCTTGAATGATATGTGGGTTGCTTTGAAATGCTCTTTTGCTCTGAAAAGTGGCTCTGTAAACAGGGAATCATGGGGTTCCATGTTTGTGTCTCATTATCTCCAGATCAAACATACTCCATTTGCAAGTAAAATGATATTCAATTTCTAATTGCCATCCCTGCATGCTCAAACTGGGCTCTGAGAGTCAAGCTGTGATCTTTGTCCCACTCAGCTGCACCTGGGCTAGTCAACTGTCTTAAATGTCTTCCACTAAATAACCATCTGCCATTGCATGCTTGATTCCATAGATATGAGATGAAGCAGGATTGCTGCAATTGTGCAGAGCTTTGAAGGTTTGGGGACAAGAAAATATCGTTCTGCAAATATCTGCCTGCAACAGAAACACCAGCATCTTCCCTGTGCATTTTAGACTGAATTAATTGCCACCTTTGTCATTCATGGGACAGAACTTGTCACTCTTTCATAGCTGACCCCATAAAAAGAAAAGTCTGTAAACAAATACATTGTCAAGCAGCAACAGGGTGGTGGTGACGGTTGTGGGAAATAATGTCTTTTAAAAAAGAAAAGAAATACTTTGGGAGCATAAGAATGATGGACCACATCCTCAGTAAACTGGTGCTGGGAGGAAACAAATATGTTACAAAGCATGCAAGAAGCAAAGGTGTTCAGGGCACTTAGGACTTTTGTGTAACTGTCTTAGAGTATGTGATTTCTGTAAGACTGAATGGAAGTCACTACTGCAATTGTTATTCAACACTGAAGGTGGAAATGAACTTGGACTTCAAGTAGCACTACCTGGGTAGGAAACAATATGTCATCAGATGCTGAATGTTCTCTTGAATGAAACACAAGAAGCTGCAAATTCAATATTCCACTGTCACATCATCTGTTTATCTTGTGAATGTAGCATACCCTTACTTCTCAGTTAAAGGATTGTCGACCATGGCTTCAGCAAAGCATTCCCTCTAAGAATCATCCGGGTTTGAATGGCTGATATCAAATGTTTAAACTACTGTGTGGTATCTGAGCTATCTGGAACTGTGCACCAGTCGATTCAGTGCTGTATTACTGTTACCAATAACACAAACATTTTCCTTGATAGCTATACTTCTATTATTGGAGAAATCCTCTCCATAGTAATTTGTAATAGATAGTTGGACTTCCCCCAAGTGTGAAATCTAATAATTTATACTCTGATGGTTTTGGTTCAGTCAATCTGATACATTGAGTGACTAAATGCCAACATAAATTTAAAAAAAATATTATATTTATATTACATCCCCTGTAAAGCTTTATTAAATGGACTTTATTAAATGGACTTTGCAAAGTCCTGCACTCAAAAATTAGGAAATGCCAGAATTAATGTTGCCTGTGCAATCTTAAATCAGCCTCTTGGTGCGTGTGTATTATACAATCTCCAATTACATTCATAGAATCCCAGGCCAGAAGATAACATTGTGATCATCTAGTCTGACCTCCTGTATAACGCAGGACAGAGAACTTCCCCAAAATAATTCCTAGAGCAGATCTTTTAGAAAAACTTCTAATCTTGATCTAAAAATTGTCCACGATGGAGAATTTACTACAACATGACCACTTACAATTTTTCCCATAGGACCCCTGTGTCATTCAGTGACTGTGTAGTTATTTAATATTTCTTTTCATCTGCCTCATTTAATGTGTGGCCTTATTTAAGACACAACATCCAAACCCTGTACTAAATACAACTCATTGATTTCCCCTCCCCTCTTCTCCCCGCTGGATATTTCTATGGTGCTCTCAATGAGTCTTTCGCAAATATTCATGAACTGATATTCAAAACCCCACCATGACATCATTCCTACTTTACAGGTGGAGAACTGAGGCATAGAGAGATTAAGGCCAAAACTGTCAGGAGTGCCCACTAACTTTGGGGCCCCAACTTGAGACACCTAAGGCCTGGGTTCCAGAGAACTTAGCATTTTTATGGCACATATAAAACCATACCTTCCAACTTGTGCACCAAATAAAGCAGGGGTCCTACAGATAACAGCCTTCTTCAGTACACAGCCTTGATTATGTGGAACCCCATCTTGGTTCATCAGCACGGTTCAGACCCTTACATCCACTGCACAGACCTCTGTCACTTGAGCTGAGAGAACTACAGTAGATGGCTATTACCCTTTATGTGGACTAGCCACTAGAAGGGATAGGGGCCACTTTGCCAGTGGTTTCACAGATATGTGTTGATGTCAGCGGAATGTAGAGACTTGGGACTTCTGGTTTCCATTCCAGGTCCTGGAGAGAAGTGTGCTGTAGTGGTTATACATCTTCCTGCCCCTGCACCCCCAGCCTTTCACACTTTCCCTTTGCTCATATCGAACCCTGCCCCCTTTCCAATTGCAGGGAAAATCCTGCCCAGTACCTGCAGCCCTGGGATGAAGCATACTCAGTTGCTCTGTGAGGGATGGTCCACGTGCAGTCCAGTCAGCACACAGGAGCTGTAAGGGGATGAAGCATGTTCAGTACAGATGGAATCTTCAGAGAATTTAGCTGCCAAACTCTCACAAACCTGTACTGAACATGTCTGAACTGATATTTTTCAGAGGCTTTTGCAGATACTCCAGATGCAGTTGACATCTGGACAACAAAGACATCCTGACTTCAAGGTTGTTGTTTGCAACAATTTCTAATGGGTGCAACTACTGATATTTATTTGAAGTCCCTTTACTTCTGGGGGGAGATGGTAAAGAGAAGGAAATCAAATGCAAATTGGGTAACTTTTTCCTTGACACTTTCCTTTCTTAACATTATATAAGAGGAGAGCTACAAAGACCTCTACTGTGCTAGGCATTATGCATATAGAGTTGTAGGTAGTTCCTGCTCTCAAGAACTTCCATTGTAAGTGGAAAAGACAAAGGATGGGAGGGGAAATGGAGGCACAGAGACATGGAGTGACTTGACCAAGGTCACACAGTGCATCGGCAGCAGAGTTGAGAATAGAATTAAGATCTCCTGACTCCCACTACACTGCACCAAACAGATCAAAGTTTTCATCCAACAATTCCTTGAATATCTTTCTCTTTTGCATCCCAAAGCATCTTTACAGACATGGAGAGCAGTACAGCATTGCCATTCATTCCTGGCCATGTCTTGCTCCTCCAGTAAGCCCAGACTGGTTATATCCCTGCAACATGATATCCCACCATCTAGTAGGTGGTTGGCCTCTAGATGAGACTGACCTTGTTTGTGTTTGCATCAATTTCTTTGGCATCCTCTCATCTGTTTCTCTTCTGCAGTGTTCCTGCCATCATAATCTTTTTTGATTATAGCCAACCCTGTCCTCTGATTTCATTTCCTACTCTCTTTGTAATGTCTTCATTTATCTTAACATCATTCCACGTTACACCTGCTACCTTTCAAAGAACTCTCATCTCCACTACCTCCAGCATTCTGATGTCTGTTTCATTTAATTCTGCTGCTTCCAGACCATAAAGTAATGCTGCTAATACGCTGGTTTGATACATTTTCACTTTAGTACCAAATGTAACATGTTTATTGGTCCATAGTTTCATCAATTTCTGTGCAGCGCTTGTGGCTAAGGCACATCTTCTTTTAACCTCATCTGTGATAGAGCCATCGGCATTGATCAAGCTTCCTAGGTGCACGTAAGATTCTACTTGTTCTACAACTTCATGCAGCACATTTCAACACTTTATATACTGTCCCTTTCCCAAGATGCAATTACTTTGTCTTCTTGGCATTTACTGTAGGTCTAAGTTGACTACACCAATTTTCCATTGTAGTGAAGGGTATCACCATTAATTCAAATGTGTCTGCCAGCTGTATGATGTTGTCTGGATAAGCTGAGGAGCTTAACTCTAGATCATCTGATGTCATACCTTCCACCTCAATTGATCTCAATGGGGCCAAGATTCCATGTGTCGGGTCTATTTCTCTAGTCTCCATTCTGAGGTGCAATGTGGTGTTATCTTGCATTAAATTTGCTTCAGTTCCAGAACTATTTGAGTCCAATTTGCTCTTTTAAAAATAGATTTATTTTTTTTCCCATCAATTCCACAGATGTTTGTAATTTCTGAATTTAATGAAAAATGATTTCCATTTTATAAATTGTTAATGCAAAGTATTTAATATCTTCCTCGTCTGACCCCAGAGAAACAAAACCTACATACGCTGTGTGTGTGTGTGTGTGTGTGTGTGTGTGTGTGTTCTCAGGGGAAGAACGTCCTTGAAGGTACCAGCCTCCATGGATTTCCTACTTTTCTTGCTAACTTTAAGCTGCTTACATTGATCCATCTAGTTCTGTGGCTTCATTGTCTCAGGGTATCTATGTATTTGGCTCCATGCTGTCTGGAAGAAGTTGCCACCCAAAAAATCAAAGCAAGAACATAGCACCAGTAACAACAAAGAAAATGGAATCATCCCAAAAGCTTAAGAAGACAAACATTTCCTTAACTAATGCCATAGAGAGCCAGAACAATTTACCAGCCTTAAATCCACTTACATTAACATCTACTTGAAGCTAAGCTTTAACCTGTTTTCAAAGGGACAAGAAAAAAGAATGACTGTAATAACAGTATCAAAGTTAGTTATTAAAAATCCTTGAAAGAGTGTCTAAAATACTATTTTTATTTGTATTTATTATTTGTATTAGCATTGCACCTAGGAGTCCTAAGTCATGGGCCAGGACCCCATTGTGCCAGGTGCTGTACAAACTCAAAACAAAAAGATGGTCCTTGCCCCCCAGGAGCTGACAGTCTTAAATGTAAAACAAGACAAGAAATAACAGATGGATTCAGATGGAAAGAAGTTATTTCTAGTGTAATCCTGTTTTCAACTCTCCTCCCTCAGCAGTGATGTCATCTGAGGAGGCAGTGGGGCAGAAAAAGCAACCGTTCTTTGAGTGGTAGCTTTAAATTACGTTTTTTTTTATTGTCAGTAGGTGCTATATGCAAACATAGTGCATAGAATATCTATTGGCTTTAATTATCATCATTATTTTTTGGTCAGTTCCCCTCCCGCCCCTAGTTTTAACAATATCTAAATGCAGGGCAGAGTATGGCTGAGAAGCCCTATGTAGTTAAACATGACTAATTAATATTATCATCCTTTTTTAAAAACAAACCAATAAAAAACCACAGACCAAAACACACTGTGATCACTCTTGGGTATGGTACTATTTGAACAAATTCTGTAGCAATTTTTAATAAGAAGAGATGGGGAGAGACTTGGGAGGAGGCCCAACTTAATCCCCAGTTTAGCCTCAGTCTTCCTGTGTGACCTTGAACAAGTCACCCAGTCTATCTGTGCCTCGCTTCCTGTAAAATAGGATAATATCACTTTTCTACCTCACAGAGCTGTTGTGAGGGTAAATACATTAAAGACTGAGAGGAGTTTAGATACAATAGAGATGGGGGTGGGGGGCATAGAAATACCGGAGAGAGAGAATGGGTTTATTAACATTCTTAAAGTTACGTGTGTTTCAGTACTCTGTGGAATTGGGGCCTTATTTCTTCTGCAGAACTTTTTTCCCTTTTCAATTCTAAAGAACTTGGGCCTGATCCTCCCCCAATTTTTATTGCACTGTTTTTGTACCATTCTAACTGCATCAAGGTTACTGAAATAAGAGGCATAAAAATTGTTTAATAGTGGGGAATTGGATCCCTCAGGTGCAGACAGTACACCAATTGATCTGCATAGACCTTGTGGTGGTCATCAATGGATTAAGTGTGTTTGATGTAGGGATGTCCTCTTTCCGCTTTGACTCTTTCCCTCCCGCTGGATTGTTGAACTAAATACCTGGAGTTGTTGCAGAAGGAAAAGGATACACTTGAAAAGTGGACCTGATTCTGCAAGTTGCTGAGCACCTTTTGCGAGGGGCTGAATACCCCAAATTCCTGTTGACACAGTGGGAAGTGAGTGGACTCCGCACCTGGCAGGATTAGGCCCAGAATACGTAGGATTGTTTTTGGAAAAAGGGACCACAAATTTTGTTCCTTTTCAAATTGCTGTATAGTCTTTTTATGGGCAATAAAACAGTAAGGCCTGTCCAATGCAAAACCTAACAATAAACAAGGCCTCGTCTTGTATTTACGATTTGTGGATAAAGATTGCGCCAACATGGTAACTTTTAATTCTGAGCTAACCCACTTTCATTCTACAGTAAGTTTGACTCTGAAGTTGTTTGATGGTGAGTCAATGAGCCTTGCATGGGGAGAGGAGTAAATCAATTACTCCTTGTGCTTTGCCGTGAGCTGTCCTCAAAGGAATAATGTAAAGCTGTCAAATGAATGACAGTTTACTCTGCCTCCACCAATACTACTCTTTTAAGAGATCGGGTACTATAAAGTCTAGAAATCTCAGTAATATTCAAAAGTCCACTTTGATTTTATTTGCCTTTTCCTGGGAGATGAACTTTACTGCTGCATCAGGGGACTAATGATGCCCCAGTGAGACAATGGGCCCTCTATGAACTGTGGGCCAGATGTTTAAAGGAGCTGAGCATCCAACAAATCCCATTGTTCTCTGACCTCTGGTGCTTTAGGCCTCTATTCAAGAAAACATGTAAGCGTGTGCTCACTTTTAAGCATGTGAAATAGGACTTTAATATCTGCTTAACGTTGAGCAAGGGCTTACGTACTTTCCTGAATCAGGATCATACATTGTATTGAAGTTTGATGTTCATGGATTGCATTGCACCATTACATCCACAGACGGTCACAGTTTTCACCCTTGAGGATCCCCAAAAGGGTTGCACGCTATTAACTTCTAAATCACCTACTTTGAGTTGGAGGATGTTGGCCGTGTGGGTGCACAGCCGTGGGAGAAGAGGGGGAATATTGGCCACTAACCCTACTGTTAAAAAAAAAAAAAAAAAAGTGGCATAGGACATTTTTAATGTCTACAGTGAAGGGATAAGACCTTGGGGTTCAAGATCTCATCCAAAATATGAGTATTACACAATACGTTGCATTTTTACTTACCGGAAAAGGTACACTTTTCACTTTCTAGAGGACATGGTTGACAAGCTGAAACTTAGAGCTATAAAGCTCCTCGCCTAAGTTGTGCTTTCACATTATTTCTTCTTTGTATTTTGAACACAGCTATAAATCCAGTACTAAGTAAACAGCATCTAGCTTTCCCTGTACTCTAAATACAGCACTGCAGAAAATGGAATTTTATTTTCTGCCTAATAATCTTTTGTGGCTCCCAAGTCATATTTCTGAAACTCCCCCAGTTGCCTTGACACTGTGACAACAGCACTTAAAAAAAAAAAAAAAAAGTCTGCATTAGTTTGCTTAGAAGAAATGCACTTGATCTGATGCTTTGGTGGTCTCAGTGGTAAAAGATGGTTGGGTACGTATGGTCCAGAGTAACTTAGTAAACAGGTGGCAGTCTGTACAGCTAAAACGGCGTCATTTCAGTGTTTTGATCAATATATAGGAAAAATACTGAAGAGACTTGGGCTGAGAATAGCGGCTATGGATCAAATATGGGTGGGTTTTAATGAATACATATTTGTTTATTACTATCTATTGTTGTATTAAGATAATGCCTAGAGGGCCACAGCCAAGACTGGGGCTCTACCGTGCTACGTACTACACCGATCACATAGCAAGAGACAATTCCTGCTGTCAATAATTTACAATCCAAACAGAGAAATGGTGGGAGGAAGGGAGCACTATTATTTTCATTTTTGGGGGGGAGGGAGAGCTCAGTGGTTTGAGCATTGGCCTGCTAAACCCAAGGTTGCGAGTTCAATCCTTGAGGAGGCCATTTAGGGATCTGGGCCAAAAATTGGGGATTGGTCCTGCTTTGAGCAGGGGGTTGGACTAGATGACCGCCTGAGGTCCCTTCCAATCCTGATATTCTATGAACTCGCTCTTACCGATGGGGAACTATCATGGCACAGAAAGACTAAATGACATGCCCAAAGTCACAGAGTAAACCTGGGGCAGACTTGGAAAGTGACTCCAGATCTCTTGAGTCCTAGTTGAGTGCCTTACTCACAAAACCATCTACCCTTTCGTTTGGCTTGGGATCTGCATTTAATCAGGTGCTGGTTGTATATTGTATGTTTGACATCAAAGCCAATATTGGGTATAAGGGTTGTGGTAAGTGATCTTGAAAGAGATAATCTTCATATAGCCTAAAATGACAACATAGAGAACTTAATTTTTAAAAAATCCTTTCATGGTCAGTCATGTCCATTAAGTAACAGAATTCGACATTAAACTGATTTTTTAAAAAGCTCTTTGCAAAAGTAAAAATGGAACAAAATTATGCCATGTTGTTAGCAACAATCAAGGGCCAAATGCCAGTCATCTTTTCCTGGCAAAACTGTGATTGAAGTCAGTGAAGTTTTCAACAAATAAGGACCGATGCTCAGATTTTTAAAGGTATGGAGGCATTGCTCCACTCAGTGTTGCAACCCCGAAGTTTCACTTTCAAAAGTGGCTAAGACACTTAAGAGCCTAATTCTCATTGACCAACTGGGATTTTGGATCCTAGGTTCCTAAATCCCTTTTGAAAATGAAATGTAGGCTCCTAAATCAGTTAGGCATTGCAATGCTGAGCACAGTAATGCCTCAATATCTTTAAAAATCTGAGCTTTGGCCCCCTGTAATTTTAAATAAATTCTATATATGCCCCAAATAAGCATCACAGGAGGATTTGAAATAAGATTATACTGTCAAATATCCCCTTTTGTTGTTTACAATGGTGCTTATCTCAGAAAAGAAAAAAAATAGAGATTTTCTTAGCACTAAGTTATGGCTGCTCCAGTGTAGGTGACCTAGAGTGGGTAGGAGACCAAATGCACCTTTCCTTGTATTCATAGCCTGGGAGTGAGTCTCCCAGCCTGGGTCAACAGGCTAGCGGGGCTCATGCTAATGATCTCAAAATTGCTATGTAGACAGTGCTTTGAATTTGCAGCTCAGACTGGAGCCATGGCCCTAAAGTCTAGGGAAGGGGGTGGGCTTCGGAGCCCAAGCTCCAGCTTGAGCTGACTTCAGAGTGCTGTCCACACAGCTATTTTGAGAGTGCTAATGTGAGCTCTGCTAGCCCAAATCTGTTGACCCGGACTGAGAGGCTCACTCTTGTGGGGTGCACAGACATACCCCCACAGGCCCCACTCTTGCAAACTGTTTCACACAGGCATACCCCCATGCCTTGCAGAGCCCTATTGGAGTAAGCAAACCAACCAACCAATCCTTTGGGTCAGGTTCTCAGCTGCTGTAAATCAGCATATCTCCATTGAACTCAATAGAGCTTCACCAGTGTACTCCAGCAGAGAATCTGGCCTTTTTCTTGATCTGGAGCCATTGAAATCACCTGAATGCTTCCTTCATCACGTGGATTTGGAACAGCCTAAGCACACATACCACTAATGCTATTGGACTTGTTTTCTTCAACCATAGCTTGTTCTATGGATCTCATTGTGATCTATAAAACAAGAAAAGTTTGAAGGTTTTTTTTGTTTTGTTTTGTTCAATCATTTGTGTAGTTACACATTCAGATTCTGACTGGAACTTGTGAGGGGTGCGTGGGGGGTGTTCCTCCCATCCATAGCTCAAGGAAATACAACATTCAGAACAATATTAACTTTTGTAAGGAAAAACAAGCACAGAAAATTTCAGTCCCAAAGGAATTTATCTGAGAAAGTTACAAGTAACTGCGGGGTGAGAGTTCTGAGGCTGGGGTCAAGAGAATGGAATGGAAGCTGAAACTCAGCCTTAACTACAGGAGTCTGTGTTACTGTAATAATGAGGGTAATAACAGAGCCTTTTGTAGTGGTGAGTGGGGCTCAAAAAAGTTGGCTGGCAAGGAAGGCTTAGTCACATAAAAGCATGCCTTCAGTTTCTACCACAAAGCTGATTGTGATTAGCTTTCTTTGGTTAATATTTCCTGACTTAAATACAGTTTACAAATTGTACACTTTATGTAGATGCCTGTGACATGGTGGACTAGATCCGGAGGCCCCCTGCTGGAGGCCTCATGGCCCTGCCACACCCCACCCCAGAAAAGGGCAGCAGAGAGGTCCTCCAAGGTACCTAGAGAGGCTGTACGGGAAGCAGCCAATCAGGGCCCAGCAGGCTAGTATAAGAAGAGCTGCAGGGGCAAAAGGAGTTCAGTTCATTGCTGGAGCTGGTGGTGTGTGGATGGTGTGCCTGGCTGAGGGAGCTACAGGACCCTGGACAAAGCAGTGCTGGCAGTGGCTGGGGGAAATATGAAGGAGTTCAGGACTGGCTGCTGAGACTCAGGATTGGCTGGTGAGACCAGGATAAGACCCTGAGGTAAGGGCAAAGAATGAGCTGGGGCTGTGGGGAAGTAGCCCAGGGAATTAGAGCAGCAATTCAGCTTAGATAAAAGGACGTGGCATGGCTGCTCTCTATAGGGTCCCTGGGCTGGGACCCAGAATAGAGGGTGTGCCTGGGTCTCCCCCATCAGCCACTGGGAAAGTGGCCTGGACTTTGATGTACCTCAGAAGGGGAACTGAACTCTTTTAGGTTTCAGAGTAGCAGCTGTGTTAGTCTGTATCTGCAAAAAGAAAAGGAGTACTTGTGGCACCTTAGAGACTAACAAATTTATTTGAACATAAGCTTTCGTGAGCTACAGCTGTAGCTCACAAAAGCTTATGTCAAATAAATTTGTTGAACTCTTTTAGTGGCCCAACTGAAGATCTGGGCCCAGAAAGGCCCTGAAAGGGCAAAGACAGTGCCTCCAGGGAGGGAGCCCTGGGGCACTGCTCTATACCAGAGCAGGGTCAACTTGAGAGAGACATCATGGAGGGCATTGGGAGAGGCCCCCATTGGACTTGTACCCCGAAAGGATTTTGTTTTGCTTTTATCTTACAGACAGACTGTGTATGACTTGGCCGGAGGGATGAGTCTGTGAAGACCCACCACAAACAGAGTGTGTAGGCACCTGCACTGAGAAAGGGGGTGCTCATGAGAGGTGAGTGCACCCCATTACACTACCAAAAACAGTTCTTTAGAAAACCACCAAGGAAACTAAGACTGGGTCTAAGAGGGGGTGGTGCCCCCAGGAGGGTGTCCCATACCTAAGTCCCTGTATTGTCTGTAGTAAGTGGCTCTGCTGAGTGCTATGGGGTTTTATTTGGCTTAAATCCTGCTTGGGTTTCAGATTTTCTCAACTCAGAGGGGGTCCCTGATTTCAAGTGACTGGCTGCAGATAAGCCTAGTTGGGTCCAGAGCCTTTATAAAATTATCCAGGCCACTCTTATGATGAAGGGAGAGAGGATTTGTTGACCAGAAGCAAAGAAAGTATGTTCTGGATGACATAAGAGCTGCTGGCTGTGTTTAATTTAGTTTTTTTGGTTGTATATTTATTGTTTAGGAGTTTAGACTCCTTAGTTAGAAGGGTATAGACAGACTTTGTGAAGCTCTTCCATTGATTAAAATGGAAATCCTGTGGAAGGTTTTTAGTTAAACGTGGGCACCTTGTGAACTTTTCAGCTTTTCACTTTTGACTGGAGATTTCCAGAGGAAGACCCAGAGGCTGCAGGAAGTGGTATTGATAATTTGGTAGGTGTTACTCTTTGCTTAGTGATGGTGCCAAAACAATGGCCCACTTTGGGGTCTATAGGGTATCGTGCTGTGGCAATTCCCATTTTTAAAGTGATCTACCAGGTTCTTCACCGATAGTGATTGGTAAAGAGTCCATGGCACTGCTAAAAAACAGGTGGTGAAGTTGTGATCCGTTTCTAACTTGGCATTTTTTTCTGCCTACCTACATTCCCGTTTTGGGCTCAACTTGAGATGAGGTTAAATTTTCAAGAGCATCTAATCCTACTTTCAAAAGTGACTTTTGCACTGAGGAGCCTAAATCATATTGACTTTTAATGAGACTAAGGGGCCTCAAGGCATAAGTCACTTTTAAAAAAGGACTTAAGCTCCTCAATTACTTAAGTCCTTTTGAAAATTTTGCCTATGGTATTTTTCTTCACTTCCTGTCCTAAACCTTTGTTTCATGCTGCTTTTCCCTCTTCCACCCCAGAGATTGACTGTATTTCACTGGTGCGAGAAATGTATTCTCAGATTTTTATAAAGTACTTTCAGATCTTTTGGAGTCAAGGTGCTCTACACATGTAAGTATTTATAAAATAAGCGTGGGATGCAAAAGGCAGCATATGCTATTGGGAGAGTTCTTTTGTTTTAAAGACAAACATCCGTTCTATAGTCAGTTCAATTTATCTAATGATTACAGAGATCCTGGCTGGAAGGCAACTCAGCGTATTATGGAGGAAGCTCTAGAAGGGCTGGTAAATAGAGCCTTTGATAGTTCTAAAGGAGGCAAGAAGAAGGAAATAAACTGTTCTGAATGATGATGGTGATGATAGCTAGTGGATTTTCAACACCGCTCCACACCCAGCACCTGTTCTTCTTTGGAACTCTTGTGCTGAACCCTTTTGAAAGCCTGGCCAGTAGAGATGATTTTGACTCCTCTTTGAGAAGGAGCATAAAAGATGAAGCAACTAGTTCCATAAATAGTTTATTGTTTTAGTTCAAAGATGTTTAGGGATACCCCACACTGGGAATGCTACTGAACAGAAAATAACTATGTATCTGACATAGTGTAAGTATCCTGCATATACTGTTGAGGATTTGTATTTGGGAAAGTTAAATTGAAAGGGTTGCGGGGGACTGCTCTTGAGACTTATTTAGTTCTAGGAAATTTTGTTTGTTTAAAATTTAACTTGGGTAAACAAAATGGGACAAAAGGAATAACTCTAGATTTACGGTGGTGTAAATGAGCCTGATTCTTGCCTCACTTACACTGGTGTAAATCCATTGAGTTATTCCTGATTTACTACAGTAGAAACAAGAGGAAAATCAGACCCACTGTTTTTCAGCTGGATCCTGCAATATTGTTACAAATAGACAGACTTGTACGGAAAAAACATTTTAATGATTAATCAAAATGCTTACAAATGAATCATCAAACACCCAGCTCTTGACTCTGAAATTAGTCATTCATTTACTGCTACATAGTTGCACTGCTCCAATGGCTTCTACAGGAGCAGGTTGTCTTGTCTTGTATCACATTCCTTGTGGTAAAAAATACAATTTTCCACCTTTATCAGATCTTCCATAATTCATTGGTGCTGAAAAAGCTCCCCATGTGACAATAAAAATAACCAAAGCACATTGCACTCCAGCAAACCCTGCTTTGGCAGAGGTCCTAGAGGTAGTGAACTGAGCAAGATCGGTTTTGTTGAAGGGCCAAATAGAGTCGGCAATATTTAACCTGAATAGTGCTCTCTGCTGTCGTTCCTATTAAAGTCTTCAAGCTTTTAGGGGACCTCCCCCTTGCAAGATGCATTCCATTCAGGAACACTGAGTTCCAGTTCAAAACAATACACCAAAAAGCCAGGTCCGGCAGGTTAGATGAAATGTTTAAAGATTCAGCTGCACATTGCAAGTAGGTGGGTGAAAAATAATAATCTGAGTAAAACACAGCAACTAGTTCCTGGAGTGGAGAATGCTTCTTGCTATTTGTGAAAGGGAGATAAGTCATAGTTAAGAGGCTATCTCCATGGTATTCCTCAAGTAGTCCCTGGTTTAGCATTAAGGACAAGTGGGTCTATGTTAAAGTGGGAATCCTTAGATCAAGCTGTTTAGAATCCTAAGCTGCTCTGGCATGGAGCACTCGGTCATTAAAGCTACAAAGGAAGAAACAAAAGCGTAGCTATGTTCGTCCATTGTTGCATGTGTTAATGAATATTGCGCAAGGTGGGTGAAAAATGCCTCCTAACAATATACCAGCTGCCCAGGCAATGTACAACGTTTAGGAGACAATAATTTAGAATCAACTTTTAGGAAGTTCTCAGCACATGGCAATAGCAGATGATGATCAGTAAGGAAACTCCCCAAAGCCTATATACCAGCAGTTCTCAAACTGGGGTCTGCAGACCCCCAGGGTACTCCAGGGGGTCTGCGAGTCATGTCTGGGGCCATTGGCCTCACTGATCAACTCCTCTCCCTCCCTCCCCGTGCCTCCTGCATGCCACTGATCATCTGTTCCACAGTGTGCAGGAGGCAGGGGGAGGGAGGGAGAGGACTGGGGATGGGGCGTGCTCAGACGAGGGAGTGGAAATAGGCGGGGTGGAGTGGTGGGGGAGCCTGAGGCTGAGCAGGGGTTGATGACCCTGGGGAAAATTAGAAGCTGGCTTGGGGATCTGCAAAACATTTTAAATCATGGGGGTCCTTGGGTTGCTAAAGTTTGAGAACTGCTGCTATATACTGTTAATGATTTAATTTTCAATCACTTCTGTCTTTGACTATGCTGTTGCGAAGCATTGCTGGATTGTTAGTAGGAGTTACAACTTTCTATAAGGTGCATGTGAATTGCTTGCCATGGATAAGCATAAGAAGTAGAGAACAGATACCAACTTGTCACTTGCTGGAGGATTCTCTGCTCCTTGAAGTCTTTAAACTACGATTTGAGGACTTCAAAAGCACAGATATAGGTGTGAGGTTTTTTGCAGGAGTGGTGGGTGAAATTCTGTGGCCTGCGTTGTGCAGGAGGTCAGACTAGATGATCATAATGGTCCCTTCTGACCTAAATATCTATGAAAAAAAAAACCACTGACTGCATCAGAGGAGCTGGTCAGATGGGGGGAGATGATGTTCGTAACAGAAAAATTGAAGGTTTTCCCTTGATAGGTAGGGTCAAGAAGGAACTTGAGCTGGGGAAATAGTTGCTGAATTTGTGAGGAGGAATATATTTGAGGTCATGCTTCTGGTTGTAGAGCTAAATAACAGTGGTGCCATCAAGTATTGGAAAGTATGTACAGCTAGCCCGCATTAGAAAAGGCAAAACAACAAATATCCTCAATGAAGCCAAAGGTATTACTCTGGCTGTAAAGGCGGTCCACGGTCCCATTATCTGAATATGTGGAGAAAAAGTGAAGAAAGAATTAGCAAACCAGCAGGAAATGATTTGGGACGTTGCCTGGCTTCTTTTATAGTATGAAGTTCCTGCGGTAAGTCATGCTGAGTAACACATCTCTTATTTTCAAGTGAAGAATTCTCAGTAGGCAGCGCAAGGTTTCAGTGAAGAGGTGATGACAGAGTAGGGGACAGAGTTAATAATGGAAGCACTTACACAACCTTAAATTCAGCACTAGTTGATGCTTTCATGATCTCTCTTTCCTGCCTTGGCTTATCTGTTAGTGAAAGAGAATTAAACCATTTTTTTTTTTTGCTGGCTGCAATGTGGCTCTTCCCGTAGTTCTCTCCTTTCACCAAAAACAATGAGGAGTCCTTGTGGCACCTTAGAGACTAACAAATTTATTTGGGCCTAAGTTTTCATGGGCTATAACCCACTTCATCAGATGCTTGGAATGAAAAAAAAAAGTAGGAAAGTATAAATATACAGCACATGAAAAGATGAGTTGCCTTACCAAGTGGGGGGTCAGTGCTAACGAGGCCAATTCAATTAGGGTGGATGTGGCCCATTCCCAACAGTTGACCAGAAGGGGTGAGTATCAACAGAGGGGAAAATTATTTTTTGTAGTGACCTAGACACTCCCAGTCTTTATTCAGGCCTATTTGATGGTGTCAAGTTTGCAAATTAATTCTTTAGACTAACATGGCTACCCCTCTGAAACCTCTCTCCTTTCAGTTAGTTTTATGCATGGAATGTCTGTATAGAATGGATGGTGCTCTCTTAAAGAGCTCAGCATTGTTCTGTGGATACAACACTGAATGTACAAGAAAGGCTTGAGCCTTTAAAGATAGGGCCTAAAGTCCATGGCCAAAATTCTTAAACCTGGGTGCCCCTAGTTCGGACCCCAAATCCGTATTTAGGCACTTAAGTTGGAAGTGAGCTGCTTTTCAAAGATGCTAAACATCTCTAGCTAGACTTCCGTGGGATTTGAGTGCTCAGGGACTCTGACAATCAAGCCACTTCGGTTCCTAAATGTGGGTTTGAAAGCCTAACTTTAAGGCAACCAGGCTTGAACATTTTGTCCATGTGCAAAAACATGAGCACTTTTGAATGCGCATTGTCAGTAGGTGAGTGCTGTGAAGGGAGGAGTTGTAACTGTATGTACTTAGGGACCACAGTATTCAGTGACTCCCATAACAATGCATAGAAAGCATTCCCTGGTTTTCTCCAGGCCTGCTCACACTTCAGTGTTCGTAGCTATATCCCTTTGAGGCATGGAGCACTGCAGAGTTTGCTGGTTGACTTCCCTCCTTGTTCTTCCTAGTGCTCTGCAGCAGGATTATGGCTGCCTCTTGCATAGGTGTGCTGCTGGTGGAGGAGACATTCATTCCCGTTCCTCTCCAGAACACCTGCTCAGGGCCAGCCATAAACTAGCCCCAAGTCAGCAGATGCGGCCTTCAAGTTTCCATGCAATCATGGAAGAAGGGTGGAATTCAGGTTGCTCAGTAGTTCATACCTAAATGGAGCAGGACCTCATTGTACTAGGCACTGTACAAACACAGAACTAAAAGGCATGGTAGTCCCTGCCCCAAAGAGTTCACAATCTCAGTGTAAAACAAGAAACAACAGATGGAGATAGACAGATGGCGGGAGCGCCAGGAAACAAGGCAATCTAGGTTGGTATGATAGGCATTGGTCTCAGCACAGCAGCTACTTATATGGCTGTCATCACTATAGTATCTGAATCAATAAATGTTCATTACAATCAGAATTTGAAATGGAAGCTGTTTGTTAAGTCCCTACCCACCCATCCTGTCAGCTAACATGGGCTTGTTTTCTGTCATATATATATATTCTAGTGTGATGTCCAATTTTATATTTAAATGTCTCAAGTTTTGGAGCTTCTACCAGTTCCCCGGGGAGGCTATTTCACAGTTTAATACATCTTGCTGTCAAAAAGCCTCTCCCCTTCCTAGTACTCAGCAAAATATTCCCTTTCTTAATTTCATCCTATTACTCTGTTTACATTTAGTTGTTGTTTTGATTCATTCTTCCAGTTAAGAAAATGTCATTTTCTGGGCTGTTGGGTTTTTCCAGGGGCAAAGGGGGAGAATGTGGCTTAATTGCCACCCATACTTGTTTCATTTGCATGAAGTAGCATGTAAGTGGTACTGAAAACAGTTGCTTTTTTTTATTTTGTAAAAATTTACCCCGGAAAATCTGACGGATCACAAGCTTTTCATAGCTAATTACTGGGTGGGTTTTTAACATCTGTATGGAAATAGACTCCTACTATGAAAACTCCACAAACAGCCTGAAAATGGCTAGGAACTAAAATGTTTACATGTCTGTTATTACCATCATTTATACAATCAACTTCCAGAGGACTGTGCCCAGCACTCTATACATTTCAATTATATTATTAGCAATAGCTCTTCACTGAAGTAATTGGTACACTCACTTTATCTAATGGAGTATTTTTCATCTAATTGACTCCAAATTTATCATATAAATGTCAAAGCCAAATTTTCCTATAATAACCTATTATCTCTGCTGTTCTAGCTCGCTGCACTCACAAGAAACAGAGTAATAAAAATCTTTGGGATAATGAAGGACAGCAACTTAATTCACAAAGTGCTGAGGAGAATGACAGCTACTTCTCCCTTGTCAGAAGCAGAAACCTTTAATATATTCATTTAATTAGGCTGCAGGTCTCATTCACAAGATATTTCCCTCCCAACTCCCCTTTGTAACACAAAGCTGAATCTCTCTTTCACGAGAATGAGACCATCCAGTGGTTCCTTGATGGGCCTTCCTGTGATCATGTCTTTAGACAAGCATTGCCATTATACTGAGGGGTTTCAACTTTCTTTCCTTACTCTGTGTAGAGTGATCAATCGTAGCATAAGAAATAGGCAATTATATTGTGACACAGAAGTGGCAAAGAGACAATGGAAGAGGCTTTTTAATGTGTAAATGAATTTTTGAAAATAAATATGGGGAAAATATATGGTGCATGTGTAACCATCAATCCTGGAGATTTTATATAGGCCTAAATGAGACAGAGCTACTCTAGCAGGTTCCAGATTGACGATATATTGTTTTCTGTTGAAGGGCTGAGCTGTTGTGCACTAGACTGTTTTTCTGTACTGGGATGGTGATAAAATTAAAAGCCCCATAAAACTTGGCTTTAAATTCTATCTCCCCTCCGTTTTTTAGGCTCATAAATGTTGGGGTAACTTTTAAAGACTTTTGTTCCATCAGTTCATGTGTCTTTGTTCCTCCTTCTGGTTCTAGCTAAAATCAAAAAGGGTAAAATGCCAGGGGTTAAATGATGCCCCTTAAGGCAGGACAAAGAGGGATGGTGCTTTGGCAGCTGTGCCTGGGAGCACTGTGCTTGAGTAAAGCATTTGTCCTCCAGTGGTGCTTGGGTATCATGGATCTTGCTATGCCTTTAATAAAGCATGCTCCTCATGTGCCCCAGCATCCTTCCCTTGCTTGCCAGAATTTGGGGAAAGGCATGGGTCCACCTACCTCCTCCCCAGATACATCCCCTTTTGGGTCCAATTAGTATTGCTGGCAACACTCTTCTGCCAGCCAACTGATGGGGTAGCAGACATACAGAATATAGCTTTATCTTGTATGGATGCACAGGCAAAGAAATGGCTTCTTCTGGCTCCTTCCCCATCCACCTTCTAGTGTATCTGGACAGGCTTAGCCTCATTTAGGGTTTTTCTCCGGAGATTTTTCAGCCCATTTTTTGGTAGAGCCAGGTGGCTTGCACAATTGTCAAAGGCAAATCCCTGAACCTTTTCAGGTTCACACATACAAGTTGCAGTTGCCTCTCTCTCTAGAGAAAAACTCACTTTCCTAAGAAATTAATGTAGATCACTGAGACCAGATCCTTATTTTGCATACAGCACTCCACAATTATGTATGTCTTTTCAACTTGCACCTTGGGCTGACAATGGGATTTGATGCTGAAACACTCGCAGATAAAAGCATGACGCTCTACTGCTTCTATGGACAAGCCACTAGAAAGAAAGACAAAGATCCACCATTCTCCTGCGGTGGGCTACACACACACTGGAGGCAGTGCAGGAGCAGTATTACACATACACTGGGGATGGAGGACTCTATCCTGGGAAGCAGTGACTGAAAAATGTTGGGGGTTGTGATGGATAATCAGCTGAATATGATCTCTCTGCACTGTGGCCAAAAGGGTTAATGTGTTCGGTGGATGCATAAACAGGAGAAGCTCAAGTAGGAACACAGAGGTTATTGTGTCCCCGTATTGGCACGGGTGCAACCACTGCTGGAACACTGTGTCCAGTTCTGGTGTCAACAATTCGAGAAGGATGTTGAGCAATTGGAGAGGGTTCAGAGAAGAGCCAGGATAATGGTTAAAGTATTAGAAAATGAGCCTTGTTGATTCAAGAGGCTCAATCTATTTAGCTTAACAAAGAGAAGATTAAGGGGTGACTTGATTACAGTCTATGAACACCTTCATGGGGAACAAATAGGTAATAATGGGTTTTTCAATCTAGCAGAGAAAGTATAGCACAAGCCAATGGCTGGAAGTTGAAGATAGACGAATATGGTGTACAATTTTAAAAACCAGGGGATTGTTCCAATAATTAACCATTGGAACAATTTACCAAGGGTCGTGGTGGAGTCTCCATCACTGTGAATTTTTAAATCAAAATTGGCTATTTTTCTAAAGTCTGCTTTAGAAATTATTTTGGGAAAGTTCTATGATCTGTGTTATAGAGGAGGTCAGATTAGATCAGGGGTAGCCAACCTCAGCCTGAGAAGGAGCCGGAATTTACCAATGTGCATTGCCAAAGAGCCACAGTAACACATCAGCAGCCTTTTGTCAGTTCCCCCGCTGCAGCACCGCCGATCAGCACCTAACCCTCCATCCCTGCACCTCCCGCCTGCCGTGATCAGCTGTTTTGTGGTGTGCAGGAGGCTCGGGGGATTGGGGGGAGAGGAGAAGGAGCAAGGGCACGGCAGACTCAGGTGAAGGGGCGGGAGCCTTGGGGGAAGGAGTGGAGTTGAGTGCGGCTGGGGCCTGGGGCAGAGCCAGGGGTTGAGCAGTGAGCACCCTGTAGCACATTGGAAAGTTGGCGCCTATGCAAGGAGATGCATATTAACCTCTGAAGAGCCGCATGTGGCTCTGGATCCACAGGTTGTCCACCCCTGGATTAGATGATCACACTGGGTCCCTTCTAGCCTTGGAATCTATGAAAGGGGTTGAGGGAGAAAGGCAGTTGTATAGTGGAATCCAATCCTACGTTAATGTTCTGGTGCTAAGCTGCTACTGCTTGGTGGCAGAAGTGTGACCTAAGAGGGGGAATATAGCTAAATCCATCATTAGTATGAGGAGATAGGCCCACGCTCTGTCTTCTTACTATATTTCCTTTCAAGTAAGGGAACCAGTGCACAAGGCATATGGAACTACTGCTTTTAGAGGACCTTTGTGCCTGGAACTTAACCCTGCATGTGCCCATGTGTAATCTCTGCTTGCTGTAGCTTTTGCATAACATGTCATGCAAGGACATGCAGGAACCATAGCCTCACTGTAGTAAGCTTTTATTTATTTTTGAGGGAAGATCCTGTCTCTCCCCCCACAGCTCTGCTTCACATACTGGTTATTGCATGAAATCTTTAAAAACAGCAGACCTACCATAGTTTGGCCGCATGAGGCTGTGGTGGTGGGGAATGGGCTGCAGGTAAGCTGCATATAGAGGCTGCTCTCGGCTGTAGAGTGGGGACCGTTGAGAATCTGCCATGGCTCTGTGGGGCCAAAGTAGCAACCGTTGTTGTTGCCTGGGCAGCCGCACTGGTGTGTGAGGTAGGGATCTAACCCTTTCAAAGATCTCTGCATATCTGTTATTTGAGCTATGTTCAGGGGACCAAGAATTTGTGATGGTCGGAGAGTTTGTGCTTGATTTAGCCCTGTGAATCTCATTAAAGTCAATAGCAGCCATGTTAATGAGAGTTGTACAGTTTGGCACTGAAGAAAGAATAAAACCACAGTTTAAAGTGCTCTCCATTTAAAAAAAAAACACAACCCCAATGGGATGTCAATTAGCAGGTCAAGCTGTTACAAGATCCTGGTGGTATCATTTTTATTAGTGTAAGAGGGACAAGGCAAATTGCCACGTTTATTGTAAATACAACAAGATATTCCTATATGCAATTTCTATATAGATCCATTCAGACAGACAGACATTCACACGCAGGTTCTACATAAAGGTTGTTATAGTTACCAGCCTAGATGTTGCTCGTGCCAAGTCACTGGCCAGGTGGCCTGGACACAAGAGCGGAGCCGAGTCGTTGTCAGATGTGCATCCGATGCTCCTGGAGGGTGGTCGTAGAACCAGACTCAAAGAACACAGTCCCTGGACCCAATTTGTATAGGTCTTTGGTTCAATACAAGTCTATGGAAGTTGCTTCATCATGCTGAATTTACAACTGAGATGCCCATCAATCAGCAGGTGGTACATCCATGACGGCTCCGTGATGGCTAGGTGTTATCTTCTTGTTCTTCCTCAATGCGTTTTGAGTGGATTCCGGTTTGCCTTCTGGGGGCCATCCGTTTATCTCCACTTTGCATATTCTTCGGCCCATCGATATCAAGGTTGAAATTCTTAGGATTAGGCTGGCACGATTTACTAATCAATTATTTCCCTGCTTCAGGCTCTCCATTCCATGCACTCGTTCATTCTTTTACTTAACAACACAATCTATGACTCTTGATTCATTTAACAAGTTTTATCCCACTATCTATTTTTCCCTCTTTGGATACCAAGATTTACATATGCATGACAAGGGGCTCCCGTGGGGGAAGAGCATCAGGGTGTTGTTTTAAAGAACAGCATTGTTTCCTCAAAGTTCTTATCACTTTCCAGCACAGACTCTTTGTCCTGTACCGGCCTGAAATAATTAGCACTTTGGCCTTGCATTTGTTAGAGTGAAATTCAACAGGATGGAACTGATGTTCATACCTTTTTACAATACCTATATACTCTTTTGTCTGTCTTTATTTCTAGTACTACATAATTAGAATTCTATCATACTTGTACAACTTTGAGGGCAACCCAACAAAGCTAGCCAAGTCTTCACTTCAGTGGAGCATATTAGAAGCTAATGTTAGTCACAACATATCACTTTATTCAGTGGCCTCATTAAGAGCAGGCTGCACGACACAGCATGTATCTTTTCCTTTCATGCTTTTTTGCCAGTAAGTCTATTCTGCCCTTTGTCCTTTTACATTTCCAAAAGTGAATATTTGTATTTCAAAGAGGCATAGTTAGTTTTAATGCTTCCTCTCCTTCAAAGACTGCCCCAAATGGGTGGCCAAAATGACAGAAATAATTAATTAAAAATAAAGGCCTGAGGAACCTTAACAGACCTGAGATTCATTTGGCCTACTCCAAATATTTCAGAAGCTATAATTTCCAATACCCCCTTATTTTGCTACATAACCACAGCACTGTCACTCTGACAGGTCATTATAATACATCTGCACAATACTGGTGGAAGAGACACATTAACCAATTTTAGGGGAAGAGCTAATCATCCCAATTTCTTCCTTTTAAAACCAAAAGGAGGTGAACATTTGTTTTAAAAAGGTACATGTTGCTAATATTTCCAAAGTGCTTGAACATACGGACAGAATCGGGTCAATGCAATTGATGTGTTAACAGCTAAAGGTTCTGACATTTGGTTCAATTGGGACAAGTCCTAAAGTGTTAAGTTGCTAATGGAAAATTTGTCTGAAACTTTTGATGTCTTCGCTACTTGCCTTTTTCTTGGTCCCGGCTCTTTCTCTGACTTTTTTTTCTTTCTCTGGTTTTGTGTCTTTTGCTCTTTACGTAACAAAAAACAATATGAGAAACCACATGGGTAAAGCTGGTCCCAAATAACATTTTTTTTTAACTAAATATACACAAGTGTGCAAGGCCTAGCTTCTCTGATGGGGAGGAGGCGGTTCTACAACATAGAAGATAGTGTATATCAGGAGGACTCCCACACTGTTTAAAAAGATACTGCCCTGTTCCTATATACTATCTGACCATCTTCTCGATTAGCTCCCTAACTCTACAGTCCTCCTCCCATAGTACAACTAACTTTCTGGAGGATGTAACACTTTCCTTTCCACAGTGAACCTGATTCTGTCCTTGCTGCCTTTTCCTTCCGATACAAGTATACTTCTCTTTTTCCTCCCTCCAGAGACCCAAAGGCAAGGTCTGGTTTATTATCCCAGGCAGTTCTATGGCGGCTATATTGTGCTAGCAAGTCCAACACAAATCTGTTGGGCTGGCTTAATTCTCAAACATGGCTTCCCCAGGTCAGAGCCGGGCACAAGAGAACATCCTGGGTTGCTTTTTTTCCCTGTGTGTGGAATATTTTGGCATGCACAAGATTTCAGCAGTCAACCCAGCGGTGGCAATCGGAGCAGTTGAAACCTGGATGGAATTGATGGGATAGCAACAAATGTATGGGAGCATTCAATGGACCAGATCCGAATGTGGATGACATAGGTGAGGTGCTTATCTAAGCTCACATGAAGCTGCCAAAATGTACATTTGGTTTGTTCATGTTGAGGTTCAAGACAGTTGTGTCAGTCATCCATAGTGTGCATATTTACACCTGTGCCTTTGAGACAAAAAATAATTTTAGTACACTGCACTGCTGAAAAATGTGGGTTTGGCAATCGTTGCCATGCTAAAATATTTGTGGGATTCTTTTAAATCACTCATACAATATAATGGGCTGACTGCTTCTCATATTTTTATTCATGGAACTGCATTTCAGGCAATAGGGTTGCACAGTTGTAACCGAGGGAAGCATATGATCCAGTGATTTTTGTGATCTATAGTGTTACAAAATCATTTAAAGTGCAACTCCAGGTAAAGTGTGAGGAAGGTTTGCAAGGAAGCATTTAACAAGAGGAAGTGGCACAGGGGAATGGGTGATGTGGCCTGGTGCCATTTTGTGCATCTGTCATAAATATAAAGGGAAGGGTAACCACCTTTCTGTCCACAGTGCTATAAAATCCCTCCTGGCCAGAGGCAAAACCTTTTCACCTGTAAAGGGTTAAGAAGCTAAGATAACCTTGCTGGCACCTTACCAAAATGACCAATGAGGAGACAAGATACTTTCAAAGCTGGAGGGCGGAGGAACAAAGGGTCTGTCTGTCTGTGTGATGCTTTTGCTGGGAACAGATCAGGAATGCAGCTCAGAACTCCTGTAAAAAGTTAGTAAGTAATCTAGCTAGAAATGCATTAGTTTTTCTTTTGTTTAATGGCTGGTAAAATAGCTGTGCTGAATGGAATGTATATTCCTGTTTTTGTGTCTTTTTGTAACTTAAGGCTTTGCCTAGAGGGATTCTCTATGTTTTGAATCTGATTACCCTGTAAGGTATTTACCATCCTGATTTTACAGAGGTGATTCTTTTACCTTTTCTTTAATTAAAATTCTTCTCTTAAGAACCTGATTGTTTTTTCATTGTTCTTAAGATCCAAGGGTTTGGGTCTGTGTTCACCTGTACAAATTGATGAGGATTTTTATCAAGCCTTCCCCAGGAAAGGGGTTGTAGGGCTTGGGGGGATATTTTGGGAGGAAGACATATCCAAGTGGGATCTTTCCTGTTCTTTGTTTAATATGGTTGGTGGTGGTAGCATAGGGTTCAAGGACAAGGCAAAGTTTGTACCCTGAGGAAGTTTTTAACCTAAGCTGGTAAGAATAAGCTTAGGGGGTCTTTCATTCAGGTCCCCACATTTGTACCCTAGAGTTCAGAGTGGGGAAGGAACCTTGACAGCATCTATGTAATAGGAAGTGTTGAGACGAGAGGAAGTAGGCATGGGAGAGACATAGAGTACGGGTGAGAAACGAAACCCATTTTTGATGTAGTAATTTAATAGAAGCAGTTTACTGAAATCTGAGTCTCCCTGATTCCTCAAGAATACTGCAGACGGGAAGAACACCCCAAATACACGGGGCAACACAAGGGAAGGAATGATGCTCCATGTGCAAAAAGCACAGGGAGAAGACACAATGGCATCCCATATTGGAGGCATGGGTTATTGAAGTTCACCCCTTTGCAGAGAAGCTCTAGAAAGCCCTTGTGTTTCTTAAGTCATTGAAAAAAGGTGTATATGGAACTGCATTTGGACATAGACCATGTGCTGCTGGCCTCTGTAAAGGGTGAATTTCACTTGCCTTGGGGGTGGTGGAGGCAGTGGTATGGGATCAGAGAGGTGTATATAATAGGGCAAGGCCATGGCAAGTTCTGAACATTAGGAGCGCAACTGTTGAATCAAATTCAGTGATGGATAAGGAGTCAGTAAAGAAGTTGGGCTGACATAGCCCTGCTTCATGGGAGATCACTCCTGATCTCTCTGGGGTTTAGAGGATAGAGATTTCAAGCAGCCATGGAAAAGGTAACTTCAGGAGTTGGAAAAGGGAAGTAACTAAAGCATGAACAAGTAAAGATTTTGGCATAAAGCAGAATGAAAGGGTGAAGACAAATTGTGGAAATATTGTAGGGTTGGTGATTGGTAGAGTTACAGCCACGGGAATAACAGCAAAGGAAGGGAAGAAAAGTGATGAGGTCAAGTGAATTTCTTATAAGCTTGTGAAATAGAAGGAAAAAATGGGCAAGAAATGAGACCACGGAGAGAGTAGGAAACAAGAAGGAAAATAGGAATACCAGTTTTGAGGTGAGTACTTGCTGTGATGCAAACGAAGTTTAAATATCTAAACTTAGTTTGAAATGGCCACAACATCCCATTCAAAAGCAGTAATAGTAAAAACATAGTAAGACTGAAAAGACAAATATGGTGGTTTTATTGTTCTTCTCCCCGGCCCCTCCACCCCATCAATGTCCTTTAGCTCAGGGATTTGACACATCTTTGAGCTTTTGAGTGACCATTTTCTATGACCAAAGATCATATATTTTTAATGGACAACATGGTAGAAGACACAATAATTCATGCATATAGAAAAGTTTCCTTATATAGTAATGATTATGGTGTCCTATAATTTTCTTTGGACTCTATTTGCTGACTTCTTTGATATTTTTTTTCTTTGTTTTTACTCAAGATGGTGAGTTATAAGAAATTCATGATTTACTGTGAATGGCTGTAATGTTGCTTTTCCATATCAGTCTTAGGTATTTCTACAGCTCACATCATGTGCCTCACTTTATGTATTTATCCCCCTTTTTAATGTATTTATCCTCACGCCAGCCTTGTGAGGTAGGGAAGTGCGGTTATTCCCATTTTACAGATGGGGAAACTAAACCATAGAGAGATTTAGTATGTCTGCATTGCCATCGGTGGTGTCATCGCATCTTGGGCAGGCAGACCTGCATTAGGTTTTACTTTAGCTAGCACAGTTATAAAGAACTGAAATCCATGCTGTTGCATCTTCAATGTGTGCTGTACAAACCAGTCCAGAACCCTGGGTACATGGTTCAGTTGCTAGCCTGTGTGCACCAGGCTCTGCATCTCGGCTGCTATTTTTAGCCACACTCAATAGAGTAAACCTGGGGCTGGTATGTCTATCCATTCTGCAACCCCACTTGAACTGCAGTATAGATGTACCCTAAGAGTACAAAAGGTTTAAAAGGTATTTAGACATCTAAAGATGCAGATGGGAGCCTAGCAGGATTTGAGAAGCACTTAACTCCCATTGAAATATCTTGAGTATTTGCATTTTAAGACACCTGAATTCCTTTCAACTGTCTGGGCCAGGATCACACAGGAAGTTTGTAGTGGAACAAAGCAGGAACTGAAGCTGCACATCCTGAGTCCCATGCTAGTACCCTCACCAATGAACCATCCTACTCTCTCAATATTGTTTTCAGGCTCTTGCTTGTTAAACCTTTGTATACATCACAGTTGCTGAAGTTGACTTGACAAATATTCTTTGGCAATAAAATGAAGTGGGGGAAATTTAATCTGCTAAGAATTTAATTCCAGCAATAGGCCTACATAGAACATCCAGGAAGTATAGCAAGTCAATATGAAACACATGTATGCTCCATTTCTCCTTTATGATTTGTGACAAGTATACCCAGTTAGCCTGTAGTTTTGTCTACTAGGTATGTAATCTTATCTGTTAAATACATCCTTTATATTGTTAGTCAAATTGAAAGATACATAATGATGGCAACAGCTACCTTTTGTTTATTAAACAGAATTGACATAGCAATTGTGAATATTGGCCACAGGGTCAGGTATTTACTCAGGATATTTCCTTTGTAGAAAAAAATTTGTAACAGCTTGAGCCTAATTACTGCAACATGCACAAGGGACAGAAAGCATATGCAGATCTCTCACAAGACAATGAAGCAAAGCTGGCTAAGGGGAGTCCTGGATTTCCCAGATTTGTTACTATCATAATGGGAGCTGTATGTCTAAATCCTGTAGATGGTTTTCAAAAATCTCAACCATCTTTTGTTCTCATTTTGCTGGAGTATCAAATTGTTTCTGTCACTGCAAGGAGGATTGTGTTCCTGATTGAAAAAAGAACTTTGAACTGACTTTTGCCTGTCTTCAGAGCATTCCCCATTTAAAATAATTGCCTGTTTCTTTAAGGAAAAATTCCATAGTTCATAGACAGAGATAAATAAGAATTTCAGTATCAGCTTTCAGCTTACAAAATCAATGGCAAGAAAGTGAAGACTATTTGGAGAACTGTCAGTACAATTATAGAGAAACTTGCTGTTTACCATGAGGGTAAGGGTGGTACAAACGATCATAAG
The DNA here is from genome assembly GCF_015237465.2 of Chelonia mydas. NCBI lineage: Eukaryota > Metazoa > Chordata > Testudines > Cheloniidae > Chelonia > Chelonia mydas. Next base: position 12,743,660 of record NC_057855.1, read on the forward strand.
CACAGCCAACCTTTTCAATAAGGGTCAAAGGACATGAAGCAATTATTACTGTACTTCTGGCAGAGTGAGCACTGCATTGAGTACATAACAAATGGTAACCAGAGATGTACTGTGCATTGATCTTACTTTTCATGGCAGGGAGTTTCTCAAGAGTGAAGAATCTCCCATACTTTGTTAAACCCCGTGCATATGTTGGGGATATAAAGACTACGCTTCAGTGGAGAAACTACATTGTCTTGGTGATAAAAAGCCCTTTGGTCCACCTCCTTGCAATCTACTTTTGTATAAATTTTAAATTTAGGCCTGGATTGGATGGCTACAGGCACCTACCTATTTGGAAACCTTTGCAAAGGATGAAGAGGTCAGGAAAAAAAGTGCCTAGATCTGGCCTTCTATATTCCTGCCCCTCCCCCCGTTTGGGAAATGTCAATTTTGAAAATGGGACTTAGGAACTTAAGGTGCTTTCAAAAATGTTACCCACCATCTTTTGGATGAGATATGAAGCTGAGATCATAGAATATTAGGGTTGGAAGAGACCTCAGGAGGTCATCTAGTCCAACCCCCTGCTCAAAGCAGGACCATCACCAACTAAATCATCCCAGCCAAGGCTTTGTCAAGCTGGGCCTTAAAAACCTCCAAGGATGGAGATTCCACCACCTCCCTAGGTAACCCATTCCAGTGCTTCACCACCCACCTAGTGAAATAGTGTTTCCTAATATCCAACTGAGACCTCCCCCACTGCAACTTGAGACCATTGCTCCTTGTTCTGTCATCTGCCACCACTGAGAACAGCTGAGCTCCATCCTCTTTGGAACCCCGCTTCAGGTAGTTGAAGGCTGCTATCAAATCCCCCCTCACTCTTCTCTTCTACAGACTAAATAACTCCAGTTCCCTCAGCCTCTCCTCGTAAGTCATGTGCCCCAGCCCCCTAATAATTTTTGTTGCCCTGCGCTAGACTCTCTCTCCAATTTGTCCACATCCCATCTGTAGTGGGGGGACCAAACTGGACACAATACTCCAGGTGTGGACTCACCAGTGCTGAATGGAGGGGAATAATCACTTCCCTCGATCTGCTGGCAGTGCTCCTACTAATACAGCCCAATATGCCATTGGCCTTGTTGGCAACAAAGACACACTGCTGACTCTCATCCACTGTAATCCCCAGGTCCTTTTCTGCAGAACTGCTGCTTAGCCATCGGTCCCCAGCCTGTAGCAGTGCATGGGATTCTTCCGTCCTAAGTGCAGAACTCTGCACTTGTTCTTGTTGAACCTCATCAGATTTCATTTGACCCAATCCTCTAATTTGTTTAGGTCACTCTGGATCCTATCCCTACACTCCATCATATCTACCTCTCTCCCCAGCTTAGGGAATTAGATTCTGAGCATCTGGGATCTCTAACAACCCCGCAGCCCAATTCAGATTATATCCCTCAGTAGTTTTATGCTGCTTACCGCAATTCTGGCCAGCTTCTCTGGTCCATTAGAAGCTGGCAGATTGGGGTCTGGTGTGATTCCCTCTAGCTAGGGATACCCCTGGGTACCTACACCAACCTCCATCCTGCACCTCAATATAGGGAGCATGTCCAGGGAAAATGAGTGGTCAGGGCACCCCAGCATTTGTTTGGTCCCCAGCTGTCTGAATGGCCCATGGCATAATTCAGGGCAGCCTTCAAACTACTCTGATTTGTGCTGTGAGACTTGACTGTCTTTGATCCTGCACAGGATCAGAGGGGTGGACTGAAGAACCTGGTCCAGTATTCTTTCCTTGTTCCTATCTTAAAGCCCGACCCTGCAGACACTTATGTGTGTGAGTAACTTTCTCTTCATGAACTTAACCTGAGGAAAAGTTACTTGTGTGTAAAGCTTTGCGAGATCAAGCCTTAAAACTAAATTGTAATTTTGCTGTGTATTTTTTAAACTGCCACATTTCATCCCAGAGGAGGTTGCATTTCAGTAGTGAGTGCAAACATCTTGTGTATTAAAAGCCTGAATGCAGCACTTTACTCATGCAAGTAGACCCACTGAGTATAATGCTATACTAACCTGTTTAAATTTACTCACCTATGTGAGTTCTAAGTCTGTAAACACCTAAGGAAGGAAAGCATTATGATGATTAGTAGTGGTTTTAAAAAATTTTCAAAGAAAAAACCGAAAAGGAAAATGTACTAGGTAAATTAAGGCAGTTGCAACATTACTTTTCAACTGATTCATACAAATATTGTATTGGCTGAAAGTTTTTGATTCTGAAAGAGCATTTGCTACCTTTGTCCAATTAAAGCAATGAGCAATAAGAGACCTTGTTCAAGGAGATGTGCCAGAACTGTGATAATGACATTGGCACTGGACCATTTCTTCATCTGTGACATTTATCATGGAGCAATAGTCAGCATCTTGATTGTGAGTTCCTGCTGTGAAATACAATGAATGTAATATCTAGAAAACAAGAGAGAACAGATGTAGCTAGGTTGTATAATCCAATGTGACATTCATTATGTTTTTGAAAGGAGTAACTACTGATCTTGAAACATAGGAAATAAATGCAGCAGAGATGGTCAAAACTCTGTCTGGATTAGAAGAAATGTATAATTTCAACTACCTGTGAACAGTCATTATGAAGTAGGTTGTCATTACTCTAGTTTTTAATACACACTATCTCTTGCAATATGCCATAAAACTGGTATAATTTCTCTGGAGCTATTTAATTCCACTGAAATTACCTCTTGCCAAGAAACAGCGGCTGCACAACACGGTGGTAAGGAAATGCTTTCCCATGAAAAATGACTGTCCTGCTTGTAATCCATGACTTGAAAAGTGGATAACAACATGAGCTCTAGCTACTTAAACAGGATTGAAAGGACACCATGAAGAATAAAAACGTACAGTTTTTTTAAATGCACTGCCATCACCTTACAATATTAAAATTGAATTTTTTAAAAATTGAGGCCTCATTCACCATTCTGCACTTTGCATAGACCATTTCTACCAGTTCAAAATGGGTGCAAAATGTTGCCATTCTGACTGGGTAGCATTTGACACCCATTTTGCACTGGTGCAAATGACTGCACAAGGTGCAGGGTCACAGTGATCTCCAATTTCTTTGTTCCCATTTATTCTATTTTGGTTTCCTGGGTCACTTCACTCAAAGCAAATAAAGTATAAAAATGGATGGTGAAAGAAGGCTGGTCCATTTTGTCATCTGTTTATAGCCAATTTCACTTTCTGACTCTTATACACTGGCACGGTACTGGTATGCAATTGGAGGTGTGATTCCAGCATATGTAGACATATTTGAGCTAATTTTAATCTAGCAAGTGTGGGAACCAATAGCCGTGAAGCTGTGGCAGCACGAGCTTCAGCACAGACTGTGCAAGCCTGGCCAGAACCCTGGGTACTTACTTGAGCACTAACTCACGCTGAAATCCAGGCTACTGTGGCTTCACAGCTGTTGGTACCCAACCTAGCAAGATTAAAGCTAGCTCAGGTAGATCTGCTGCAGGCACACCTCCAGTTGCAGTGTAGCTGTACCTTAAGTTGTGTATGGATTCCAAAAACTGTGTGTATAAAATATATACACACACTTATTTATTTGTAAAGCAAATTCATAGAGACGTTTCTATTTAGCTATTGCTTTAAGAGAATGATGTTGCCATCTAGTGCGTAGCTCACAAAGAGGATCTGGCTTACTGTTGTAGCCTATAGGGATTTTCTTTTCGTATGGGTAGCGGAGGCCTGCAGTACTGGAGCAGAAAGACTCTGGTTTTAGTCCTGGCTTCTGAAGGGCACAGATGCATTAGCGTAAGATTTTTGGCAGTAATTGTGTCTGTGGCACACTTTCTTTACAGACCGGAGTGTGACTGTACAGGGATTTGAACTCCAGTGGACCTCAGGTGTTTAGGAGAAGCTTTTCTTAAAGGGCTGAGTATGATCACTGGTTTTATGAAATCATAAAGAAAAGGCCGTTGAATTCTGGAACTGGAACTACTTAAGTATCCAGCAAGCCAAGAATAGCTTGCAAAGAAGGATGGGTCTAAAACACAACCTTTAGATCCAAGTTCACAACTTTACACTATCCTTATAATGTATGAGTGTGAGTTTACTGACATTTGGGAAAATTAAGATACAGATCTGGAGTTTTAACTCCCATGTTCAGGAGGGTTTAGATCAGAGGGCTTTTCATTCCCCCAGGCAGACTGCGAGGAGCTACAAAAGGATCTCTCAAAACTGGGTGACTGGGCAACAAAATGGCAGATGAAATTCAATGTTGACAAATGCAAAGTGATGCACGTTGGAAAACATAACCCCAACTATGCATATAAAATGATGGGGTCTAAATTAGCTGTAACACTTAAGAAAGATCTTGGAGTCATTGTGGATAGGTCTCTGAAAACATCCACTCAATGTGCAGTAGCAGTCAAAAAAGCGAACAGAATGTTGGGAATCATTAAGAAAGGGATAGATAATAAGACAGAAAATATCATATTTTCTCTATATAAATCCATAGTATCCCCACATCTTGAATACTGCATGCAGATGCATGCAGATATGGTCACCCCCTCTCAAAAAAGATAAATTGGACTTGGAAAAGGTTCAGAAAAGGGCAACAAAAATGAGGGGTATGGCTCGGGTGCCGTATGAGGAGAGATTAATAAGACTGGGACTTTTCAGTTTGGAAAAGAGACGACTAAGGGGGGATATAAAAGAGGTCTATAAAATCATGACTAGTGTGGAGAAAGTTAAATAAGGAAGTGTTTACTCCTTCTCATAATGCAATAACTAGGGGTCACCCAATGAAATTAATAGGCAGCACGTTTAAAACAAACAAAAGGAAGTTGTTTTTTTTCCCCACACAACGAACAGTCAACCTGTGGAACTCCCTGCCAGAGGATGTTGTGAAGGCCAAGACTATAACAGGGTTCAAAAAAGACCTAGATAAAATCATGAAGGATAGGTCCATCAATGGCTATTAGCCAGGATGGGCAGGGATGGTGTCCCTAGCTTCTTTGTCAGAAGCTGGGAATGGGCAACAGGATGGATCACTTGATTATCTGTTCGGCTCATTCCCTGAGGCACCTGGCTTTGGCCTCTGTTGGAAAAGAGGATACTGGGCTAGATGGACCTGTGGTCTGACCCAGTATGGCTGTTCTTATGTTCTTCTTTTCCTCTCAATTTTCTGCCGAGTAACCCACTAGTATGCAATCTATCAGCTGATGGATTTATGCCCATATTAGACATTGCTCCCCAGTGTGATACATACTGATAATGGGAGCTGAAGTTTGTGATGTTTGTTTCTAAAATAGGAATTAGACATTCAACTGCATTGAATGTCCAGGAAATTGAGCACCTAACTTCTGTAGCCTCGTCTGAAAATCCTAGTCCTTGTGTAGGTGTTGGGTCTCTATGGGAGAACTGTGTGCCACACATCTGTCAGAGCTGAATGACAAACTTTCAGAAATCTGTGATGACTCAGTAAAAGTATGTCAAAGGTGAGGAAGGAGGAAAAATTTGCAAGACTTGGAAAACACACAGAGAAAAATTAGAGGAGAAATTGGGGGGAAAAGCTACAGGAATTAATTCCAAAGCAATTTGTCTGGTGGCAAGGGAGAAAGGCCAACAGAGAGCAAGATGAATCAATTAGATGTGGAAAGCTGGTTTATTTGCTGAGAAAAATAATACTGCTAACAGTGACAGTGGCATGTAGAAACTGACAGCCTAAAAGGCTGGCTGGTTCCATCCAGAGCACCAGGGTGAATCAGTGCAAAAGGAAGTCCCTACCAGCACAAATCCTAATCTGTTTCTGATGTTAATTCTGGTACCCCCATTCCTCCCAAGTGTTTAATTTAAAAGGGGGTTGGCTTTAAAAATGTAGGTAAGTTTGGGGATGTTTTTCGTTTTATGCTTACTGGTACACTCTCATCCCTAATGAGAAATGCTTCAAGGGTTTAATCCCACACCCACGAGAGTCAATGGCAAAACTGATATTTACTTCCATGGGGCAGGGGCAGGTCTCTCACAGACATATAGATGGTATCGCACCACTGAAATCTAGGGAAGGGGAGTCCCACTGTATTTGTTTTTAACATCTATCACTGAACAAAAGCCTTTAGCAGCATTTTCCATTGATATGCCGTAGTTCTATATGAGTAACTTCAGCTGATGATCATCAAACTAGAACTATGTATTTGAAATATGTATGCCACTAATCAGGTATTTAAAGTTTTATACTGATAGAAACAGAACCAAGGGAAGAGTTTCCAGATGCTGAAAATACGCTGCATAATTCAATAAAGTACTCATGTATATTAGCGTCATCAACTGTTAAGAGTGTGAACAAAGTCCATCTTTCATTACCCATTGTGCTTCAGTATGTTGACTTAATGATCTCCATCCTAGAGAGAACTCATTAGCACTTGCAGGGGTGTGTGTGTGTGCGCGTGTAAGCTTTAGAATGTGAAATATTCACCCTATATACTGCCAATCTCTTGCTGTTATTGAAGTCTTTGAGAATCTCAAATTGGTTTCTTTTGAATGAATACCAAATTCTGAATTTCTACTGCTTACAATTCCCTGTCACTCATTTAATAAGGCATATGGTGGGGCAACCAAAATTCATATTCAAGAAACTTCTGTATTTTCGAGAGAGTGTTTTGTATCACATAATGACAGCATAGTGAGAGCACTGAAATTATACTAAATCTCTTACAATGCTTGATCAATAATGCATTGTACCTTAACCAATATATCTAAAGAGCTATCTAAAATGCTGTTCTCTGTAGATCTGGGTTTATTATTAACAAATACCTTATTTTATGTTCTATATCAGTCTTATTTTTTTCATAGATCTACAATTCTGAATACGAAAATCCGTTATGTTTCCTCTGACCTCATAACTGACTGTTTCTTCTCCCGTGAATAGACTGCATTAATGCAACAATGATATTCAAGGTCAGAATGTTGTAAATAGTCATTCAGTGCTCTGCAGTGTTCCAGATGTCTCGGTATAATAAGGTATGAGAACTCCACTGACGACATTTTGCCCAACCAATCTGCTCAATTCCTCTGCTGTATCAGAGACTTTTGATGCTTTTGCAATGTCATTTAAAGTTTCCAGCATTGTTTTTGGAGGTTTTTTGAGCATTTCAGTTATGGCTTTTATTCAGCAACACTATTTAATTCCTGACAGTTACTTCAGTTTGACAATCACTGATTTAGCTGTTATCTATTTTGCAGCGGTGTCAAGAGCAGCATGATAAAGTGGGCTACTTTGATGGAATATAAACAGAATCTGGACAGTCCAATACAACTTCCTTGCATGCTTAATTTTTATCTGTCACCATATCAGCAAGAAGCCTATAAGAAAATTTAAGCTGATCTTGATTCCCATCTTTTACTGCACCAAAATGCAATTCATTAATGGATTTGTGTTTTGTGCATATTAATTGAGCTGCATGCTCTGTTTATATTCTAAAACAAATAGTTGGGGGGAAAACTCTTTTTTTTTGCATTAGGTCCCCCATGCAGAGGACCAACAAAATGTCTACGGACCACTGAAATCCTACTTATGCCCTCAGAATCATATCAAATTGCTGAGATCTATATTTTGCTAATTAGCCCAAGCACTTGAGGAGGATGCAAAAAAACCTGTTGCCTACATTTAATGGATTACAATATTTTAGATGGAAAGAACCTCTCTGGGTCATTTTTCCTCTGTAGTTAGTGGGCCTGGTTCTCCTCTCCCTTACGCTGGTGTTACTCTGATTTTTAACCAGTGTAAATGATAGGAGAATCAGGCCCAATATATGGCATGACAAGTAGCTGGTGAATTCATAGATGGATTTTGATTTTCACTAAGATGCACTGACCTGCACATATAAAATATGTAGTTGTTCATGTACAAAATAACTAATTGAGCACATACTGATAGACAGGGATTCTCACAGATCAGGTACTGTTTCTGGTGTGTCTTGCAGATCAGATATTTTAAAATAATTTTTAGGTGTTCGTGTACGTTGTTTCCAGCTGCCACTAAAGCCATCGCACAAACACCTGTGCAGAAATGCCCTTGGATCTATAATTTGTGCATTTTCATAATTAATCTTCTGCATTGCTCTCATGCCTCTCAGTGAATGCCTGCACCTTGGAAATGAAAAAATAATTTCTAACTAAACTACTGTCTTGAACTTCTGATGTCTCCCCATTCTTTCCTAGCTGCTGCTACTTGAGTGGATTACACAGTTTTTCATCAAATAAAAAACGCAGCGAATTTTGGCTCTGTGGAGCATTCATAAACCAGTGTTCGCGAAATTGTTCAGTATGTGAACATTTTAAGTTATCGCTGGTGACCATAATGGCTGTGAAGGGATGACTGACCTGATCCAAATGATTTTGTTCTAAATAAATAATATTTTGCTTTCGGAAGGCTGTTTTGGTCAGTGATTGCCACGGTTCTCTTGGGAACAGAATTGCAGGGGCTGGGCGAAGTTCAGACCTGCTGAGGTAAATCATGGTTGATACACCCCTTGCTGCAACTCAGGACCTGGTCTGAGTGGAAAAAACATGTGATTCCACTCTGAGAGGTAGGCGATGGCCCGAGGCCAGAGACATAGGGTGGGTGCCTTCGGACAGACCAGGACAGGGTCAGAGGTGCAGTTTGCCTGATGTTCTTGTTACCTAGTCATCCATTGTGCAGACACACATATGTAACCCACACACCACCTGGGTGTGGTGTTCTATCCCGTGTAGTGGCACCAAGACCACTTAGAGATTACTGAGTCTGCTATAGCCTTAGCTAACAGCCATGTGGCTTTTAGCTCATGCAGTAGAGCCTCATGCATTTAGCTCCAGAGGTCCCAGGTTTAATCCTACCCACCAACAACCGGGGTCTGTCTGTGTTACATGTACACAGCTTCGTTGTTTGTCTGAGCCACCTGTTATGTTTTGTATTTTTAGACAGTGAGGTCTTCCGGGCAGGCATGGTCATTGACTAGGGGGGAGATAGCACCAATAACAAAAATGAGTTAGGCATCCAACTTGCATTAACTATCAGTGGGAGTTGGATGCCTATCTGCCCTTTGTGCCTTTGAAAATCTCCCCCTATATGCTTATACAGCTCCTAGCACAATGGGGCCCTGAAACAGTTGAGGTCTCTAGGTGCTGTATCAGTGTTTAACCAAACAAATAATAATGTATGTATTTGACTAATCGGGTAGACAAATTTCAACGCTTCATGAATTCCCTACTATTAAAGGGCTTGAATTGGACAGAAGCAATAGTATTTGGTTATAAACTAGTTGTATGCCTGTGTTTAATCAGCTCAGTAATTAATGCAACCACCACCATTTCCAGTTTATTGAAAGCAAATTTGAAAAGTGGGTTTTCAGATTTGAGCTTTTGCAGGTATATCCATACCAAAGTATTTTTCTTTCTCTTGAGTTTTGGCGGCAACAGAAAGGTGGTTATTAAAGGTCAGCTTGCTGCAAAAATAATGAAGTTTCGCCGCCAAAATGTTCAGTTTCTAGTGGGCAGGAGAGGAGGAAGAATATTATCATTTTTCACCATGAAAAGCAGTGTTGAAAATGGATAGTTAAGCACAGCTTTAATAATGACATTGTCCTCAAGGCAACTCCATAAGTAAATAGCTGAAATGCATCATAGTAACAAATGCATCGAAGAAATATTCTTGCTGTAGAGGAGTCAGTCACATCCAACAGCAGCTGGGTTATCCAGGAAAGATCAGCTGGTTGTCATTAAGTTTCTGCAATTTAGTTTATATAAATATTATGGACTTGATTGTGATCTCGTGTCACTTTTGCACTGGTGTAACTCCATTTACTTTAATTGATTTACACCAATGTATGAAGAGAATAGGGCCCATTATTCTTTAACTGAACAATGGAAAGCTCATTGTATGTTATACAGTAATGGGTGAAACTCAAAAAAAATTAAGGTTCAGACAGCCATAAGTTTGGGGGCTTATCTAAACTGTTTTAATCTATTTGGATGGTAAAATTGGGCTGTAAATTTTGTAAGAATGAGCTACTTTCTTGTGAGAATTCTGCTTTTGCAGGCTTCTAGGTTGTGGGGCAGGGAGAGGAGAAGGGAGAATAGTCTTCGTGTAATATTTATCCCCTTCTGCCTGCCTCGGTCAGGTAACACTCCTATTCTTAACTCTTTCCAGTTTATCTGCTTCTCTCTAGTACTGAGAAGCTCAGTACTGAATGTAGTCTACATTTGTGGGGCAGTCAATGGCATGGTGTTAATATACTATAAATTGCTTTTGTTTTTAGTGGCCATTAATGAAATATGGTGCTGGGAAACAAAATCCTGGCAGTACAGAATCTTGATCCTGTTTTTTCAAAGTTCATTTGGGTGCCTGACTTGAGACACTTTCGCAGGGCCTCATTTTCAAGAAGTGCTGAGCACCCTTGAAAAATCAATCCTGGTTAAGTTCAAATCTGGGACACCCCAGAAACTGAGACATCCAAAATTATTGGCTGCTTTTGAAAATCTTGGCAGAGCTGTTTCAGGAAGATTCCTGACCAGATGCCTGCTCAAACCTCAGTACCACTTTGTACATAAAGAACTTCTGACTGCTTCTGTGGTCTGTTATTGACATGCCACACATCACTGTCGCTCTTTCCAAGCGTTTTTGGTCACTGCCGACTTCCCAAAAAGGACCAAAACCTTTATAGTAGCATCAACCTGCCAGTGAGAGCACCAGCGAGAAATTCAAGCAAGGTAGCTCCATAACAGTAGCTGGTGTGAGAGAAGCCAGACTTGAGAAAGATGTGGATGTTGTTTTATACATTCTTTCTTCAATTCAGCTGCAGCATAAGACTTCTGATTTACATTAGCAAAGGCAGGGAGTGTGTGAGAGAATGAGATCATGCATAATTAAGGGATAAGTGGGACTGGGTATTTTAAAAAAAAAGTTTGGAGTTACATAGAGTTCCCCAAGTTTTTAGGTCACAAAGCACCTGTAAGTTGTAGGAGGTTTACACTGGGTTACAGCCAAACAAAGTGCTCATGTACTGAACATCATGTATTATACACCCACTCCTAAAATTGCCTCTGCCGCACTCTAGCAAAGGGTTTATGGAAAAAAAAAAAAACAATGGGGATGAAGTATGCTAAAATTTTCTGGTGACAAAGTGCTGTCAAAAGGAGTTATTTTAGAAAACTCCAGAGACCAGGAGAGAATGGGGCATCATGCCACTTACTATATAATAGGCAGGGCTGCTAACATCACCTATTAAGGTTGTTGACACTTCCCATTACAAGAGCCTGTTTTCATCTGCTTAGAACGTTGCCAAAATTTAACCATTTGGGCTGAACTTTTCCATGCCAAGTGACTGCTTCAGGCTGAATAGTTTTGGAGAATTTCAGCTCAAACTGTTCTGCCCACAAGGTTAGGGAAAACTTTGTTTTGGCCATGTTTATAAAAAAATACAACAAACCAAACTTCTAGTGACCTTTTCTTTGAAATGCTTTAATTCCTCCCATGTTTTAGAGCAGGGGCTTGAAATTTAGTAGCGGAACTGCCTTTGTGTCAGGGATGGACCTCTTGCTGGTGAAATTTGGGCAGATTTTCAGGGGGGCAAATAAAATGCCTCTGAAAAATTGCAATCTCCACTTGCTCAGTGGAGTCTTGCTAGACCTTAACAGCTAAAATCTCAAAGATTCTATCCGCACTGAGCATGCTCAGTACCCTTGCAGCATCAACGTGTATGCAGCATCCCTAGAGAGTGACTAAGCATGCTCCAGCCCAGGGCCATGGAGGCTCTGAAGGACTTTCTACATAATGGGTGCTCCCAGATGCTCTAGGGCAAGGTCAGACTGTTCACCAGGACTGAGAGCAAGGAGCTTTCATGGAGAAGGAAGCCATCTGATTTGAATGCAGAGGGGACACTAACTGGATTAGATGGGAGGGAGTTATATGAGACTAGGGGAGGGGAACTGAGAGTAAGAGACTGGGAGCCGGTTAGGGAAATGGGGAGAAGGAAAGGGGAGAATTGGGAGCTTGTTGGCTGGAGGTAGCGGTGCTGCTGAGATTGGGCAAGGAGCTGGAGGGAATGGGAGACTGGGGCTGGATGGGTAAAGAGACTGGGAATAGGAGTCAGGGAAAAGATTTGGGGTGGGAGGAGTGGGAAGTCTGAGATTGGATGAGGACCCCAGGGAGGAAGACTGGGACTGGGAGCCACAGTGTGCACAAGAGAGACAAATCAGATGAGAAACTGTGGGGTGGGGAGAATTGGGACTGGCTGGATGAGGGGACTGGGACTGAGATGAGAAGCCTGAGGAGTAGAGACTGGGAACGGGTAGGCAAGGAGAATGGGACTGGGACAAGGATCCAAGGGTAGGGAAGAGGGCGGGGATAGGATGGGTTGGAGGAGACAGGGCAGAAGGGGCCCACATTGGAGGAAACTGGCAGAAGAGTCTGTGCCCACTAGAGAAAACTCCCCTCCAAAGCCTGGAAGGGAACCCAAGTTTCCTGAGGGTCTCCATTCCCCTGCTGTCAGCAAATATATGTGAAACTGGCAAAGTGTATGTCTGATCCCCCTCTAGTGCTGGTCCACATAGGGGATGACAAATACTATTGCTATTAGTTAATCTATTAGCTCAAGTGGCAGAGGTCTGTGTAGTGACTCTAAATGTTCCAACCCATGTTGATGAATGATGTAAGTATCAATATATACCACATGATGGAATATCTGTTTTTTTTTAGTTTTCTTTTGAAAAAAAAACTTGGAAATTAAACACTAAAAGTTAAGTTGAACGAACATTAAGGTTGCAATGTCAAACCCTCAAACGTTAGGAAATACCCGCATTAAAGTTTTCTGTGCAACCTTAATTCATCCTCTTGTGCATATTCATTTAATTACATGATCACATAGCATTTTTTCCAAAGGACCCCCAATTTTCTTTCCCTCCATCTTATTCTGAGTAATATTCTGCAAACCTTGCCTATGACAACTAGTCCTTTATCCAAGGTCTGATCTTGGAAGGACCTGAACACCTTCAACTCCTACTGAATTCTCACAGTGGAGGGTGCTCAGCTTCTGTGAATAGCTGCAATGAAATTAGTTGAACTACTTAGTTGAATGAGGTAATACTCCTAACTAAGGGTGGCAGAATCTGGCATTTTGCTTTTGAAGCCATATTACTACATGCATCATTGATACTACCTTCCAGCAGGATAGAGTAGATATAGGATAAGAGAAAAGAACAAATTCTTTCTGCATTTTCCCAATCAGAGGTCTGAGGCTAACTCACTCTTCATCTGTCTGCTTATCTAGTAGTGTGTGTCCATAATCTCCAAAGAATTAGGTGGGGAAATGCATCACAAGTAACTCTAACATAAGAACGGCCATACTGGGTCAGCCAAATGGTCCATCTAGCTCAGTATCCTGTCTCTGACCGTGGCCAGTGCCAGATGCTACAGAGGGAATAAACAAAACAGTGCAATTAGAGAGATCTATCCCGTTGTCCAGTCCCAACTTCCAGGGCTTGGAGGTTTAGGGACACCTGGAGTATAGGGTTGCATCCCTGACCATCTTGGCTAACACCCAAAGATGGACCTCTTGTCTATGAACTAATCTAATTCTTTTTTGAAACTAGTTATATTTTTGGTCTTCACAACATCCCCTGGCAATGAGTTCCATTGGTTCAGTGTGATTTGTGTGAAGAAGTACTTCCTTTTGTTTTTTTTAAACCTGCTGCCTATTAATTTCCTTAGGAGACCCTTAGTTCTTGCATTATATGAAGGGGTAAATAACACTTACTTTCTCCTCACCATTCATGATTTTCATAGACCTCTATAAAACCCCACCCCCCGCCGTAGTCATCTCTTTTCTAAGTTGAACAATCCCCCTTCTCTCAAGACTTTGCAGACCTAGCCCTTTGACGATTCTGGGGCTATACAATAGCTTATGGATATATAGCCACATTTATTATGGACTCAGAGTTGAAGCATTCCTAGAAAAGCCGGAGGAAAGGATCCCCAGGGGAAGTAGTCAGATTGAAAGGCTCCCCATATGCCATTTTAATCTGTGTGCTTCTCTAACTACCTCACGTAAACTTTAATGAGGCAAAATAGCTATCAAACTTTGCAACTTAAAGAGAAATGATTATGGATTCAGAACAGGAATGGTATCCAGGGTGTTGAGTTATTTTATTTTTAACCTACTGTAGTAAGGCTGAATTTTTTTTAAATAGAACCTTACTGTGTGCACTTCTCAGCATAACCCTTCTTGAAACCTAGGGGGGGGGAACCCTGTGATAAAATTTTAAAGTGGAATGTTTTCAGAAACCGGGGGGGAGTAATAATGGGGGGAGGGAAGTGATGTGAGATTTCTTTTGACAGGAGGATAGACCAAAAAGATTTATGCAACTCATGGAGCAAAAACCTAAACTGAAATATTTGATAGCTGACCTGGGATGAGTCACTCACTTTTTATTTGCAGTAAAAAACTACTTTAATGATTTTAACATTTATGTATTAAATTTTTCTGCTTGATCTATAATTCAAAGCTCTATATCAACCCTTTGAAGGTTAGGACAGACATTTATTTTAGTATGAAAGCAGATTGCTAGATTTTCCAGCATACACTGTGAAGAAAAGTCTGTCCCAGAGTACTTCTGGCAGAAGATTTTGAAATAGTGACTTCTGATGCTGACTCAGTGTTGCTGGCAATGCTATTCATAATAGGCAGGAAGAACATTGTACTTGCCTCATGGGATCAGACTAGGCAGTCCAGTATCCTGCTTCTGGTAGTGGGAATTACTTGATATTGTTATGGCAGGAGCCACCAGAGTGTACTCTTACAAATTCCTTTTTCTTCATGCACAAGCAAGATTTTAGCCTCTGAAGAAATACTCTGTTGGTTTTCTATTGCAATTTTTTTGGGGAGCTGTGTGTGTGTGTGTGTGTATGTGTGTGTGGAGTTTGCTCTCTGCCTTGATCTCCCTAACTAGAGTAAATTCTTGGAGCAGAGTTACTCTCTGAGACCAGGGTACTGGTGTTTAGCTGAGAGTTCTGAAAGAGAAGATTGCCTACATGCTGGTTGTGATCACTTATATTCACCAAACTCCGAGCCACTGATTACTCTTCCAGTGGAAATCTCATTTGCAAGGCCCTAGACATCTGCTGCCACTCATCGGAACAGTAATAATAATTTACAGCGAGGGGTAAAAAGGTGACACTGGTGCATGTCCCAAAATAATTGTGAAATGCAATATAGGAGAAAGGAGGTTCCTTTTTGGCACCAGCAGATGAGTAACTTGCTAATACAGCATGAAATTTTGAACATACCCAATATTTTAGCTTACAGGAAAATTGGTGAAAAATAGACAATATTGGGGGCTTAATCTAAAGACCCAAAGATTTCCTGTAAGAAGAAACATTGCTATGGCACAGAGGATTAAATGTTACAGCCATTTTTGGATTTTCAATTATCCTGCTGCCGGCCAGGATGAATGGTTTGTACATGGGTGCTTCAGACCAGATTTGTACATGGACCTCCCAACTAGCTGAATCAGAAGAAGTTGAGAGCTCTCTGGGTCTGTCTAGACTAAAGTTCTGGGCTAAAGTATGATGAGGAACAAATATTTCTGGTATATCCATGCTGACATTTACAATACTGTTAGAAATCAAATAACTTGAGTTCAACACAACCAAAAACTCTCGTGTATGCAGCAAGTATGTATAGATTCTTGGGCAAGACTCCTTACATGTGTAAAATAGGTACAATAACTGAGTGGCTTTCCCTTTATTTGTAATCAAAGTCATGGACTCTCTCAACTCTTCAAAACTCTGTGGTATAAGAGGCTTTTAAAATGGGGAATTTTGTTAATTGTTTATGCTTGCTTAGTTGTAGAGAGAATGAAAGTAACATCTCATTACAGGATTTCACATCAGCTAAAAGTGGACATTGGTGTTCCATCCGTGATGCAGATGCAACTTTCAAACCATGTAATCCTGGCACTGAATGAACTGAACACTTCCTGGGTGCTGGCAAATAACACACACTTGCTCTTCTCTGAATCTTAAATTAGTTTAGTCCCAAAGAAGTTTAAGGGTGTGTTTGAACTCGGTCAGTTAAGCTGTCTTTCTGGATAAATGTCTCTGCAATAGATCTTCATGGATTTACCATGTCCAGCAAACTTTTACTTATAGCAGTCAAAAACTGACAACATTTCTGTGTATGTACTGTCAGAACTTATGCCTTCAACAAATCTGGTTTCCTCTGCTTCTGACACTGTTGCTCTTTTCTACACTTCACTCCAGTCTTCCCAATTTTTTCACCTTGCCTTCTTGAGGAAGACTTTCTTTCTCACCCCTTCCTTTCCACTATCTTTGTAATCTGTGCATTTCTAGATTTCCCATCACAGTAATAGTTAGGTGCCAGTTATAGAACAACATAACGATTAGTCCACAGGAGATCCTGCTCTCTCATACCCATTGATTCAGCCATTATTTTTAATAGATTACTTGAGAATTAGCAAGTGTAACAGTCTATCATTTTTCAAGATGATTTAAGCTAATGTAGAATGTATCCACGCAATAGCGAGTAAAGCAAATTTGTTTTAAAAAGTGCATGGGAGTATGGATGCTGTTTTCTACCTCATTTAATTAAAATTGTTAAATGCTATTCTGGTAAATTAAAAAGATCAATTTATTCTTACACTGAGATAAGATAAGGGGGACATATTTTAATTTCAGGGATTTGCGTTTCCCCATTTTAAATCACAGAGCTGGTATTCTAGATATCTCTGCACAATTTACTTAGAACACCACATGCATTGTTGTGGGCTTCAGCATCACACTATCAGTGGACATGAATAAATCTATCTGCCCTGTCTTTCAGAAATCAGTTGAGGGAAAACCTATTAAAATGAAGTTAACTGAATTAGGATTTTATGATGTTTGGAGAAACCTGCCAACTAGAGATAAAGAATTCACATTTTATTGTGAATAGGCACAATATGTATCGCAGGACAAGATATAATTACCTCAGTAAAATACAGGTGAAAATAGCTGGGGATGGAAAATTGAAAATATCACCATTTCTGATCATGCTGTTGTCTCATTCCCCTTACTCATTAGTGATAGACAACATCCTGATTCTAACTGAGAAAGCATCTATTTTCCCCTGCAAAAGTAAGAACACGTAGACTGTCTAAATGAAATTATCCTTATAAGAATATTTCAGTGCTAATGACAATAAGGAAACCAGCTATTCAGCATTGTAGGATACAGCTGAGGCAATGTTGATATAGGGGCAGATAATTAGCACTTCTGCTTCTATTAGAATAAGAAAAAATATCAAATTGATTCAGTGGATCAAAAGGATTTTTGACATTGCAAAGAAGTCTTATTTATACTGTGAATCTAGCAGAACAATAATAAGTGACTAATCAATATGATGGGCGAAGTCTATTAATCTCAGACACACACAAGAACCCTGACTGAATAATTAAACTACTGGAAAGAAAAGTAATCTTTTGAGAAAGGCAACAGAGCTGACAGGCTGAGCTGGTCAGCAAAACCAGGTTACATTTCTTCAGCTCCCTCTGGCCTCCCCAAAATAACCACCTCTAGCTGTTCAGCCCCATTCCCATGGCCCAGAAGAGAAAGAGAGAGAGAGGGTTGGAAAACAACTCCTGGGGCATCAAGTCCAGTCTTCTGCTATTGTAGGCCACTCTGTCATAAATCCTGTACATAAAATTATCAAGCTCCATCTTAAAACTAGTTAGGCTGTGGGTCCACTACTCCTGTTGAAAAGCTGTTCCAGAGCCTAACTCCTCTGATGGTTAGAAACCTTTTCTAAATATGCAGCCTAAATTTATTCATGGCTTGTTCATACCCATTTGTTCATGTGCCAAGGTTGTCCTTTAGCTTAAATAGCTCTTCTTCCTCTTTGGTGTTTACATAAGAAAATGGAAAGAGATAGATAAATCAATTTGTTTGAACACCAAAAATGGTTTGATTCAGCTGAAGTTTAGTGGAAATCTCAGGACAGGTTTGCTGATCCTTAATGAGTGATTAATTGTAATATAGAATAGACCCCAGAAGGCCAAGTTTTTCCTTGGTGAAACACCCCTGAAATTCAGGGAGTTACACCAGCAATAAATTTGGCTCAATTTTTTAACAGACTATGTATGGTATAAGCAAACTGATTTTTTTTTCAAGCGTCAGATAATGTTGCCATTAAGGAAATATTTGCTTTCTTTTTCTTCTCAAGGAATATTTTGTCCCAGACTTTGTAGGATGGGATAAAGCATTCTACAGATATCCACCACATAGTTTGGAATTTAATGGAGTCTTTCGAGCCCCTCTTCTTGGCAGGAGCAGTTGCTTGTTCTGTGAGTAGCCTACTGGGGCCCTGATCTTGCCTGGGGCGTTTAGTGGTTAGCGTATTACGCTTGATCTTAACCAAAAGTCCGTGAAATGATTGGCTAGTGCATTACAAATACATAATACAGGGAATAAAAGCACTGGGTTTCCTCACTCATCCATTTTGTACGTGTGACTGAGCAACTGGCACAGGTGATTAGGACTAGCTTTGGCTCCACGTCTGTGCAACCTAGGATTGAATGGGTTGGAGCTTTCAATGGGAAGCTTAACAGGAATAATGGAAGGTAGAATTTGGCCTTACCATATTAGCATTTGAAGAGAGAGACTAAGCAATAGGTATAGTCTCCTACTGCATGACTGACTTTCTCACTGCAATCAAGTAAAGTGAGGAATTTAGCTCTGTCAGGATGGAAATTAATTTACATAAATTGTAAACCTACTCCCTTTCTGAGAACACCAAGGAATAGCTTTCTCTGTATTTCTCTTTTAAATGGAATCCCAGATGAGGAAAAAATCTGATACTTCAGCATAAATATTGCATTATATTTAACTGATTTATATTTATAAAGCTAATTTCCACTTCTTAATGCAATACAAACAAAAAATGTATCTGGGGGCAGGCTGTTTAAAAGTTTGGATGGAGAATGTCAACATAATCAAAATGAGCTGATTTCCCTGGCTTGATAGCCTAATTTTTATGTGGCCTCTTCCCATTTTCTCATATTATTTTTCTCAGTTTAGTAAAGTAGATTAGTGAATTTCCTCTTGGCTAGGAAAATAAATGTGTGAAACATACACATCTGAGGTGACAGCTTTTTCTGACCTTCATGCATATTATATTATGGAGTTGGCCAGCTAGAACTCCGGTGTCTGAGATTTTAGTCCTTCACATTGCTACTCTATTGAGATGGGAACACATCGCGTTTGAGGGCTTTTCACAGTATAACATAAATTGCCTGCACAATGAGGTACGTTGTCTGGAGTCAGCCCAGTGCTAGACTATATTATATGGGTCAGATTCTTCCCCTGTTCTAATCTGAGGGGAGTAAAGTTACAACAGGGATCAATGAAGCCCCACGAGGGTTTATTTTTTCATTATTTCTTCCACTCCTAGATGGAACTTCTAACAAATTAGTTTCCTGTGATTAAACTTTGGGAATCAATAACTGACCCGTGTTGTGTTTGGAGTAGTTGTTGAGTGTGGAGGTGAATTAAAAGAGTCCCAGCACTCATAAAGAGTTTCCCTCAACTATCTGAGCTGAAATCCTCCTCAGGATGGGGAGAAAGCTAGTTCAGACTAATTTGACAGAGAATCTATCCTTACCTGTGTGATGCAGGAACATGTTGGTGCCAACTGGCAGAGGGTGGAGGAGACTCACTGAGTTTTACAGGGATCCTCTGTGTCAGGTAAATACATATAAATTCAACAAAGGGTGGCATGGAAGGTCTTTACTGAGGACCAGTAGCCTGCTGGTCATCACAATCATTGAGAAATGTGTGAAAGGGTAATACTTAATAGATCAGCGCATGTATGTATCTATACTGAAAATGATATTCTTAAGATAAGGCAGGTCACCAGGAAGTGACGTGCCTCAGACTGTCCTTTCTAGGTAGGGGGTAAAAGACGCTTCTCTCTGTCTGGTTATGTGTGCATTGTATGTCTTGTGATGGATGCCTATTTGCATACAAAGCCAAACAGCAGGCATAAGATTGCAAAATCTACAAGAGAGAAATCCGGTTTGAGTAAAATCAAGGGATTAGTCTGGTATATCAGGTGATGTAAGGAAACTCTCAGCATCTTCACCTAGGAGACAGGCAGACTGTGTATTTTGCCTCATGAAAAAGGGATCATAGCCTGCCTGGCTGGAAAGCACTGGTGAGCAATATGAAAGTGATGTTAATTAAGTCTAGCTCTATAATGTGTGATATGATATTTTATTTTATATGTAACCATTTGTTTCCAATATTTCTACTTGCTATCACTCAGATCCCTGTACTTTTCTAAATAAACTTTTTCTTGTTTTCACCACAAACTTATCTAAATGCTGTGTGCTAACCAGAGCCATGATCTGAGGTGGAACTGGGAAGGTGGGGGTACTGTTTCTTTGGGAGCAGCAGATCTCTGAATATTGTGAGTGTCCAGCAGAACATGGGCTGGACACTCCAGGGAGATGCTTGGCGTTGGAGTGTGTCCATTGCTAATCTGGAGAGAGAGAGCAGAGAAGGGGGAGCTATGCAGGCCTAGAAGGGGAGTGCTTTTGCTGCCCATGGCTGGTGGATTTGGGGGGCTGACCCATAGCAGACGCAGACAAGGATTTTTCTTGCTAAGGGCAAGTGGTAGTAAGGAGCCTCACAACCCTGGGTACCCCCAGAAGCATTACAACCAGTTCAGAAGCAAAATAGTAAATTGCAAACGTGACATCAGAACAAACTCTCTATTGGCTGACTGTACTTTTTTGGGGAGAAGGGGGGGAGTGGGAGGTGACACTGCCTTAGCAACTTCAGTGTGTGCTACAGTAATATGGGGCAGTTCCATTTCTGTATAGTGGTTTCAGATCACTCTTCCAAAAATTTGGGAGATGCAGTTCAGACCATCCACTTCAGATTACTCATATTGTATATGCAGATGTCACTGTGTTGCAAACCATTGCACAAAAGTTTCATTACAAAACCTTGAAAGCAGGCTAAACTGTAGTTCTTCTTTGGTCTGGTGTGAAGAATGAGAAACAGTCAATGGGAGCAGTGGGTGTTCAGTGCCTCTGGAAATCATGCCATTGACCTCCTATCTACCACAGTTTACCCACATATACAATTTTGATATTACCGACTTCATAAAGGTGCTGAATGCATTAATATTTGTAAAGCAGCTGTGATCCTCAGATGGAAAGGCACTATAGATATGCAAAACATCATTGACCAAGGGAAAGTGTGGGAAGCCATTTGAATTGAAGAGTGAGTATTCTCAAATACAACAAATGCTGGGCAATTCAGGATTCTCAGGTTTTTCCTAATGGTGTGGTCTGCATCTTAGCAGACAGATTGTTCTGCAAACCCCTTCCTTCCTATTCTCAGTCATGTGGGTCTCTTTTCTTGCTCATGATCACACAGCATCCCTGAGGCTAACCCAGCAATTGATCGAATGGAAAAGTGACAGTAGGAAAGTATTTCTGTGTGTTCAGCTTCTCTAAGATGTTGCATTAGCTGGTGTTCCACAGACCATGGTTTTCTGTGGTATTGTATTGTCATCATTTAGATTTACTATATAGCTAGGTACTATATTAAGACAATCTTTCAATGTGATTGTGGCAGTTCCTTTTTTTCTCTTTTAGAGGTGAAGAAAAAGAAGAAAAAATGTCATTTCTTTAGAACAGGATACAAGGGTGTGTGAAAACAATTCAAAGCGTGTTTTAACCAGGTCAGAATGGAGTGTTATGAACTGGTTACAAAAACACAGCTGTACTTGCAGCATGGCTTGCCCCGAAGAGACACTAAATCCAACTTAAGTTGTTTAAACATAGCTATGTTAGAGAAAACAGAGTGAATTATAAGATAAGGGATAGCTGAGCAAAAACATTCTACAGATTAATATTGCTAAAAATGTTGAGGCAGACAAGAACCTTTTGTTACAAAGTAGGCAAGAGTTCCCATGGACTTCGCAAGAAGTGAAGTTTTATTTGGCTCGTCACTTGTAGACTCCCTTTTGTCTCCATCCAGGATTGTCCTTTTTCTCATCATTTTAGGATGACTTTGATCCCAACAACAGCTTTAGTGCTTAAAATGAAAACCTTGTGCCTTTCTGTTCTCCCAAATTAACTCCTTTCCTGTCTCAAGTTCCAAAGGAGTTCAATTTTACGTTATATAAAATGTCCAGACCAGTTTTGCATGCCCCTCCATTTGCCCATTATCCCATAGGAATGGATCATAACTAGACCTGGGTGAAATTTTTTTGGATGAATATTTTATTCACTGAAAAATACAGTTTCAGGGCAACTAATTTATTTGCAAATTTGTGTAAAAATTCAGCAAATAGTTTTGGATGGAAAACAATGTTTTTGAAAATGAAACATTTCCATTTTTCATTCAGAAACAATATTTCATTTGGAAATGTGCCTAAATACAATTTTCAAAAAAGGTTTAAAAAAAAACCCAGTGCTGAAATGAAATGTCCAATTTTGGGTCGAATGAAAGGTTTTGTTGGTTTGGATAGAGAATTGAAAAAATCGATTTGTTACACCGCTCTAATAACACATCTCACCTTGGATTACCCACTTCCCCTCCAGTATACAGAGCCATTCACCTTAGCTATCATTCAGTAACACAGGACCAGGCATTTCTTTTACCTAATAATTCCCAATACATCTGTGGGATTACTACTGCCTATGCTAACTAGTTTCTCCCAAATGTGCTTCCCCAATGCCCGGTATTAGTTATTTGTACAGACATTTGCATAAAAATTCATAAGTGGACTACAAAGTCATAGATCGCCTATTCAGGAATAAGAAAAGGAGGACTTGTGGCACCTTAGAGACTAACCAATTTATTTGAGCATAAGCTTTCGTGAGCTACAGCTCACTTCATCAGTCTCTAAGGTGCCACAAGTCCTCCTTTTCTTTTTGCGAATACAGACTAACACGGCTGTTACTCTGAAACCTATTCAGGAATAGTTACCTATCACTGCCTTGACTACTGTAATCTTAGTTTGTGTGGTCTTTCTGCCAGATTAATTCACAGAGGTCACAATAGTCATCGACTTCTGCACATAACATTATAGCAATGTTAGCACAATTGAAACTTATGACCTCTAGGACCAGACCAGATGCAACAGTACATTTGCAATGACATCTCACCTCTTCTACTTCATTTGAACTGTAATATCTACTTCACAGAGTTCACAGAATCCAATCCATAGTCAACCAGAGGGATTCAGCATTAATGGGAGACCTTTAGACTGCCTATTGGCTTCTCTCTCACTAATGTGTCCACTTTGAGGGGGATAGTAAAGTCTGGATGATGTCTGGAGAATTCAGAGTTTGGATTAAAGAAATACAGTGCCACCTTGAATTCCATGTTGACTAGGTGGTTTGTATTTAGAGCCTGCTTGGGATATTCCACAGAGAAATGCTATTAAACAAAACAGGGAGGAAGTAGGCTGGAGCCTGGCTTTGGCCAAGTTGCTGATATCTGGCCAGAGGCTGCGATCACATTGTCTATCATTTTGGGGACATAGTACACAATGCAAAGCTTTTTAGGATGAAGCCAAATAAACATTTGGTACTGTAGTGGTTGTTCAGTGTATTGTATGCATCTTGCATTCTTGAGGCATGTAACTTAAAAACACTCCATGGACTTGCTCCTGCCTACCTCATAGATCTTATCTCTTCTTCCCTTTCACCTCCCTTTCCTGCTCCAATTCACTTAACTAGCACTACCTTTCTCTCTGGGCAGTTTTGCCACTATTAGAATGGGAACCTTCACCCCTTAAGCACGTGCCACCTGAAATGGTGTCTTTTCAGCTCATCAGTGTGTTTTAGAGGAAACCTCACTTACAAATATCTTTTTTTATAGTTTCTGTGAAAAGTTTGTTTCAGTGAATCAGCATTTTCCAACAAAAATTGTGTTGAAAAGTTCACAACCAGCTTCAACTATTATCTTGTCTATTTGGACTGCAAGCTCCTCAGGGCATGGACTGTCTCTTAGTGCATGTTTTGTACAGTACCCAGAACAATGGAGTCCCAATATCTTCGACATTAGGCACTTGTGTAATACAAATAATAGGGAAGTGCTGGAGAAAATGCAGCTAACAAAACAAGGTTGAAACTGAAATGTAAATACTGAAGCTGAGGGAATAATGCACAATGAACAACTTTTGACAAAGTCACACTTGTTTTTAATCCATAAATTATCCATTCAAGGATTTCAAAATGCTCAAAAGTATTTTTCAAAATTCTTTAACCGCAACAAATAACTTTTAGTCGACAGATGATTCATGAACAGTTAGTTACCCCAATCATGTGGTTATATTTTCTGTTCCCCAACTGGATAATCTATGTAATAATAAACATAGTATGAATCACACACATTCCAATGGGATATACAATTTAAAATTACTTTAAAGCAACTACTCCATTTTAATATTTGCTTTTTATGTGCATTTGTGACAGTAATGAAGTATTGCCAACTCTCACAATTTTATTGCAACACTAATAATTCTGGGGTTGGATTTTTTTACTTGTTTTATGAACACATGATGAAAGGCAGCAGCTCTTGAATTTTCCCTTTATTCAAAATGGCCACCATCTCCTGTTACTGTCAGTGGGCCTGAAGTTAGCAAGATGGGCACCATTTCCCTACAGTCTATCTGCATCTGGAAGTGAGGCTGCTCTTAATAAAGTGGACTGACACCTCCTGTTGTTTTCATTGATATTGAAGCCAGCTGCACAGTCAAATGGCTGCCATTCTCTGGCTCAGGGGGCTGGACAGGACATGACACAGGGACTGAGAGGAGCAGAAAACTCGCTGTGAAATGTGAATGAGGAGACTGAGGGGGAACAGGGCCCCGGGGAGGAGGCAGGAAGAAGATTCACAGGTTGTAGGGGGATGTGGGAGCCAGAGGGAGGCTGAGGGGGTGCAGAGGATGTGATGGGGATAGGAGATGGAGGGATTGAATGGCAGATTCACCAGCTTGGGAGTAATGATCAAGAAGGGGAGTCTTTACCAAGCAGTCTGGGGAAGGCAGTGTTGCCAACTCTCATGAACTGATTGCAAGTCACAGGATTTTGGCTCCTGTAGGAGGAGTTGTCATGGATGATGTGAGAAAATACTCCAGTCCCAGGGTTTTTGGGGATGGGCATGTGGGCAAAACTGTGTCCTGCCACTGAGCCCTGACTTCATATATGACCGTAGTGCAGAAAATGGGTCCTGGGGCAGTGAGAGGCAGCAGAGGGGGAAGTTGTGGAAGTGGTGACGGAGAGTCCCATGTAGAGAAGTCCTGGGGGCATCAGGAGGCAGAGAAATGTTGCTGCTGAGTCAAGCCAGTATGTCAATGCCAGTCTGGCATTTCCCCTCTCTCTCTCAGGGATGAGGTGATAAGTGGACTCTCCATCTGAGCAGCCAGAGAGACTCCTGCATTTTTGCATGCATTGGAGGTTGACTTTTCAACTGGAAATTATTCCATGTGTATTGGCTGAGGAATAGAAGGGAATTTAAAAAGTCAAAAGGCCAACTGGAAAGCATTATTTGATTCTTTTTTAAATCTTATGGTTTTGGACCCATCCCTTGAGGGGGTCTGACTTGTCATTTGTATCTCTTGTGGTTGGCAATACTGTAAATGTCAAGCACTCAAATGTTTATACAGGGTAATTGAAAGGGTCCCAAACATAGTCAAATCAAAATTCACTTTCAGATTCAATCAGTATTCTCCAGACGTATTTCTTCAGTTTATTTAGTTACAATAAAAGCCCACCAGCTGAAAAAAATTGTTTCTACTATCACAGCCTCTGGAGGTAATGACCTGGGTTGCAAGAACTGTTGTTTCAAAACCCATGTCTGAATAGTCACTTTCTGCTTTTTTGTATTTTCAGTAATGTAGTTACTGACACTAGCGTGGTTGCAGCTGGTGTAGTGCAAATGTCATCACTGCTGCAGCTCCCAGTGCTCTATATTGTAGAAGGGTATCCTCTTACCGAATGTCTGTCAAATTCTTGGGTACAATAGACATAAAGCCTCTCTGCTGTATTGTTTTGTGGAACCTGGGATGTTACAACAGCTGCTTGAAAACCTTACAAACTCAAAAGGAGCAAGGGTAGATGGCAGAGTCATTTATCAACGTCTGTCCTGCTGAACATCTTCAAAAACGTTAGTAGTGATGTATGTTAGGACGTCAGCTGCTGACTGTGAATGCTAAGCAGCCTCAGCTCCATCTGAAAAGTCCGCTTAGTAGCCTGTGTCTCAGACTGCTTACTTGTCTGATGACTTCCCTTCACTCCTGGCTATTGCGCTGCTTTGGGTCAGTGGCATGAGCTTTTATATCTTCTTTGTTTGTCTCAACGAGAGCTATGTGAAGTTATCACAAAGAAACCTGAAACCAGAACACCCCCTCTGTAATGGACAGAGTCTTGGTTTTCCCTCCGTTCCATTCCAAATCCATGAGCCTAATCCACAACTAATAATAAGCCATCTTGCTTTGTAAACATTCAGGTTTATTACCATTCTCCAAAGTATATAAAATGCTTTAGTCTTAAATTTCAGATCCCTTCACATTTGATTCCTGCTGATTCCCTGTCCTTCAATATTTTACTTGAATTCACAGAACAATAATTTCTTATCAATCTTCCTTAAATCTCTCTTGTCTGGCACCAAAGGTCACACCTTTGATCTGATTATCTCACTGGAATTATCACCCTCTGACATCTCTTTCTTTCCCAAAGTACTTACTGATCACTCTCTCTTAATTTCTTCCACTCTGTCTCTTTCAAAGTAAAAAGAAAAGGAGGACTTGTGGCATCTTAGAGACTAACCAATTTATTTGAGCATGAGCTTTCGTGAGCTGTAGCTCACGAAAGCTCATGCTCAAATAAATTGGTTAGTCTCTAAGGTGCCACAAGTCCTCCTTTTCTTTTTGCGAATACAGACTAACACGGCTGTTACTCCGAAATCTTTCAAAGTAAAAAACTCCACTTCAATAGTGTCTCATTACACCAATCGTTGTTGCATGTTGATCACTTTTTAGCCCAGCTAGAACAGTCCATGATTTCTCTCAGGTTTTTAGTCACTCGACAGTGCACTTGAACTCTGATAACACTTTTTCACACACCACTGCTTGTTTACATAGTGGAATGCTAAATACTCTGAGATCCATTCCAGGGTTCATGCCAGAATGCAAAATCTCTAAATAAGTTCCTGCCATGTTGAAAATCAATGACTGACAACAGGCCTGTTTCCTTTTCAAGCTGTGTAAAACCAACAATATTTTTTCCACTGACATTTAATTTCTATTTATTTTTCCTACAACCACCTAAGGTAATACATTACCATATATATCACCTAGCTTTCATTTTCAGAATAAAATATACCTACCACCCAAATACATTCACTTTTCAACATTTAAGGCCTTCTCAGTGATACTAACTTTGTATAGATTTTTACTCCTTCATAAAGAGAAAGTGGTCAGACTCTGTAATAACCTGCTTTTAACTTCTTGCACTCTCATGAGTGCATCCTAATGGTTAGAGCAGCAGAGTAGGACTCAGGTGACCTGGGTTCTAAGCCTGGCTCTGCTATTGGCCAACTGGATGACATTGGGCAAGTCACATTGCTTCAGTTTTCCAAACTGTAAATTGGGGATAACAATACTGACCTCTTTGTAAAGCACTTTGAGATCTACTGATGAAGGAGCTGGATATTGTTACTATACCAGTAATCTTCATCATTGATAATTGGACCTCCTTGGATTGTAATCTGAGCAAATTCTTTCCCTTCCTGCCCTCCAAAATAGTACATTTAGAGATAACATCACAGTTTCTGCCAATAATGGTTGGTAGATCTCTCACACACAATCACTTTTTTTTTTAAGAAGCGGTAATTTCAAGAATGTTATGAAAATTCTCTCTATTGTACCAAGGGTAGATCATTTGTGAACAAAACTTTGGGACGATGTTATCGGCAGCTGGATGGGATATTCACTAATTCACATGACTGATGTGAAGTTCATAAAGGTTTAATGCTGGCTACCATGTTTTTCAATTTCCTTTATATTACACCAATCATAATACACTCATGATTTAATACAGTAATTAAACTATGTGAATCCCAATTTTCAAACTTGGGAGCCTACATTAGAACACCAAATTATTATGAATATTTATTATTGCTTTGCAGCACTCAAAAAGTATTAGATGCTTTAAAAATAAAGATATGATCCCTGCCTTGAGGAGCAAGAATTCAGTGTCTAATTTTGGATCACTGACAGTTTCTAAGGTTTGGTGCCTAAATGC
This sequence comes from Chelonia mydas, assembly GCF_015237465.2. Taxonomy (NCBI): domain Eukaryota; kingdom Metazoa; phylum Chordata; order Testudines; family Cheloniidae; genus Chelonia; species Chelonia mydas. The sequence goes on from NC_057855.1 coordinate 12,772,004, forward strand.
TGGATGAAGTTCCCAAATACATACTTGTATGCTTAGACTTAGCTACCCAGATTTGAAAATTTGGTCCATATAGGCATCCACATCTGGCTCTAGTTTCAATGGGTCTACTCATGTGCTTGCAAGTCTGTAACTTCTTAAGTGCCTTGCTGAAACGTGGTTTTAGCGAGGATACTGCTTTGTAAGGATCAATGTATTATAGTATCTAATTTTCTTGACTTCATTGTAGAACCTTGCACATGAGAACCTTGCTGATCCCAGGAACCATGGCTGGTTCACCACCAGATCAGCATGAAGCTCTTTGCAGAAAAAAACCTTAGCTTTGCTCAAAGCTGAGAAGGTAGATGCAGATTGAGTATGACTTTTTTGGAATCTTCTGTAAAACAAAACAAAATAAAATAAAATTTCTATATGAAAATTTGGGTACATAACTGATGCCAATTTATGATTAACTAAATTGGAAGCACCTTGTTATAACACGCCCCTCCTCCCCAAAATATATTTCCACTACATTAAAGGAAGGAAGCCCCTCTGCTTTATAACTCACTGCAATGAAAGAGCTGGGAGCATTAGGCATTAGCAGTTGGTTTAATATAATATTTTTGTTGGTGAGCCATAACATTACTGGATAATTTTGTAAAATGATACAGTTTGTCAGGCTGATCGAACAGGGCTAATTTTGGACACTTCAACTTCAGTGGTTTCTTTTTCTTTGGTTGAAACATTAGTCTTTAAATATTAGAGAATTTGTGTATTGTATGGCCTGTAGATGGCATTGTTACACTGGTATAAAAATGAGTGGAAACCACATATTCCAATATTAAACAGTGAAAAAGGGCATCAATACCAAATCAAGGTTCAGTTTCTGAAAATATGGTGCTGGTAAATATCTAAAATGCAGTGTTTATATTAAAAAGTGGGTATGGTTAGGGAATATGTTGGATTACTATGATATTTGCTCTTGAGTAAGCTCATTGAGGAAAACATGTTTACTATTTCTGCTATGGCTTTCTCACATTAGGTTCAACAGCAACAAAAAAAAAGGGTTAAATTCTGATCAGGTGTGAGCAAGTGCTATTCCATTGAAGGTTTAACTCCATTCAGGAGAACTTTAGTGGAGCTGCACGCTTTAGGACCAGCTCTGAATTTGGGTTGGTAATAAATCTGTTTTCATGTGAAGGTGCCAGAATACTAACATTCTCTTGGGGAAAGTAAGGCAATCTATGCGAAGAAAGTATTCATAAAAATTCAAACAAAACCATACATTCACTTCATCGGCATTTTCAATCCCATGTACTTGCTTTTTATGAACATTCTGTCCAAAGTAATTTATATTTGCAGAGACAGTTTCATAAATACTCATGGGTATAGGCCCATATCTTCAAAGGTATTCAGGTCCTAACTCCTATTGATTTCAATGGAAGTTAGGCACCTAAATACCTTTTGAGGGTCTGGACCCTGGGCTCTGATCCAGCAAAGCACTGAAGCACGTGTGTAAATTTAAACAAGTGAATAGTCTCATTGGTGTGAATGGAACCACTCACACGCTAAGTTATGCACCCACTTAAGTTCTTTGCTGAACTGGGGACATAGAGCCTGATCTAAAGTCCATTAAGGTCAGCTGGAATCTTCCCATGGTCTTTAGTGGGCTTTAATTAGACAGTTATAGATTTACATGCATATTTGCACTGTAAGTTTGCATACAGCAGTAGCACCCTGTGGGCTTGGGAGCCATGCAGTCAAACAGCAAAAACAATGCTATGTAACTTAAGAGTGCAATCACAAAGCTCCATGGCAAGTACTTGAAGCAACCGTCATGGAAAATACTTTGTGAGCAGTCTTTAGGTTGCAATATATTTGAATAAACATCTGTTCAATAACTTCAAATAATGAACACATTAGTTAAAGAAAAGGCATTTCAGGGGAGGTTAGTGCACCAAAAAAGGAGGAAATATTCACCCAGTTCTGCAAATATAGAACTGAAAATAAATGTATTGAGGCCAGCATTTTGAAAATTTCATGTAAATTAGCCACCAAATTTGTGTGACCATTGTCATGGTGGGACCTTATTTGCAGACCTAAATAATACAATTGTGTCATCTATTTATTTAGTTTGGAGGCAGTAACATCATTTTGCTCCTGCAAATCAGGTATCTAGATGTGAAAATTTTATTTATTGTGGCTACAAATGATTACAGGCACTAATTTTGACTCTGAATTGGTGCCTCTGAAAACTTAATTCACAGAATATCTAGTGTGAAGTGAAAGCTGTACTTCAGTAGGGAATCCCCTTTCTTAAGTGATGTTTTAAAAGTATCCCCAAGGTTTCCATTGTAATTTTGTTTGTTAAAGACCAACCTCTTGTAAGCAAATGGTGTTTTTTAGAGTGATCAGATAAGCAGTCATGGGATAAGAGGAAAGGTCCTCTCATGGATCAGTAACCAGTTAAAAGATAGGAAACAAAGGGTAGGAATAAATGATCAGTTTTCACAGTGGAGAGAGGTAAATAGCAGCGTCCACCCAAGAATCTGCACTGGGACCAGTGCTGTTCAGTATATTCATAAATGATCTGGGAAAAGGGGTAAACAGTGAGATGGCAACTTTTACAGAGAATACAAACTTACTCAAAATAATTAACTTCAAAGCTGACTGTGAAGAGGTACAAAGTAATCTCACAAAACTGAAACAAGAAAATGGCAGATTAAATTCAGTGTTGATAAGGGCAAAGTAATGCACATTAGAAAACATAATCCCACCTATACCTACAAAATGATGGGGTCTAAATTAGCTGTTACCACTCAAGAAAGAGAACTTGGAGTCATCATGGATAGTTCTCTGAAAACATCTGCTCAATGTGCGGTAGCAGTCAAAAAAGCTAACAATGTTATGAATTATTAAGAAAGGGATAGATAATAAGACAGGGATATCATAATGCCACTATATAAATTCCTGGTACACCCACACCTTCAATAGTGTGTGCAATTCTGGTTGTCCCATCTCAAAAAAGATGCATTAAAAAATGGAAAAGGTACAGAAAAGGGCAACAAAAATTATTAGGGGGATCTGGAATAGCTTCCACATGGGTCAAGATTAAAAACATTGGGACTGTTCATCTTAGAAAAGAGATGATTAAGTGGGATAGTGGAGAGATATAATAGAGGTCTATAAAATCAGGATTGGTGTGGAGAAAGTGAATAAGGAAGTGCTATTTACCCCTTCACATAACACGAGAGCTAGGGGTCACCCAGTGAAATTAATGGGCAGCAGGTTTAAAACAAACAAAAGGAAATACTTCTTCACACAACACACACTCAACCTGAGGAACTTGCTGCTGGGGATATTGTGAAGGCCAGAAGTATAACTAGGTTCAACAAAAAATTAGATAAGTTCCTGGAAGATAGATCTATCAATGGTATTTGCCAAGTTGGTCTGGGATGCAACCCTATGCTCTGGGCATCCTTAAGATGCTCACTGCCAGAAGCTGGGATTGGATGATGGGGGGTGGATCACCTTGAGAAACTACTCCATTCTGATCATTCCCTCTGAATCATCTGGTACTTGCCATGGTCGGAAGACTGGATACTGGTCTAGATAGGCCATTGGTCTGACCTATCATGGGCATTCATATGTTCTTATCACTTCAGAGAAGTTTCATTGGAAAAGGGGTTTAAAAGGAAATAATTGTTGAAAAGGAATGTGGCTGTGTGAAGAAATGAGTAACAAACACTTCTTTGTGACTCATCTGTTGTGCAGTACATTATAAGCATTTTTATTTCAGTCTATCAAGCACAAAACTGTGAGTAATTGGGTGTAGTAGACATAGAGCTAACTGTTAACCTAGATGTGTGAAGAGAATGGGAATTCTCTCAGCTGTCTCACAGAACGTACAATGGGAAACTTAACTAACACAAAAATGTCTTACAATAGGATAGCTGGGGAGACAAGGAGTAGTAACATCTTTGTCTTCCCCAATGGGCATTAAGTTTGTTTCCATGATAGCTGTGCAAGTGAAACAACTCCATAGTATGTGCAGATATTACCACTACAAACACAAACCTGGACAAATGAACCAGATGGGTCTGGCAGTTGGAATGGGAAGTAAAGTAAAATGGAATATTCAGCAACTAAGACTGGGGAAAAAAATTGTGGAGTCTAAAGTTAAAAAATAAAAAAAAATCAAAGGTATTTTCTGAGTTTAGTTGGTGAGAACCAACCTGTAATGTCTAGGCACAGGGAAGCCCCAAGGGATTCAAAGTGTAAGAACTGGAACACTGTGGGAGAACAGGTCCCTGTGACTGGGCTGAGAGAGCCTACACAGGGTTGGCTGGGAGAGATTTAACAATCTCCCTCGACAGAGAAATACCTGTTGACCTGAATTTATAGTGCTAGTTTATTACGGCTTGCCAATGATCTGACCAGAAGATACTTAGGTTCTTGTTCCAAATTCAGGCGATAGAACTGGGGAACATAGGAAGTTCAATGTCTTGTGCGGGACTCTCGGGATGTGTGCAAGGACACTCAGACTGAGAATAAAAGCAAAATTTCAAGACCTTTATTAAGATAAATGAGAGAGTAATCAAAGCTATAAACCAAAGTCATAAAGAAGTAATACGGTTCTATGGTCACTGGTGATAACATCCCTTTTCTAAAAGGCTACTTAAACTAGCATACTCGCACCCTTCCTTGGAGACCTGGTAGTGGGAGACAGAGGACCAGCCAATTAAAAGTAAAATACATCTTATACTCCAATGTAATGCCTGTACCTATTGAAATAAATTTAATTGCTGTAAAAATGTTGTTTAAGTATTCCCATTTGAGAAATTATTGGCAAGCTGCTAGGCAGAAGGTGTGTAAAGTCATGGTTACCGTGCACCACACTTCTAATGAAATTAAACAAGTAATTACGAGGGTTAGCAGAGATTCGGAACACAGTTAGTGAAAGACCTTGTTGGGATGGTTCTCCATGGATGTGCTGGATAAGGAGAAAAAATGATCAGTTGCAAAGCCAGCAATTTTACTAACTATGGGTACTTCCCAAAAATAAGTACATAATGTCTGGTCTTTAATGAGGCAAAGTCAGGGTGAAACCGAAGAGTGCCAACGAAAAAATTCTTGCTTGGTCTTGGTTAAGAGCCTTGAGCCTAATGCTGCGGTTTCAAAAGTAACTAACTAAACTCATTATTTTTGTGTGTTTGTGTGTATGTGTGTAAAAGCCTTAATGTTAAAGATATATGGCCTTTAGGGAGGTGAATGTTGCTCTGGATTTGAGCGGGGTATATACCCCAGAATGTGATTCAAGCTAATTGCAACCATATTATGTGCACTCAGCCACCATAAATTAATGAAATAGAACATCACATAGTTAAGGGTTAATTTGGAGACAGGCTTTCAGAAGCAAGGTCATAACTACTGGCAGTTTTGCTAATCAGTATGGGATGAGGGGAGGAAAAAGTAAATAACTGAGAATGGAAGACGATATGTGGGTGGACAACCTTGAGTCTAGACGCCTCTGATAGTAAAAGTTTATTGAAAGTTAGGAAAAGTGATGATCCAGTAGGGGTCATCGTGACCTATGTGTTTTGTAGAAGTTAGTTATAAAAAGTTTAGATAATAGAGCATACTTGGCAGCAGCCCTCGGGAGCTATCCTGGAATAGAGATTTTCCTGACATCTTTACTTCCCAGGAGGGAAGCATTTGGCCAGCACTGACCTGTTGTTGATTATTCAGTACCATCTCAGAATATAGGTAAATATCTGGGATGTTCTAAACCTATTGCTTATGTCTGTGTGTGCTTAAATCTAATAAACTGCAGGGTTAGACAAAAGCAGGCTAACTTGCATTTAATCCTTGATCAGACAGAATCGCTGAGTTCCTGTTGATTTATTCCTTATACCACCTGGAGTGAAATAGTTAAGTTGCCCCTGGTCCTGACAACCCTGGGAAACAGCCCTGCCCTGAATATTCATATCAATGCCCAACCTTCCATGCCCAGATCTTATTTCCTCACTCAGATAAATCTTCGGATACACTTACTCTATAGGCTAACATATTATGACATGTTACTACCATATTCGCATATATTAATATTGATTATCTCATCCTCGAAATTGTTACCTTTGGCCTAAATTATTACTTCCATGTTCTGTGCTGTACCTTGTGGTTACTAGTATGTTCCAGAATTATGGTAAACACATTTAGTTCTCTGTTCAGTTTTCAATTCAATTCCCCAAAGTTAAAAGGGGTAAGCAGTAGGCCATTTATCTATACCAAAGGTTACAAACGCTTATGCTAACTTGCCCTAGCTAATCACACAGGATACAGGCCTGTAGGTTCCTTACATTACAGCCAGGTATAATGAAGTAACGTGTACTGGAATTCTTCAGTATAAAACATAATCTCAAACCAGTGAAGAAAACAGATTATAAAATACCGCAAGCTAGCAGGCTAGCCGCATGGATTACATACCACAGGTACATTCTGTAGATGCGGGTGTTATCAAGGTAATAGAGCTAAGCCAGCAATATCAAATTCAGGAATTTTCCCTAGCATATTATGACATTATTCAACTCCAGTTAAATCAATGGAAAGACTCCCAGGGCCAGATTCTCATTTATATTAAGACCACTTTAAACCATTCTGGCAGTATGAAGGGGCCTAAAGCAGGAGCAAATTGACTCCCAAGTTTACGTCAGAGTAACATGAAGGGGCTTTTAAAGTAAATGAGATTCTGGTTTTCAGTGAGAGTTGAATTAGACCCTATAAAAGATATGTGCTTTGAAATGCAGGGAAGCCTGCACTAGAATACAGACCTTCCTTGAGGAGCAATATAAATTAGCTAGAAAACCTCTCTCTTTGATGGACTCTCACCTTGATTGTTCAGTCATCCTTTAGTTACTTTGCTAAGTTCATGTTCAGGTTTTGAAAGAAGCTTTCAAATACTATTAAATAGTAATCAGTTGGAAATGGAGATCTTGCAGTCTTGGGCCTGCAACTTAAAAATGATTTTCCACACCTGTCACATTCTTGAGGCTTTCAGCATCCCTTGAACTTGAATATTGAGGAGGATTGTATCTTTGCAAAGAAAGCCTATTGGATTCCAGTTACCCAAATAGCTGCACAGCAAATAACTCTTCACAGCAAGTATACTGGATATTTATAGTCTCTGATATATATGATAAAGACAGAACAAATGCAACAGTGCCTATGTAAATGAGAAGGTTTCAAAATCTGTTGCTTACCTCTTTCACTAATGTACAAAGTTATGCACAGAGTCACTTCCCAGCAGTAGGTAAAGATAGTATTTTATCTGTTTCAAAACAGGGTAGGCTTAACTTACACTCAGGAGCCTAGAAAGATAAAAGGATTTCCTTTTAACCCAATATGAACACAGCCACATTTTCAACACTGAGCGAGTTAAGCTCACTCTTTTGTAACCTGCAGAACCAAGTGAAAATAAAAAATGTTTGGAGACTTAGAGGCAGCTGAAAAGTTAGCGCCAAAGTTAACAGCAGTAATAGCATTTGCATGAGTACACTTGGGTCTGAGCTCCTGGTGACTGATTACCTTAATGATGAAATTTGGAGTTACTTTGGGAATATAAATTTTGTACTGTGACAACAGTGTGTCACTTACGATAGGCCTCCATCTTCCCCCACCCCCCAGAAATCCTATGTGTGGCACAATTGCATCATGTAACCTGAAAGTCTCAAATATCGAAAAGTAGCCTCTGAGTTTGGGTATTTCCATTCTCTGGGTGCCTATCTTGAGACAAATTGAATCAGATTTTCAGAGGTGATCAGTGCCTAGAACTCCAGTGGGAGCTCTTGTTTGTGCAGCACCTTTGAAAATTGGCCCAAATGGTTTTTATTGTAAATGCCAGGTACTGGAAGCAATTAGTTTCTAAATGTTAATGAATGCCTTGTGTCTTGAAGGACTCTCCTCCCACCCTGGGGCTCCAGAGGGACTGGGCACAATTGCAGTCTCTATTCCCTCCTTGCTAGCACTCTGGGGGGAGGAGGTAAATCACCATCACAGAGGCTGTACAGCAACTACTGAAGCTGGCTAGCCACATGAGGCAAGCTACCCCCGCTGAGGGGCGATGCTTGGGAGTTTGAGGTACCTTCTGTTGATGCCACTGGGTGTGGGTGCAGCTCAATACCACTCCTGATATGGTGCTGTGGCTGAAAGCTGCCTAGTCTTTCTTCCCACCATACTACGTTATGCCGGTCAGAACAGTTCACTAAAAGGGGAGCTCAAAAAAGAAATGAAAGGCAAAGGAAGAAGCTTCCTTTTGTCCCCCCACTCAACTATATGACAATCGCATGTAAAGCACTAGGAAGAATTTCATATAATGGAACAGACAGCATTTGAACTGCTGCCTGTACATTGAGTGCTAAGGACACCCATTTCTGCAAAGCTATATTTTTAAGATTTCTTTGTCTTTGACGTGAGTTTCCACTTAAGGATCACAGAAAACACTAGTCCCATAATGCTTGTGGCACAGCTGATGAGTCTGTGATTAAAAATTGGATTCCAGATACAATTAAACATCTCTTCTTTTCTTGGTTCTCAGTAGTCTCTGAAAGGATCCACCAAGTCAGGAAGGCATTTTTCAGCTGTCAACTTTGAGGCTGATTTCCCCCCTCTCTCTTTCTGAAGCTGGTTTTACAGTTTTATTTTATTTACTCCTGATTTACACCAGCGTATGCTTGAGGAGAATTTGGCCTCTTTTCTTTCCCCTCGCTGCATCCTCTATTGTTCTCATGGAAATATGTTACTGTTGGAAACATATAGACAATTTACAGTGTGAAGTTTCTGCTTAGGATAATTCTTTTCTTTTTTGATTTTGTTGTATATTCTCACATGCATCAGTGGAGTGACTGGTGAGCAAAACCTACCAAATTAAAAAAACATTTTTTGAAAATCCACTAACCATTGCTTAGTTCTCTGCTATGCTCTGACCATTATTATTACTAGTGTGTGTTTTTCAGTATAGCTCACAATGTGGAAACAAAAAGGCACATCCTTGCTCGCATTTCAACAAAACAGAAAGACAAAGGGTAGAGTAAGGGTTATGGTGTTCAGTGATTAGTCAGTGTTTTAAGGGGCTTGCAAGAGCTCTACTTTGTGTCCAGTTCCAAGTGGCTTTGTATAACACAAACTTCACAGTGGCCTTCCCACACTCTGTCTGGGATGCTCAGCCCTTAAAGGCACAGTCCCCAGTACCTCATCTTCCCTTCCAAGTGAAAACTTTATAACACTTTAAAAACTAAAATTAATATAATATACAATTACAAATATTTATAAATAACCTAAGAATGATTAACAATGTTCACTTAATCTTTGAAATGCCCTGTGCTGTTGCCTGGGCCTGCAGGGCCCCCTGTAACATCATTCTTCTGTTGTCAGGAGGCAGCAGGTCCACTTGTTCTGGGATCTGTTCTCACAACCTGCTGTGGTTGTTGCCTGTCTGAGACCCTCTCCCGGACAATAGCTGACTCAATGCCTCTTATCGCCCTCTGTTCCGAGATTTGTAGGTGTCACCTGACCCTCCCTAGTATGTGTTTTTCAGAGCTGACAACCTTAGACAACTGCAGGGCAACCACTTGTGAGACAACTGCTGTTTGCGACCATTGTTTCCCTCCATAGAGACGCAGAGCATCATTTTCACGAGCTTGTGGCAACTCCCATGGCCCCAAACTATATTGACTTTTTTTGTTTTGTTTTTCCTTATCTGTTTCTTTGTCTCCCCTGTGATTCTGACATCAGTTTCTGACAGTACAGGCATTCTTGCTTCCAGTTTTCTGTTGAACAAAATGTCAGCTATGCTCGTTTGTAATTTAACAGTGCTAAATATAGATTGGAGTCTAACCCTGCTGCCTTTTTCAGTAGGCATTTTATTATTTTGCCGCCATTTTCCCACCACGTTGGATTGGGGATAATGGGGACTAGCTGTTATATGTCTAAACCTCTATTTTGCTGCAAATTGCTTAAACTCATACCCACTAAACTGTGGCCCATTGTCAGACATTACTATGTCAAGTATACCGTGTCTAGCAAAAATAGATTTGATATGCGCAATCACCTGTTTAGTTGTATCTTCTAGTAAGGCTATCTCAGGGAACTGAGAATAATAGAATAATAATTCCCGCCCCCCCCAGCCAGTGTAAACAACTCTATGCCTACTTTGCTCCAGGAGGGCAATTTTTCCTGTGCCTGCAACATGGGCTTTATCGCATGATTTGGCTTGTACTTTTGGCATATGTGACAAGACTTAACAACTTCCTCAATGTCACTGTTCATTTGAGGCCAGTATAAAATGTTTTTGGGCCTTCTCTTATTTATTTTTTCATCCCTAAATGACCTTTACGTATCCCTTTAAACATTTTTTTCTGCAATATTTTGGGAATCACCGTCCTGATGCCTTTAAACAAAATCCCATCTAGTACTGAGAGCTCCTGCCTTAAATTGATAAGGGCTGGGAATACCCTGTCCTGGCAACTCTTAATTACTTTCTGTAGGATCTTCTCCTGAGCAGTAGCTCTGGCAATCACAGCCCACATTTCATCTGAGATTGGACAGGTTTATTTTTTCTTTTTCCACATTGACATTTACAAAATCTAACTCTGGACTTTGCCCTGCTGCACTTTTATCAAATGCTCTGGAGAGTGTATCTGCAGCCACCAAATCTCTCCCAGGTTTGTCATCAATTTGCAAATCATACATTTGTAGCTGAAAAAAATAATCTCTATATTCTCGGGGGTGTTTGCCAGGCCCTTTATAGCAATGGCAATCACTGGTTTATGGTCAATTCAGCTAACAAAGGCCTCCCATAAATAAAGTCATGAAACTTTTCATGCTGATAGACTGAGGCTATGTCTGCACTACCCCTTATGTTGGTATAACTTATGTCGCTCAGGAGGGTGGCTTATTCACACCCCTGAGCAACACAAGTTACATCAACCTAAGCCCTGGTGTGGACAGTGCTATGTCAGTGAGAGAGCTTCTCCCGCCAACATAACTGCCATCATTCATTGGGGGTGGATTAATTAAATTGACAGGAGAGTTCTCGCCCATTGGCTTAGAGTGGCGACATGAGAGAGCCTAGAGCGACGCAGCATAGTGACACATCTAGTAGCTACAGCCTGAGGCCAAAACCTCCTTCTCTGTTTGGGTGTATTGACACTCAGCTTTGTTAGTGATGCATAAGCTACTGGTCTCCAGCTTTGATCATACTGTTGTAAGAGGATTGCACCGGTACATTCTTGTGGACAACTTATTTTGCATTTACTGTCATAGTGTCTCAGGTCTGGGGCCTATTTACCTCCTTCAGTTTCTCAAACTCTTTATTAAGATTTGCATCCCATGTTCATTGGACATCTTTGCCCAGTAGCTCTCTCAGGTGGCTGATTCAGGCAGTTAGATTAGGCACAAATATCTCTACATAGTTTGCCATTCCAAGGAATCTTTGTACCTCTTCCTTGTCTGTTGGGGCAGCATGTGGATGATGGCCTTAGCCTTACCATTCTCTATCTCTACACCTTGTTTTGTTAACTTTTCTCTCAGGTTTGTTATCTCTGTTACACAGAATTTATTTTGTTTAGCTCTAGCCCAGCAGCTGTGGTTCTTTCCAGCGCTGCTCGGAGTCTTTCGTCATGCTTTTCTACTGTTTTTCCCCAGATAAAAATGTCATCTGTGTAGCCCTTTGCACTCTTTATACCATCCAAAAATGTATTTTCTGGTGAAAGGCACCAAGAATGGAAAAAAAAGAAATATTTGGCATCAGCCATCTCTTCAAATTTCTCTCCCTTTTCACATATTTATTTAATTCTTTTGGGTCTGTGCATAAGTGAAGGGATCCGTCTAATTTTCTATAATGTCCCATGAGTTCATCCAGTCTGTTCATTCTTCTACTTGCTCTAAAAGCAATAAATGTCCCATTTGCTTACAAATAGTCCAATCACCTTCTTCTGCGACATCGTCCATTCTTCCTATGAAGAATTAATTTGAGCGAGCGGTGCTGTTGTCATCCACTTGGTCCACGCTGTGCATACTCTGTTGGTGAGTGCAAACTGTTGCATAGTGAAGTAATCCATGAGATTTCTTCCATCTTTTCCCATATGCCCAGCTTTATCTTGGCTAGTATTGGTTGTCACAGTGTGTCTGCAGCACCATATGCTGTTTTGGCTGGACTCTGCCTTTGAGCTCTGCATGCATTTCTACCTCAGGTGTCTCTTCTTGTAGTATTTTGGAGTTTCTATCATGTCTTGATTGTCAGAGAACTATCCACCCTCTATAAACGTTATTCTGGACTGGGTAACTTCTGTAGCCAGAAGAATTCTAATTCTTTGTCAACAGCTAATTATGGGTCTTCCAGTAGTCCCTCTCTGAGTTTTTTGTTCCAGATCTCAAAGGTAGAATCATAGAAATGTAGGGCTAGAAGAGACCTCAAGAAGTCATCATGTGCAGGCCTCTGCACTGAGTCAGGACCAAGTAAACCCAGACCACTGCTGACAGTTTTGTCCAAACTGTTCTTAAAAGATCTCTGGTGATGAGGATTCCACAACCTCCCTTGTGAGCCTATTCCAGTACTTAAGTATCCTTATAGTTAGGAAGTTTTTCCTAATATCTAATCTAAATTTCCCTTGCTGCAGATTGTCTGTTACTTCTTGCCCTACCTTCAGTGGACATGGAGAACTATTGATCCCCCTCATCTTTATAACAGCCCTTAACATATTGAAGACTTTTCAGGTCCCCTGTCACATCATTCTGGGGGTGCAATTCAGGCCAGTAAAGATTTGTGTCACCACTTGCCCTGCAAGTCTGAGTGCCTTACAATGCTTCACTGCTGTAGCTCCCAACCAGGAATGCTCCCAGCCAGCCTACAAGCATGCAGGTCACACCATGAGTGTCTATGTGCTAGACAGCCCTGTTCCAGTAGCTCTGATCCAAGCAGTCTGTCTACAGCCCCAATCTAGTTTTCACCGGTCTTGGATACAACCAGCAAGATGACCCCATGTACCCTGTCCCAAATTTCCCCGGAACTGTGTGGACTGAAGTATTCAGCCCTCTCCTGGCAGCTCAGAGAAGTAATAAGGTTTGTTGCCCTTTTAAAGAGACAAAAGCACATTACAGCTTATTAACTTAACTGGGGTAAATATACTCTATCCTTCAAACACAGCACTGGGTTGGTTTATAGTAAAAACTAAAACAAATTTATTAACAGTAGGACTACTGGGGAGGGGAAGGATAGCTCAGTGGTTTGAGCATTGGCTATGTATGTTACTGTATCATGGGGTGGGTCATACTCATGACTGAAAGACAGTTGATAGTAGGGGGGGGTCTATCTTTTTATTACACTTTGGCCCGATGTGTAGAGGTTGTCAGGCCAGCAAGGCTCCACTCAATCAAACTGATCATTGGAGCTTAAAATTTAAGGCCTTGATCCTCCCAGTGGCTTTGCTCAGTGGACTCCACCATGTAGCCCCATTGAATTCAATGTGAGGATGGAGGTCCACCTGGATTGAGCAGGGTCTAATGTCATGCATGATGCAATGAAGCGGGGGGTGGGTGGGGGGAACAGTGGGGAGAAGATGGAGAAAGAAATAAGCAGGGGTTGCTAGGCTGTATTTATATGACAGTGTTTTATATTCAACAAACTTTTAAAATATAGTTTTGATGAAAATATCTATTAGAAAAAATGTTTTCATTTATTTATTCAGACATTAAAAACCACCCACACAAAAGCTCTAGGCATGCTAACAATTGATTTAAACTTACAATAACCTAAAAGCAACCATCCAGCAGCACTAAACAATGAAATAACAAACTAACTCAGCCAGCCACTAAATCAGAGCAACAGAAAAGCCTTTTGAGCCTCTAGCTTAGCCCCCAGGAATGCACCCTCAGTCTTCCTGCAAAATCATTCACAGCAACTTTCGTCTTTTGGCTATCTGATCCGATTTAGTCTTAAGCAAGATTTGAATGAGGGGAGGTTAGAGGCCCAGCATATCAGTTCAGGGAGGGCATTCCACTATCAGAATTTCTGAGAGTTCTTTTCAGAGTCATATGCTGATTTCCAAAGCACTTCCATTATTTGGGAGCACAAATTTCATTGAAAGTAAGCAGAACTTGTGTTCCTAAGTCACTTTTGAAAATGCCACCATCACTTCAGCACTGAATGCAATAGTACCAAGCTTTGGAGAATGGCACTGCATATTATACTAAGGGGTAGAAGTATGACTGTATTATTCTTTGCAGAGCTTGGATATCTTTAAAAAGAAATTTGACATCCTCTGCGTGACAACTGTACCACTGAGGAATGAAATAAATGCACATCATGTCCAATTTACTAGTAATGACGGAAATAATCATGTTCTTAAAACTAGGGTGTATTCTCCTCCGCATCTTGTATGTCCTCTGAATAAGCTAAGAAATTATTTATGAATTACTGGAACTATTTTAAAGAAAGGGTGCGATGGGCCAAATTTAGATCTGATGTAAAAAGGTATAATTCCATAGGACTTTCCCACCTCAAAAAACAGAAGAAAACAACACCTCCAAACATACAAACCCCATAAAATTCATTTTATTCATTTGTTTGACTAATAGCAAATGAATGTGATGGTATTTAATGTATAAAGAAAGAGTTTTGTTGTCTATTATCTGGCCAGAAAGACTTGTGTTAAGAAATGCTAGCACTGAGATAGAAAGAACTCAAGATTTATTTTAAAAGGAGATGATGGGTTAAGTTAATCCAGATTTAATTATTAAGCTTGTGTTAATAATAATAAAAGAGAGTTCTCTCCCAACTACAATGCCTGGGTAGATTTAGGGAAACTTCCATTATGGTAGACAGCAGTGTTAAGTCTGTAAGTACAGGATTTTTTCCTTTCAAGAATATTAAGTGCGTGATAGGGGGAAAACTTTCATTGTATTATCTAATCATTTCTGATCTTCTTCAATTACTGTATCTTTTCAAACACATCAAATGCCCTTTAAGGGCAGACTTCTTTTCAGACATGCTAAACAGAATAAAGAAAAAAAAAATAGAATAATTCAGATGTAATATACAAAGTCATTCTACCATGCTACACATCACATATCAATTGTGATGTTGTTTTTGGCAGGGGATGACAGGGAGGGTACACTGACATAATGTTACAGTTTGATTACAAAAAACAGCAATGAAATCAGTACATAGGCCTGGTTAAACAGAGCAAAAGAAATGTATTTGTATTAAACCAGCTCTTTGCAGTTATATTTAATGTACAAGTACAGTTGCAACTAAGATAATTAAGGTGTAAAAGACTGGCTGGTTCCTTGAGAATGTTTGAATATGCTAATTAGATGCAAAAACATAATCACATGGCAGACCATTTGGCATGGTTACTGCATAAGAAAAATTATGCTAATGAGAGACCCTGATCTTCCACATCCCCTCTAAAAACACTTGCTCCATGAACTTTTAAACCCTCATCCTCCGCTCTAAGAAGTGTCAACCAAATAATAAAATAAAAAATAAAACCCATGGAATTAAAAGGATACGTCTTGTTACTCTATTGTTTGCTTTGTGTTGCATCCCATTCCCTTTCTTTTGTCAATATAGATTGTGAACTCTGTAGGACAGGCAACTTGGCCCAGATCCACAAAAGGACGCAGGTGCCTAAATCCCAGATTTTAGGCACTATTGCAATTCACAAACCCTCCTTCCCCCTGCCCCTGTGCCGCTGCCTAAATCCATAGGCACCTAATCTCACTCAATGTTTAAATGTTCACTGTAAAAGTTTTCTAGGCATCTAAGTTTCTGCCTCTGGGCATGTATACTGCTGCCTTAGGCAGGTGCCTGGACACACATCTGACACCTTCACGCTTAAATCCCAGTGCTATCCTCACAGCAGGTGGAGGTAGGTGTCACCCTGCAGGCCTAATCCAGTAGGCATGCTCAGAGCATGTCCATCTCCCTCCAAAACAGCCTTTAGCCCAGTTATAAGTCATTCACCTGGACTACGGAACACCCTGCTTCATTTTCCACCTCTGACCGTTGTGGCAAAGAGATCTGAACCGGGGTTTCCTACATCTCAGGTAAGTGCCTGAGCCAGCAGGCTATGGGATATTCTGATATGGGTTTCTTTTGGTGAAGCCCTTCCACTTGGAATAAATAATTAAATATACATTGGGCCACAGAGCATGGGAATGACTCAATAGTCCAGTGATACCACAGGCCAAGAGAAGGGTCCTGGCTGAGGGACAGAGAGAGGCACAAGCAGAGATAGCCCCCTCTCTCCAGCCCAGGTTTTTGTGCCTAACTCTGTGAGAGAGGGAGAGCTTAGGACAAACTCCTCTTATCAACATCTCCCATTGGCTAGCTTAGGCAGCTCCCTGCCTAGCACCCTGGCTTTTACAGATCCCATTCATAGTGTAACAAAGAGAAGGTTAAGGAGTGATTTAATTACAGTCTGTAAGTACCTACACTTAGAACAAATATTTGATAATGGGCTCCTCAATCTAGCAGAGAAAGATGCAACACAATCCAATGACTGGAAGCTGAAGCTAGACAAATTCAGACTGGAAATAAGGCATACGTTTTTAATAGTGAGGGTAATTAATCATTGGGACAATTTACCAAGGGTTGTGGTGGATTCTCCATCACTGGCAATTTTTAAAGTGAGGTTAGATTTTTTTCTAAAGGATCTGCTCTAGTAATTATTTTTTGGGGAGGAGGTGTGTAGTTCTATAGTCCTGTGTTATACAGGAACTCAGACTCGATGATCAAAATGGTCCCATCTCGCCTTGGAATCTATGAATCTCTCCCCATGCATTGTATAGGGACCCTAATCCAGTGATTTTCAAGGTGCCTAAAAGTTGCAACTCCTATGTCCCTTCTCCTTATACTTCTCTGTTAAACACTTGGCCTACTTTTGGCACTACAGAAATAGAAAAAAAGATCCAATTTACAACTTATCACGGGATAGCAATTACTTGGACTTGCCACCAATGGCAAGCAGTTAGACTACTCTCAGGGAATTAAGAAACGTGGTACTGCATCTTCGTAGGAAAGGAGGACTTGTGGCACGTTAGAGATTAACAAATGTATCTGAGCATAAGCTTTCGTGAGCTACAGCTCACTTCATCGGATGCATACAGTGGAAAATACAGTGGGGAGATTTTATATACACAGAGAACATGAAACAATGGGTGTTACCATACACACTGTAACCAGAGTGATCAGGTAAGGTGAGCTATTACTAGAGGAGAGAAAAAAAACCTTTTGTAGTGATAATCAAGGTCATTGGGTCATTTCCAGCAGTTGACAAGAATGTGTGAGGAACAGTGAGGGGGGGGGGGAAATAAACATGGGGAAATAGTTTTACTTTGTGTAATGACACATCCACTCCCAATCTTTATTCAAGCCTAATGTAATGGTGTCCAGTTTGCAAATTAATTCCAATTCAGCAGTCTCTCACTGGAGTCTGTTTTTGAAGTTTTTTTGTTGAAGAATTGCGACTTTTAGGTCTGTAATCGAGTGACCAGAGAGATTGAAGTGTTCTCCAACTGGTTTTTGAATGTTATAATTCTTGATGTCTGATTTGTGTCCATTTATACTTTTACGTAGAGACTGTCCAGTTTGACCAATGTACATGGCAGAGGAGCATTGCTGGCACATGGTGGCATATATCACATTGGTAGATGTGCAGGTGAACGAGCCTCTGATAGTGTGGGTGATGTGATTAGGCCCTATGATGGTGTCCCCTGAATAGATATGTGGACACAGTTGGCAACGGGCTTTGTTGCAAGGATAGGTTCCTGGGTTAGTGGTTCTGTTGTGTGGTGTGTGTGGTTGCTGGTGAGTATTTGCTTCAGGTTGGGGGGCTGTCTGTAAGCAAGGACTGGCCCGTCTCCCAATATCTGTGAGAGTGATGGGTCGCCTTCAGGATAGGTTGTAGATCCTTGATGATGCGTTGGTGAGGTTTTAGTTGGGGGCTGAAGGTGATGGCTCGTGGCATTCCGTTATTTTCTTTGTTGAGCCTGTCCTGTAGTAGGTGACTCCTGGGTACTCTTCTGGCTCTGTCAATCTGTTTCTTCACTTCAGCAGGTGGGTATTGTAGTTGTAAGAATGCTTGATAGAGATCTTGTACGTGTTTGTCTCTGTCTGAGTGGTTGGAGCAAATGTGGTTGTATCGTAGAGCTTGGCTGTAGACAATGGATCGTGTGGTATGGTCTGGATGAAAGCTGGAGGCATGTCGGTAGGAATAGCGGTCAGTAGGTTTCCGGTATAGGGTGGTGGTTATGTGACCATCGCTTATTAGCACCATAGTGTCCAGGAAGTGGATCTCTTGAGTGGACTGGTCCAGGCTGAGGTTGATGCTGGGATGGAAATTGTTGAAATCATGGTGGAATTCCTCAAGGGCTTCTTTTCCATGGGTCCAGATGATGAAGATGTCATCAATGTAGCGCAAGTAGAGTAGGGGCATTAGGGAACAAGAGCTGAAGAAGTGTTGTTCTAAGTCAGCCATAAAAATGTTGGCATACTGTGGGGCCATGTGGGTAACCATAGCAGTGCCGCTGATTTGAAGGTATACGTTGTCCCCAAATGTGAAATAGTTATGGGTGAGGACAAAGTCACAAAGTTCAGCCACCAGGTTTGCCGTGACATTATCGGGGATACTGTTCCTGACGGCTTGTAGTCCATCTTTGTGTGGAATGTTGGTGTAGAGGGCTTCTACATCCATAGTGGCCAGGATGGTGTTTTCAGGAAGATCACTGATGGATTGTAGTTTCCTCAGGAAGTCAGTGGTGTCTCAAAGATAGCTGGGAGTGCTGGTAGCGTAGGGCCTGAGGAGAGAGTCTACATAGCCAGACAATCTTGCTGTCAGGGTGCCAATGCCTGAGATGATGGGGCGTCCAGGATTTCCAGGTTTATGGATCTTGGGTAGCAGATAGAGTACCCCAGGTCGGGGTTCCAGAGGTGTGTCTGTGCGGATTTGTTCTTGTGCTTTTTCAGGGAGTTTCTTGAGCAAATGCTGTAGTTTCTTTTGGTAACCCTCAGTGGGATCAGAGGGTAATGGCTTGTAGAAAGTGGTGTTGGAGAGCTGCCTAGCAGCCTCTTGTTCATATTCTGCCCTATTCATGATGACGACAGCACCTCCTTTGTCAGCCTTTTTGATTATGATGTCAGAATTGTTTCTGAGGCTGTGGATGGCATTGTGTTCCGCACGGCTGAGGTTATGGGGCAAGTGATGCTGCTTTTTCACAATTTCAGCCCGTGCACGTCGGCGGAAGCCCTCTATGTAGAAGTCCACTCTGTTGTTTTGACCTTCAGGAGGAGTCCACCCAGAATCCTTCTTTTTGTAGTCTTGGTAGGAAGGTCTCTGTCGGTTGGTATGTTGTTCAGAGGTATTTTGGAAATATTCCTTGAGTTGGAGACATCGAAAATAGGATTCTGGGTCCCCACAGAACTGTATCATGCTCGTGGGTGTGGAGAGGCAGAAGGAGAGGCCCCGAGATAGCCCAGCAGAAGAATCTGTCCTAAGAGTATAGTTGGATAGATTAACAATATTGCTGGGTGGGTTAAGGGAACCACTGTTGTGGCCCCTTGTGGCATGTAGTAGTTTAGATAGTTTAGTGTCCTTTTTCTTCTGTAGAGAAGCAAAGTGTGTGTTGTGAATGGCTTGTCTAGTTTTTGTAAAGTCCAGCCACGAGGAAGTTTGTGTGGAAGGTTGGTTTTTTATGAGAATATCCAGTCTTGAGAGCTCATTCTTAATCTTTCCCTGTTTGCTGTAGAGGATGTTGATCAGGTGGTTCTGCAGTTTCTTTGAGAGCGTGTGGCACAAAAAGCTGTCAGCATAGTCTGTGTGGTATGTAGATTGTAATGGATTTTTTACCTTCAGTTCTTTTGGTATGATGTCCATCTGTTTGCATTTGGAAAGGAAGATGATGTCTGTCTGTATCTGTATGAGTTTTTTCATGAAGTTGATAGATTTCCACTCCATACGGCTAAATTCAGTGCCTTGCGTAATGACAGGTTTCAGAGTAGCAGCCATGTTTGCAAAAAGAAAAGGAGTACTTGTGGCACCTTAGAGACTAACCAATTTATTTGAGCATAAGCTTTCGTGAGCTGTAGCTCTCTAAGGGTATGTCTACACTACGAAATTCGGTTGAATTTATAGAAGTCGTTTTTTTAGAAATCGATTTTAAATATTCGAGTGTGTGTGTCCCCACAGAAAATGCTCTAAGTGCATTAAGTGCATTAACTCGGTGGAGTGCTTCCACAGTACCGAGGCTAGAGTTTACTTCTGGAGTGTTGCACTGTGGGTAGCTATCCCACAGTTCCCGTAGTCTCCGCTGCCCATTGGAATTCTGGGTTGAGATCCCAATGCCTGATGGGGCTAAAACATTGTCGCGGGTGGTTCTGGGTACATATTGTCAGGCCCCCGTTCCCTCCCTCCCTCCGTGAAAGCAAGGGTAGACAATCGTTTCGTGCCTTTTTTCCTGAGTTACCTGTGCAGACGCCATACCACGGCAAGCATGGAGCCCGCTCAGGTAACTGTCACCGTATGTCTCCTGGGTGCTGGCAGACGTGGTACTGCATTGCTACACAGCAGCATCAACCCATTGCCTTGTGGCAGCAGACGGTACGGTATGACTGGTAGCCGTCATCATCATGTTCGAGGAGCTACTGGCCACGTCGGCCAGGAGCGCCTGGGCAGACATGGGCGCAGGGACTAAATTTGGAGTGACTTGACCAGGTCATTCTCTTTAGTCCTGCCGTCAGTCCTATTGAACCATCTTATGGTGAGCAGGCAGGCGATACGGATTGCTAGTAGTCCTACTGTACCATCTTCTGCCAGGCAGGCAAGAGATGAGGATGGCTAGCAGTCCTACTGCACCGTCTTCTGCCAAGCAGCCATGAGATGTGGATGGCTTGCAGTCCTTCTGCACTGTTTGCTGCCAGCCAAAGATGTAAGAGATAGATGGAGTGGATCAAAACAAGAAATAGACCAGATTTGTTTTGTACTCATTTGCTTCGCCCCCTCCCCCGTCTAGGGGACTCATTCCTCTAGGTCACACTGCAGTCACTCACAGAGAAGGTGCAGCGAGGTAAATCTAGCCATGTATCAATCAGCGGCCAGACCAACCTGCTTGTTCCAATAAGAACAATTACTTAGGTGCACCATTTCTGATTGGAACCCTCCGTGAAGTCCTGCCTGAAATGCTCATTGATGTAAAGCCACCCCCTTTGTTGATTTTAATTCCCTGTAAGCCAACCCTGTAAGCCATGTCATCAGTCGCCCCTCCCTCCGTCAGAGCAACGGCAGACAATCGTTCCGCGCCTTTTTTCTGTGCGGACGCCATACCAAGGCAAGCAAGGAGGCCGCTCAGCTCACTTTGGCAATTAGGAGCACATTAAACGCCACACGCATTATCCAGCAGTATATGCAGCACCAGAACCTGGCAGAGCGATACCGGGCGAGGAGGCGACATCAGCGTGGTCACATGAGTGATCAGGACATGGACACAGATTTCTCTGAAAGCATGGGCCCTGCCAATACTTGCATCGTGGTGCTAATGGGGCAAGTTCATGCTGTGGAACACCGATTCTTGGCTCGAGAAACATGCACAGACTGGTGGGACCACATAGTGTTGCAGGTCTGGGACGATTCCCAGTGGCTGCGAAACTTTCGCATGCATAAGGGCACTTTCATGGAACTTTGTGACTTGCTTTCCCCTGCCCTGAAGCACATGAATACCAAGATGAGAGCAGCCCTCACAGTTGAGAAGCGAGTGGCGATAGCCCTGTGGAAGCTTGCAAAGCCAGACAGCTACCGGTCAGTTGGGAATCAATTTGGAGTGGGCAAATCTACTGTGGGGGCTGCTGTGATGCAAGTAGCCCACGAAATCAAAGATCTGCTGATATCAAGGGTAGTGACCCTGGGAAATGTGCAGATCATACTGGATGGCTTTGCTGCAATGGGATTCGCTAACTGTGGTGGGGCCATAGACGGAACCCATATCCCTATCTTGGCACCGGAGCACCAAGCCGGCGAGTACATAAACCGCAAGGGGTACTTTTCAATAGTGCTGCAAGCTCTGGTGGATCACAAGGGACGTTTCACCAACATCAACGTGGGATGGCCGGGAAAGGTACGTGACGCTCGCATCTTCAGGAACTCTGGTCTGTTTCAAAAGCTGCAGGAAGGGACTTTATTCCCAGACCAGAAAATAACTGTTGGGGATGTTGAAATGTCTATAGTTATCCTTGGGGACCCAGCCTACCCCTTAATGCCATGGCTCATGAAGCCATAAACAGGCAGCCTGGACAGTAGTCAGGAGCTGTTCAACTACAGGCTGAGCAAGTGCAGAATGATGGTAGAATGTGCATCTGGACGTTTAAAGGCGCGCTGGCGCAGTTTACTGACTCGCTTAGACCTCAGCGAAACCAATATTCCCACTGTTATTACTGCTTGCTGTGCGCTCCACAATATCTGTGAGAGTAAGGGCGAGACGTTTATGGCGGGGTGGGAGGTTGAGGTAAATCGCCTGGCTGCTGGTTACGCGCAGCCAGACACCAGGGCGGTTAGAAGAGCACAGAAGGGCACGGTACGCATCAGAGAAGCTTTGAAAACCAGTTTCATGACTGGCCACGCTACGGTGTGAAAGTTCTGTTTGTTTCTCCTTGATGAAACCCCCTGCCTCTTGGTTCACTCTACTTTCCTGTAAGCTATCCACCCTCCCCGCCTCCCTTTGATCACCGCTTGCAGAGGCAATAAAGTCATTGTTGCTTCACATTCATGCATTCTTTATTCATTCATCACACAAATAGGGGGATGACTACCAAGGTAGCCCAGGAGGGGTGGTGGAGGAGGGAAGGAAAATGCCACACAGCACTTTAAAAGTTTACAACTTTAAAATTTATTGAATGCCAGCCTTCTGTTTTTTGGGCAATCCTCTGTGGTGGAGTGGCTGGTTGGCCGGAGGCCCCCCCACCGCGTTCTTGGGCGTCTGGGTGTGGAGGCTATGGAACTTGGGGAGGAGGGCGGTTGGTTACACAGGGGCTGTAGTGGCAGTCTGTGCTCCAGCTGCCTTTGGTGCAGCTCAACCATACACTGGAGCATACTGGTTTGATCCTCCAGCAGCCTCAGCATTGAATCCTGCCTCCTCTCATCACGCTGCCGCCACATTTGAGCTTCAGCCCGTCTTCAGCCCGCCACCTCTCCTCCCGGTCATTTTGTGCTTTCCTGCACTCTGACATTATTTGCCTCCACGCATTCGTCTGTGCTCTGTCAGTGTGGGAGGACAGCATGAGTTCAGAGAACATTTCATCACGAGTGCGTTTTTTTTTCTTTCTAATCTTCACTAGCCTCTGGGAAGGAGAAGATCCTGTGATCATTGAAATACCTGCAGCTGGTGGAGAAAGAAAAAGGGACAGCGATATTTAAAAAGACACATTTTATAAAACAGTGGCTACACTCTTTCAGGGTAAACCTTGCTGTTAACATTACATACATAGCACATGTGCTTTCATTACAAGGTCGCATTTTGCCTCCCCCCACCGCGTGGCTACCCCCTCAACCCTCCCCCTCCCCGTGGCTAACAGTGGGGAACATTTCTGTTCAGCCACAGGCAAACAGCCCAGCAGGAACGGGCACCTCTGAGTGTCCCCTGAAGAAAAGCACCCTATTTCAACCAGGTGACCATGAATGATATCTCACTCTCCTGAGGATAACACAGAGAGATAAAGAACGGATGTTGTTTGAACTCCAGCAAACTGCAATGCTTTGTTGTACAATGATTCCCGAGTACGTGTTACTGGCCTGGCGTGGTAAAGTGTCCTACCATGGAGGACGCAATAAGGCTGCCCTCCCCAGAAACCTTTTGCAAAGGCTTTGAGAGTACATCCAGGAGTGCCGCGAATGCCAGGGCAAATTAATCCTTTCACATGCTTGCTTTTAAACCATGTATAGTATTTTAAAAGGTACACTCACCGGAGGTCCCTTCTCCGCCTGCCGGGTCGCGGAGGCAGCCTTGGGTGGGTTCGGGGGGTACTGGCTCCAGGTCCAGGGTGAGAAACAGTTCCTGGCTGTCGGGAAAACCGGTTTCTCCGCTTGCTTGCTGTGAGCTATCTACAACCTCTTCCTCCTCATCATCATCTTCGTCCCCAAAACCTGCTTCCGTGTTGCCTCCATCTTCATTGAAGGAGTCAAACAACACGGCTGGGGTAGTGGTGGCTGAACCCCCTAAAATGGCATGCAGCTCATCATAGAAGCGGCATGTTTGGGGCTCTGACCCGGAGTGGCCGTTCACCTCTCTGGTTTTCTGGTAGGCTTGCCTCAGCTCCTTAAGTTTCACGCGGCACTGCTTCGGGTCCCTGTTATGGCCTCTGTCCTTCATGCCCTGGCAGATTTTGACAAAGGTTTTGGCATTTCGAAAACTGGAACAGAGTTCTGATAGCGCGGATTCCTCTCCCCATACAGCGATCAGATCCCGTACCTCCCGTTCAGTACATGCTGGAGCTCTTTTGCGATTCTGGGACTCCATCATGGTCACCTCTGCTGATGAGCTCTGCATGGTCACCTGCAGCTTGCCACGCTGGCCAAAGAGGAAATGAGATTCAAAAGTTCGCGGTTCTTTCCCTGTCTACCTGGCCAGTGCATCTGAGTTGAGACTGCTGTCCAGAGCGGTCAAAATGGAGCACTCTGGGATAGCTCCCGGAGGCCAATACCGTCGAATTGTGTCCACAGTACTCCAAATTCAACCCGGCAAGGCCGATTTAAGCACTAATCCACTTGTCAGGGGTGGAGTAAGGAAATCGATTTTAAGAGCCCTTTAAGTCGAAATAAAGGGCTTCATCATGTGGACGGGTGCAGGTTTACATCGATTTAATGCTGCTAAATTTGACCTAAAGTCCTAATGTAGACCAGGGCTAAGGTTAGTCTCTAAGGTGCCACAAGTACTCCTTTTCTTTTTGCAAATAGCTGAAGGTGTTCCAGTCATGTTTGCTCAGTCACAATTGCACATATGGAGCATTTTATACCATACATGAATAAGAGTAATACAGCAAGGTTTACAAATAACGAGGGGAATTGGAAATGAAATGAGACTAATGTGATGGAATTAGCATTCCCAGAGCAGTCTTAACTGTAGGAATTTCCTGACCTTCAGGTGCTTGGCTTTACACCCTTAATACTGTCTTGGTTTTGGCTTTTCCAGACTTCAACTGTAACTATGGCAAGAATACGTATGTTGGTTTTTATTTGCATTTAAATTTCCTTGGCTGTCTTCTTCAAAGGGGGAAAAGGTCTGAGTAAAATCTGGAGGCAATTAGTGCCATTTATGATCTCTGCTTCAAAAGAGTTGGTCTATTTTCTGACAGATATATTAACTTGCATTTTTAAAGCTGACTCTCACTGTATTTTCTTCCTGCATTTACAATCCCCCTCAGTTCCTTTGCATGTTTGCTCTTTCCTCATTGATATTTGCAAATCCTCCCAATTTAGCAACATCAGTAGCGATCCTTAATTTGCTGTTAACGCTCACTTCCAGATCTCAGTGGGGTTGTTAAATGATACAAATCTTTGCAATAACCCACTAGATGCTTCTCCCATTGCCAAATATTGTCTTTTTAAAATATTGGGTTTTAAAAGCTTGTTTTCAATCCACATCAATGTTATCAAAGGCTACTTGAGCTCTGTTTGAGAACTGGGTGCTGCTGCTGTTTGTTTGTTTGTCTGGCTGTCTCTTTAGCTGGCCTTATCCTAAGCTTTTGATGCTTCTCCTCACAGCTCTGACTTGCAATTCCTCCTGTTACCTCAGTTTTGCTCTTCTCAGGAAAGAGTAACACCTAATTGATTTTGTTCTGGGGTGTGCACAAATGTAGACTTGCGCGATGCTACCAAACCTATTTTATGAGCCTCCAAACCCATGTGTCCAGGTGTAGTTAACTAATTCACTCTGCCACCTTGTCCCCAGAGTAGAGGCAAGGTGCCTTTGGTCAGGGAAACTAGAAGCAACATTCAAGTAATTAAACAGTAATTTATGCAAATAAAAAGTACGTTTTGCACCAAATAGGCTCCAAATGTCTTTAAATACAATTTTTTTTTCCTGTGAATTCATCATTATGCACTAGCATAAAAAAACCTGAAGGGATTATATCAAGTGATCTTACTAAGGATTCAGAATCATTCTTATGCATGCAGTCCTGTCACATACATAAATCATGTGAAAATTTAATATCCGTTAGGCTGGAGTGGAGTGAATAATTTTTAACAAATAATTTATACAACAAATTTTAGTCTTTTTTTCCTGCCCACTGAATGTCTGAGAAGATGCGATTTGTTCATTTGAAATTCAAAGATTTTTTTTTAAACTCTGTGCAGCACAGTGTCCCCTATGCCACTGCTGCAATGATGATTTAATGACTGCCTCTGTATAGCTCTTCTGAATTTGACCCATTGACACGCTCATCAGCTGGAGATTGACTGACTGATTTTAATACAGTTGCATCTGCTTACCACAGGACTGAAATTGGTCCTCAGAAGCGTTTTATTCTTGCAATGGTGCTATGTTGCATATGCTTATACAAAATTAGTACTTTGGAACAATAGGCATACAGTTTGCCAACATTGTGCATGTCAAGTGTAGATAGAACTACTTGGCATGTATAATCCTTTTTTGTAATGGCTGTTACTTAAATATGTATGGTGGCAACATTCAATGGCACCAATTTTAGTGTTCCTTCACCTAAATAAGAATCTAATTTATTAGCATCAACTGGAAAGCTATGAAATCTATATTTAAAAAATCCAGCTGGACTAGCGAGTGGTAGAAATCTTTCAGCACTGTAATTTAGAATAAGCATGTAAAGGGAAAGATAGACGAGCAGTAAAGTATTCGGCAAAAAAGACATCTGAATAATAGATATGGCTCATCTTGGGCCAGCTCTTATTGCTAGTTTTAATTTTTGGTTTGTTTGTCTGTTTTGATTGTGATCTGCTGAAATACTGCATGTATTTTTAATTCAAAGGTTATCTGAGGATAGTTGAATCCTACTGCTGAGAGAAGATGGACATTTGATGTTTGGTGGACTTGTGCACAGGCAAAGTCATGCAGAGATAAGAATCTAAACATCCCTTTTGAAAAAAAGTTACTCAGTCTGCATTTTTGTTTTGTTTTGTCTCTGGTTCTGATGCCTTAAGGCCTGATCTAAAGCCCATTGAAGTCAGTGATAGCCCTTCTGTTGGCTTCAGTGGTCTTTGGCTCAGGTGTCTAATCCCTTTCTCCTCTTTTTTTTTCTCTTTCCCTCTGCCCCCATATCTTACAGTTTGCTTCATGGGGAACAGCCAGCTTTCTCTTTGAGTTTCTATTTCAGGAACAGTAAGGCTGAAATGTAGGGAGACTGGCCTCTCTCTGAGAATTCTGGCCTAGACTCAAACTAGAAGGGTGGATTTTGATTCAAGAGCCCAATGCACTTCGATTTTGTCTGAACCTTCATCCTTCCTGATGTTTAGAGGGAGACCGAATTTGAGGATTTTGTCTTGGTACTGTTTGTAAAGTCCTCTTAATAGAACAAAAACTGTTGGACTATAACCCCTTTCTTGTATTAATTTTTGCTATTTTCCAGTTGGCAAACAATCTGAAGCTTGAGTAAATGCTGCCTATCGCTGCTTTGGTCATTGTGTTTACACAGGTTTCTTCTTTTTTACCAAAAAAAAAAAAAAAAAAAAGATTGTATCTTGCAATTTAGAGCCTGAAAAACAGTATACCTGCATTTTGAAAAGATGTTGCACACTAAGTATTTGATTTTGCAAAAACGTATCAATATAATATTTATATGTATAGGAAATGGGGATTAGAAGCACTCCGAGCTTTACCAACATACTTGCGTGATGGAGTCACAGGTCCGGTGCTCTGGAACTCCTCTGTATGAAGCCAGTAAGGACTCTGGGGTCACGTGACTCCCTTCAGGGCACGCTGTCCAGGGCAAAAAAATACCTCCTTGGCTTTGGCCTTCCTGGTCTGACCTCGGAGCATTCAGCATCCCTGTTCGCACTGCACACTTCCCCTTGGTGGGGGAAGCCAGAGGGCCCTGCACCCCACTCCGCAGTCAGGCGTGACTCTCAGCCAGCGTTGTAAAGCAGAAGGGCTTCTTAGTCAACAGGTACAGAGCATAGAACAGAGCTTGTTAGTACAAAAAGAAAAGGAGGACTTGTGGCACCTTAGAGACTAACAAATGTATTTGAGCATAAGCTTTCGTGAGCTACAGCTCACTTCATCGGATGCATCCAATGAATGAGCTGTAGCTCACGAAAGCTTATGCTCAAATAAATTTGTTAGTCTCGAAGGTGCCACAAGTACTCCTTTTCTTTTTGCGAATACAGACTAACACGGCTGCTACTCTGAAAATTGTTAGTACAGAAGTCAGTGATTTTCAGCAAAGTCCATCTTGGGGGATCCTGGGCCAGATGGCCTGGACTCCCTCCTCCCTCCCCTCTTCCAATCCCCCACAGCAGACTGCTCTGGATCCCCCTGCCTGGCCTCCAACATGGGTGTTGCGCCTTCTCCAGTCTTTGCCCTGCTTTCCAGGCAAAGTGTCACCTGGTCGATCCCCCTCCTAGTTCTCAGGTTACAAAGGGCATCTGCCATCACCTACCTGCAGACTGCTGAACAGCCTCACCTGCCCTGAGGGCCTCAGCAAATGTCAAACACCCAATTCTCACCACCTAGGCATTGGTAAAGTACACAGGGAAACTGAG
This sequence comes from Chelonia mydas, assembly GCF_015237465.2. Lineage (NCBI taxonomy): Eukaryota > Metazoa > Chordata > Testudines > Cheloniidae > Chelonia > Chelonia mydas. Next base: position 12,800,752 of record NC_057855.1, read on the forward strand.
GTACACACAGTATTAGTTTTGGACAATGAAACTCACATGCAACATGACCAGGTGAATAAAACTGCACTTCATCACAACTTGAACCTAAAATAATCACAGGAATAATTATCCGTGACTACAATATGGAACTTGGAAGTTATGATGCCTTTGGGAGAGACAGCTTCAGGAAGAAAAACCTAGCTAGTAAAGGAACCAGCTGTCTGACAAAATAAGGTTATTTAAATGCCAACAAAGATCTAAACTCTGAAACTTTGTTTTATTCAGTTCTTCTCATTATCAGTGTACTCGAGGAGAGGATAAATATTGTCTTTAGAAGAAAAAACTGCAACATACAAAGACTTCCCACATCAGTTTTTTTCATTTAAAAACAATCAAACCATTTTGCAGGTGGAGGTCTAGTTTTCTTTTGTCTTTCTTTGCACTGGCTAGAAGTTGATTTGGGTGTACTTTTTGGTCAGTGTATGTTGCTAGCAATTAAGTCTGAACTGGCTTAAAAAGCAGCAGACCATACTGTAATAAAGGGTACAGTACACACAGGTTTACTGGTAAGAGACAGCCCCACAGTCACATCAACAGGGGTCAGGGTTATAAGAGAAATCTCTTGGCACAGTCACTTCCTCTTACATTTTATTTGTAGTGTTCTGTTTGGCCACTGTGATAGATCTGCTACCTGGAGCCTGCATTTGCTGCTTCTGGTCTTCAATACTGGTAACTGGATAGGTCTGTGCTACTGTTGGAGCATTTTGCGTGGTCTCAAGAAGCACAGAGCCAGTGTCCTCTTTGGTTTTGGAAAATATGTCATCTCCTCCTAGAAGTGACCTTTCATAGTAGTTACAGTGTGTGACATTTGATGGAGTCGAGGGTATAACTATTGTCTGGATAAGTTGCTATCCACTTCCTATTTCAAATCCAAGAGTCTCTCCTGGTTGCAATGGTGGTAACTGTTTGGCAGTTCTGTCGCTCATTTCTTCTGTTCTAGTTTTCTCCCGTTAAATTCTCAACGTTAATTGGCTCTGTTTTAAAATCTGGAACTCAGGCTTTGCACAAGCTCCTCAGCTCTAGAAAGAGCTCTTTGAGTCTGAAGGGGATGGGCTGCTGCAAGCTGGCTTGACTTGGAGGAAGCTGTGTGCTGAAGGGAATGGTTCTGGAGGGGCTTTTGTTTACATTCTGAGTCTGGATTAAGGGCTCTTTTTACTACCAGAATAGTATTTATTCTACCTTCTTTACCTCATGAATCACTTGAGGTTCTGACACTATTGTGCGTCTTGAACCCAGAATGTTCCCTCAAATTTTAAGTCTATAGAACAGCTCATAATTCTGATTTTTTTTATTGTAACTGGCTTTCTGTATTATCTCAGTAAAAGCCCGAAGGAAACAATCAGAACCTGTGGCTTTAAACTCCATTATATTGCTGTATTATCATAGCTGGCCAATGCTTACTTTAATGGGTTTGCTTTTTTCCTGATGGTTTCCAGGGTAAAGTATTTATTGAGAGAAAAGCAAAACATTCCAGAAAGACACACTGTCAACAATTATGTCAAAGCAATTATGCCATGCTGACTGTCTTGAAGACTCTCTTCCCATTGAGTTTTAAAATCTACCAGGTATCTTTCATCACTACATTCCTCCACTCCATGCAATGTCATTCAGTACCTTCAGCCAACTCACCATGTTTTTCATCACCTGTCTCTGCCCCATAAAATACACGTTTTCTGGACCAATTTTCAGAATTTTTGATATTTACCTCATAGGAACAGCTTTTATTACTGAAGCCCTTCGGTCTCAGCAAAACTATCCTGGCAACTAAATTCCTGAGCCTGCAACTTTCTTATACCTCCCAGGTACCTGATGGCACTTGAAAACCTTGAAGATCCCTATAAAGCCGCTACATAAATAACAAGGCAGTTGAAAGATTTGGGAAATATAAGTAACGTGACCCGAAGCCCACTGAAGTGAATGAGAATCATTTCATTGGCTTTAGACCAGGTCCTTGCTCTGCCTCCAGATAGATTTCCAACTGCTTGTTTGCCTTTGTTGGATCTCTTTGAAACGCAGTCTCTTTTTGACTGGTCCTGTATTTGATAGCATTAAAAGATAAATGTGAGGACTTGTGCTTTTTAGCACATTAGCTACATATTCATTCAACAAATTGATGTACCTTTTCAAGTTATTGCTCCATTTTAAGTTTTAACAGGAACCGCGGCCAATGGGAGCTGCAGGGATGGTGCCTGAGGATGGGGCAGCGCACAGAGCCACCTGACCGCACCTCCGCATAGGAGTGGGAGTGGGAGTGGGGACATGCCGTTGCTTCTGGGAGCTGCCTGAGGTGAGTGCCACCTGTAGCCTGCACACCCTCCTGTGCTCCAATCCCATATCCCAGCCCCCTGATCCTCCTCCTGCTTTCTGAACCCCTCGGTCCCAGCCCAGGAGCACCCTCCTGCACCCCAAACCCCTGATCCTCAGCCCCACCCCAGAGCCCACACCCCCAGATGGAGCCTTCACACACACCCTGCACTCCTGCCCCAGCCCTGATCCCATTCTCATACCCTCCAAACTCTTTGGTCCAAGCTCGGAGCACCGTCCTGTACCCCCACCTGGAGTCTTCACCCCCTTTGCACCCCAATCCCCTGCCCCAGCCCTGATCCCCCTCCTGCACTCCAACCCTTCAGTCCCATCCTGGAACCCTTCTCCACTCAAATCCCTCATCCCTGGCCCCACATCAGAGCCCACACCCCAGGCTGGAGGCCTCACCCCAACCCCCTGCCCCAGTCTGGAGCCCCCTCCTGCACCCTGAACCCCTCATTTCTGGCCCCACCCCGGAACCCTCACCTCCAGCCCAGAGCCTGTACCCCCTCCCACACCCCTTGCCTCAGCCTGGAGCCCCCTCCCATACTCCAAACCCTTCATCCCCAGCCTGGAGCCCCCTCCTGCACCTCGACCCCCTAGACCTCAGCCCAGAGCCCTCACTCTCTCCTGCACCCCAACCCCCTGAGCAAGCCTAGTGAAAGTGAGTGAGTGAGTAAAGGTGGGGAGAATGAGTGACAGGAGGGGGGATGAAGTGAGGGGGGGCGGGGCAAGGGTGTTCGGTTTTGTGCTAGTAGAAAGTTGGCAATCCTAATGTGATGTGAATTTACAAAAGTTTCTAGACACTTAAAAACATTTACCTTGGACTTTGTGATTATCAGATTGGCATGGCATTCTAACCCAGTTCTTCTCATCCACAAAGACACTATTGCGAATCATCACAACATGCTAGCTAGTGCGTACTCAGTGTGATAGGTTCTGCATCTTTTTGATATGATGTGGTATGTAGGTTAAAGCACAACCCCCAATATTCATCCAGATAATCCTGGGGGGCGAAGTGCAGAAAGTCTTCCATGGACCAAGTTTACATTGACTTCCAGGGCAATTTTATGAGTGGAGAGTTTTAAAATAGGAAGTAAAACCAGAAAAGAGTGAATTCCTTCAGAAGCTCCTCCTCCTCCAGACAATGGAATCTTTTTTTTTAAATATAATTTCTATTAAAGTGAAATAGAAATGTCTAGTATTGTTTTCATTCTTCCCTTCCTGAGAGGATGATCAATGTCACATGGATATTCTCAAATTTATTACAACTGTAGGCAAGGCATTTTTCTCTGTCTGACTTTCCCGTTGCCCTTTAATTTATCCAATTTATGTCTTCAGAACATGTGCTATTTTAGGAGAATAAAAAGTAAAATTTTAATTCTAAGAACTATTTCTAATGGTTCTTTTTGGCCTTGGCTAATTCAGTCGTCATCATCATCATCTTAGTTTGGTAGGTAGTGTAGCTTTAAGTCAGAATTCCTGAGTTCCACTATGACTTCTGTCACTAGTGCTTGCAGTGAAAATCCCTATTTGTATTTCCTTGATTGTAATGTTTGTCTTTTTACATCATCTGAAACTGCATCCATGACCCATGTATTTGCATGTTTTATTGCAATGTCATATAACATTAACACAATGTTCTGACAACAAACCTGCAATATCATTACACCACATTTAGGTACCTAAGATTAAATGTACAACCCCTTAAATTTCAGGATGGGCGTCAACGCTCATGAAATTACCGTTTTAAATAAGATCCACAGTAAAAATTCTGGGTGGCTGTAGCTGGAATGGTAGATACTATGGAAATGAGTACTTTATAATAGCCTGAATTGCAGAGGAGCCTGGTGGTAGCTCCACAGGTGGGGTCATGTTCCAAAGTGGTCTAAAAATCGGATATTAGTTTGCTTCTCTAAAAGTAGGCATCCAGTAGGTATGAAATGTCATGCAGGTTAGTTTTTAATGTACGTTTCCTTTTTAGGTAACTTTTCTTTGGCATTTATGAAGAAACTTCTAATAGGAAATGCTGGTTGAAATTTTTCCTTACCGTCAGACTTTCCATTGTTGACCAATGATTTTTTTTTAATGATAAAAAGCTTGAACCAGAGAGAGATCTGGTATAACTAGTGCGTTTTAATAGGTTTCTGGGATAATTGTTAACCCTTGTTAATACCTGAAAGATTATGCCTTGTTTTTGAAGACTGATTGTGGCTGGATGCACAGGAACTTGATTGATAAAGATGTAGCTAAAAGCTTCTTCTTCAGGAGTTACCCCTTTCCACCTATGGAATACATATGGGTCAATTGCAGAGAGATATGCAGGTATAATTAAAGGTTTACAAAATACCTTGTCTTAAAATAGCCAGTGCAATTGGACCTCTTGATTTTTCTGAAGCCAATTTCCTTTTGTCCAAACTGTCCTCCTTAAAAATGGCTTACAGCCCTAAACATTACATAAGATTCTTTTGTTATATTTGCATCTCCATCTGTTACGCTGTTCTTTGTGGCCTCTGGTCTTCACAAGCTTCACTATGCTATACCCAAATCATTTCCCTCATTCTAATTAAGCCCAGTCCATTATGCATTTTCTCTATTATTCCTGCTTCCTTTTTTTCCAGTAGCCTAGGTAAATGAATAGCTTTATTTCAATACTGCATTTATACCAGTGCCTCAGGATAGGTGGTTACTTGCCATTACTCCTGCTTATTCTCAAATTTCTTCTTTCTCATAATTGACCTAGCAATAATTTGGCACTTTTTCATTTTTCCTCACCAACGTACTCTAATTCTTTTTCACTTAGATGTCAAGATGTTCATAGTCAAAATGCAGAAAACAATTCCTGCTTATCTTTTTAGCATTTTTACAACCTGAATACAATAGAAACTTGAGAAATGGGAAATCTTAGTTGAAATAAAAAGTGGTACTTTTTCCTCTCTGTTATCAGGTCTACTACTTAAAAAGCTTTTCTGTGTGTGTATCTGCACATAGGAAGTGCATTCACTTGACAGTTCAGGTTAGTTTTCTATTTGTATTTAACCTTAGGGTTCACTACGAGGTTAGTCTCTGTCTATCCAGGCTTTCATTTAAAAGGGATGCACTGTATTTCTTCACAAGCTTTTTGTCTAGCTATGTGGAAAAGATAGCTCTTCAAAGGTTTCTGCTGTAGACACTGGTTTTATGAGGGTTCCAATGTACAACCAAACACTTAGATCCCTTCAGTTCAAAGATTGCATTTGTTTGTTTTTAAATTATATCGATATTTTGCATTTCTAAAAGACATTGCAACCCTGGATCTCACAGCATTTTACTGACATTAAACCTTAGAGTGACTTGGGCTACACACCGGTGATGCAGAGGAAGCATTCCTCTTATACATATATTACCCAGGCCTTGAGTTCAGGCATGCAAATGTAGCAGCTCCCACGTATTCCCCATATAGATAAGGTAGGCAGGGGTGGGTAAGGAACAGACAGAGTGTAAGCTGAGTGACACTGGCAGGATGCGGTTACGTACAGACAGTCAGGGCCACCTGCATGCTGGTGGCTGTTTGTGAGTGATCTAGGTTGGGGGCTACAGCAGTAAGGCATTACAGGGCAGGTGATGAGACAGCCCCTGACTGGTCTGGATAACACTCTGGAATGTCACACTTAGTGATTAGGGCACTCGCCTATAAAATGTGTGAGACCCAAAGTCAAGTTTCTGCTCCAATGACTATAAAAATGTGGAGAGATTGAAAGCCCTATACCAGAGTATCCCATAGGCCAGTTGCTAGGTTACTCTCCCAAAATACGGGAAATGCAAGATCAAATCCCTTTTTATCATGCAGAGGGGGGAATTGAAAGTGGGTCTTCCATATTCCAGGTGAGTACCCGAATTGCGATGCTCAGGTTATAAAAGAGCTCTCCTCTCTCTCTCTCTCTCTGGTATTTGTGAATGTAGTCCTCTTTTGCTTTTGTGGAAATGCCTGATATAAAACAAAGTGCTAGATTGAAATGAAACTTTTCATTTCACCCGACTCAATTTTTTTTGACTTTTCAACTTGCTGAAAATTTCCACTTTTGGCTCAACCCAAAACAAAATATTTTTATTTTTTTATTTTTTGGAATTGCTAGTGAACCAAAAACTCCATTATTCAGCCAGCTCTAGTCCTGATTTCTCTGCCACCAACTCACTGTTATTTACCTTTTCATTCAGTCACTTCTGTTCTGAAAATTGAAGGATGTGCGAGCTGCCTGTAATGTTTTGTAACTACATAATCAAACTGCTGGATGGTTGTTGTGGTGGTTGCTATATGATTTCCAAGGGGTTAAATTGCACATGGGTATACTGGCAGGACGGGAGACAATAATTTCTGAATGCTGCTGTCTTGAAGCTTTTCTTCTGACTGTGCTGAGTTTAAAACACTGACTTGGCACAGGGGAGGGGAAATCCAGGTGGGAAACGGAAACACAGAACTCTGGAGTGGATAAAACCTGAGCCCCTGAGCTCACAAGAGAGGGAGACACTGCTTGGTGCAGACTGTCCCCAAAAGCCAGAGGTGGGGATATTTGGAATAAGCTAGACGTACCTAAGCTTTAGATAAAATAGAGGCATGTAGACTGTAACTCTTTTCTTGTTATGCTGGGTTCCATCTGTTGAGATTAAACAATACTTTGTTTTGAAAAGGCTGGTTTGGGTCACCATGTTCAAGCTGGTCTCATCTCCCGAAAGGAAGTCTTGTAGAGCAGCCTCCTCCAGTTGGGCCTGCTGAGCAATCACAGTAGATAAACAGGGAGTTGCACCCTGGAGAACTGGTCTAAAGAGTGGAAGAATCATGGGATTCTGCCCCAGAAAGGAGAAGGCTCAGGGCCTTGGAGAGAGATTGAGCCGGGCCAAAGGTGTAAATAGCTGTGACCCATAATGCTGAGCTACCTACCTCTCAGGTTGTGAGGATTAGTTCTGGTAATGTCTGCAGGGTGCTTTGAACATATAAAATATGAAGTGTTAGTACCGTAAAACACTGAGGCAGACCAGCTCTGAATGCAAACTCTCAGGCCTTGGGAGACACCCATCTCTAATTATTGCATTCATGTAGGAAAGGAATGTGTCAAATATGTACAGCTGTTCTCCCCAAACGTGGTAAAACAGCAGGTGCTTCATACAACATGAAACAAAATTTGTGAGACAGAGATGGGGATTAGAATGAGTAATCTCTCCAACATGTAGGTGGCAAATGGTACAAAATTACGATATATGGTACAATCTGAAAATAAAACTAGTAATGGTGTCTTACTTGATGCCTTCATGTTTGGCTGAGTGAGCAGGGCCCTGCACTGGACTTCAGAAACGTGGCTTTTATTCCTCGTTCTTCCATAGACCTGCTGTGGCCAAGTCACTTGACTTCTCTGTGCCTGTTTCCTCTTCCATCCTTCAGTCTGCCTGGTCTATTTAGATCATATGCTTTTTTTTTTTTTTTGAACTGGGATTGCGTCTTAATGTACGTACTGCTGCTACCCCAAGGGGTCCTCAAACTCATTAGGACTTATAGACGCTATCACAATGCGTCGTGTGTGTAGACTGATTTATAATGGAAAAGGTATAGATAGCCCTCTTGCCTTGCAAGCTTACTCTGGAAGGAGGCCTTATTACTAAAGGGGTTTTATTCCATTTAAGACAACTTTTGCTGACTCTCTCAACATTTTTTTTTTCATTCCCTATCTCTTCTCCCCACTGCTTTCTTATTTCTTCCCTGCTGCTAGCTTCATTGTCCCATTTGAAATGGCGGTGTGTTCATTTCCCAAGAGGCACAGATCTTAAAATCACGATCAGAATTTTTTTGAACATTTTTCAAAAAACCCCAAGTTAGAAATACGCTGTATTTTTTCTTTTTTCTTTTTTTAGAAAAAGTCTTGCATTCTATAGCAAAATGCAAATGCGACCTCCCTCCAATCACCCAATAAAACCTTTTTGCATTGGTATATTAAGAAAATTCTTGTATCAAATAGCTTCATGGAGATCTATATTACTTTCCTATGCAGGTGTCCATCCCTGAACAAATTATTACTCAACACTATAAAAATGAAATTAACAGTTTGTGTAGTTCTTTGGGTTCCTGGAGCTGCAGTAATGACTTGATTTTTATAGAACTGTGCTTGTTACGTGTATTAGACAAGCCTGGACACACTGACTGTGTAGTTCCTTGGCACTTATTACTATTATGAGTGCCCACTGTCCAGTTTCTTCAATAACGGCCGAGAAACCAGCTGCTGGGATTGTAAGTTTAAGATGCAGAGTCAAACTAAGACTGACTTCCCAGAAGGTCTTATGGCTTCAACCCGTTTTTACCAATTTTCAAGTGACCCACACAAATTAAATTTATGTTGCTTACAAAATAAATAATGGATGAGACACCATAGTTAAGGCTGCATTGAGATTTGCAGTTTACACAGGGGTAAAATCTATTTCTCGCATTAACGGTTGGAAATTAGTTTCCAGCTTTGGCACCCTAACTCTGCAGAGAACTATTCAACTTTTCATATTACTTCATAAAACTAGTTTGGCAGAAGAAACATTTTAAAAGGCATCTTTAAAATGTTTTCCCTATCATTCTCATGTGTAGGATTTTTGTTTTCCCTCTCATTAAATGACTTGAGTCCTTTCAAACTCTTCACATCTCTCAGGACTTCTAAGTAACTGAGATCTTTCCCTGAATGCCAAGAAAAGCCAGCAGACCTCTATTTGTTGACACTACAAGGCACAACTACCTCTTGTACTAAAACTTCAATCCCCAGTCTGACAAAATGGGCTTCAATTCTCTCCCACATCAACCCCCTTTTACTCCAGGATTGCGAAGTGTTGGGCACCTCCTGTGACACTCATGGACGTAGAAGTCCTATCGCTCCTGCCCTCATACCTTCTTGTGGTATCTGGCTTCAGCTTTAGATGAGTTGCAGCCTTGCAGGCATTCACCTGCAACTGCATCTTCTGGCTGCCTGAAGGCACTTAAGTAGCCTCTCTGCCTCATCACAGCCTGGAAAGCCATCTGAAAGGAAGCAGTGGGAGCCAGCGTGAGAACAAGGTGAGGGCCCCCATATTAGCCTCAGGCTCCATCCCCCACCCTCACCCCCAATGAGTTGTACCAGGCTTCCTCAAGCAAACAGCTTTCCATACAGCATACTCAGCCAACATCCCCAGCACGGCAGTCCCAGGAGCCTTGGTACCCACCTACATGAGCCTCAAGCAAGCAGCAAACACTTACCCTCTAGGTACTCCAGAAAACACATCTAGGTACTCCACCAAACAGCCCCCACTTCTGTTCAGATTCCTGCAGCCATCCTGTTACTCCACAGGTCATCCACCCAACTTTGCATCCTCAGGGACCTTCCCTGACACGCTCCCAGGAACCTTAGGACATGCTCATTTACTCTAGGCACAGCTGCCAAATTTGATGCAGCTCCATGTCCAAATCCTGCCACTGCTTGGGCAAATTACACATAGCTGCAAAGTTTCACACAGCTCTATGCTAGCCTCTGTAGGTAACAGGCCAAGAAAGGGGCAACAGCTGAAATCCCACTTGTGTAACAGAGACCTGGAGCTTGCTTCTCTGCACTGGTTAAGTCTCAGCTGGAGTAGTGTGTCCAATTTTGGTCACCAATGTATAGAAAGGATGTTGAGAAACTGGAAAGGGTTCAAAGGTGAGTGACCGAGATGATCAGAGGGGTGGAATGTAAGCCATATGAGCAAAGGCTGAAGGAACTAAGTATGTTTAGTTTGGAAAAGAGGAGATTAAGTGGGGAGGACATGATAGAGGTCTTCAAATACTTAAAAGGCAGCCATAAAAAAGATGGAGAAAAGTTTTCTCTTTCCACAGAGGGCAGAAGAAGAGGCCATGGGTTCAAACTACATATTCCTGAAGGATTTCTGTGCTAAAAAATTAAAAATTCTGCACACAATATTTTAAAATTCTACATATTTTATTTGTCAAAATAACACACTATAATTATACCAGTTTCAATTATTTTGGTAATTTATTTCAAAATACCTGTCAGCAAGTATGTCAACAAAAAAGATTCCCCCAGGAGTAGAGAGTTAAAGAAACCCCTGTGGCAACCGGGTTCCAGTTGACGGGTGCTGGAGAGGGCTGCATGCCGCGCCCCCCTTCCCAGCTTGGATACCTGCCCCCCTCCTTCCCAGAGCCCAGTCGTAGGGCCAGACATATGCCTCCCTCCACCCAGAGCCCAGCTGCACGCTCCACTTTGTGCAGCTTTGTCCCGCTGGGGGATGTGGTATAGCCCTGCCCTTCCTCACCCGTTGCCAGATCTGGGTCTCCTGGGCCCGCTCCCATTCCCAAGCAGCTGAGGATCGAGGTCTGCGGCCAGCATGTGCAAAACCTCCATCCATGTTGGGCTGGGAGCTCAGCTCACTGCGAGCTGGAGAGCTGGGCTCTGCAGAGTCCAGTGGCTCCTAGTAAAGGCCCCCTCCCTGAGGCTTACCAAGTGTGAAGGGGAAGGGATAGATGCAGTGGAGCTATGGGTAAGGCAAAGGAGCACAGATGCTGGTAATGGGGCCCGTGGAGCAGAGCTGGGTTGAGCATTGACACTCCTGACTGATTTCCTTGGCTGATGCTGCTCACTGCTCCTCTGCCCTACTACTGAGCCCAATGACATGGACCCAATGGGCAGCCTGTTTTTCTACTCCCATAGGCAATCTTTCCCTTCACTGCCAGCTGCCATTGGCTGGGATGTCCAACCCTCTTGGCAGGGATTGTTTGGGTAAATTCATTGTTTCCCCTATGTCTAAAAAAGGATGATCATATTTTTTCTGTAACGTGTCTTAAGTGCTGTGTAAGAACTAGGTGATATTAACATCTCTGCGGTGGCCCTTGTCACCATAGTATCTGGATAGGTAGGAAGAAACAAAGAAAACAAGCCAAGGTAGATGGAACTGTAAGTTCCATTGACTTTAATGGGAACTTTATTTTAAAGTGGCAGGGTCGAGCCAATTACTATAGTGTAAATTATCCCCTGCTGTATTGGCTGTATTTTACTTTAGATTCAAGGGGCTCTGGCTAAGGGGCTGTTTAATTGCAGTGCAGATGTTTTAGCTTGGGCTGCAGCCCATGCTCTGGGACCCTCCCACCTTGCAGTGTCCTAGAGCCCAGGCTCCAGCCCAAGCCTGAACATCTAAACCACAACTAAACAGCCCCTGAGCCCGAGGCATCTGGCCAGCCACCGCTTTTTAATTGCCGCGTAGACCGACCCTTGGCTACAAATTTCCTCTCTCATCAACTTCCTTGCTGCTCCAGATTGAATTACTTATTGCTAACATGAATCTGATTCCAGCTAAACACAGGCAAGCTGAGGCAAACTCCTACAATTGTCGAGAAACTGAATATAATGTGCACTCTTGTCCTATAATTTACTTTTCCTCTTTACTCCAGATTTGGCACTAAACAGAATGTTGTACAAAGAAAGTTGCAGCTTTTTGTACTTTGAATCTAAAATACATTCAATAACCTCTATGCACTGGTTAGAATATTAATAGCAAGATTTTAGGCAATGTTATCCTCTGCAGAAATTCTATGCAGAATAGAATTGATACTATAAAATGAAGAATTTTGTCTCTAATTTGCTCAGTTTTGAGATTTTTGGTTTCAGTTGCCTTTGTTTGAAAAAGACTTCATTGGTAATTGCCTGTTTTTTAATACTGGACATTATTTAACATTTTGAACGTGTGTGTACATAGAACACATTTTACATGTAGAAAAATAATTTTACAGTTGCATCACGAGAGAAGCTTCCTGACTGTTAGGGTAGGGCCAGTGCTTAACGTGTGCCAGGGCTGTGCCCCAGCGCCTCTGGGCTCGGCAGTTCATAGCCCCGGCGCTCTGGACTTGCTGCATCCGTTACGAATATTAAAAAAATTGCTTCAGCCCCAGCACAGCTTTCATTACAAGCCCTGGGTAGGACCAATTTCTTGACTGTCTGTGTGCGGCTGCTACTGACCAATTTGTTTCAAAAGAAGGGACATCCATACAAAACTTCAAATTTGCGCAAATTACTCAGGTTAAAAATGTTGAAGTGTAAACTTTATTGGACGTCTAAAGGTCCTCAGCCAGGATAAATTTGCATTCATGGAGTGGCCCTGAGTCACACCAGCTGAGGATTTCTGAATAGGGTATGACGCTTTAAGAGGACATTGTCAAAGGGAACTTCAACATTGGCCCCATTGGAAGCTCTGAGTACTACTCTCTGGGAGGCTGGGCCCTGATCTGCAAGGCAGTTCAGCATGTGCTCAATTGCTTTGCCGGGCTGGAGCCTTTGTTTAAGGCTCTGATTCAGCAGCCCATCCATATGAGCAAAACAGTATAGCACATGTTTAAATCCCATTGATTTTGCAGAATAGGGATGGACTTGAGCACATGCTGAAGTGTTTTTTGCTAAATCGGGTCTACAAATCAAAATCCGTAATATTTATCAGCATTGAGGGCCAGATCCTTCAATGTGCTAAGCACCTTGAACTCTCTGGGAGTATGGCCTTATCTTATCTGCTATGTTAAGTTTCTCAATTCATTCCAAAACCTCCTCTAGTGACACTTCAATCTGTGACAATTCCTCAGATTTGTCACGTACAAAAGACGGCTCAGGTTTGGGAATCTCTCTTTTGTTGAAATTCCCTTTTGTTGAAAATACATACTATACTTATTTTAGCATTTATAGATGATGCAGATTCAGAGTCTGTATTTCCTGACACTAGACACTGAGTTACTAATTAGGCTTAATTTTTTATGCGGCTAATGCTTGTGTACACTAAATTTCAGGTTGCCTTAGTGTCACTGCTTCAGTCAATTATTGTGTACTATTATAGTATGTTTGAATTTGCCAAACCCTGTGGCAAGAGATTCTCTTAAGGCCAGATTTTGCTACACCTGTATGCAGGTGTGGGGGCCGGGGCAGAGTGGATTCAACACAAACAGAGAAGGCTATTGTTCATCTAAATTTTCTATGGCAAATTTCATTTTTAGTAGAAGTTTGAATTCTGAAATATTTTGGGTTTCAGACATTGCTTTCTGTGAAAATTTGATTTTTTAAATTGAAAAACAGACATTTCTCTCACAAAAGTTTGTTTAGCCACAACCCCACTTTTCTGACGGAAATAATTCAACCGACCTTAATCGTGAGGTGTCTAGGGCAGAGACACTCTGTGTTGTTTTATTTACAATGGCTAGTACCAGAGGACCCTAATTGGAAGCTAGATGCTACTGCAATAGAAATTATGATAATGGTGGAAAAACATAAGTAATAATTACATTTAATTTTGGAGGTAAACATGTTCTTCTGCTTTAGCTATATAAATCTGCCTCCAACACACATGAAAAGTGGTAGATTCATTGCTCTTCAGTAAGAAGCTCCCTGGCTCTCTAAGGTGGCATTTCTTTCTGTACTAAATATTTTCTTGTTGAAGACTTGGGGAGACTGTTTATTGCTGTGCTGTGATGTGTGCTATGCCTCCTCTGTCTTCAGTAAAAGTGGATAAAGAACTCCATGTTCATTGGGTCTCTTTTCATGCCCTTTCATCTTTCACTTTCAAAACAAAAACAAAAAATCCCATATCCTAAGTTAGTACAAGTTGCATCACCTCATTTGGAAAGGCAAAGATAATAGATGAGGGGCAGGAAGGGATGGATGGGAGCTTGTTTTGATCTTGCAAGCTCTGCCATAAACTGTGATGCGACAAGCATGAGGAGAGAGTCTGGTACCAGAGCTCAGATGCTTAACTTCGAAGCGTCCCTCCACACACACATGCTCAGACTACAAAACAATGGCAATATGTTACCCAAAGTAAAAGCCAAGCCGGTAATACAAAGATATTGTAAGTGACAGGAGAGATTGAAGGGCACAGCAGTAGCCCGTCTTGTACATATACTTAACACTGCCGGTTGTATGCATTGGAACTAATTAATTTTAAACCTAGTCCTACAATGTACACAGTGAAACTGCAAGGTTTAAATTATGCACAACATCTTGTCCTAATGGCAAATATTTAATGCCATCCATCCCCAAAGAAACCAGATATGGGACCCAATTAAAAATAGAAACTTGAAGCAAATTCTGCTCTTATCCTGCATTGCTGAGCTCTATGGCATGTTCCACCCCTTTCCATATGTGGAACAACCATCCTGAACCAAGAATGCAAACTATTTGCAGAAGGGGCTGTCTTGTACTATCTTTGTATGCATCACCCTAGCATAATGTAGCTCCTGTCTTGGCTTGGGATGCTAGGGGCTAGTGTGGTACAAATAGTAATTAATTTATGCAATGCCATAAATGCGGATGGCACATAGCAGAAGAATAAGAGGTGGTCACTGCCCAGAAAGTTATCATCTAAATTAAATTAGAGTTGCTTGGCTGATCAATTTATTTGTTTATAGCTCTTCTTTTCTGTTATCTGTGGCTGTTATGAATTTGTTTCTTGCCACGGGGTGAGGATATGAGAGAGAGAACCTCTCTTGACAGATGTTCTCACTGCTTAATGTACTGCTGGAAGGCCCGCGTATACTATAGGGATAAGGATGATAGCAAGAACCCATATAGAATAGAATTGTGTGTACAAATAGCCTGTGGATTGCTTATCAACTGTGTGCTGCAGCTAATCATTTCAATGTCATGATTACTGTAATTAGACACCTAAGTTGAAGGATAGAGCTAGCTGAAAATTTTCTGACTGTTTTCCATTGGAAAATGCTGATTTGATATAATTGGAATGTTCCACAGAACCATGTCAATTCTGTCAACTTTGATGGAAACAATGCAGGTAGGCAAGCCGGAGCAGGACTGTCAGTCCATCAGGCTCTGTATGATTACCAGGCTTCTCAGCTCCCCACTACCAAGGAGCCTGAAGGATTCCAGACTACCAGGCCAGCAAGCTGGGGGTTTGGCTTGTCAGCTTGGAATTTTTTTAAAAAATTACGTTTGATTCTTCCTGTACAAAATTTTTTTCTGGAAAATGTCCATTCTGTGGGAAAAAAAATCTGACTTTTTGTTCCAATTTGGAATAAAAAACTTCTGGAAATGCAGAATTTTCCACAGGATAGACATTTCAGTTCTTCCACTGCTCTGTTTCAGGGTAATGCCTTGGCTCTCTGATTGGAGGATCTGTCTAAAGCAGATAAACTGCTTCTGCCTGAAATGATTTTCATTTCAAATGAAATTTCTTTCAAATTAAATTTATAGTGACAGATCTGAAATATTTTCTGCCAATATTTGAGTGAATAAAACTTTAGCACATTGCATGGGGCTAAATATAACTCTTTTGTTTCCATCAAAGGGTCCTCACAGGCATTAGGCATCATTTCGGTCTCACCTTAGCCTTCTTTTGAGGGTCTAAGGAAGAGTGAAGAGCATAGGTCTTGTGCTGGTCCTCTACACAGGAGTGTATTTTCCCCAGTTCTAAAACAAGTTTGATCTGATAATAAATGTTTGGGAGGCAGAAGTGAAGACAACAAGAGCAACAGCAAAAAGCTCATGTAACCAGTTGCTTTGACAGGTTTTGGACATGATTTCAATTGAACTATGAGTTAGAGCAGAATTTGTAATAAAGACACACAGTGCAAAATAAGTCTCTGGACTTTCAGCTACTTATCCAGATCTGATTTCTGTAGTGCTTGAAGTTCAACAATGTTAATGCTGACCTTAATATATGGGAACATCAGCAGAAGGAAAATTTGCCCTATAGTTGGAATGTGAGGGCACCATAAATGAATGAATATGATTGTAGGCTCCTGGGGATGGGGCAGGGGGAAAGTCTTCATTCTCTGTGTGATATGCATTACATGTCTGGGGCACAAGTTACAAAGGTATATTAATGATATAATGTAGGTGCCAAAATGTCACTATTATATATAATTTTTAAAATGTGTACTATACCTTTTCTTATGAGAAACTGCTATAATTGAAGACAGCTGTGATTCTGACTGCAATACATGAGCAATGGGACTATAGTACGTGTGTATATATCTTTCAGCTTTTGAAAACACCAAATAGTTTTGGAGGGAGAAGGGACATAGAATATTCTAAAAAGCAATCTCTTGCTCCAAAAACAGCTTTTAGGAGGCCATTTGTCAGTCTCATGCCTGTGGTTAAATTCTAAAATTCAGAATCTCATATCTGCTCCAATTTGTTATACTAGTTAACTTTTATAATATATGGAGAAGTGCTGTCTAACACCATGCTTCCATTTGGTTGCCAATCAAGTGTTAATTTTGCAAACAATTTATAAATCGCTTGCAGGATTCATTTCTTAAATTTGAGACACTTCCATCAATTTTAAAAGTACGGGTCATTCCCTGATTCGTCGTTTTAACCTTGGGTCACGTGGTTTCCCTTTTTACCTGTTTGGTTTTGTTCTCTGGAGGCCACATTTTATATTGGGTGTTTTCTCTGGGGGGTGGAGATAGATTTTTGTTTATGTCTTGACCTCACCTGTTTTTATCCCTCTCCCCAACCCTTCTTTGTGCCTGCTATCTTTTTCTTTTGTTGATTCTTTCCCATTCCTCACTTCCACTTGTGTTTTTCCTCATAGTCTCAGTATTTGTCATTCTCTCCTGTACTCTGTTTTTCACCTCACCACAATTGGACACTCTTCATTTACCTCAATTACCATGCCAACTTTCCTCTTCTCTCCAGCCCATTGACTACTTCCCCATTCTGGGCTTCTAGCATTAGACATTAGGGCTGGCATCTTCCAAGGAGCCGAAGGGAGTCTGATACTCAGCTCTCATTTGAAATTAAGTAGGAGTTGGATGGCAACTCCTCTTGGCCTCTGAGTAATGCCAGTAAAGATTTTTGCTGAACTGCTACCTCTTGGCAATGATACAAGTCAATGATACAATATTGGTGTAAGCGTAAGGATAACCAGTGTTCTAGTTTCTAAGATAAAGACCTTGTCTACAATGGGGATTTATCCAAATTCTAGCAGTTAGTGGCCATCCATAGTGAACCTGCTCCAGCACAAACTTCAAGTTTAGACTAGGAAAGGATTGATTTCAGCAGTGGGGCTTAGAAACTACTGTAAGCTCCAATGGTGCAAATTGCAGCTTTCCTTGTCCACGTTTGGGATGAAATCCTGGCCCCATTGAAGTCGGTGACAAAACTCCCATTGACTTCACTGGGCAGAATTTTAACCTTGGACTTTGCATTGGCATTGCTACAGCAGTGACTGCTGGAACTGGGGCCAAATCCCCACTGGAGATGAGGCCTCACCAATCGAGATCTCTGATGAAGCCCCCATCATGCTGTCCCATAGGATAAAAACCAGGTATTCTGGAATGATGCCTGTGCGCTGAGCGTGTGATGCCGTAGTCTTCACTGAATCCTGAGTTTGCTAAAATAACAGACTCATTTGGGAAATTAGGTAACTTAATCAATGATGATTTTTTCCAGACTCCGAAGCTGGTTAGAGGAAGCGGGCTGAACAGTGAGCTAAAGTTTCCCCCTGCATGCAGAGGGAATTGCATGTTTATGTTCATTTTTACTGCCCTCTCCTTTCTTGAGTTCACAAAAAATAACTGGGATCAAAACCAAGGCAGAGGAGTTATTAGAAAACTGGTGACTTTTTTAAGAAGTGCATTTTTTAGGTATGTTTTGTCATGACAAAGGTTCTTCTGATGGATTATTGTCACATTGTGTCTGAAGAATGCGACTACTTATTACAATTTATTACTACGAAGGGGAAAATGTTTATTGGTTTGGACATATTGAGTCTGAGTCTCCTCTAACTCCCAAATTACAAAAGTTAATTTAACTCCAGTGCAGTCATTGGTTCTATAGTGGAATAGCTCTAATGTATTGGTGAGAGAAGAATCAAGCCTGTCATATTTATCGCATGTGAAATGAATGAACTAGATGTGAAATTATTTCCCTCATGCTTTGGGACATAATCCAGCCTCTAACTGAGGGAGTTCTGACATTTCCCAAGGGGCAGGCTATTCCACCTTTGGTTTTCTTGCACCTTCCTCTGAAGCACTGGGCACTAGCTTCATGAAGCTTTTCTTCAGGTTAATGGCATGTAAACCAGTTGTTGTTCACAGTCAGCCAGTTTGTTAGCACAAGTACCTTTTTTTGTATACAGAAAAGTGTACTTGATTTTTTTTTTTTCCAGCTGCACTTTAGGAGCTGCTCTTTGAAGACATCCCACTGTTCTAAATTGGCTCTTGACACAAGAAAGGTCAGACCAGATGATCTGATAATCTCCTCTGACCTTAAAATCTATGAAAGGGGAGCTGGCTCTCTTCCGGGGGTGGGTGGGTGAAACATATTTGACCGTTTTGTGCATGTCAGTCATAATTTTTTTTTCACTTAGGAAAATTATCTCCTGTTAGGAAAGTTATCTTCTATGCCATTTTCAGGCAGCTGATTGTTATGTAATTTTCCTTAATGCACACAAGGAAAACAATATTCCTACCAATGGGAGTCCATCTTTATTGCCATGGTTTCCTGCCTAAACTGGGAATCTGGAACAGGGAAGTGGTTGTAGCAAGAAAATAAGGATCTGAAGGGAACATATAGAGTCAGGGCTCTGTACATGAACACTGATTTCAAAATTTCCCCCCTCAAATTCTGTAAAATTAAAACTGGCCCCAGGCTGCTTTAACATCTGAGATAATTTACACATTATGGGCCCAATCCTGCTCTCATTGAAGTTGATGATATTTTGCCATGGACTTCAGAGGAAGGAATACTGAACCCAGTATTCAGATATTGATACCCTTCGTGAGCTAATTCTCTACAGCTGAATTGGTTTTCAAGCATTCTCTCTAAAACGGGCACAAATAGGTTTCACGTCAACTTCAGTGACTCTCAAATTCTTTGCTTTCTCCCCCATATATTTAATGAGTTGAATGCAAGAAAAATTCTAGTGTCTGACTCTGACATTAAGTATCTTTACATTCCTCTTTACATGGATTATAGAATCTTATTACAAAAAATCTGGTAATTTTTGTAAGATTCTTCATGAAGACTGTGAGCCTCAGATTTAATCATTAGGAAGAGAAGAGAAATCTGGTTTTAAAAAAAGAACCAAGCCTTTGGCCAAGACTCAAACTGATCTGAAAGTAAGCCTGTTGTTTGACGCCCCCTCGCTTCCTCCCTCCCACCCGAACCACAATGTCACCAGATACTGTGGGGATCAGATATTACAGAGACGAAGGCCACAGAAGTATCTGAATGTAGGTCTTACTTCAAGGCGCTGCTCCTAGGGGGAGACAAGTGTGTCTGGAATGTCTTGTACGTCCCACTCCCCAGGTTCTCTCCTATGGGGAAGCCACATGTCCTGGGGTCTCTTGTTTGTGAGGGGATGCTCCCAGTGTTGGCCCTTTCTTTAAGGAGGTGGCTGGTCCCACTTCAGTCTCATCCTCAGTGGTTGACCACTAGAGCAGCTTCTCCCAAAATGATACGTTAGGAGGCACTGCTGGATTTATAAAATGTTTGTGCATAAAATCTCTCTTCCCGCCCCGCAATGAGTACTTTGGGATTTGATCAGCCTGTTGGCCACTCTGCAGCAGCAGTAGTATGCAACCCCCCCAGAGTGCCCTGATATTTTAACAGCAGACAGAGTAGTTGACCCAGTGGAGCATTTACTTTGTGTAGTTGCATGGTAATGGTCTGCACCTGAAAGAGTCCAACAGTAGACAGCAGATGAGGCTGCTCTGAGAAAGTAACACAGTAGAAAGGGTGGGGCGGGAATGTGCAAGGTCTACAACTTTTTAGATTAGTATCCATATTTTTGGATCAATCCTTTAGCCCTTCTCTCATTCTTAATGCAAGCTATCTTTTGAACAGGTATTTCTGTCTTCTGGGAAAATATCCATTGCTCATCCTGTCATGGCTGGATTCTAAACCATGCATCATTGTTGCATTGCTTGGGAGTACGAGTGGCGCAGGATATTAAAATCTGTTTATAAATATGCTCATAACTGTAGCACAATTGCCCCCAAAAGCAGGAACTTATCAAATATCGGGAAGGGAGGAGCACTACTTTGCAGCAGATGATGCTGAGGCAACAACTCACATCATACACAGTGTGAGACTCTTCCCTTGTCTTTAATGAGTGCTGGGGTCTGGCCCTGTGTATCCAGGCATTTAGGTTCTGCTTATCACTGTGGTATCTGAGTGCCTATGGCATGCTGACAATCAAAGTCTTATAAAAGGACCTAGATAAGTTCATGGAGGATAGGTCCATCAGTGGCTATTAGCCAGGATAGGCAGGGATGGTGTCCCGTGTGTTTTTTTGCCTGAAGCTGGGAATGGGCAACAGGGGATGGATCACTGGATGATTACCTGTTCTGTTCATTCCCTCTGGGGCACCTGGCATTGGCCAATGTCGGAAGACAGGATACTGGGCAAGATGGGCCTTTGGTCTGACCCACTATGGCTGTTCTTATGTTCTTCTGAGTACAGTACTTGATCAAATTCACTGGGATGGTCAACAAAACTGTACCCATGTTTGAAATGTTCAGTTTGGCAACTGTCCTCTGTAAGATAAAAGCAATCTGCAGCCTACCATGGACATTTTTTTAAACTAAATATCGCACAGCTGAAAAGCCCAGAGTGCCCCACATAAACCAAATGAGGAGAAAAGAGGAAAAAACACAGAGAAGTAAATCCATTCTTTGAGTAGAGGGCCCTAGGTGTCCAATCCTCCATGCAGCCTTGTGTACAAGCTGCTTAAGTGAAGTGCTCCAGGAACTTTCCAGGGGTTCTGTTGCTGAGGAAACCTTTTCTTTTAACTGAATGTACTGGGAATAGGTAGCTTTATATCGCCTGTCTCTGAGGCAGTTTTGGCAGCAAAGGGGAACAGGAAACCCCTAAGAAGCCATTTTGAAGTTTTACATATCCATGTTTTTCTCTAACACAAACAAACAATAAGCAAGAAAATCCAAAGCCTATTTTAAAGCAGCATTATGGTAGGGAATGCCCACGGGTAGAGGTGAGGCAATTCAGTATTGAAGTTGCAAAGCGAACCAGTCAAATCAGGAAATGCAAAAATTACCACCTCTGTGTCAGAGACAAGGAATGTTAGGGCCGCTGGATGTGGGCTACCCTGCCCCACCCCGTAGGCACTGGTCTATGTCAGTATGTCTACTCAGCATTTTGAACTGAACATGAGTGAGCCTCCTCTTCTGGGTCGACAGACTTGGGCTAGCAGGGCTCATGCTACTACTCTAAAAACAGTTGTGTAGTCAGTGCTTTGAAGTTGCACCTGGGGCTTTGAAGCCCACCACAGTCCCTTTACTTCAGTGCCATGAGCTGCAACTTTGACGTGTTGTCCATACAGCTATTTTTAGCGTACTAGCATGAGCCCTGCTAGCCCAAGTCTGTCTACCCTGTCTGGGAGGCTCACTCTAAAATGCTGTGTAGACTTACCCCATGAGAACAGCATGGAGGGCTCTTGAGTGGTTCATAGTGCTGTCCAGGTGTAATCCATGCCAAAGTAGTGTGGCTCTTTGTCCCCCACTAATGCCTAGACAGCTTAAAGAAACTTGAGTCTATTACTGCTTGCTAATGGCCATGCTCATTTAACTCAGATAAGCTCATGCTTTCAGCTCTGGAGGTCCATTCCTTGTAGATGTCTCAGTTGGGATGTTGTCAAACAGGAACCCTTACATAACCATTTTTCCTGCTGCCCTGCCATCCAATCCCTATGTGAGACTTAAGTATTGTAGTGGGCCTTGTGTTGGCATTCCATGCCATGGGTGAATCTCCCCGTGAGAATGTAGGTTGGGTATTCCACAGGGAAGGAGGCCTGGGTATGTAGACAATGACACAGGAGTCTGGTGAAGTTCTGCCTTATTCTAGGCCAATATTCTGTTTGCAGTTGTCAACCGAGTAAATCCAGGGTAACTTCATAGCCCAAAGTGACACATCTGTTACAGAAAGCAAAGTTGATCCCAAGTGGGCAGTCTGGATGCTATGTGATGAATGAGTCAGTTGGGATGTACAATGTGGATTTTTTCCTCTCTTCCTGTCCACTTGAAGGATCTTGTGATGGTGGTTAGGCTCCTGGTCAGTCTTCTGGATTTTATTCTTCGACCCTAATCTACTTGACTGAGTGCTTTTTTTCTACTGTTAATGCTTTGCCCTGTACTTCGTGAGCTGCATTATCCTGAAAGACTGTAGCTTCTTTCTGGGTTATGAATGGAAAGGGGCTGCTGATGCAGCCAAGTCCCATCTTACTGATGGCCTCTAACATTCGTACTAAAGCCTCCAAATGGCTTAATAGATCAGGAGAGCGTCAGGCCTTTTTTCCATAACTCAGGGCTGGCGTGCTCCCCAACAGCTCTCTAGTGTAACAGGTGTTCTCCTTTGGCTCACTTGCTTTCATCGCTTCATTGTAAAGTGCAGTGAAGAACTGGAAATGTCCCAAACTGAGTATACCCAGTATCCTTAGGTTTTCTCCAAATTAAATACTTCATTTCATCCTCCTATTGTGCACTTAAACTGCTTACTATTATAGGGTTCCTTTGTTATCTTCTCTTATCTCCTGTCATATCTAGTGCTAGTAGCCCAGACTGAGCTACCAATGGTGCCAAACCAAAAAAACATCCAGAGGTCTCCAGTTCTGTGTGGCTGCAGCAGATGTAGATGAAATGTGTGTGGATATTTGAGATTACTTATTTATTTAAGCATAAGCTTTCGTGAGCTACAGCTCACTTCATTGGATGCATACTGTGGAAAGTACAGAAGACGTTTTTATACACACAAACCATGAAAAAATGGGTGTTTATCACTACAAAAGGTTTTCTCTCCCCCCACTCCACTCTCCTGCTGGTAATAGCTTATCTAAAGTGACCACTCTCCTTACAATGTTTATGATAATCAAGGTGAGCCATTTCCAGCACAGGGTTTCTCCCCCTCCAACACCCCCCCCCCCAAAAAAAAAAACCACTCTCCTGTTGGTAATAGCTTATCTAAAGTGATCACTCTCCTTACAATGTGTATGATAATCAAGGTGAGCCATTTCCAGCACAAATCCAGGTTTTCTCCCCCCCCCCCCCCCCCCCAACACACACACAAACCCACTCTCCTGTTGGTAATAGCTTATCTAAAGTGATGACTCCCCTTACAATGTGTATGATAATCAAGGTGGGTCATTTCCACCACAAATCCAGGGTTTAACAAGAACGTCTGAGGGGAGGGGGGGTAGGAAAAAACAAGGGTTGTTGAGTAACGGCTGTTACTCTGAAACCTGTTATTTATTTAGTAGCTCAGAACTGCAATGACTATTCGTGCCTCTGACTGTTATCCATCATCTCATCTGTTGCCCTAGGCAAAGATGCCCTAAGCTTGCTACTAATTTTAGAGTGTGTTCAGTTTTGTCTCTAGTTTGGTATCATTACCCATTTCGTTAATTCATTGTGACTAACAGGTAACAATCACAAGAAGCTGAAGTTTAGTTTCTGCTGTGGGTGGCATCATGCAAGGCTTGAAGTGTCAGCTAAGAATTCATTTTCCAGTTATTGCATTCATAATTACACCTGGCTGCAAGAACCTAGGACTCAGAATTATCTCCTAGTTTGCATTTGCTATTCTATAACTTTCTGAGTTGCTTTAAAACTTGCTGCTTTTGGTTAGATCACATGATCTTTCCTTTCTGAGAGGAATGTCCTCTGATGCTTTGCCAGCTGGTATCTCTGTTAGCATCCTGTGATATTCTTTTGATAAATGTTGGGGAATTTCATTTTATTGCGGGAAGTCCTAGAGTGGTGCGTTGGGTTCTGCCCCCAGAAGGGGGTGGGAGGCCGTGATGGTGTTGCAGAATGAACCTTCTTCACACACACCCCACTCACACTCACTCCTGCCCAACAGGGATGGGCCCAGTTCCCCACTCTGGGTGGTGTTACCTGGCGAACAGGATTGCAGCACTATTCAGGTTTGGCCCAGCAACTTCTCTGTCATGATGCAGGGCTGACTGGGCCAAGTTTGAGTGAGTGGCATTGTGACCCTGTGCACTACGTCACGATGCCTGAAGTGGGGAGCCAGCCCCAGGGGACAGGAGCTGAAGGACCCACCACTGTGGGGGACATTTTTCATGTTTATAGGGGGTTTTGTCTTGTTTTGCATTTGCAAAAAAACAAACCAAAAACCCCACAGTGCTCTGTCTGTCCTTCTTGTTTTGGTTTTTAAATTCCATACCAGTTTGAAATGTGGAAAGAGATGTTAGACTGATTAATCGTACCCAGAGTTTGATGTTCCGGAACAATTTTAACTCCACTGCTATCTGTATTTGCAGAACCCAAAGCAGTGGTAACTTAAGTGTTTCACTCCAGGAGGTGTCAGGAATAAATGAACGGGAACACGGCAACTTCCATCTGATGAAAGATTAATACAAGTATGTGTGCTTTTATCTAAAACTACAGTTTATTAGATATTAAGCACACACCGACATAAGCAATAGGTTCAGGACATCCCAGATGTAGTTACCCACAGTTTGATATGGTTTTGAGTAATCATCGGTCGGACTTCCAAGGGCCCTCTTTCTGTCCCGCTGATGGGGCGTTGAGATGTAAGCTCCTTTCCCAAAGAAAAGCTCCCTTGGACTGTGCTGAGGTATTTACTTTTACCTAATCTTTTATAGGTGATGTGTTATAAAACTGGCATATTGGAACTGGTTTGGGATAACCTGCTTCACTCACTCATAACTTCACCACTCAAGAGTAATGCAGCCATCCCAAACTAACGCTGATTAAACTCTCATGGTGTGATATAAATCGCTTCGTATGTTTTTACGAATATACACAGTCCCTGCACTTACAATGGGAAGATTCTAGCATTTTGAAAGATTTTAGCCGTTCCTGAAATTGGCAGACAGTTCTGCTGGACCTGGTAGAATCTTTCAGAATGGTTCCAAGTTTTCACCCAGGAGTATGTGCAGTGATGAGCTGCCAAAATCTTAACAACTGGTTGTCACCTCACCCCACAAGGGGGTCGTGCCCGCCCCCAGACCCTTGCCCCATCCACCCCCCGCCCCTGTCCCCTGACTGCCCCCAGAACCGGGCAGGAGGGTCTCGTGGGCTACCACAGTGGGTGCCCACCCCACCCCTAAGAGCCAGAGGGACCTGCCAGTGGGCGAGGTGGGGAGCCCTGGCGGTGCTTACCTGTGGCGGCTCCTGGGAAGCATCAGGCAGGTCCCTCTGGCTCCTAGGGTCGGGGGAGCGTAGCTGGGGGGGAGCAGCCGCTCCCCTCACTGATCACATCAAAAGTGGCGCCTTAGGCACCAACTCCGTGGGTGCTCCAAGGCTGGAGGCCCCATGGGGAGAATTTGGTGGGTGCAGAGCCCCCACTGGCAGCTCTCTGCCCCGCTCCGCCTCCTCCCCTGAACGCGCCACCCTGCTCTGCTTCTCCGCCCCCCCTCCCCACTTCCCCACGAATCAGCTGTTTGTGCAGGAAGCCGGGGGGATGAGGGGCTGAGAAGCAGGCAGCGGCTTTGCGCTCAGGCCCAGGGAGGCAGAGGTGGAGGTGAGGGGAGCTGCCGGTGGGTGCTCTGCACCCACCAAATTTTCCCCGTGGCTGCTCCAACCCCAGAGCACCCAGGGAGTCGGCACCTAAGGCGCCACTTTTGGCTAGTTGTTAAATTTAGAAGCTCTTTTAGAAAGCGGTTCTAAAAGGGCTTCTAAATTTTACAACCGGTTTCAGCAGCAAACCGGTGCGAACCAGCTCCAGCTCACCACTGAGTATGTGTGAAATGGGTATAATGACATTTCATGAGAATAATAGTGTGCAGACATCAATTTATTTGCTCAAGAAAAGCTTTCCACTACACAATCTCTTACTACTTAATTATACATAAGTATACTATTACTTTGCCCTTGCATATCCTATCCCCTTTCATGCAAACTTCTGAAAGTGATTTCAAATGAAGCATTATTATCCTCACTTTCCAGACAGGGAAGCTAAGGCATTTTAGTGGCTTGTGTGAGTTGGTGACAGCATTGGAGAAAATCAGTCCCCCTGATCTAACCGTTGGATATACTCTCCTTTAACAATGCCTAATGGTGCGGATGTGTTACCTTATGAAAAATTAATCCCTTATCTTAAAAAAAAGTATTACTAATGTATACCTAATGTAGTACGGGGTATTATTATGTAGTATGGGTTATTTATGCTCTTCGTTACAGACTAGTGGGTTTCTTTACTGATTAATTTTTTTTTTTTTACTAGTTTACCATGATTTTTCTAAATGCGTCTCTTCAGCACAAAACAAACATTTGCATACTGTTGCACATGGGCTCTGATTCTCTGGTCAATTACAGCCATTTCCCATGGCTGTAGTTTCGCTGAAATCAATGGAATTATTTCCAAATTCCAACTCTGATAGGAGAACCAAGCCAGTTATCTGTATTGCTGTTAAAATGCAGTACATTAGTGCCCCTTTTAATCTGTGCCATTTCAAGAATTGAGGCAGTAAATGGCAACATCTTACCATTGAAAATATGGAGGATATCTGATTATTATTAAGCTTTTGTGGCTGATGAGCCATAAGTCATATTATGAAAAATATATTATCTGGAAATCATGCTCCTGAATATTTGATTTTACTGGCAATGTGCTGCAAAAGAATTTAATCTTTAATCAAGTATATTATGCAACATACTCTTAGTTGTAATATATTCAGTAGTAGGGATGAGGGAGTGGTGCAGTATAGGAACTTCCTGGATGCCAGCAGAGAACAATAATTGGTTATTCAGTAAAATCAAACAGCGCAGCTCAAATTTTGTATGTTTTATATACTGCTCCTCTCCCCTCCCACCCCCAAAGTATGACGACGTAGCAGAAGTCATATCTCCACACAGCATGCAGCACTGCTTTCGTAGTGTGGAGAAATCTCTACTCCGTGGAGTACAGAAGAAAACAGCAGTATGAAGGAAAGAGTGGGTCAAATGAATGCCTCAAAGCTTTTAGCTTTTCCTTAAATGGCTTTTTTTTTTGTTTGCTTTTACATGGGGAATATAAGTTCTCATTTCACTTTTCCCTTGCTAATGGTGGCAAAGTACTGTGAATGAAAGAGAAGCTCCAGCCAAGATTAGTTTTGGGTGGCATCATTATTCAGGTCCTCCAGAGATTTTGCCAAAGACCTCCAAGAAATTTTTTAAAAAAGGGGCGGGGGGCCTGATATTTCTAATGCAGAAAATGGGGGCAAGGGAGGGCAACCATTAAAACATTGATGGGTCTTCATAAATTATGAAGAAAAACAAAATGAAAGGTTTAAAAAGGCCCTACTACACTTCCTATTCCCCACCCCCCCAGCTTCTAGTTCAGAATTATTCCTTACTTGACATTCATAGCTTTAAAAGTGAGCAGGGACCACTCGGATCTAGTCTGACTTCCTACGTAACGGAGACCATAGAATTTCACCCAGTAATTCCTGCATCAAGCCCACAACTCTGAACTTAAATGTTTTCTAGTGACTTGTGAATTTTTAAACTGCCCTTCGCATAGTGTCTTTCAATGCTTTCTTTGAAAATGGTGAGCCTCCATACTCTGAGGTTAATGGAGTTACTCATTCATGCAAGTGAGATCAGAATCAGGCCCCAAGTCTTATAAATTTGCCTCTTCCCTGGTACATTCTCTACTTGAGTTTTATTATGTAAAGTCTCCTGTCATTCTAGCTCCTTCTTTATTTTGATCTCTCTTTTGTATATTATACATTGTCTTTCCCTGGTAATTCTGTTGCACTCTAATTATATCACTTTTAAAGATTCATGGAGAAAGAATTAATTAAATGGACACTATCAAGTCCCTTTTTTATAGCTCCTTTTATTGTTTTTGTAAATATATCTGGTTTCAAAAGGAGAAATGCTGGGATGAAAACCCAGGGAAGCATTAGAGAATAGGTTTGTACAAGCTATTCACCAAAGACACCTGAAACTTTCAACTCTTTCCATGTGGAGAAGGTCGGGGGCGCTACTGATCTCCCACACTCTTAGTGAGCGCTGTTCAAAGGGCTCAGTGCTTCACAGGAAGCCAATTGAGTGACTCTTTAAGCATAGATCTAGGATTTGTTCCTCTTGAGCACAAAGAAAAAGCATCCTTTAATCGAATAGAAGCAGGATTAGACCTTAATACCCAAAACAAAAATGGATCTTTTAGTGATTTTTTTTTTTGGGTGGTAATTTGTTGGGTTAAAGCATGTCTATGAATATCCTGACATTAAACAGATACACTTTCGGGAGCTAACTAAGCCTTGATTGAAGTGCCCTGGAGTTGGATAAGACTCTGCCTAATGATAGTGGTGTTTTGAAATACTTATTTCTCACATGTACAGCCCTCAGCATCATGTGTCTATTGCAGGGAGATCTGGGTTCATTTCTCTTATTATGCAGCCCAGCGAGATGCATACATGTCATGTGGTAAGGCATAACCTGATGCAACCCAGTGCAATGCAGAAATATAAAGCAATCAGACTTTCCTATGCAGGCCAAAAAGGCCTTCAGGCATCTATGGCAGATGTTATCCCCTGATTTTCTGGCCTTATTTTCACGATGGAATTACATGAAATCTGCTTTGCTGCTCTGTTGCCTTTTAGACTAGTTGAGTGAGCTGGCTCTTCAAACAAAGCGTTGATGCAGCAAATAAGGTTATTCAGGCAGGCTGTGCTGTGTATAATACAGGAGCCCTACTGAAAAAGGTTAAGCTTTCTAGCTACATTCAGACGTGCAAAGGCAAATGGGGACACCATGTAGTCTAGCGCAAATAGTGCAAAGTATCAGATGTTAGCAGACTCCTGGGGTCTAACTTGGACTCTGACTCACGGAGTGGCTTTGAGTGAATCACTTTTCCTTGTGACATCTTTCTCAGCTCAACCACACAATGGGCAGAACTTCACTGGAAAAAAACCAGATGCTGCCTCTGAATTACCCTCTTTTCAGTAAATAAACCAGCATGTATCTTTTTATGGAAGGATCCAGAGTTTACAATACAAATACCACCTGAAATGTCAGGACAGTCTTAGCCTGGAGGAAAGACAAATCACTGTACTTAAATATAATGGATATTTTAATAGGGAGAGGAAAAGAGATTTTCTTAAAGAAATCCACAAGTAAAGAAATAAAAATGGGCCATGTCTTCAGCTGGCATAAATCAACATAGCTTCATTAAAATTAAGTTATACTAGCTGAGGGTCTGGCTCAGGAACTTCAGTAAAAATGAAACGTGAAGTCTTTTGCAATAACAATATAGCTACAGTGTGCATATGTACAAAATGACTGCAAACGTGTGACACATTGTAAAACGCGTTGTTATAAATGTTGTAGATATGTACCAAATATTGTTGGGGGAGCCTAGCTTTGAACTTTCATGAGACCCTGTTGTGATGAGATATCATTGTCTCCATATACAGAGATGATCATTTGAAAAAGTATGCTTTTGTCATCACTCCCATAACAGCTGCATCTGAAATACCACAATGTTTCCCTATACACGGATGGTAAACATTGACAGTTTCTCCACATTAAGAAAAGACTACCATTATTGTTAATACTGGATGAGGGCCTACAATTAAGGGAAAAGGCAGCAATTCTTAAGATTTTAATATTCTAAGTATGGGGAAATAAGTGCACTTATCTCAGACAACATTGTTGGTTACCTGATATCGTGATGACTCAATTATCCTATCATCACATAAATTCCCTCTACAGATTGTTGGCTCTTCTTTGTGCTTTTTGAATACCTTTTCTAAACACCACTGAGCATGATACTGCACGGAGCAGTCATTCAGATTGTAGATGTTGTGACCAGATCCTCAGCTGGTGTAAACTGGCATAGTTCTGTTAAAATCAGTGGAGCTATGCCAATTTTTTTAGCACAAGCAAGGTTGTTTCAGGTAACTAATTAGGACCATGGGCAATGTACCGCCGCCTCCTGCCCCCATCTTACGGTGCAGATGGGTGAAATTCAGTCCACTTGTTGGTTTATTTGTTTTTATTCAGTACTCAGCTTGATAAGAACCTAGACAAAAAGATAGATGGTAATAAAAGGCATTTTGAATTAACACAAAGTGTTTAAATCTGGGCCTAGATTTGAGAATAGATATTGGGTTGAACACTGACCAGGCATTCCTGTAAACTGTCCACAGAGTAAGATGCATTTATCTGGAAGAAAAGTAGCTGTTTTTATGTCATGTAGAGAGCCATTCTCCCAAAGCAGTATGCATCACACAGTCCATGTTTTTTGCTTGTTGTTCTTCAGATAAGGGATGTTTTTAGGTTTCTGCAAAATTTAGATCAGAAACTTGCAGGCCTTACTCAGCCGAGTTTCAGAGTAACAGCCGTGTTAGTCTGTATTCGCAAAAAGAAAAGGAGTACTTGTGGCACCTTAGAGACTAACCAATTTATTTGAGCATAAGCTTTAAATAAATTGGTTAGTCTCTAAGGTGCCACAAGTACTCCTTTTCTTTTTACTCAACCGAAACGCCTAATGACCTCAATTTCCCTAGGAAAAGAGACGCTGAAGGAATGGAATCTTCTTCACAAAGGAAATGAAGTTGAGTTTTCATTCCAAATCAGAGATGGAGGTTGAAATACAAAAAAATTCACAGAACAAACAATTCTGAAAAGATTTGAATCAAAATATTGAAACATAAAACAGATATTCCTGATCAAAACAATTCTCCATTTCAAAATGACATTGTTTTGAAATTACAGTGATACAGCTAATGATAATTCTTAGTTTGGATTCAACAATTTGAAATACTTTTTTAAATATCTCCTCCTCAGAAAACTCAATTTCAACTTTTTTTTTTTTGGACATTTTCACACAGGAATCTACTTTTTGACAAAAGCACATTCTTTAATACAAAAATTTGTCAAGAAAATTTTCAGTCAGCTCTATCCATGAGTAATGACAGTAGGATTGGGGCCTTCAGCACCAGTTCATAAAGGGACATATGCACGTAACTTTGAACACATGTGTAGTCCATTAGCTTAAAGATCTTTTGTCCTAAAACTCTGATTCATACCCTGATGTTTTGTTGCAATACCATGACATTGGAGTTGCATTACATGGAGTAAATGAAGTTGCGTGGTGTTACATTAGTCTGAATTTGATGTTTAATTCTAATTTTTATTAAGATTGAACAACATTTGATTTCTCTTCCCTCCCATCCCTCTGCCCCCTAAGAAGCCTACCTAGGACCAGGAGATAACCATCTTAGGGTTGTCATCAGAGTAAGTTAATTTGGTGCATTTTTTTTCTCCCTTGAAGACGGATTAATTTTGTCCATTTTCTTCTCCTGTTGTAAGTCTTGTCATATGAAAACAAATATATTATAAAGGGGAACGTTAGACATAATAATTCTCTGATAACTCATTTTTGTGACAGAGTGGAATGAAACCAGGCAATGGTGCAAATTTATCACAATCTTGTGACAATCTTAATAGTGTGATCTCATGCTTTTCTTTAAGACTTCTAGCCACATTGCTTTGTTTTAATTCCAACCATTGATTAAAGCAATCCTCTTCCTTAAGGGAATTGTAGAAGTCCTCATAGATCATCAGTTCCAGTTACAGGGACAGACAGTAGACTGGCTTTAGTATTTTCTTCCTTCTAATTTAAACACATTTAAGATTTAAGGGTTTATTTATTTGTTATAAGAAAAGGGACACCCAATCAAGAAATTCCCTTTTGAAAGAGGATATTGTCACCAGTAGGGAAGTAATCATTTTTCAGGACTTCTTGAGTGATAAAGTTAAGTTAATATCACTAGAGAAAAGGACCTCACATTTATGAAACTTCAGAATGCCTTATATTTATTCCTGAAACCCTTTTAACAGGATATTAGTATAAAATATTATTTTTGCTTTTCAGTAGTGAAGAGTAAAATAATAGATCTCTTACTTTCAGGAAAATTTAATTGCCATCAGTACTCTTTCCTATATAATATTACACAGATTTTCTTTCTACTCTTCAAATGAAATTCTGGACTCACTGAAGTCAATGGGAGTTTTGCCACTGACTTCAATGAGTCCAGGATTTCACCCATCATACACTGCACTTTCATGCTAAAGTTGGATGGAACATCATGATAGTACTGATGAATCAGACTCTGGTGTTGCTGAGCAAGAACTTCAACCCAAATTCAAGAAAAAACTCTCACTATGTATGCGTTCTGGAATTAGTGTCCTTCTTAAAAAACTGATTCTTCCTGAAATATTTGAGGGAAAATTCTGCTTGTGCAGGTACACTGATGTTAGGCCCTACATAAAAGCCTAAGACAGATAGAAATAGATAGACAGTTTAAGCATCTATTTTGATTTTTATTATAAGGAACATTTGGCTTTTATAATTTCTTATGTATGCAGTAGTTCCTCCAGTGAACTTCGGGTTAATCTTGCTTCTAAATTTTTTATTTATTTATATATCTATATCTATCTTATAAATGTTGCTTATAAAGCCCTAAGTGGGCCTGGTACCTGCTTATATGAGACATCTCCTCTTGACCTGGGAAATCCACACATTTGTTGTCATTTGAAATGCTTGAACTGGAACCCCCTCACTAAGAGAATGGAGGGAGTTGCCTGCAGGCAAATTCTGAGAGAAGCTCACAACTTTTGGAAGGAATTCCAACCTTTTGTCCAAAATGGCCAGAATTGTTAACCTTTAGGGTATGTTGCCAAGGCTCATCTTCTCTTCTGGGTTAAGAGGAAATAAGGCATAGCATTTGTTGTGGTGAGTTTGATTTTTAGCTTTATTCTCTGTTTTTTGGAGGAGGCCGCTGGGTTTTTGTTGTAGCAACCAGGCAAGGTACTAACAAACTTCAACAGGACTTTATTTTTAAAGTGGAAACCTCTTTACCAAACTGCTGCTGCACCCTTGGTAGCTCTCACTCAGCTTCCTTAACTCCCCGCACCTCCTTCGTTTCCTGTGCTTTCAGACTCCCAACAGCCAGTGCTCCCAGTTCTAATAATTACAAGCAGCATCTAAACACCACATTTTGGTTTCCAGGCTTATATTCCAGTTCATAATTGAAAGAGAGTAGTCTTGCAGATCATCTAGCAATACGATATCCTTCTCTTCCCAGTCCTTTTGTGGTGAGCAACGTCGTCAAAGGGCTGTGGTCTTGTGCGCAACTTGAACGTGCGGCCCCACAGGTAAGTTCTCCATTTTTCACTAGCCCAGACACAAGCAAGTGCTTCTTTTTCAACTGCAGAATATTTTCTCTCAGCATTACTTAGTGTCCTTGAAGCAAATGCAGCAGTCCTCTCTGTGTTGTCTGAAGTTGTGTGAGGACAGCCCCAAGTCCATAATCAGAAGCATCAGTAGTTACAATTGTGGGCAATGCAGGACTGAATAGTGCAAGTACTGGACTATGTACAATCAAGTCTTTCACCATTTTGAAACTAGCTTGTGCATCCATTGTCCACAATAAGGTTGAACTTCTCCATAGTAATTCTTGTAACAGTTCAATGACAGAAGCATAATTGCGAATGAATTTTGCATACCAGGAGGTAAGACCCAAGAAGGAACATAAGGTTTGCAAATCTGTTGGAGGAGGAGCATTTGAAATTACCAGGATATGATCTGGATCAGGTCTTAGTCCAGCCTGTGAAATTGTATGCCCCAGAAAGGAGAGTTCAGTTTGTCTACATTTGCATTTGGACCTATTGAGCTTGAGGCCTGCTTTGCTGATGCAGTTTAGTACAGACTGCAGGTTATTGTCATGCTCCTCAGAAGTATTTCCACTGAACTCCAGGTTGATTCTTCAGAATCAATTACATCATTTTTTGGAAGGCATTTGGGGCAGATGTGAGACCTTATGGAACATGTTAAAATGAAATAGTCCCTCATGTGTAATAAATGCTGTGAGGTCTCTGCTATCTTCATACAACATAACCTGGTAGTATGTGCTCTGCAAATCAAGAGTAGAAAACAACTGCTCCATGGAGTTCTGTAAATACTACTTCTAGGTGAGGAAGAGGATGGATGTCAATCACAATAGCTTTATTTGGCTCCCTTAAGTCCACTCAAAGGTGAATGCCTCCACCCTTCTTCTGCATCACTACTATAGGTGAAACCCATTCCGAGGAGTCAATCTCCTCAATAATGTCCTTTTGAACAAGTTTTCTAAGTTCCTCTGAAACAGCTTCCCTGACTGAAAATGCCGCCGTAACTTCTGTCGTACAGGCATCACATTATTCCATATTTTAACTTTATGCAGAAACCCATAAGCACAGCCGAGTTTCTCCTCAACCTGGTGTTGGGTCCCAGCTGAAACTGGTGTGTGTACCGCAAAAGTGCTTTGCTGAGGAAGATCAATTTGTCCATTAACTACCCTGAGATTTAAAGCGTCCAATAAATCTCTGCCAAGGATAGAATTGCCTTTGTGGACAATGTAGAACTCTGTAGTTTCACAGCAATCACCAAAAGTAACTATTGCTGGCAGGCAGCCATGTACTGGAATATGGTCTTTCAAATAGCACACCAAGTGAAGTTTGGGTTCAGTAAGAGGCACATCTTTAAAGTAATGCAAATAGATGGAATCAGGTAGTATAGATACTGCTGACCCAGTGTCCAACATTAGCTGAATAGAGTGTGATTTTCCTGAGGGTATGGTGGAAACATTTACAGTGCACTTTATTTGTTCTGGAATATGTGCAGTAGTGATTTTGTCCACGCTCAGCTCAGTAACATCTGGTATTGTAACTGCATGTACCTGTTGATTGAACTGGCTGCTGCAACATACTTTAGCAAAATGCCCAATCATTTTGCAATGATTGCACTGAGCTACTTGTGCCGGACATCCTGTGTAGCTTGCAAGGTGTTGTGGGGATCCACAGCGAAAGCATGCTTTTACTGTATTTTGAATTTGCTGATTCGGTGGTTTTTCATTAGTTTTCCTCTTGTAATCGTTTGTCCGCAGCAACAGTGAACTTTTCTGCAAGCACAGCCTGGACTGTGCCTCCTGTATCCATGCTCATTATTTTGGCTTCAGCTGTAGCTGACTCAATCTGGGTAGCAATGGTTATTGCTTTTTCTAGTGTAAGTTGTGGTTCTAGAAGTAAGCGTTCTCTTATATGAAGCATGGTTGTTTTCTCAATGAGCTGGTCTCTAATAATCTCATCTGCCATATTCCCCAAGTCACAATCAGACTCCTCAGGGAAGCAATATGCTGCATTATAGTCTCCCCTGTTTTCTGCTCACGCTGGCAAAATCTGTAGAGATTAGCTACTACATTCACTTTTAGCACAAAAAAGTTATTTAATGCAGTGAGTGCAGTCTCATATTTATCATCTGCAAGGGAAAAAGTGTAAAATATATGCTGCCCTTCTGCTCCAAGGCAGTGGATTAGCAAAGCAAGCTTTCTTACTTCAGAAATCTCTGTAGCACTGATTGCAAGCAGGTAAGTCTCAAACATATGGATCCACGCAGTAAAAGTAATTGGAGGCTCACCTAGGCTTTGCAGAAAAGGTGCAGGTGGGTTCAGAGGCAGAAGATCCATCCTCATTGCCAAAATGTTGTAGGAACCGGGCAAGGTACTAACAAACTTCAACAGGACTTTATTTTTAAAGTGGAAACCTCTTTACCAAGTTCCTGCTGCACCCTCGGTATTTCTTACTCAGCCTCCTCAACTCCTCCTCCCCCCCCCCCCCCATTCCCTGTCCTTTCAGACTCCCAACAGCCAGTGCTCCAAGTTCTAATAATTACAAGGAGCATATAAACTCCACAGTTTTCAGATGTTATGTCAAAGATGCCTAGTGTCTGGGATAGGTACAGTCTCCTTCCAAATCTAGCTAAATTAATACATTATTAAAGAAACCAGTGACAGCTAGAAAGGGCGGGGGGAAATAACCCTCTGCAGAAGTTTCTCAGATGGGTGGGTGGGTGGGGAATCTCTGCAGATTTTGGAAAACTCCCTGCATATTTCTGCAGTCCCTGCTGATGGTGGCTTATGACTTCTCCCTCTGGATCAGAGTCCTGTGGTGTGCTCGTACTTGCCCTGATTCCTCCTGCTTGAAGAATCCTCTGAGATGAGCTTTTTTTCACAGTAGCTTACCATGCCACTGAAGTCCATTACGTGCAGTATTTCTCCCTTGATAACACACTTCACTGCAAGAAGATTTCTATATGATTGCTGGGGAGAGGAGGAAATGCAGACTGAAAAGTGGGAGTGGTCTGTCATAATTCCAGCTGAAATAAATTTGTAGGCACCAGAACTTCCATTGAGGCAGTAACTAGCTTAGATTTTTAAAAAAATTTAACGCTGTCTTTTGCTAACAGTGGTGATTTTCCAGCAAAACCTTTCATAAAGGTATGAGCCCCTTTTAAAGGTATGATCCAGTGTGGATTTTTTTTCTGGGTCTGTGACCCTTTGCAATCCTGCCTACTATAAGCACTGAGGAAATGGTATCCAAGCAGTTCAAAGCTCCAAAAGATGAATCTCCTCTAATACTCTAAATTAGTACCTGTATTTATACTGGGTAAAAGGACTACCTAATCTGAATGGATATGTTGTAACAATAATAAACAAAATTGGCTTCATACTGCTGCATGAATCACCATGCTGTCACAAGCCATTGAGCACCACAGCTTTGAAACGGACAAAACTCCGGAAATCTGATTTGGAAAAGTTATATAATCTTGAAGAGAGGGAAACAATTATTCTTGTCTTGATGTAAAAACATCTCAGAAATTCCTTTGTTATAGGCTGGAAATAAGGAGCATTTAACAAAAATGGGG
Source organism: Chelonia mydas (assembly GCF_015237465.2). Lineage (NCBI taxonomy): Eukaryota > Metazoa > Chordata > Testudines > Cheloniidae > Chelonia > Chelonia mydas. The sequence continues at coordinate 12,837,804 of NC_057855.1, forward strand.
GAAGAAACCAATTTTTGGAAGGTGCACTACAAATTCCATACTTGTAGATAAGAAATACGACTTATTAATATTTCACTTGCCATGATCAGTGACAGGAATTCCCAGATTCACATCAGGCCTCTTTGAGTCCTTTATTCCAAGAGCACTTATCAACAACTGCTATCTATAAAATATATTACGTACATCTGTTAAGTTCTCCGACAGTTAATAAATTCTCAGTTGCTTCAGGAACTGGCAGTGTTTGCTGCTGCTTGGAGATTAACAGTGTGGTAAATTTATCAAAAAACAAAACAATCCCCCCTCTCAGTTTATTCCAATTCCCAAACAAAAATCTCCATTAATATAAAGTATTTTAATTTTAATGATTTACTTACCCAAAAAACAAAACAAAAAAACAAAAAACCCAACTCTTTACAGAATGTTTAGTTAAACCCTTTACCATGCAAGATTTTGGACCTTTTCAATTATGGTGGCCAAGTTTTTAGTAAAAAAGTCAAAATGTAGCAACCCTCATTTAGGGCTTGCTTGTGACTCAGACTTTGTACCTATGTAAGAGAGTAAGAGGGGAGTAAGAACTTCCTTTATGCTCATACAGGCGTGGACTATCTGGCCCTTGAGTCTGGGGACAGAGGAATAAGTAGGCCTACTTGTCCACTTACCATCTCTGAAACTAATGGGTGGAGAGGGATGAATTGACAGATCCTTGACTCCACTTCACTTACCCAGTCACTGATCTGAGTATCAAAGCTACCACAGGCAGGCTATGATCTGGTATAGCAGTGGAGGAATTGTGACCCACTCAGGTCACGTCTACACTGCAAACTTTGGATGATGCAAGTTGCATCGTCATATAGCCACCGAAGTTTGTAATCGCTTGGGCATATGGAATACCTGTCTGCTTGTGTCAGTGCTGCGCATAAGCACTATGAGGGCTTGCATGTAAAGTGCTTGGCAGCATGGGTAGGTATCCCAATGTGCCACGTGTCACTGTACAGCACAGTGCCTTGTGGGACACTTTTTTTTTTTTTTTGCAATGTGTTGTAGTATAGTAACGATTTGCCCAGGGATTTCTGGGCGCTAGGTGTCAAGTTCCCAGCATGTTACTTTCTCCATCCCATAATACATTCCTCATCCCATAATTTTTGCCCCACAAACCCACGCAGTACTTTTTGGTCTCTGCCATCTCTGACAGAAGCATGAAGCCAGCAGAGCTCAGCACTAGTTCTCATGAACATTGCAAACACAGGATGCAGGATTTTCTTGTCTTTGCAGTACTTCCTGAAGGTGTGCAAACTGGGATCACAATGAGGAAGATGAGGATATCTTTGAGGGGAGTTTGTTGATGGGCATAACTGCGGGGGTCGGGAGAGGGGGAAATTCGAGGTTCCATGGAGCAGCTGCAGGCAGTGGAATACCACTTCTGGGCCTGAGGAATGAGCACTAATTCTTGGAATCATGTCATAATGCAGGCTTGGGACAATGAGCAGTAGCTCCAGAATCCTCTGGATGCAACAGGCCCAACTCACCCCAGTTCCCCAATGTAGGGACAGAAGAATGGAACCTACGCTGACCCTGGGGAAGTGAGTGGTGATCATTCTCTGGAAGCTTGCAAAGCTGGATTGCTACTGGTCAGTGGGGAAATAATTTTGGAGCTGAAAAATCCATCAAGGGGGGCTGTTGTGATGGAAATGTGTAGGGCCGTTAATTGTCTCCTGCAATGCAGGACTGTGACTCTTGGCAATATACAAGAAATAATGGATGGATTTACAGCAATGGTGTAGCAACAGATGGAATGCATATCCCTATTTTGGCACCAACCCACTTTACTACTGAATACATAAGCAGAAAGGGCTACTTTTCCATGGTTATGCAAACACTAGTGGATGACTGTTATCAATTAAGTATCCAGTGTGGACTGGTCAGGGAAGGTGCGTGACACAATCATCTTTAAAAACACAGGACTGTTCAAAAGCTGCACACAGGGATATTCTTTCCTAAGTAGTGGATTATTACTGGCAATGTGGAAATGCCAACAGTGATTCTGGGTGACCCAACCTAGCTCTTTCTCCCCTTCCTCATGAAGCCATACACCGGCCACCTTGACAATGCCAGAGGAGAAAAATTCAGCTATCTGATCAGTAGATGCAGAATGACTGTGGAACCATACTTTTGGTAGATTAAGGGTCATTGGTATTGTCTATTAACTAGATTAGATCTCAGTAAGTAAAAATCCCTATGGTTATAGATCCATATTGGATATTTCATAATGTATGGGAGGCAAAGGGAGAAAAGCTACTACCAGGGTGGAGGAGCAAAGTGGAGTGACTGCTAAATTCAAACAGCTATTATAAGAGCCCAACTTGGAGCTGTATGTTTGAGAGAGGTCTGGTCTACACTGAAATTTTACATTGGTATCAGCTGCGTCTCTTAGGAGTATGCTGGCCTAACCCCACCATGTAGACAGCACTAGGTTGACCAAAGAATTTGTCCATCAATTTAGCTATCTCTTCTCAGAGAAGTGGATTAACTACAGCGAAGGAAGGAACCTTCCTGTCACTGTAGTGAGTGTTTACATGGAAGCACTACTGTGGTGTAGCTGCCCCACTGTAGCTTTTTAAGTGTAGACATACCCAGAGGCTTTAAAGGTTCATTTTCATAATCCACCACAGTAATGTTCTGTCTTGAAATACCCAAGAAAGACATTATGTACTACTTTTTTTCCCAGCTGGTATCTGTTCTGTTATGCCTGCTGCAAATTTGAAATACGGTTGGGCCTGTGGCTTTTCTTGCCACTATATGGTGCTGGCTGTACTTCTGTAAATATGGCTGGACGTTTTCCTGAGACTGTGAATTCTGAGTTGATTGGTGTGCATTTAAAGTACTGTTTGATTTCTTGACTGCCATTATGTGTTCTGAAATATCTAAAATATTTTTTTTATCTAAAAACAAAACTTTGAGTACAAAATCAAAGTGCACACAAACACATACAATGTCATACAAATTTCAAACATAACTTAAAAGGGGAAAACTTTTTTACAATTCCTATCAGAAAGGAAGTAAACACTTACATCTGTGTAACCCAGCCCTGAGGTGTGGCTGCAGCCTTCTCCTTTTTCAGTTCAGAGGTCTTGCTCCTGGGTTCACCTATAATGATGCCTGGTGCCGCCACCCAAGGAAACCCCTCCTAGCGGCAAGAATGCAGAGAGCCTGTTGCTCGGGAAAATATTCAATACTCAACTGCATCTAGAGGAGAGTCAGAGTACAGAAAAATAAAATAGCTATCTCAATTCCCAGAGTAATAAAACAGCATCCAGGCCTTTATTAGGTATGGGGAACTCAGGATGGGGGGACAATGGAAAAAGAGATTAAGATGATAAAAGACAAAATTACTACATAAAGTTTACCCCTTCCAACACTTAATGCCAACACATACAACCCTGTTTCCTCTCAGTATCTGCATAGGCAAACGGTCAGTTTAGACTCAGTTTCTGATGAGTGGTACAGCGCTGAAATCTGTTGCTGGCTTAAAACACAATATCATAATAAACAAACAAGGGTGTTTGTAAAAGCATAGTCATTTGACACCCCGCCCAATGTATAATTGAATAGCTTTTAAAAGCTTACCTTATTTATAGTGAAGTAGCAACAGGTGGACCTGGGAGCTGGATCTGCCACCACTCCTGTCCTGGACCAGCAAGGGGGATGGAGCATGAGGCGGGCCTGGGGCTTGTTGGTGGCTCCTCACACACAGGGCCTGCTCTGGAGGGAGGGAGTCAGGGATGCACAGGCTGCATCTCTGTCCCCCTGAAAACCTCCTGTAGCCTGGGCTTAACTGCCACAATTATATGTGGAATCACCAAGCAATGGTTACCCCAGCAAGATCCTTATAAAGTGTCTCCTGGGTGTGGTAAATTGCCATGGGAGCTGCTTGAGTCATTATTAACTATACCAAGATTTGAGCCCTACCTTTTCTGAACTGTCTGGTGATGTTTTGCTACTGGGGAGAATGAGTTGTGACATTTATATCAAAACACAGATTTGTCCGTAAATCTGCATATATTTATCAATGAAATAAAAAAGGATATGCCAAATGTATTGTGTAGCTTCTGGGAATTCTTGGTTAGGCTGTTCCTTACTTGCCTGGGCTGGTGAACTGCTCCGGCAAGGATAGTAAGATTTGCTGTTGTGGCTCTGTGGTCTGGATTCAAATGTGCAGTCAGGCTGGCTTTTGGTAGCTTGCCCACGCCTCTGTTCTCAGTCTCCTGGGTTTGTGGTCTCTGCTGCAATGACACTGTTCAGTGTCCCAGAAATCCCCAAAGGGCTTTGTAGTGTAGGTCAGCCCTTAGATGCACCTCTGAGTCTATCCAGCCAGATGTGGTTCTGGAAACATAGCAAACTGAGGAATGCAGGCACAACTCTTTCCCTACGTTTTTCACAGGAGGTACAATCCATTCAGTGCCAGAGCACATGCAAAGCTTTTCCCTTTTTCCTTATGGCACAAAAATAGAGAGATGGACATTATAATCCATTAAAACTTGTTAAAGAAATAAAGGACATTCCTAACCCAGGAGGTTGTTGTCGATTTTTAAGGGCTAGGTTGTGACATTAAGCACAGCCATGAGCAAGGGTACATAAGCTGGTACCACTCGAGGAATAGCATTCAGGAAGTATTGTGACCCAGGGTATGTCTACACTGCAATAAAACACCCACGACACATCTGCGGCTGGCCTGGATCAGCTGACTCCGGGTCCTGGGGCTCAGCTTGCAGGACTGTAAAATTGCAGTGTAGATGTTTGGGCTTGGGCTGGAGCCCAGGCTCTGAGACCTCACGATGGGGAGGGTCTCAGAGCCCAGGCCCAAGCCCCAATGTCTACACTGCAATTTTATAGCCCCCAACTTGAGCCCCATAAATTGGAATCAGCTGACCCAGACTCTGAGACTCGGTGCAGTGTGTTTTTTTATTATGGTGTAGATATATCCCCAGATACAACTAAGCTCCAGGTCTTCCCCTGCTTTCTTCTTGCTCCTGGGAAAGGAGAAAATTAGTAAGCCAAGCCTTGAACTTTCTACATGTCCCTTTATCTTACAAGACTCCTTTATTTCCCTACCCTCCAGCTTCTTGAGTCTTCTGATACATGTGCACTTCCTTTAAATGAAGGCAAAGACCTTTTTTATTTCTTTTGAAAGGCTTCAATAATAGTTCACCCACCAAGTGGAAGTGAATTGTGTAGCTCAGAACACCCACAGAGAGCCACATTCTCCCTCAGGTACCTGCAAAAGGCATTCTAGCCATGCCTCTCAGACCTTGTCTATACTAGCCACCCTTCTCTCATAGACTCGGGACCGGGGGGAGTGTCATAGGGATTGGAGGAATATTGTCTGGTCCAAGAACAAGCCTGACAGTTTTCAGGAAAGGGGAGGAAGGTTTAAAATAAGACCCTGGTTGCAACCTTAACTGTGTGTGCCATTTTAAAATGGCAAAATTCAACACGAATGGTGAAATATGGGAATTTTGAGTCCCATCCCATTGTCTGTATGTTTGCTATGTAAATTACCTGTCCTACTGTTACTTTGCATATGTTTTATTCTGGTAAAAAATCCATACTTTAAGTGTTTGTAATAAAATTCGGAGGACATCAAAGATTAAAGAGGGAAAATTGTGCACAGTGTAGTGTAATTTAATTACCAAATTACCCTTCAATGTGGTGGTCTATACGTTGTGTTTTGTAGTGTTGCATGGGGCCAAACCTTGGAACACTTCCTGTTCAAATGAGTATGTATCTTTAAAGGGACTGTCATAAAATAAGAACTTTCTCAAGCTTCCACCCACAACTCATTTCATTCTGCTCACTGCCAGAAGTGGACACTCAGAGATGCTCCAGTTAGCTTCCAGTTAATTTAGCGAGACCCTAACAGCACTGGAAATCTAATGAGAGCATGTCCTGAAATTGTCATCCCAGTTTGCAGACCTCAGATAGTTTGGACAAGTTGCTGATAAGCATCAACAATATTTACATGCTTGCTTTAGCCAAACTTCAGTCCTCTTCAAGATTATCCATCTCTAATCTTCACTGTCTGTCATCTATCTTCTTCCACTTCCACCTCCTCCTCCTCCTCCTGTCTTTTTTTTTTCACCCTCCATTTACTTTTAGATGCAGCAGCAGATATGAATGACCTTCCCTTCCCTGATTCCAAACTCTACCCCTAGTGCTTCTGCATTCCTTTCTCATCTCTGATTTGACTTACTGTTGCTTTCAGTCCCTGATCTTCCAGTATCCCTTTCCCTTGTTCACTGCTTCTTCCATCATGCATTAAATTCCCGTCACAGTACTAGTAGGTAAAATGAGAAATCATTTAACTTATCTGTTAAATGAAATGGTACTAAAACTGAGTTTACTCATTATCCACTACAAGTTTATGGTCTTAAAATTAATTATATGGAAGTTAAACCTGGGAGGCATTCATTTTATTTAGAAATCTGAAATCTTATGGCATTTAGTGATACATTTGTGTGTGTAATTATATTGTTCATCCTTGTATTTTGTTATCCAAATGATTTTTTTCCCTCAAACTGTAAGACATTTACTTTGTATTCCTTTGTCATTCTACCTAGGAGTCCTCTCTTCAGAAAGCTACTGTACTTAAAAACAGCTACTGGTATTCTAAAATTGCCTGTTGCCTTGGTAATCCGAATGCATGGGTACTTGCTGATTATCTGTGTTTGAGAGTTGCATTGTTCGCAGTGCGCCGCCTCTGCTGTGTTTAATCTGAGATAATGGCAGCCTGAAAAATTCCTTTTGTTCCTGGCTTTGCCATTTTGTTCAGAAGAGTGTTTTATGTCAGCAACTTTAACAATAAACTGAACTTCTGTGCTGGTGGCTATTACTTTTGACCCCACTTCTGCCATCCCAAATGACCTCCAGAGAATGAATTAGAAGTTTGCAATTGAGACTGGTGGGATGGAACACACATACCCTCCGCAGACCCACACCTCTCTGTCTCTCTCTCTCTCTCTCTGAATAAGAGAGGGAGAGTCCTAGTTATGGGCCACACAAAATATACAATTCACAGCAATGGATGGCTTTTGGGTACTGCTTATAATATGTATGTCTGGTATTGTGAATAACTAATTTACTTCCAAATAGGTGGGTGCCATCACCTTGAATATTGTCATTACCAGAAGTACCACTCCACAAAGCCCACACTTTCTGCAGTTTTTTTTATGTAATTTCATTTTTCAATGTTTAATATGTGCACATGAGTGCAAGATCTGGGCATACAAAAATGTACTATTTTAAACACTATTTGAGCAATATAGACTCAGAATAATAATCCCCTCTCCATCACTTGTGATAAAACTTAATTATAGAGGTGGGCTTTGCGTCATGCCCTGAAGTTTAATAAAGATGGGGTAGGTCAGACCCAAGTGGCTAGAAAGTTCAAAACCAAAGACCATACTTTAGAACTGTTCAGAAAATTCCATTTTGAGGAAACCAGCATTTCTTGTGAGTTTGTTTTGAAATTCACGTTGTTTTGATTTAGACCATTTATATATATATATAATATTATCATTTTGATTATTCTACCCCTACCCCCAATCTTGTTTCATGAAAATTTTTGGCCTGATCTGGGATGAATCCTCCCCTCCCCCGCCCCCCAATCTTTTCTTCTCAGGATGGAAAATTTGTTTTCTGACCAACTGTACGGTAAACAATATTACCTGTACCCAGACTTCGAACTCTGAAGACTAATAGTAAGAGGTAATCAGCTGATCTTACCTGTGTCAAAACCCAGGAGGAGAGGCAGTCTCTTACTTATCTAGAGCAGCAAGGCATCCCTGAATATTCACCAATACCCACTTAAAATTCAGTGTTTCCACAAACAATCCAGCCAATAGACTAATTCACTGGAATATTTGCTGAAAGTGAATCAAACAGGGCCCATAGACACATTCAGTTTTTTGTTTGAGGAAATAATGACAGTTTTTGAAATATTATCAGAGCTTAGAAAACTTGACCTATAATGAAATATTAAAAAAACAAACAAACTGGTCATGTGTAGTCTTGAGAACAGATTGGGGGAGTGTGTGTGGGGAGGGGACCTAATGAGTTTTTAAATATAAGGCTGTTATAAACAGGATTGTGATCAATTTTCACTGTGTCCACTGACGGTAGGACAGGAAGTAATTGGCTTTATCTGAAGCCAGGGAGATTTAAATTAGATATTAAGGGAAAAATTGTAAGTATAGTGAGGAGTTAAGTACTGGAATAGGTTACTAACAGAGCTTGTGGAGTCCCTGTCGCTGGAGGTTTTTAAGAACAGGTTAGACGATACCTGTCAGGGATGGTCTAGATATACTTGTTCAGGCCTTAGTGCAGGGGGATGGACTAAATGACCTCTTGAAGTCCCTTTCAGCCCTAAATTTCTATGATTCAACCTTTTATTCCAAAGCCCTTTCTTTGTCTTGTTGGACCTTTGCTACCCATTTTGAACCAGTACATGCAAATCACCCCATGGGTGGTATTTCTCTAGAGCTTTTTACAATGTCAGGGGCTGCAGTAATCATCCCCCACTGTTTTTAGTCCCTGGAGGAGCTGTGGTAACCCTCACCCATGGAGTTGAATACGATTCCTAGCTCACAATGATACATAGACTGTTCATTAATTTAATACAATATGGTCCCCGAAGACTCTGCATGTGGCTGCAATATCTGTCACGTGATATAATTATTTCACAACCTAAAAAAAAAAAAACCTCTGCAGCTTTTACTTTGTAAATACAATCACCTAACTTAAATGGAATAGACTGGTGTGCTTTCAAATAACCACCAGGAAAGTTGCCTTCCAATAATTCATAGCACATTAGAGGTGAATGTGGTTGTTATTTCCCTTAAAATTTGGAAGTTGACATTACTGAAATAGTCCAATTCTTCCTGGCTATGATTCATTAGAAGCTCTGTTAAATGGGCATTTTTATGTATTTACAGTCAGCTGGAGCTACTTGTTGCGTCTCAGATCCTGTAATGACAGAGGGATCACATCAAGGCTGCATACCTACAGAACAATGATCAATTTCTAAAAACTCTAATCAAGTCTTGTTACTTATGAGTCAATATAGGTGCTATATAGGATTTTTATGCATTTTATTATTATTATTTTATTAAGTGAAATATTTCTAGCATTCTATTTTATAAAATTGTCCCAAAGGGTAACTAAAGAAGCATGGTGATACAGCATCAAAACTATTCGAGAGTTTAGATTTTTTAGTAGCTTTATTATTCTGAAGCCAAATACGGTCACGGGCCACTTCCCCTTCCAGTCATGATTGCAAGGACCCAGTTCCTATCTAATCCATAATGACACATCCCACATCCATTTGTGATCACAGGCTAACTACAGCAATTACATACATGGAAAAGTAGAGTTAGGAAAGTATTTAGGTGTCTTTAATGTGCTAAGTGTTGGAACCTACTTTTGAAAAAAGTTCATTGTGCTGTTGGCTTTTGCTCTTCCTTTAATCTCCCCTTCTCATCTGGTCTGTTCATCACGTTTATGGGGGCAAGAGGAAAGTCAGCACCATGTGACCAGTCAGCTTGCCATGTCTAGCACCAAGCACTCCAAGGACCATAGGCCAGGGACCTCCAATCAAGAACAAATCTGGATTGATTGTATTTTTTAAAATAGCATTAAACCTAGTGGCTTCTTTATACCAGTTAAATATACATGATCCCATTCCAGCCCAGTTATGAAAGAGACTGGAGACATGGATGTGTTCCTCAGCCCACTGTACTGCCACGCTTGCCATCTTCCCTTTCTCCCCTGAAAATTGCTGCTTTATTATTCAGCATCTGACAATCTCTGGGTTTATAAGCTATTACCAGCAGGAGAGTGGGGTGGGGGGAGAGAAAACCTTTTGTAGTGATAAACACCCATTTTTTCATGGTCTGTGTGTATAAAAACATCCTCTGTACTTTCCACAGTATGCATCCGATGAAGTGAGCTGTAGCTCACGAAAGCTTATGCTCAAATAAATTGGTTAGTCTCTAAGGTGCCACAAGTACTCCTTTTCTTTTTGTGAATACAGACTAACACGGCTGTTACTCTGAAACCTGGGTTTATAAGCACTTTCTGCAAGTAATCCTTCTGAGTGGAGAGAGTCAAGTAGTTCTTGAGATTACTGATTCTGTGGATGAAGGGAAAGCAGTGGATGTATTGTTTCTTGACTTTAGCAAAGCTTTTGACACGGTCTCCCACAGCATTCTTGTCAGCAAGTTAAGGAAGTATGGGCTGGATGAATGCACTATAAGGTGGGTAGAAAGCTGGCTAGATTGTCGGGCTCAACGGGTAGTGATCAATGGCTCCATGTCTAGTTGGCAGCCGGTGTCAAGTGGAGTGCCCCAGGGGTCGGTCCTGGGGCCCGTTTTGTTCAATATCTTCATAAATGATCTGGAGGATGGTGTGGATTGCACTCTCAGCAAATTTGCGGATGATACTAAACTGGGAGGAGTGGTAGATACGCTGGAGGGGAGGGATAGGATACAGAAGGACCTAGACAAATTGGAGGATTGGGCCAAAAGAAATCTGATGAGGTTCAATAAGGATAAGTGCAGGGTCCTGCACTTAGGATGGAAGAATCCAATGCACCGCTACAGACTAGGGACCGAATGGCTAGGCAGCAGTTCTGCGGAAAAGGACCTAGGGGTGACAGTGGACGAGAAGCTGGATATGAGTCAGCAGTGTGCCCTTGTTGCCAAGAAGGCCAATGGCATTTTGGGATGTATAAGTAGGGGCATAGCGAGCAGATCGAGGGACGTGATCGTTCCCCTCTATTCGACACTGGTGAGGCCTCATCTGGAGTACTGTGTCCAGTTCTGGGCCCCACACTACAAGAAGGATGTGGATAAATTGGAAAGAGTCCAGCGAAGGGCAACAAAAATGATTAGGGGTCTAGAGCACATGACTTATGAGGAGAAGCTGAGGGAGCTGGGATTGTTTAGTCTGCAGAAGAGAAGAATGAGGGGGGATTTGATAGCTGCTTTCAACTACCTGAAAGGGGGTTCCAAAGAGGATGGCTCTAGACTGTTCTCAATGGTAGCAGATGACAGAACGAGGAGTAATGGTCTCAAGTTGCAATGGGGGAGGTTTAGATTGGATATTAGGAAAAACTTTTTCACTAAGAGGGTGGTGAAACACTGGAATGCGTTACCTAGGGAGGTGGTAGAATCTCCTTCCTTAGAGGTTTTTAAGGTCAGGCTTGACAAAGCCCTGGCTGGGATGATTTAACTGGGACTTGGTCCTGCTTTGAGCAGGGGGTTGGACTAGATGACCTTCTGGGGTCCCTTCCAACCCTGATATTCTATGATTCTATGATTCTGGAGTAATCCTAGTGAAGTACCTTGTGTGTCTCCGATGCAAGCTCTGCAAGAGCATATAGAGAATATTGTGTGTTGGCTAAGAACATGGCCAGTGGTTTCTGAAAACTATGTCATTGGCCAAAAACCTTCCCTAAGGTGATACAACCCTTTGTTCTGCAATAGCAGTTCTAGGCTGGCTGTGCAGGTGCTCTGTCTTCGCATTCCAGAGGAATTTTTTTCTCTTTCAGTCTTCTGTACACCCCCTGCATAGAGGCTATTCACTAAGAACATGGAGGAAAGTTGAAATCCTTCTGTCTTTGATCTCTTAAGAAAAGCTTTCTCAAACAGTGACACATTTGTGAGGATTAGAGCAAGGCAAATTTTTTCAGACAAATAGTTTATTTGCCGAAAAAATGTAGTTTTGGGTCGCGTGAATTCAGGTCAAATTCTGCAAATAATCCAGACAAAAGGAAAAGTGTAAATAAAGAATTTCAAAAATGTTGAAATATTTTGACTTTTCTTTTCAAAACATTTTGTTTCAAATTGTAGCTAGATTTAATCTGTAAAAAGAATTTAAAAAACAAAACAAAATATTTATCCTCAGAAGCAGTGACTCTGAAAAAAATGTGGGGGTCGTAGTGGATTATCAGCTGAACATGGACTCCCTGTGCGATGCAGTGACCAAAAGAACTAATGTGATCCTTGGATCCATAAATGGGAATCTCAAGTAGGAGTAAAGAGGTTATTTTAACTTTGTATTTGGCACTCATGCTACCACTGCTGGAATACTGTGTCCAGTCCTGATTATCACAGTTCAATAAGGGTTAGGGTGACCAGATGTCCTGATTTTATAGGGACAGTCCCTATTTTGGGGTCTTTTTCTTATATAGGCTCCTATTACCCCCTACCCCCATCCCAATTTTTCACATTTGCTGTCTGGTCACCCTAATAAGGATGTTGAATAAACTGAAGAGGGAAGAGAAAACCCATGAGTGATTAAAGGATTAGAAAATCCTTATAATGCCTCATTATAATAGATAAAGCCTTGTTGGTTTTTTGGGGGGACTTTCTTATTTAATTTTATCCATTTCTCCCTACACCCTGGGGGTTGGATTTTGTTCCCAGAGAGGATCGTAGGCTTGGATTGGGTGTGCGGGGTCAGGTCCTTCCTGGGAGGTTGGGAGGCTCGGAGTGGGGGAGTGGGGAAGGAGGGTTGCTGAATGGCCTGCCCTACAGTTTGCCGTACAATGGCAGTGCTTGCAGTATTGCCAAACCCAGCTGTTCAGAAATCATGAGTCAGGCTCAACAAAAAGCATGAGATTGGCTTTAAAATCATGAGATTATGTAAAAATAATAGATTTGGTGTTTTTTATTTGCCTTCTGCTTTCTGAGCCTTTTAAGTTGCACTGGGGTCACATTTTGAAGCTTTCTCACAGCCAGGAGGGCTAGAAACTTATTTTTTCTCTAAGAATGAAGGCTGAAATCTCACATAGCCACTTGACTCCAGCAGCTGGAGCTTTAAGGAAATGTAATGGGGCAGTTGCCCCACTTTGGCAGAGGAGGGGTTAATAGCAGCTGTTGGAGTGGCTGCGCAGAACCCAGCCAATCAGGGCCAGGCTGGGCCCTATATAAAGGCTGCAAAGCAGAAAAGACAGGAGTCTCTCCCTGACAAGCAAGGGAGGAGGATTGGCTCCCAGGGATAGCATATTAGATACAGCAGTGCTGGGCAGGCTCAAGGGAGCAGAGGAAAAGCTCTAGCCTGATACCTGCCAGGCTGGGGACCCTGATGGAAAGGGCCAAGAAGGTGTAAAGGCCAAAGAGAAGTGTCCCAGGGAGCATGAGCAGTAGAGGGGAGAGAAGGAGAGCAGGACATGGCTGCCGCCAGAGGGTCCCTGGGCCGGGACCCAGAGTAGTGGGTTCTGGGTGTGCCTGGGTCCCTCCCTTACACGGCACCTGTCCGTGGACGAGCATGGCCCAATACAGACTGTGGCTTGCCCCTGAGGCAAGGGGATAGACTTTGGGGCTGCAGTTGGCCATGATGGCAGGTAGAGACTGAGGACTGCTGATCCCCCTGGAAGGGCAGAGAACCGAGTGGGGTACAGCTGGAGGGCTGTGTCCAGAAGAGGACGCCACAAGTCAGGGAGCAACACGGGTCCCAGACAGCCCAGCAGAGCAGACAACGGGTGAGACACCACTTGCAGAGGGTGCTTCGCAGCTGGACAGAGCTAATTCCCTGAGCAACCAGCAGGAGGCGCCACAGTGGTGAGTCAGCACTGCATTACAGGGAAACAATAATTATCATGAGACTCATGACAAAATCATGGAAGTTGGCAACACTGTGCTTGTGTAGTTCTCTGTTCTGGGTGTTGGGACCTGCTATATGGGTTTGCAGCACCGCTCTGGTTTGGTTCAGCTGCCCTCCTGCCATGATGATGAGGTGGGGAGGGCAAATTTGAGCGAGTGGCTCTCCAACGTTGTGTGCCAGGTCACAACACCTGGATAGGCAGCCAGGCCTAGCCCCATGGGATGGGAGATGCTGCTGAATGGTGAGTCTTTCATTTTATTTGGTTCTGCATTTGTGATAAACACAAGGCTCTAGTGATAGACTCAAGGAGTTCAATCTATTTAGGTTAAAAAGAGAAGGTTAAGCCATCACTTGATTACAATCTATGTGTACCTGTATTGATAATGAGCCCTTCAATCTCACAGACAAAGGTGTAACGTGATCCAATGGTTGGAAGTTGAAGCTAGACACATTTTGACTAGAGTCAAATGTAGAGTCATTTTTACAGTGAGAGTAACCATTGGACTAATTTACCAAGGATTGTGATGCATTCTCCATCACTGGCCATTTTTAAATCAAATTTGGATGTTTTTCCTAAAGGAAACATAATTTCTAGGAATTGTTTAGGGGCAGTTCTATGGCATTAGAATCTATTAATCTATTTTTTCTGGTTTTTCATTTTGACAAGAAACCAAAAATTGTAGTTTTGAGTCAATGGAAAAACAAATTTTTCTGATTTATTTTATTTTTTGGTTGGCCACAACCAAAAAATTAGTGATTTGCCCAGCTCTAGTTAGGAACACAGCTGAGCTTGTTGAAAGCATTTTCCAAATGCTTTCCCTTCCCAGCCGCTATCATTTCCCAGTTTAACTTTAGGGGGGAGGGCTGATTAGTTATTTTGTAGCCATGGACACACATCTCAGGGTTTCAACAAAACTCCAAGAGAAGGTGGGAAAAACCACAGCATTAATATTTATTTTGAAGAGGGAACACTTAATTACTTTTCTCCATTTAAGCAGAATATCTAGAGTATTATAATAAAGAACAGTAATGAACATGGGTGGTAGGTATCAAAGGCCAGAGGAGGCTAAGCCTCCCCTAATCCAGGCCGTGGCCCTGCCCACGCTCTGCCCTGAGGCTCTGCCCTCGCTCCCCCTCTCCCCTGAAGCTGGCAGGGGCTCAGCTCCAGTCAGCGGCCTGTAGCTCAGGTTTCAAGCCGGGGCCTGGGACGGCCAGGGGCAGCTCAAGGATTGGGTCAGCTGGGGAGGCTCGGGCTAGCTCTGAGCTCCTTTATCTGTGGGGTGGGGAGGGGGGGAAGGATCGGGGCCTCAGGCAGAAGGGATGGGGCTGGGGCTAGCCTCCACGAAGGGAGGGTTCACCCACTGCCTATGGTTATGCAAATAATACTATAGGGTTCTAGCCTCATCTGAGTATCAAGTGTTGTTTGCCTCTTGATCACTGAAATAATTGATTTTGCTAACAGTGCATGTTAATGATGTCCAGTTCAATTAGGGCACTGGTGTGGGAAGCCAAGGCTTAAAGTAGACTGGATCCAAGAGGGTCGTGGCCATCCTTGCCTCCTTCAACCAGCATGAGCTCAGCTATATTAAACCTGACAGATTCAATTTTCAGGAGCATTATGTTCGGTTCCATGTTTGTTTTCAATTTACATGGGTTTGCATTTACTTGAACTTTACTTCTTCACTTCAAATATGTTCTAAGAATAAAATAAAATTTAATCAAAGCCTAGTTCTATTTTCCCTGCATAAAATCAAAATATGAAACTAGGGAATTTCTGGGTGAAACAGCTTGCATTAAAGTTGTAGCCTGTACTGGAACTGAAAGGAGAGACATTTTTGGAACTGGGTTTTTATAAATATTCGACCATCTCTAGTTACTTGCCTTTTATTGTCTTGTCTATTAACAGCTGAAACTTAACCAGGAACAAGTTTTTATAGATTGGCTGGGCTAACATTTACCAATTGCATGTGTTAACTCAAGTTAATTGGCAATTAATTCAATTTACGACCCAACCAAAATTTCTAGACAGACCTTTACTCTGGCATCTTTTTGGTGTCTCTTGAGCTTCTGCATTCCTGTGTCCTCCTTTTCCCCATTCACCCATAGTCTTATCTGTAATTCTCAAAATCCAAGCAACCGAGACGCTATCAGTGTTTAATTCTGTGCAGTCCTTTCCCATGACATTCCAGGGTTGAAGAGGTTTTATTTTTTTATAATAATCAGTTACATTTTTTTCTGCTGAGGGATAATACAATCCATTGCTTACTAGCATCCATCTGTTGAGAGCATACAGCACCTGACATTGGGGCGGGTTTATGAACAGAGCCCTGAGAGCAATTAGCATTTGAATTAAAGCTACCTGTGGATAACAGGTGATTACCCTATTTAACAGCTGCTAAGTGGTGCTATCTGCCAGCTATAGACAACAGGCTGAGTGAATTGTATGCATACAACTGGGAGTTACTGTGCATACAAATAGAGCAAAATTAACTGGATATTTTTTAAAATTGCAATTATATATGGGCATTAATTCTAAACATGCAGTCACTGGCAGTGTGTTAGGTATATGAGGTATTTGGGGACAACATATTTAACGTTAAAGTTTTTAAACATTTTGCAATCTAGCATTTTGTTCTTCAAGTCAGAGCTTGATGTCAACAATCATTTTAAAGTTATTCAGCTTACTGTGAAATAGGAAAACTGTAGCAAGAACAAAGCACTTAGAGCAAAGAAAAATAACACATCTACAACGTAGGCTTATCAATTGTGAGCCTTTTAAAAGTACGGTATTTTTACTGTTGTAGTTCACCGAGCTGCCTCTTTGCATATATAGCAAGAGGTAGCATGTTATTAACTCTCCTTCCATAGAAGGAGGGTCTTTTTGAACATTTGCTTAGCATATGGATGTTCAACTTCATTTTGAGTACATGCAGGTTCTGCCCACTGGTTCTGCATCCAGTGCTATCCTTGAACATTTTCCTTCTTGGTTGCATTTTCATCAGCAACTTTTTCCTTTGCTCGAAGTTGTCCTTGTTAATTTATTTGATACATGACTTTTTCAGGGTGTTTTTTAAAAGGCTTTCAAACCAGATCCTATTCCAAAATCTATTCTAACAGATGGTTTCCTTAAATGATCACTTACATTTTTAAAGTTGTTTTTGCTGGATGTGTGCAATGTCACTGATATCCAGTGGCTTCCTGAGCATGCTACAAACACAGTCCTCACAAGTGGAAGCACCTCATGACTTATCCCTTTCCTGGGGAGTATTGCACCCATGGTCATATGATTCATGCAATGTGGCATGCAACTTGCCCAGAGTGGAGACAGTGTTGCATGATGGGAGATGTAATCCTGCCAGGGAAGCCAGCCTCCGTGAGCAAATGGGGGCACCAGGGACCTGAATTACAATTTCCATGAGACAATGTGGTACCACAGGAAGATTCAGTTTAATATTGACCTGATTCAAAACAAAATATTTTGGATCACTTCAACAAACTGAAATATTTTTCTATGGATCAAACTAACACAAAATGAAATGATTTGGTTTTTCTGATGGAAAAGTGAAACATTTTGGCAAAATCAAAATTTCAGTTTTTGGGAAACTTTTCCATTGAAAACCATCTTCACCAGCTCTATTTTTTCAGCAGATGCACTGTCTGCTCTTAGGGTGTGGTTTTTCAGGCAAATGCTGCTGGCCTCTTACAGTCACTAAAACCATTAAAATTATGTCAGTCAGAACAAGGAGCTTTTTAGGTATGAAGTACAAATACAGAGGAAAGAATAAAATACTAATAGCAGTTGACATATGTTCTTATAAGATCAGTGTTTATATAAACTCACATTAACATATTAGTATAGAAATATATTTTCTAACATCCTACATCTCCTGGAGTTCAAAGTGATTAACATTAATTGTGCATGTGGAAAACTTAAAATTTGTCACATTCATTCTAATCCGTTTAATAATATGTGATATGCAGTATCATTGTACCCATGTTGGTCTCAGGATATTAGAGAGACAAGATGGGTGAAGAAATATCTTTTATTGGACCAACTTCACTTGTTGAGAGACAAGCTTTCAACTTACACAGAGCTTAAGCAGTCGGGAAGAAGAGTTCTGTGTAAGCTCGAAAGCTTGTCTCTCTCCCCCACAGAAGTTGGTCCAATAAAAATGCCAACCTTGTCTTTTTAATAAGACACCTAGATGAACATGATAGGTTGAGAAAGAGTTAACAAGGCTTTTGTGAATGGAAATCATTCCTGTTAGAATTCTTTGAAGTGTCGTCAAATGTGTGGATAGGGGTTATTAAATTGATATAGTCTATCTGGACTTCCAGGAAGCCTTTGACAAGGTCCCACACCACAGGCTCTTAAGCAAGGTAATCAGTCTTAGGATAAGAGGAAAGGTTCTGTCATGGATAAATAACTGGTTTAAAAAATAGGAAAAAAAGGGTAGGAATAAATGGCCAGTTCTCAAAATGGAGAGAGGTAAATAGAGGTGTCCTCCAAGGATCTGCACTGGGACCAGTGCTGTTCAACATATTCATAAATGACCTGGGAAAAGGGGTAAACAGTGAGGTAAAAAATTACCTAAGGACAGGTTTCAGAGTAGCAGCTGTGTTAGTCTGTATACACAAAAAGAACAGGAGTACTTGTGGCACCTTAGAGACTAACAAATTTATTAGAGCATAAGCTTTTGTGGGCTACAGCCCACTTCATCGGATGGATAGAATGGAACATATAGTAAGAAGATATATATTCCAACTTTTCTCTGTGTGTGTATACACACATACAGAGAAGTTGGAAGTGGCCATATAAACTGTGAGAGGCTAATTAGTTAAGGTGAGCTATTATCAGCAGGAGAAAAAAACTTTTGTAATGATAATCAAGATGGCCCATTTAGACAGTTGACAAGAAGGTGTGAGGATACTTAACTTGGGGAAATAGATTCAATATGTGTAATGACCCAACCACTCCCAGTCTCTATTCAAACCCAAGTTAATGGTATCTAGTTTGCATATTAATTCAAGCTCAGCAGTTTCTCCTTGGAGTCTGTTTTTGAAGCTTTTCTGTTGCAAAATTGCCACCCTTAAATCTTTTACTGAGTGGCCAGAGAGGTTGAAGTGTTCTCCTACCAGTTTTTGAATAGGAGTACTTGTGGCACCTTAGAGACTAACCAATTTATTTGAGCATGAGCTTTCGTGAGCTACAGCTCACTTCATCGGATGCATACTGTGGAAACTGCAGAAGACATTATATACACAGAGACCATGAAACAATACCTCCTCCCACCCCACTCTCCTGCTGGTAATAGCTTATCTAAAGTGATCATCAAGTTGGGCCATTTCCAGCACAAATCCAGGTTTTCTCACCCTCCGCGCCCCCCCCCCCCCACAAACTCACTCTCCTGCTGGTAATAGCCCATCCAAAGTGACCACTCTCTTCACAATGTGTATGATAATCAAGGTGGGCCATTTCCTGCACAAATCCAGGTTCTCTCACCCCCTCACCCCTCTCCAAAAACCACACACACAAACTCACTCTCCTGCTGGTAATAGCCCATCCAAAGTGACCACTCTCTTCAAAATATGCATGACAATCAAGGTGGGCCATTTCCAGCATAAATCCAAGTTTAACCAGAACGTCTGGGGGGGGGGCGGGGGGTAGGAAAAAACAAGGGGAAATAGGCTACCTTGTTTTTCCTTGTATTTCCCCTTGTTTTTTCCTATCCCCCCCCCCCCCAACGTTCTGGTTAAACTTGGATTTATGCTGGAAATGGCCCACCTTGATTGTCATGCATATTTTGAAGAGAGTGGTCACTTTGGATGGGCTATTACCAGCAGGAGAGAGTTTGTGCGGGGGGCGGGTGGGCGGAGGTGAGAAAACCTGGATTTGTGCTGGAAATGGCCCAACTTGATGATCACTTTAGATAAGCTATTACCAGCAGGAGAGTGGGGTGGGAGGAGGTATTGTTTCATGGTCTCTGTGTATATAATGTCTTCTGCAGTTTCCACAGTATGCATCCGATGAAGTGAGCTGTAGCTCACGAAAGCTCATGCTCAGATAAATTGGTTAGTCTCTAAGGTGCCACAAGTCCTCCTTTCTTTTTGCGAATACTAACACGGCTAACACGGCTAACTAACACGGCTGTTACTCTGAAACCAGTTTTTGAATGTTATGATTCCTGATGTCAGATTTGTGTCCATTTATTCTATTGCGTAGAGACTGTCTGGTTTGGCCAATGTACAATGTTGCAATTTTGCAACAGAAAAGCTTCAAAAACAGACTCCAACGAGAAACTGCTGAGCTTGAATTAATATGCAAACTAGATACCATTAACTTGGGTTTGAATAGAGACTGGGAGTGGCTGGGTCATTACACATATTGAATCTATTTCCCCAAGTTAAGTATCCTCACACCTTCTTGTCAACTGTCTAAATGGGCCATCTTGATTTCATTACAAAAGTTTTTTTCTCCTGCTGATAATAGCTCATCTTAACTAATTAGCCTCTCACAGTTTATATGGCCACTTCCAACTTCTCTGTATGTGTATATATAGATTTTCTTACCATATGCTTCATTCTATGCATCCGATGAAGTGGGCTGTAGCCCACAAAAGCTTATGCTCTAATAAATTTGTTAGTCTAAGGTGCCACAAGTACTCCTGTTCAAAATTACCTAAGATAGTTAAGTGCAAAGCTCACTGCAAAGAATTACAAAGAGATCTCACAAAACTAGGTGACTGGACAAGAAAATGGTAGATGAAATTCAGTGTTGATAAGTGGAAAGTAATGGATAGTTCTCTGAAAACAACAAGGAGCCCGGTGGCACCTTGAAGACTAACAGATTTATTTAGGCATAAGCTTTTTGTGGGTAAAAAAACACTTCAGGTGCATCTGAAGAAGTGGGTTTTTACCCACGAAAGCTTATGCCCAAATAAATCTGTTAGTCTTCAAGGTGCCTCCGGACTCTTGTTGTTTTTGTGGATACAGACTAACATGGCTACGCCCTGATACTTCTCTGAAAACATCCGCTCAATGTGCAGCAGCAGTCAAAAAAGCTGCTAATGTTAGAAACCATTAGGAAAGGGATAGATAAGACAGAAAATATCAGAATGCCACTGTATAAACCCATGGTATGCATACTGTGGATTTATACAGTGGCATTCTGATATTTTCTGTCTTGAATACTGCATGCAGTTCTGGTCGCCCCACCTCAAAGAAGATGCATTAGAAATGGAAAGTGCAGAAAAGGGCAACAAAAATGGTTAAGGGTCTGGAGCAGCTTCCATGTGAGGAGAGATTGAAAAGACTGGGACTGCTGAGTTTGGAAAAGAGATGCCTAAGGGAGGATATGATAGAGGTCTATCAAATCATGAATGGTGTGGAGAAACTGAATAGGGAAGTGTTATTTATCCCTTCACATAACACAAGAACCAGGGGGTCACCCAATGATATTCAGCAGCTTAAAACTAACATAAGGAAGTACTACTTGACACAATGCCACAGTCAACCTATGGAACTCATTTTCAGGGAATGCTGTGAAGGTCAAAGATATAATTCGGTTCCAAAAAGAACTAGACAAGTTCATGGAGGATAGGTCCATCAATGGCTATTAGCCAAGATGGTCAGGGATGCAAGTCAATGCTCTGACTGTCAAACTGACTGGATAACAAGGGGATTGATCGCTTGATGATTGCCCTGTTCTGTTCATTCCCTCTGGCACTGGCCACTGTTGGAATACAGGATACTGGGTAAGATGGACCATTGGTCTGACCCAGTATGGTCATTCTTATGACATCCACATTACAACATGAAGAAAAATGTAATACATTTAATTTATCTTGTACCTTTGATCAACTTGTATACATTCTATCTAGTTCATCTCTGCAGGACTATTTCTTATTTCAACCGCATTCCCCAACAGCTGCCTTTTTAAAAAGTAACTAGCCAGGGAAATATTTTCTTCTTCCTCCCTTCCCTACTCTTCCCCCCCACCCCACCCCCCCAACAAAAAACAAGCAAACAAACAAAAAGCTGTTTTGATGTGCTCTAAGAACAATATTCTATTCTTGACCAGTGACACGTTTCAGGTCCAATATTTCACCAATCACCAGGACTTGACATAAATGATTTAAATGTTATTAGAGATCTGAGTCTGTCTTTTTTCCAGGAGGATGAGGCATTTGTTTATGCAGAGATTGGGATACTGAAACTTTAAATTCACTGTATCTTAGAGAACCTATTTCAGATCATTCTTAGAGGTGTATATATGTGTCTTTAATACTGTGAATATTAATAGCTCTTCTGGAGATTGTATTTCATGTGATACATGGTTCATATGAAACATGCATTTGATATTTGATTCACAAGCTTACATTTTACTTAATCATTACAATATACAGTAACCTGCAGTGCCGTTTAATGCCAATATTTTGATTTGCTTGGCAGTTTTGTTTTTTTTTTCCACTGAAACACCGATTCATCCTAAATAGAGCTTAGAAAATGCAAATACACCCTTATTAGAGTTACTAACGTATTAATATATGAAAAACATATGTCATTTTTGAGGGTTTATTGGTGCTGCAGCTCATTTTTGTGTGTGTTGTGCCATGAAAACCTAACAAAGCATTAATAGCAACTTCCCTGATTTAATTAAGCTTCTGCACTGTAATGCCAGAGCTATTGATAGAATAGCCATTTAATAACACTGGAATGAACATTCAGCTGTCACAGCTTTGGAAGGTTTAATGTGGTGGTTTAAAACAACAATATTTTTTCTCATAATTGTTCTTGGGGTATATGTAATACCAGTCTCTCTTCTGCTTACCTGCATCTAACACTAAAGAGCGAAGAATGCAAAAGCAAAAGCTTTCCTTATTTAAAATGCAAAACAATCAGCCTCCCTACGTAAAAAGTAATAAGCCTTCAAATTGTGTTTTTCGCACAATACAGCTACAGAAGAATTAATGCTGAAACTAAACTAAAGGTTCATAACCTACAGCAAATGCATCATGCTAAAGGAACACAACATGTTCCTTTTAGAGCAGGGCCAGACTAAAACAACTGACCTGTTTGGATACACCTGGGTACCTGATCTGATTATGTGGATTAGGCAAAAGAATTATGCCACAATTTTCCCTGTTATAGTAAAACTTCCCCATGTGGGACACCAATTATCAATATATATGGTTACACATTATCTCTCAAATCTGAGGACATAGAGGAAATAAGACAAATTATATGGGCCAACAAAATGCTGGGCGAACCAATGTGTCCAGGCCAATGGGGGCTGCAGGAAGGGCGGCCAGCACGTCCCTCAGTCCACACCACTTCCCGCAGCCCCCATTGGCCTGGAACGGTGAACCGCAGCCAGTGGGAGCTGCGATCGGCCGAACCTGCATATGTTGCAGGTAAGCAAACCATGCCGGCCCGCCAGTGGATTTCCCTGATGGGCTGCATGCCAAAGGTTGCCTATCCCTGGAATACACCTTACATTTCAGGTTCTCATTACCCAAGTGGAGGCTGTGGACTGTGTGCTTAACACATCCTCAGTCTTAGGGGTCTCATGACACGGTGTCCTTGCTAGGGATTCCCATCAGATGGAACAATTTAATCTGTGAAGTCCCAATAAGTTTTTGTGTGTGGAGGTGTCTGGGTATTTTCTGTCAGCTGTCCATCTAGTATGTCTCCAGTTCTCGTTAGGTGGGTCAATTTCTGTTTCTCATTCAAGCTAATCAAATTTGTTTTGAAAGCGGCTCTTGGATAATATTTGCATTGTGCTGCTCTTTGGTCATACTACCACACGTGCTTTTGAAAGTATGTCCACTATACACTTGTTCCTGCAAGGTGCTGAGCTCATGAAGCCTGATTCAGCAGAACAATTAACTTTAATGACTGCAGTGGGATTACTCATGTTCATATTTACCCATGTGTTTTAGTCTTTTGCTGCATCGAGCTCAGTGTGTTCAGCACCCTCCAGGATTGAGCCCTGTAGGTACTCAAATACCACAGTTACGAGAGTTAATATGGAACCTTTTGATACACTGAGCTTATTAGTGAGATTGTTTCACAGTTAACTAGTCTTCTTGTGATCCCTTGATCATTTCCCACTGCAGGATTGAAGTAAATGGATCAATAACCATAGGAAGCCAGTGACAAAGCTCTGATTGACCTCGATGCAGGATCAGAACCCCAATGATTAAGGTCTTAGTTTGTTAAACTTGTTTGGCCTTACCTCGTTTTGTCAGCTACCTATGAAACATTTCCCGTTGATACTTCTGCATAACTTAATTTTAATTATATACAGACATTGGTGGGACAACATAGTGCTGTAAACCAAACATAAATATTTGAGTTTGGGGGGCATAAACAAATGCAGGATCAACCATCCTGTGATCAGCATGTTTCAAAAATACAATTATACTGTGATGGGGTCTACAAGACCCAGGCTGGACAAAACATTGACCCCCCCACAAGCTCTCATTAATCAGCCTTGCCCTGCTACACCTGTAATAGGTGTCAGGCCTGGAGGAATGAGTTAAAAAGGAAGAACCGGCTCAGTTAGTGGCTCACTGAGGAAAGCAGATCTTTAGCTCTTACTTGATGAGAATAGCCTGGCTGGAGTTAGGAAGCTCACTTGGGCTGCTGCTGGTCAAGACCTCCCTGAGGGAAAGAGGCCTGAAGCGAGATGATCCTTTAAGTTCATTTGTAATGCCTCATCTCTTGTTGCTGAGGGAGATTGGTGCCTGTCAGAAACTCCTTAACGGAAGATTGGCCTGTAGCAGGGACCCCAGATGAGCATTGTCTAGAAAAGACAGACTCACAGTAGAAAGGCAGTGTCTAGCTGTGGATTGGGATGGAGGACTCTCCTTCTTGATTGATATATTTGTTTTGGAACTTTGATACTCCAGAAGGTGTAGAACCTTGGTGTGATTTAACCAGAAGGCTTCGTCACCTCAGCAGTAGACCACATTGCAGATGGTTGAAGACTTTGAGGGAAACTGAAGCAGGGTAAGTGTCATGGTTGGCGAGAAAGGGGTGCTGTAGAGGCCAACCCTGCTACATATACAAAAATCATTAACATCCGTTGTAATTATTTTCTGACTTGTCTGAAATGGCCTTGTCCACATGCAGTATGAGTTTTTGTTTAACACTCTTGTGGGGGATGGGGGTGGGGTTTTTTCTGCACAGAACTTTGACACTTGAACTCCTCAGAGTCCACTGTTTTGATCAAATCTAATCCAAACCGCATACATATCTGGTACACGTAATGTTCACAGTTGAAACCTCCCAGCATCCTTAAACCTGCAGATTTGTGGTTCGCTGACTACCTGAATGAATTATTTTCAATTAATTTGGCACATCTTCAGAGGAACAGATGGCTTCATGTTTATTGCAAAAACAGTAACAAATAAACAAAAACAAAAAATCATCCATGAATCTCCCTGGAAACTCTTCAAATAGAAGCGATCTTGATGATGGTCTTACAGTTCCTACTGAATTATCTAAAGAAAAGGAGTGTTTAACAAGAAAATAACATGTATACTTTGTTTAGTAAAGGATCATATACATGGAGCAGTTGGCTGCATAATAAAGCTGTTATGCATGAAGTTTCTAATTGGACTGCCCCTAGAGTCTAGCAGCTGGGAAGAGAGAAATTAGGGAAATGTGATGTTAAGTGACTTGAGGAAAGAAAATCTTAAAAAATAAATGAACAGTAAAAAAACAGAACACAAGGAGAGAGAAATAGCTAAGCTCAGAGAAAGCCCAAGTAATGTGATTGGGAGCATGCATCAGAAGGTTCATATATTTAATCGTCAAAGTTCAAATATGGAAACACAACTTACCCAAACTACTACTGGTCAAAACTGTTTCCATTGAAATGTTGTCGTTTTTTTTTCTGTGGAAAATGACTCTTACAGCTGCCCCATTCTAGTAGCATTTGTTATAGTTGGGTATTTTATTTTTTCTCTTAGTATATCTTTGGGAAGGTATACTATTGAAGTTGCTGTTTAATTGCTAATATTTTAGGGAAGAGAAACAGAATATCGATGGTACAAATTATTTTCTCATTTAAGCAATAAAAAAGGAGGACTTTAGATATAGAAGAGAAATGAGAATTGGAGGCAAAGCAATAAACATGCATAACATTAAGTGTAACACTGTTCTGCAAGTTATATCTGGTTTATATCACACAGGTAACATTTATTGTTGAGAGAGAGATCTCCGCTTTCCCCCTCCCCGATACGCTGTTACAATGAGAGGGCAACGTAAGCTTGGCATTGCTCTTAGAGGATTTTTGCTGTGGACAATGTATGAGGGAGTGATACTTTTCACTTCCTCTAGGAAGCTTTTCAGTGATAACCCTCCAAATACAAGAGCCAACTCCAACAGTCTTTGACTAAGTAAAGTCCCATTGACTTCTATTTGATTTCCTCCCCACCCCCAAAGTAAGGACTGTGTAAAGGATTTGGTGTCATATGTGGGGAATAGAAAATTCTTATGGAAGTGCAGCTGCTCAGATAATTTCCAACCTAGATACTGTCTGTAAGAGCAGTGCCAAGTTTAATTTTCCATCTTTTCTTAACACTGACTTATTGTTTTGACAGTGGTCTCTGAAAATGATGTCTGCATATGGAAATAGTTAATAGATGAGATGCCAGTGTTCAAATGGTGTTCAAAAATATGCAGTGTTGTGCCTTGTTTTGGCCTTACAAATGTCGTCTTGTCAGTAGTCTTTTATATGGAGCTCTTAGTCAATTGTGTCACAGATCATACTCAGTGTTATGAAGACTTAAGTAGCCAACATCACTGTCAGAAGGTGAGCTGGGCCTGAAAGCCTGTGTTCTGACCTGCACTTGAATCAGGTGACCAAAAGATAAGTGACAGAAATCTGGATGAGGCCCCTGCTATACGAGGGGCTGACTATTCTTTTCCACAGAGGGAGGTAGACCAGGGTATGGTCTCTCCATGGCACTCTGAAGCTAGGCAACTAACTTCTGGGGGGAAAGCAATCTCCCAGGGGGAGCCAAAACAACTTTTGGGCTTAAGCAGAAACAAGCCATGGAAGAAATGAGAAAAGTCTGTGAACCTGAAAAGCCAGGTTGCAGATAGGTGAAGGACAGATAAAAGAGAGGAAGTATCTGGCCACTCCTCTGTGTAGGGCCTGGGGCTCGAACACAGGATTGAGGTATCGACTGTGCTCCCCAATATCTAGGCGGTGCCAACAGGAGGTGGGGTAAAGCTCTTAGTCTTTCTGCCTCTGGAGCTCAAGATTGGTGGGGTGGAGAGGATGGACTATGTGTGAACCTGTGTTAGAAGAGGAAGGAACAACACAAAAGGGAGGTGAAGTGGCAGACTAAGATGTGTCGTGTTTAGCAGTTGCCATGTCTCCATGGAGACAGTGATCTTATTTCCTATGGATGTAAACAGGGAGTAACCCTAAAGGAAAGGAGATAATGACACCGGCCCTCGTTGTAAAGTTCCTTGAGAACTACTGATGGAAAGCATATAGATAAGAGTGAGGTGTTATTAATTATTAGTACTGCTGCTACAGTGGTAGAAAACCAGTTTGAGCAAGAGCAGCATCAAGTCCACTGTGAAAAATGGCAGCACCATGGATTGCTGCCTCTGATGCAACTATTGAAATGCCGTAACAATGCTGTTTCAGAGTGAGCGGACACGTCGAATCAGTCCAACCAGGGTTCTGCAAGCTGTGCACGTGTGTGTTGTGATGAGTGAGCCCGGCATTAAGAACCTCTTTTAGCTTAAGTACTGCAGGGAGGTGGGCTAGTGCTTAATTAAAACCGCAGTGAAGAATGTCATTCTCATAGTGCCCACAACTGCTGGTATTTTAATGTTGTGTCAGCATTTTCGTAATAACCTCATATTTTCAACAATTTATAACTCAATCATAAAAATTTGCTGTGGGCTGAATTTTGGCCACCAAGGCTGTTTACTGAAAACTGAAGGGCGCCCACAGTTCAGGGGGATGCAGTCGCAGGCTATTTATGCCAATGGGGAAATAATTCTAACGTAGTGCTGGGCAAATAACTGATCTGGTGGCTGAACCAAACCACGCCCCTCCTACACCAAATGTCTTTGTGAGTTGATTGCAACTTTTCATTTGACCAGAAATGAAACTGTTGGTGGACAGTTAAATCCAGCTAAACTTCAAAGCAAAATGTCATTTCAAAACAAAGTCAAAATGTTTCATTTAGAAAATGTCAAAATGAAATGTTTTAGTTTTGGAAAATATATATATATTTCTTTTGGCCAAAACTATTTGCCAGATTAGCCCCATATTCCCCAGCAGCTTAGTTAACACACAAATTGCAATTTTTGTTAAATAGCTTATTCACTGAAAAAGTTTTGCCCGGTTCTATTATAAAGCAATATGGGTTATTTGGCCAGTGACCTTGTATAACACAGGAGGAGGTTAGGAGCCAGATCATGATCTTCTGACTCACACCAAGTAGAGCTTTTTCTCTAGGAGCCATCTCACTGAAATCAGTGAAGCACCTGAATTCAGAATTTGCATGTTGGTTTATCTCTGATGCTTATGTGGCCCTGTAATGGGATGACCTGCCCCTTTAAAGGCAAGCCAGCCCTGTTAACTATCGGAGCCTGCTGAAAAAAAGCCAACACATGTCTCAGTTGAGTGTGGAGTGAAGAGTCAAGCTGTGGGAAGGGAGAGTTTGCTGCTGTGGGTCCCTGAGGAAAAAGACTTCAGGTGGGAAACCCTCAGAGTGATGGCTGTGTAGAAGTTTTGTTTTTCCTGTTGTGAGTCTGTGGACATTTAGATAATAAACAGAGCCCAGAACCAAGGGTTAAAGACTATATTGGTGTGGCTGATAATACTCAAGGCTTATTAAGAAACCAGTCGTCTTATAGGCCCCTATCACTGGAGTATCTGAATGCCTCACAATCTTTAATATGTTTATCCTCACAACACGTCTTTGAGGTAGGGAAGTCGTATTATCCCCATTTTACAAATTGGGGCAAATGAGTTGCCCAAGGTCATACAGGAATTCCAGTGGAGCAGGGAATTGAACCTAAATTTCCAAAGCTGTAGGCTACTGTCTTAACCACTGGAGCATCCGTCCTCATCTTTATTATAGGTATAGCCGAAATCCCAGATCCAAACACTTCCAACCTTCAGATCTGGTACTCCCTTTGTCATTTGGGCTCATCCTAAGTAACAGCAATTCAGTGGATAAACCCCCTGTACTATTCATCACAGAATCATCTCATCTTTCAACACCGCTCCAGTTTGCACAATGTCATTATGATTTAATATTGATATCACAGTAGCACTGTGTGACCCTAACAAGGGCTGGGGTACTATTGGTACCAGCAGGTAAGTCGTCAAAGTCTCTGATGGAGGGATCTTGCATTCCAAGGCCCTGATCCTGCACTGTGGTCCACCTGCATGGATCACAATGTAGATTCAGGGCTTAGGAAGACAAGTGATATCTCAAGCGTGAATATATTCAGCTGCAATTAAAAACAGTTGTGGAATGATACTCAGTGTCAGCTATCTCCATGGAATGTAAATGGTTAAATTCAAAGGGGGAAGGGTGGAAATGTAGCCGATTTTATTTTAAAGAATGTAGTCTAGTACATGTTCGCATGAGTAATGTGATTTTATTGATCACTGTTTTACTATGATATAAACAGGGAAAAGTAGATACCCTCTAATGGAGAAACAAGGAAGATAGAATTCAATAATACAGTCATCCACTTCCCATTCTTCCTCTTCTACAGCTCCTTGCTCTTATCTGACTGATTATTGGAATGTCTTCCACGAGGAGAACAGTTTCATGACAGAACTGTTTTGTTGTACAGTAATACCTCATAGTTTGGTAAGAGTTGCCTTTCAATTAACCATTCATTCCCTGGAAGATGCATGCATGTAATTAAAAAAGTAAAATGATAATTTCTAAAAAACAAACAACCCTCCCCCCCACTGATTTAATAATAAGAAATGAAATCTAATTTTGTAAAGATAAATTAAGGTGTAATTTCTCCGCCATTCCCTGCCTCCTTAAAGATTTAAGTAGAGTATGTATGTCTTTGTAATGTGATACAGCGGTTGCCATGGAAATATTTTTTAAGTTTAGTGAAAAGCCATGCAGTCAAAGGCATAAATAGCCAGAACCTTTGGCAAGGTAATTTGGACAATAGCATTTCTGAATAAATTTTAATGTGCTCTTTTTTTAAATGTGGACTCTAGACACCATTCATTCTTTGTGAGCAAAAGCATTTCATTTTCATTGCAGATGGGTAACTATAATCTTGTAACTGCTTCAGGTAAGAGGTGATTTTGTATTAGGCTGTCCTTCATGTTTTCATAGGCTATATAGCTCCTTGAAAGACAGTGATCCAGGCTTTTCTGTGGTAGCCCCAGTGTATCTAGCTTATGTGAAATACTTTTCTGTACCCATTCTATCTTTCAATGGCTTCTTTTTACTCTCTCCCCCACTTTCGCCTTCATGCTTTATGACATCATTTTCCCACTTAGTTTGGCACAATAAGGATTCTTGTTTTGAAAACCCCCCCACAATTCTTACATGCTAGAATAATGGAAGGAATTAGATGAAAACCCAAATGCGACCAAATAGCCTTGAACTCATGTTTTGTCTGCGCTAAATGGAATCTGAACATCAAAAATATCGTGTTCTGTTTTCAGATCTAGAATATGTTCTACACCCGACAATTCAGAGGTTCTTTTTGTTAGGTTGGAAGAAATCATTTTGATCACTCTGACCTCCTGTGTAACACAGGCCTTTATCCAGGAATTTCTGCATCCCGCCCATAACTTCTGTTAAGCTCAACAGTTAGTTTCCTTCTTTAAAATTGTGCTTGCTTTAAGGATTTTTGTTGTTGGTTGATTGGTTTTTAAGAGCTGTGAGAATGTGGATTGTTTGACTTGAGGAAAGTCGTTTTAAGGATACAAAGTTACCAAGAATAGGAGGAGATGGGCAATTTTTAACCCATTCACTGCTATTCTCCATATATACCTCTGCTGTGCCACCAGCGACACACAACAGGTGCGCTTTACCGAAGAGATCCAGGAATGCAGAGGTCAAGTAGCTAATGGACAAAGGAATGCTGAGACCATTGGGCTGAGAGAGTCTGCCCCAAAGAAAGTGACAGCCAGTTGCTAGAGTGATTTCTCATATCCCACAGACACCTGCATCCTGCTCCTAAACCAATGCTATAACATGGTGGTGTGCTATTGAAATCGATGGAACTATGCCAGTTTACCTCAGCGGAGAATTTGGCCCCTTGAGAATGTCGTGAAGGGGTGTAGGCTGGACTAATTGTAATAAGCCTTTCCATCTTGAAAACCTGTGTTTCTATGCAAGCCATTTAAATTGGTTAGTGTGCAGTTTGCCTTCTACCCTCACAAAGCCTGTTTCCCTGTCAGTTGTAAGAGAAGTGTCTTCAGGGGAAGGGGAAATTAGCAAATAAATCCACTGTTTATCTCACCACTTTACCACAATCCAAGCAAGCTAGCACCTTCCTTACAATTGTCCATAGCCATTTATAAACTGTTATGATCCTAGGTTGCTGGGTTTTTCATTATTTCTATTTATGATCAGAATAAAATTAAACTAATTTGAGAGAGAACACTCATCTGCTGCGAAGCTTCATAACAAGTTATATGTATTTGCCAGACAATAACTGTCTTTATTTTTCTTACCGTTTCTTTTTTTAAAGTTTTTTTTATCAGCATTTTGATTATGCTTTAATCTTCATGGCACTAAACTACATTAAAAGGACCTTTATGGTGTTGCTCTGGTAGTGAGGAAGAAAAGGAAAAAACTCCCTTATCTATTTATGCACCTACTTGCACTGTAAACATCCAACTAGCTCTGGTCTTCAATCTGTTAGTTTTTCATTCTGACTGCAATATGACTATGAGCCCAGAGAAGTATTATTACTTGTATTACAGCCGTGCCTAGAGGCCTTCACTGAGGGCTCAGTGTGTTGGTTACTGTACAAACACATAGAAAAAGATGGTCTTTGCCCCCAAGAGATTAATTACAGTCTAAGTAGCCAAGACAAAGGATGGGAGGGGAAACAGGTACAGGAAGGTAAAGCTGGAAAAGATTTTTCAGGTGAATAATTTGTTTGACAGAAAATGCAGTTTCTATTGACCAGAAACTATTGACAAACTTGACTTGATTATTTCAGCCGTTCACAAAACAGCAGCAGGAGGAGGAAGTGGAGCTGCTAATGCTGCTTCCTTCTGCCCTTTTATAACTTTTAGCCCAGTAGTTAGGACACGTCCCTGCTCCTCTGCCTACTTCCAGGCACTTCCCCTGCCAAACAGCTGTTTGGTGGCGCTTATCGATTTCCACGGGGGGGGAGCGGGGAGCCGTTCGCTCAGGGGAGGAGGCAGAAGAGGCTGGGATGGGGCAGGGATTTGGGGAAGGTGTTGGAATGGGGGCAGAGTTGGGGTGGGGACTCTGGGGAAGGGGTTGGAATGGGTGCGGGGAAAGGGTGGGAAGAGACGGGGCCCCATGAAAGGGATGGAGGGGGCCGGGGCCAGGGGCAGGGGGGGTGGGGAGGGGCTTTTGTACCTTTATGAAAAGGTGTCAGTGATGCGGCCCTCGGGCCAATGTACTAGTCCTCATGTGGCTCTCGTGGTGATCTGAGTTTGAGATCCCTGGTCAAAACAAAAAATCTGTTTGTCCCCGGCCATCACATCTACAAAAAATTGCTAGCTGCAGTAGCCTGCAAACAGCACTTAATCTGGGCTCAGCTGGGGCTGTTTGGACACAGCCCTATATTGAGGGGCATCACAGAAGTGCATCACTTTAGTGGGAGATAGAGGAGGGGTGTGTGTGTGTATGTGTGGGCACTTTTCCTTCTAGAGCTGCAGGAATCAAGAGCCCAGCATCATCCCAGGGTTCCGGGTGTGCTCTCAAACCTATGACCGAGCTCTGCTGGCCATTGTGGAGATGGGATAGGTCATAACCCTCCATCACCTGTCAGAAGTCTAACGCTGCTTTTGACACTCGCCTTAAGACTCTCAGGGTGAAATCCTGATCCCATTTGAGGCTGATGGGTGCTTTGCCATTGACTGCAATGGAGACTGGGTTTCACCCCCTGAGCACAAGATATCTGGTTGTTTCCAGTCTCTGTGCAGGGGCACAAGGGAAGGGTAAGGATTGCCCTTGCATCTGCACAACTGACTTTTACTGCCAACCCTTGCCTCTTATACACAGTTTATTTGTGCACATTTTCAGACAAGCAATATCTTCACCAAAGAAAGAATTTTGAAAATCTTTCAGTAGAGGCACTATGTATAGGATCACTGTATAAGAGATACATTATTCTAGCAACTTGTCATGTACAGTGTGCACTTCAGGCCTCATTTCACGATTCTCGTTGACTCTCTGGATATGTATTTTTCAAGTGCTGTTAGCTAAGCAGCTGCAGCTTCCAATCTGCCACCGCCTTATAGAAGCTAAATCACTCCTTAACTCTGTGCATTTGACTTCTTCCTCTTTAAAATAAATGTTTAGTTAGCAATGAGGATGCAAAAAGCACAGAGAGGTTCCATATCAAAGCTGACCTTGCAGTACTGATTGTAACTAGTTTTGAATTTTAAGCTAAATAAATGCAACATCAAAGTCCAAGACATAAGATTGCCATCAAGCTGTGTGACAAAGTGACTCTTTTCACCAAAGACCCATCTTCTTCTCCCACTGAGAAATCCTAAATTTGAGGTTGAACACACTCCAATAATGACAGAATAGGTAGCAGTGATATCAATAGTTTGGTCAGTGAGATTTCTCTGTTGGCGATTTTGATGGACACCAAAACGTTTTAAAGTTACAAATCCTTTAGAAGCAGAGAAAAGAAAGGTGACAAAGTGAAACATACAGAATAATAAACTTACCAGCCGTCAGCCCCTGAATGCATGAGGAGCAAAAATATGAATTATTTTATTTAGTTTGTTACATAGTGTAACAATTTTTACTGAAACCTCTGTTCATTAAATATCTAGATTCTTTTTTGATGGTAATTAACTCATGTAAGATACAATTTAAGAATCTCTAAAACACATGTATAAATAGGGTTAATGAAGTCCTAATTAATGAAATCTAAATAGATTATTAAAACAAGTTACCAACTTTGAGTAGGCATTAAACAGAATGTTTTCACCTTCTATATTTAAACATACATTGGTTATACTTGTGTAAGTAGACCAGTTTTGTTGATATAGGCAACTAACTGGTCATTTATGTTGTGTATTTTCTGAATTGTGCTTAGAATGTCTCAATAGTAAGGAACGTTTAAGTTGGAATTTAGTAGAATAGTTTTGCCCTGTTCCATATTGACTTCCAAATTATTGCAGCAGTCATATTTAATGTTTCTGGCCAAATCTTATGCTCTTTACTAGGTAAAACTCGCACTGAAGTTGTAGCATATTAGAAACAGGTAATAGCCCTATAAATAGTCTGTGAGCCCTCTCGTGGTGCTCACTGTGTTCCATATTGTAGGAGCCACCAAAAACTAGCCAGATCAGCAGTACAAATATAGCTAGGCCTTGCATGGTTGTGTATATTTAGTAAACGTAGTTATTTGGAACCCTGTTTTGCCCATGTGGTGCTTCATATTTTTGTTTTGTAAAGAGAGACAATAAAGCCACTGAGTTGTGCCTGAGAAAGATTGAAGATCATACAATATACCTCTTCCCTCCTTGCAAGTTTTGCATTTGGACTCGAAGGAGACTAAGACTTCAGGGGGGTTACCTTGGCATGAAACAGGAGTGATACATTGAATCAAGCCTTGACATTCTGTGTTTGCTTTTTGCCTATGGAAAAACACGCGCCGCCCCCTTCCCCCCCAGCCTTGTCATTCAACAAGGCATCTATGCAGTGAATGGTAATGTCAATGAGAGATATTTTCTGGTGTTTCCCATTTTGGAGGTAAAATTGTGGGTATTATGTTACAACTGATTCCCTGTGGAAGACGACTTCCCACCTCTTCCTCTATCACACTATTATAGTGGGGTGAAGGAAAAAGAAAGAATGGCCCACCAGCCACTCAAGGATCCAGAAATGGCATTGGCATGAGGTAGCTCCCTACCTGAATATGCTAAATAGCCCTAATATGAGAGGTCCCAAATCCAAATGTGGTGGAATAAAGATGCACACATCTACTTAAATTATTTTTAAAATAAGTAGGAAAATCTTTGCCATCTCCTTTGCTTTTGTGTTTAGAGACCTGCGTTTTTGGAGCAAGAGGCTAGGCTAATTCTGTTCCACACGTGGCATGTACGGTGTGTGGTTAGCTGATGGCTGTAGTTTTTCTGAATGCGTGGAGCTAGGGATGGTTACGTCGTCATAAAAGTGCGTAATCAGGAAATTTTGCAAATGTTAGTGGTTCCAGAACTCATGAGCATTGTTAGATAGCTTATACAAAGAAAGCCATCTCCACACACACACACAAATATAGTTGTAACTCATGTAACAATCAGGTCTTGCTGACTGCATACAGTTGAAGCTGACAGACTATCAACTGCATATAGAAAAACAAAACCAAATAAATGTAAGGACAAAAAACTGCAAGCACTCTGGGGTACTTCTTGGTAAAAATTTTCATGGGAGATTTACTAATTATTAGGCCACATTTACTGATTGGCCTAATTAGTTCCTTCAGTCAAATAGTCCTCTTAAGCAAAATAACATGTTGTTGATTAACTAAAGCACTGTATGGAATAACTGACTGCCGTGACTCATCAAATCACCTTGTGGCACTCTGGTGTTTAGTCATAAGACATACATCATAAGCTTGGTATGTAATGCTCAGGCTGGGGAAACACTTAAAGAGCTAGAGTCTGTCATTGGGACATGTGAAACATCTAGCTGCATATAGTGTCTGACTCACTGCTTACTGAAGTTAATGGAAAGATTCCCATTTACGTCAGAGGACATTGGGTAAGGTCCATGATACACCCTTCAGTAGCTGAAGTTCTGAGGCTTGGAGTGGCAACAATTATGTATGACTTTGCTACTTTTAAAAGGAAGAAAGTGGTGGAAAATGGGAGAGGCTGATGGTGGAAAGACTGATGGGAAAGGCAAGAGATCTATGGAAGGCAACTCATAAGGCTAAAAGGTGGAGTGGTGGAAAAGGATAAAGAAACATGCCCTCCATGTTAATTCAACACACCTCTGCTCAAAATATCCATGTAATAATACGTAGCACTAATATGTAGCATTTTCAAAGCACTGCATACACATTAGTACTCCAGCAAGATAGGAGTATCCTCCTCCCAAACATTGGAAAGGTGAGACCTTCGTAATGTGATTCTCTCCAAATTGTACCAATGTAATTATGAACAAAATTTAGACCAAGGAAGATATGGGGCACTAGATAGGGAGGGCTCTGAGTTACCACTGAGAATTCTTTCCCAGGTGTCCGGCTGGTGGGTCTTGCCCACATGCTGAGGGTCTAACTGTTTGCCATATTTGGGGTTTTGGGAAGGAATTTTTCCCCAGGTCAGATTGGCAGAGACCCTGGAGGTTATTTGCCTTCCTCTGAAACATGGGGAATGGGTCACTTGCAGGTTTAAACTAGTGTAAATGGTGGATTCTCTGTAACTTGAAGTCTTTAAGCCATGATTTGAGGACTTTAGTAACTCAGCTAGAGGCTAGGACTCTATTATAGTAGTGGGGGTGTGAGGTTGTGTGGCTTGCAATGTGCAGGAGATCAGACAAGATGATCATGATGATCCCTTCTGATCTTAACATCTATGGGACATGCCCAAGACCACACAACTCAATTTGTGAGCCCTTTGAGGGCAGAGACCATGTTTTTGTTCTGTTTGAACAGCCCTAGTACAACGGGGTCCTACTGATCCATGTTGGGGGTTCCAAGACACTATCATAATACAACCAATAAAAAAAAACAAGAAGTTAATGTTACAGCTGAGATTAGAACCCAAAACCAATAGCCAAT
Source organism: Chelonia mydas (assembly GCF_015237465.2). Lineage (NCBI taxonomy): Eukaryota > Metazoa > Chordata > Testudines > Cheloniidae > Chelonia > Chelonia mydas. The sequence goes on from NC_057855.1 coordinate 12,874,446, forward strand.
CTGATATGAAGGACCCAAATATTGTGTATTGTGCTGCAGCAGTGCTAGGAGCTAACAGAGACCAACTCTTCAGAGCTGTAGTGAGTTTGATGGCATTACACCAACCTGGATATATATTAAACAGAGTCTCCTGTTTACTTCTGCTGCATAAGAATCACAGGAGAAACTAAAATCAATGTTTTCCAAATGGAAAAGAGCAAAGCCATTAGGGAAAGAAATGGTATTTTCAAGCGTCTTTGAAAGGTAACACAAACAATGCAGAGGGGCAAAAAAATCTTAAAAATTTTAAAAAGCACTTGCCAGTGTCCTTTTCACTCTAAATTTAGCTTGCTTTTCAGGGTTTCAGACAATGTAGACCCTTAGCATTATTTTAAAAGTGTGTTTTGTGCATGTGTGACTAAATATACTTTGGGAATGGTTTTGTTTTGAATTGCAAGATATACAGATGCTTTGTGTATCTCAACAGTAACAGAAGGTGCTTAGGTTTCACAGAGGGACACGGAGATGACACCAGGAGTGCATGATACAATGGCGTAATGAAACCGAGATCAATGTTAAAACGAATGTAGCACCACCGAGGAGTACACACAGATCAATACTCTTGTAAGCCATAGCGTATAATCCTGCTGTATAGGTCTTGTTAGATAGTACAGTCAATTCTACTAAGACACATTTTTCTACAATTTGCCGAATGCGCCCTTGACTTATTTGTCCCAGAGGCTATATTAAAATGTACTCCTTTTGGAATTTAAAGGTTCAGAGCTCTGTCTGCCCATCTATAAGATGAGGTATGCATCGCAAAATATGCGGTCTGTAATGGTAAATTCTCAGTCCTCAGGCATATAGAATGGGAGGATGGAGTTTCATTAAGACTTTGGAAATGTTACCTTCCTTTCTTGTTTGTTTGTAGAAACACATCTTCAATAGAGCTGGTAGGAAATTTTTTTGTTGAAACATAGTTATGATGAAAGATACCATTTTAACGGAAAGTGAAATGTTTAGGAAAATTTCCTTTTGGGGGCGGGGGGAGGGGACTGAGCATTTTGATGTTGAAATGTCAACACAATGAAAAATCCAAATGAAAATTAGTTTATAATCCATCAAAATGTTTCATTTTGGTTGACTTTGGGGGGTGGGGGAGTGTGTGTGTGTGTGTGTGTGTGTTGGGGGGGGGGGGAATGTTTGGGTTTCATAGACATGAAGGGCTGGAAGGGACCTTGAAAAGTCATCAAGTCCCAGCCCCCGGCACCGTGGCAGGACCAAGAAAACTAGACCATCCCTGATAGGTGTTTGTCCAACTTTTGTTTTTTAAAAGCTTCCAGTGATGGCTACTCTATGACCTTCCTTGGAAACCTATTCCAGAGCTTAACTACCCCTACAAGTTAGAAAGTTTTTCCTTATCTCTAACCCAGGGGTCGGCAACCTTCAGCACACAGCCCATCAGGGTAATCCGCTGGCAGGCCGCGAGACATTTTATTTGCATTGACCGTCTGCAGGCACGGCCCCCTGCAGCTCCTAGTGGCTGCGGTTCACTGTTCCTGGCCAATGGGAGCCGCAGGAAGCGGCGGCCAGCACGTCCCTGCGGCCCGCACCACTTCCCTCCACTCCCATTGGCTGGGAATGGTGAACCGCGGCCACTGGGAGCTGCGGGAGTCTATGCCTGCGGAGGGTCAACGTTAACAAAATGTCTCACGGCCCGCCAGCAGATTACCCTGATGGGCCACGTGCCGAAGATCGCCGACCCCTGGTCTAACCTAAATCTCCCTTCCTGGAGATTAAGCACTTTACTTCTTGTCCTACTGTCAGTGGATATGGAGAACAATTGATCACCATTCTCTTCATAAGAGCCCGTTACAAAACGACTGTTATCAGGTCCCACCACCATCTTTTTTTCCTCAGAACGAAACATGCCCAGGTTTTTTTTCTCATAGGTCAAGTTTTCTAAACCTTCTATCATTTTTGTTGCTCTCATCTGGACTCTTCCAATTTGTCCACATCTTTCCTAAATTGTGGTTCCCAGAATCGGAAACAGTACTCCAGATGGGGGTCTCACCAGTCTTGAGTAGAGCATTACAATTATCTCCAGTATCTTACATACAACACTCCTGTCAATACACCCGAGAATCATATTAGCCTTTTTTTGCAGCTCCATCACACTGATGACTTATATTCAGTTGGTGGTCCACTATAACTCCAGATCATTTTCAACTAGACAGTTATTCCCCATTTTGTAGGTGTGCATTTGATTTTTCCCCCTTCCTGTGTGACTTGTGTTTATTTAATTTAATCTTACTGAATTCAGAACAATTCTCCAATTTGTCAAGGTCATTTTGAATTTTAAATCTGTCCTCTAAAGTGCGTGCAACCCCTCCCGGTCTGGAGTCATCTGCAAATTTTATAAGCATGCCCTCTACTCCATTATCCAAGTCATTCATGAAAATATGGAATATTACCAGATCTAGGACTGACCCCCGCATGTCTACATTAGATACGGCTTTCCAATTTTACATCAAACCATTGATAACTACTCTTTGAGTATGGTCTGTCAAGCAGTTGTCCACCCACCTTCTAGTAATTTCATCTAGACCACATCTCCCTAGTTTTCTTATGAGAATGTCTTGCAGAACTGTGTCAAAACCCTTACTAAAAACAAGGTATAGCACGTCTACTTCCCCTCCCTCACTCATCCATGAGGTCAGTAATCCTATCAAAAAAATGGCTTGGCATTATTTGTTTTTGACAAATCCATGCTGACTATTCCTTAAAACTCTATTGTCTGGTGCTTACAAACTGATTGGTTAAACAATTTTGGAATGGAATAAAAAGTTTAAAAATCATGAAATTTCCTGCAAAACAGAACATTTGATTTCCACCTCAGCTCTAATGTTTAAGCACAGTTACTAATGCAATATGAGGACTCAGATCCTACAGAACTTGCCTGAATTGTGCTCAGAGCTGGCTTTGGGGTGTTACCCATCCCTGGTATTTTAAAGCTTATGAATGTCCTTTTAAAAAGTTTCCATCTCTTTTTAATGAATAGATAGCCTTGAAAATATAAGCTGGTTGCTAGTGCTGAAGGATTTTTCTATGTCTCCCCCCGTCCCATTAAAGATCTCAGGTTTTCCATATTTCTCCTGCTGCATCCCCACCCTGATTGCCCCATTCCAATCCGATGGCTGGTCTTTGGGGTTGGTGAAACCTACAGTCATTGTTCTCTCATTTTTGTAGTGTGATACCAAGACATACCTTGCAGGATTTGGTGACAGCATGTTGCTGCTAATGGCTCTAGCAACTCCAAAGCAACCTGCTTTCTGTAGGGGCAGTGGCAAGACAAATGTCTCTGCTTTACATTTCCTCTTTGAATACGACTTAGCAATGGGCGAAGTGCCAATTAAAGAAGCAGTAATCTGCTCCAGTTTGGCCCTTTTGTGATGGCATCAACATCCACTGGCAAGATCATGGGCATAGCTCAGCAAAGTACGCCAACGACCACATGTGTTCCTCATGCAGTCACAGGTGTACTCACCAAGGGCTGTGCGGCCTGTTAACCTGGGGGTCAGCAGTTGTGTGAGCAGCAATGTTCAGCATCTGCTGTGCAGCGGTAGTTAACCTTAGTGCTCATTGCTACTGTCCAGCATGCTTCTGCTGCTGGATGTTTAAGCTTCAGAGGCCGCCCCTTTAGTCCCTGTGTCCTAAAATTTTCCCTATCACGTGTCCAGATGGAGGTTCTGCTTTACTGTCTTCTGTACTGCTTTTCCGAAAGCTTGGGAACTCCAGTGCAATTTGCTCCCCTGTACTAGCACTTCTTCCCCCAGCATGTACAATGCTGCTATCTTGTTGGCTGTTGTAAATTCCTTTCTAACTATGGCGTTCTGATTTGTGGGCCAGAGGCTCTGTGGGACACTACAACCGCAGTAGGGCCTGCGGATGGAGGACTCCAACTGTGATCCCCGCGTGGCTATCAGTGCCCTATCCTCCGCTGTCAGTGCAAGCGGCGGTCCTGGTGAGAACGTGCTCCACCAGCAGAAGGAGGGTAGCGTGGACACCAACAGCCGATTGAAGTACTGTGTTGGCTGTAGGTCGACCTAAATTAAGTTGACCTAATTTTGTAGTGTAGACAAGCCCTGATAGTTACATCTGCTGCTTTTCCTAGCTTTTTGAGGCCAGAAGGACTATTGTAATAATAAGATCTGACTTGCTGCATACTACAGACCATCGAATTTTACTTAGTAACTTCTGCATCAGGCCCGTAACTTCTTGTTGAGTTATGAGGCGTCTTTCAATACAGATTCAAAGTGTGTCTAAAAGGCTTTGTATAGTGATGGTGAATCCCGCGCATGCCCTGGCAAACTGTTCAGTGGTTACCCCAGCTATTAAAATGTGCCCTTTATTTCCAGTCTGAGTTTGTATAGCTTCTTGTATTTGAAATTCCTAGTCTTCGGGGTGCCGCATTGCTGTGAAAGAGCCACACAGTCTCAGAAGAGCCTCTTGTGACATTTTTCATTATTGTTGGCAACCCTTCAAGACCTTGTTCTCACATTTCATGACATGCCATTCCTTTCCTCCCAGGACCCTATGCGCTTCACTTGGCATTAGCTCTTCTGTCTCTACCAATTCTGACGCTACCAGCTCACTATGATAACTCTCAGTTCCACTGACACTTACCCATACTTATCCTTCCCCTCCTCTTCCAAGGCCATGATTGAACCTATCTACTACAATTGGGCTAGCTGGGTGTGAAATGGAGGAAAGGAATTGAATTATCACTGTCACCGACACCACTCTTTGGGAGATGGCTTCCCTAATGGAATTCTAACTTCCAAAGGTGCAGTGTTGTTTGAAAACCTTAAGCCCACATTCCTTCCAGAATTCTTCCCTTCTGCCCCAATGCAAAACAAGAAAAACTGTTAAGGGATCACTTCCTTACAGTACGAACCTGACATCTGCACTGATGATATAGATGAGTAACTGCAAGTAGTAAGTCCTTTTTTTTTTTTTTTTTAAACAGAAAGAAGCAATGCAAAGTAATACACAAAGTAAAATTCTAGCTGCATAGTTTGTTAGTCTAATCTGTCACTCCTGGCTGAACTTCTGTGGGAATTATTGCAAGTTAGATAGCATTCCTCTCTGTATACTGATTTGATTGAAAGGGTAATTTATCAAGGCTCAGCACCACATTGAATGCTGCACTCTGGTCTGGAGGGTAATGAGTTGTACCCACATCTCACTCTCCTTTCTCATGTGACCATGAAAGATCATAAGATAAGGTGAGCCTTTGCAGCCTTTGACATCTCACGCAGAGACAACTCCCCTGGCTGCTCAAAGAGGGACCCTTCATAACGGCTTCAGAATCAGCTAGATCATTTGACCCTCCCAGGAAGACGTGGAATGCATTAATTAGGAGCTCTCAGAAAGCTGCAGAAAGACAATGGGAGTAAAGATGGTGAGAGGAAAGGGGAGGAGGAAAAAAAGAGAGATTAGAAAATGGCGTGGGGAAAGATGGCAATATGCTAAGGAAGCACAAAGGGCTTTGTTGAATAATAATCCTCATTCTCAAAAATACCAGATACTTCAAAGATGGATTATTGTTGCTGTTATCCATGCCATCAGCTTCATTATGTGGCTCAAAGCCACCTGTCATTATCTTCGCTGACTACAGTAGCCCATCCCTGTCTGTCTGTCTCATCATAATACATTGCAAACTAATACCATCTCCCTGGGTTTCACTTTTATGAAACAGCCCTGCTATTTCTTTCAATCACAAGAGTGTCCATCATATCACCTTAATTTAAGAAATCATAATAAACAGTATTTCTGTTCAGCATAAAGGGCACATTGGAACACTTGCCACTATGTATCAACTGTAATGTATTTTTATAAAGGTCTTATGTGAGCAAAGAATTAAAAGGCAATGATGATCTCACAATAAATCCCTAAATCCTTTATTGCCTATTTATGGGATAATCTTTCTACATTTGTGCAATATATGGCTGTTTAGAAAAGGCTTCAGAATGCAGTTATGTGGTTTATTTACCAGAAGATGGCAATGGTGATCTACTACAGTATTCACCTGTATCCACGTGATTCTGGTGCAACATACACCAGACCCCAGTATGAATGAACTGGAGAGTTCCAGAACTGTTTTCCATTCCATTCCTTGTTTCTGAATTGTTTGAGTTGTTGCTAATCATAAGACTTACTTGTTTTGATTGGAACTACAGCTTTCTGTATCTAAACAATCATTCCCAGCATTCTGGAAGCCAGGGTGTTTAAAAAAACAGAAGTAATACTGTTGAATTAAGCATGCTAAGTGTCAGAAAAATCTAATGATCTGTGGATGCGGAATGATAAAAGAACATGTTTAGTTTGCTAGTATTGAACCTGAACTTCAGCAGTTAATGCATGGAGAGTATATTTGGGGTAAACTATTAAGTCATGTTATCTTTGTCAGTAAAACAGTTTGAAATATAGCCCCAAAGTGTATACACAGTAACCATATTATAGCATCTGAAATGGAACATGGCCTGCAATACCGTCTGAACTGTCAAGTTAACTAACTTTTCAAACTCCTAAATCAGCAGGATTTTTGGCTTAGTAAGGGCTGCAGCAGCGAGCCCTATGAAATGTGCAGAGAGTAGTGCTGTGTGCTCTAATGGGTATAGAGCACTTCAGTAGGGGAAGAAAAAACGTCTGTGAATATCCTCTGTAGTGTTTAAAGGCCGAATTGTTATCCCCTTATCTTTTTCTTTTCACACCACAAAAAGGTGACTCTCATGTTCCCTCTCTCTCTAGTGCTGTCTTGCTGTATTCCCTTTTCCATCGACTGTTTAAATCCAATGATCATTGTGATTGGCAGGTCGTCTTATTCTAAGACGGAATAAAGAACTGCAACTGTACTTCAGCGTTGAATGATTGGCAACCTCCACTGGGCAAATTCTAACCAATCATACCTAAACCACTGGATTCTCCTGTCCTTCTGTAGGATAGTGCTGCCTGGTTTGGATCCGGTTTCTTGAGAGAACAAGCACATTGCTGGGTTTCAATGCAGAACTCCAGTTTGCTTTTTAGCCCTGGCTGGGATGATTTAGTTGGGGATTGGTCCTGCTTTGAGCAGGGGGTTGGACTAGATGACCTCCTGAGGTCCCTTCCAACCCTGATTCTCTATGATTGTTGGATCATATTAAAAAAGTTCTGTATTAAAATCACAAATGAGTTTGATTCCCCATAGTTTAAATTCCAGGGTATTACTAATTAAGAGGTCTCTTGGTTTTTGGTACTGTTTCTCTCCCTCTATGTGTGACACTTGCAAGCTGCTAATTGTGTTAGTACATTCTAAGACGGAGTCTGTTCTCAAAGCAATTCACAGAGAGAGAGACTCAAAGCAATACTCTAACAACAGAAACAGCACCCAGAGACTCCCCGCCCTTTTGTTGTATTAACAATTGTGATTAAAATAGAGATAGAGGATGTATGTGGATGGATGCTTGGTGTGGATAATAACTGAATGATCAGGAAGGTGCCAGCCTAAGAATCCAGTGTCCATCGGCTGAAGAAGGCGTCAAGTGGAAATAACCAGAGGACCCCCGGAAGGCAGGCTGGAATCCACCCAACAGCCTCAAGAATGGGAGAACCAAAGAACAAGATAACATCTAGCAGCACGGAGCCGTCAGGAATGTGCCATCTGCTGATTGATTCAGCAACAGCATGATGAAGCAATTCCCACAGACTGGCCTAGGAAGAAATTCCTATAAAAAGAGACTCTAAAAAGTGAGAACTTTGGGGTCTGATTCTGCAAAGCAACTTCCAGGAGCATCAGATGAGCATCTGACAAGGCCCTGCTCCCTCCTCATGTCCAGGCCACCTGGCCAGTGGCTTGGCATGAGCAACTTTAAGGCTGGTAACTATGGTAACAACCTTGCAGAACCTGTGTGTGTGTGTGAATGAATGTGTGAATAAATATGAGATTGAATGGAATGTTATAGCTGTAACTAACTGCTTACTATGATTCTTTCTGTATTCACAATAAATGTGGTATTTTGCCTTTTCCCCTTTAATAAGATCCTGATGGTTTTTAATTTATTGGTATAACATGATTCTATGGGTGACCACAGACTTGTCTGAATAGTACTAGTGGCTTTGTTGGGATGAGTCCTGCAAGTCACTGCTCACCATGGGGATTCAGGAATTCACAATCTGGTCCTAAATTAATTTACTGCAGCCATGTTCAAACACTTCTTGCTTTCTGCGCAATCAGGTGGCTCTCTCTCCATATATTCAGAGAGAGCGAGAGCATTTCAAGCTTTCATGAACCCTTGAACAACCAAATTAGGACCCATATCCTGTAAAGACTTAAGCATGTGCTTAACATTATGCAATGTGTGTAGTGCCACTGAGGCTGGTTATATGCCATGCATGGAGCATTGAAGTCACAGTATGTAAAATTAAGCCTGTGTGTAAATCTTTGTAGGAGTAGGGCTTTAAAAAGTTTCACATGTGGCTATTTGTACTTGGAAGTGTTTGAGTGGAACTACGCCATGTTACTTTTCCAGTCCATTCCAGCTAACTAATGTTGCTCAAATAGTAAATAATGATTATTCATAGATGTTTTTCATCCATTCAGAGTTTCTCTAAAAGTTGTGACAGAATTTGAATAACTGCAAATTATAAATACATGTCAAAAAGTCATCAGGTGCTTGTGGTTTCTCCACAAGCACCGGGAGACTAAATCCATGTAATTACTGTTTTCTATTGGTCATTTATTCAACCTTCATGCTGATATGTGCCACTATTAAAATGTAGCATCTTCTGGGTTAGGATATGACATCTATTTAATGGTGTATAGCAACACGGCAGAAATGGAAGTGAATGAGATAATCATCCAATGGAAATTGCAGGGAGAATTTTAGGGAAGGCAAATACAGTTACCCAACCTGGCATCTGGCCCAAACATTAGGTCTAATTACCTCAGGACTTGGTCTGCCCTTAGAACGTTCCCGTGGTGCTGGTATAGCTCTACAGTGAATATACTACCTATGCCAACGGGGCGGGAGGGGGGGGTCTCATTGGCATAGATACTCCATCTCCCCAGGAGGTGGTAGCTAGGTTGGTGGGAGAATTCTCCCATCAACCTAGTGCAGTCTACATCTGTTTAACTGCATTTAACTGGATTTTTCCGCACCCCTGAGTGATACAGTTACAGTGACCTTATTTCCTAGTGAAGACCGGGCCTCAGGCTCCCACCCTGAACCTACTGAAGACCAAAGCAAGTCTACTGTTAACTTCACTGCTGGGAGCAGTGCCAAGCCTTTAGGCCTGATGTATGCTAGAAAATTAGGTTGTGTAAGTCAGGGATGTGAAAAATCCACACCCCCTGAGCAGCGTAATTAATCCAACTTAAGTCCTGCTGTAGACAGCGCTAGGTCAATGGAAGAATTCTTCCACTGAGCTAGCTACCGCCTCTCAGGTAGGTGGGTAACCTATGCCAACAGGAGAATCCCTCCCATTGGCGTAGGTAGTGTCTACACTTGAAACACTACAGCAGCGCTGCTGCAGAAGCTCAGCTGTGCCACTGTAGCATTTTAAGCATAGATAAGCCCTGGGTTTGTTAACCACAAGCATGCAAGACTGTGGTTCTACATCTCCTATAAAGAAGAGATACAGGATAAATGCATTTATTTTACCTGCTTCTTTTAAAAAACAGATGGCAGTCTCTTTGTCACCAGCTGTAAAAAGAGTTCAAAGTGGGTTCTGATTTGTCACTTAAAAAAAAACATGATCTGAGAAAAATTCCCCCCCCCCCCCCCCATTAGTTTACTGTGTAGCAAATAAAGCAATGTGACATACAACCACACTACCTTTAAAAAAAAACTTTTCTATTATATAGAAAACTAGGTCTTTAAAGATATATATGTATGTATAAAAAAGGCAAACAGACATTCTGAGGAATACTTACTAAAATAACAGTCATTTGCCTCCCTTCAAAGAAGCACACCCCACACTTTGGGAAAGTGTTGCCTTGGGACTTAAGAGCAGCAAGATTATTGCCACTCTGTCTATTGCTGCTTTTCTCCAGCCAGCTACACCCTAGATTAGAAGAAGGAGATCAAGAGCACAAAGTGCAGCAAATCTAGCTTTAAAGCCCTAGTTTTCTATATAATAGAAAAGTTTTTTTTTTTTAAAGGTAGTGTGGTTGTATTTCACATTGCTTCATTTGCTACACAGTAAACTAACTATATATATATATATTTTATATGTATAAAGGCAAACAGACATTCTGAGGAATATTTACTGCAATAACAGTAATTTTTTTATATATAAAGAAAATAGGTCTCTAAACTCTCATGGTTGCAAAGAAAATCTTCAAAGTCTGAAGGGAGTGTAACAAAAGCAGATATACCTGCCTGCCTTTTCAGAAAGCCTGAAACAATAGCTCTAAGGTGTTAACTGCCCCATTCATTTCAAGGACTGCTAACTTGGATGACAACAATGTTGGCATTTAAAGTATCCTCATTGACTACTTCGCTGTTTATCAAAGCGTGCAGGAATGGAGACTATTATGAAGATCCTTAGTGTAGATGTGGAAGGTTTATTTGGAGGGAAAAACTGAAACCTTTAAGATGTGTATTCCTTTAACGGTACATGGGAGGATTACAAGGTGTGTGTGATTGGTTTCTTTTCCCCAAAGAAGGGCTTGGCTTTCAAAGAATTGTGAAACATTGCCCTAAAATATCTAGTCTTTTAAAGTTCTCCTTCATTAATCCTATCTATAGGGTACTCATCTGCTCTCTGTTAACGTAACATATTAACATAATGTACAATACCCCTATGGAGTAGGAAAGTCCTATTATCATTTTTTCGATAGAGAATTGAGGCATACAGAGACTAAGTGACTTGTCTGAGGTCACACAGGTAGTTTTAACTTAGATCATTACTGTTGGGGCTTCTTGAGTTCCGTGTTCTGTCTCTGTGGAGCTCAGGAACAAGCAGCATGCTGTCTGGCTATGGACTCTTTATCAGCTAGCTGCCCTCGACATCTCCGGGTGATACTGCCATGATAGAGTGGCTGCATCATTTACATGACATGTAATTCATTGTTTAAGCTGTCAGAAGCCATACACCAGAAGACACAGGGAAGTCTGTGGGCAGAGCAGGGAACTGAAGGCAAGTTTCTTCTTCCGTGCCCTAACCACTGAACTATCCTTCCACTCTCATGTTCTGTGTCTGCCCTCACTCCACCACCTCCAGTACCAGGAAGAAAATACAAAATTGAAGCTCATAACCCTGATTGCAACTGAGGCCTTGATCCTAACTCCACACTAGAGAACTTTGGTGCAGGAATCTGGTTAGGAGCTCATGGTAGGACCCACTGCCTAAAGGAACAGCTCCACCTTGTCAGCCAGCAGGGAGAGTTGCTCTATATTAATTTTTGTCACACTGTCTGGAGTGGTTCATGACCATGAGTGCCAATCTCAGGACAGACTGTCAAGAAGTCTCAGGGCCCCAACTGGTTGTATGTTCTATAATTAAATTTCACCAACTCACTACAAATGTCAACTCCTGAAGCACTCTAACATGGAGTCACAGGCAGTCCCCTTGGGCATTCTGGTCTATCTTGCCTGGTAACATACATCTTCAACATAGCTTTCAAAGTCCCATTACATCTTTTCACCAGACCATTAGTTTCTGGATGATAGGGGATGGCCTTTGTGCCTCACTCCAAGCAATTCCCATAATGTTTTGAAAACAACTGATGTGAAATTTGCAACATGGTCTGACAAGATTTCACTGGGAAAAACCTACTCTGCTAAAAATGGCAAATAGGGCAGTAGCAACTGTCACTGCATCTACATCACATAGAGCTATTGCTTCAGGGCATCTGGTGTCAGTCCACCACAACAAGTATATATTTCTTTCCATTTTTGGAAGATTTAGTTTGGGGACCTCCAATGTCTACAACCACTTTGGCAAACACCTCCTTGATTATGGGCAACAGACAAAGGATTCTTGCAGGGTCCCTTCAAGCTCTTAAGTGTCTGATATAAGTCTCAACATTTACAGTAATTTTTTATTGTCTCAGAACACGTGAGGCCAATAGAAATTCTGTTTTAAGCCTGTCACAGGTTCTACGCTCCTGAGTGTCCAGCAAACGGGCAATCATGAGTTAACTGCAGCAACTTCATTCTTTAATTATCAGGCACAACTACTTGCTTGCAGACTTCTCTTTTTTCCCCTATGGGAACCTCTGTATACAACAAACCTACTTCTACAAAAAATCTACCTTTCCCTTCCCCAGCCAGGGCATTATTCTGAGCCAGAACCCTCTCCTGGTACAGGGAATGGTCAGCCAGTTGAGCTTAAATAAGCTCCTTTTGAGTCTCACTTAAATTCAGAGTAGACTCTGGCAAAGCAGTGGAATTCTCAAATCCCTCCTCTGAAGACAAACTGCTACTCTCAACAGATGAAGGACTCAGGGCAGCCTTCCTTGCAGCCCTTCCCGCTGTCCACAGACAGCGCAGGTACATGAGGGGAGATCACACTTAAAACGCTGCACTGCTGTAGCACTGAAGTGAAAATGCTCCGGCACCAATGGGAGAGCTTCTCCTGTCAGTGTAATTAATCCATCTCCACAAGAGACAGTAGCTAGGTCAATGGGAGAAGCTCTCCCACCAACATAGCTCTGTCTACACCGGGGGTGAGGTCGGTATAACTGTGTTGGTCGGGGGTGTGGATTTTTCACACCCCTGAGCGATGTAGTTATAACGATAGGAGTCTGTATTGTAGACCTGGCCTTAGAACCATACTCTCTCTGGCTACGGGTTATAACATTACACTGCTCAGGCATGGCTAAAATGTTGTTTCCTGTTAAAATATCATCAGGAAGCAAATTTCTAATGTCTACAATGACCTCAGGCCCCTAGGTGGACCTTAGCCAGAGGCACAATTACAGAGAACTCAGCCAAAGCTAATATATTTAAACTCCTGACCACGGAATTTCTCTTCCTCCCTTACCAAAAGTTCCTTAACCAAAGTGACTTGGGACGTTGTGTCCCTCTAGCCCTTAAAATCTGTGCCATTTTCCTTAGGATCCTTAATAAACTCTTCACTGCCTTCCCAAGACTCAGCCCTAACATAGTTCACTCGGACTTTCACCTCCTCTACTGCTGCTACTGGGGCAATGATAGTGGCACTCACATTGGGGCTTGTGGGTGCAGATCATGAGCTGACCTTCCATTCTGGACAATTTGCTTTTATGTCACCAGGAACCCCACAGTGATCACAGAACGACCTTAGTGTAGAGGGATTTAAAACCTGGCCTTCCTTGGGTTATTTTTTTTTTTTAAATCAAAGTTGGGGTTAGGTTTATTTCCAGACCTCTCCTCCCTCTTAGTCTTGGGAACAGGGAGATTGGCCCCCTCCGCCATGAGCCCTTGATTCAACATATTCATCAGCAAATTCTGCAGCTTCCAAAACTGTGGAAGTTGTTTTGTCACAGATGGCGGCCTTCACTGTATCTGTAGCTACCCAGAACAATGGCTCCTGGGCTGTCAGATCAGCTTTTCATCATCACCTTCAGGCCCTGCTCCCATTAATCACTTTCTCATCAAATTACACATTTTGTTCACATATTCAACGTGAGTGATATTGTCAAACATTTTAAGATTTCTATACTTCAATCAATAGGACTCAGGTGCACTCTTAACCTTTTCAATACGTTTCCATATCACTAAAAACTTGTCTCGCATTGCTAGTTAATCTGGTCAAGAGGATAGGCATCCACTTATCCTCTGGGATTTTTGGGATCCCACACAGTCTCTCAAAGGCCGACAGGAAGTCTTCTACACAGTCAGTCTCTTTTATAAATTGGGCAGACTTTCTCCCACTTCTTGGTGGAGTGTACTCACTGACTAAGGATACTACAGGTCTTTCAGCCACAATGTGTGAGCTCTCTCCTCCACTTCCAGTTGTTTGATGCCTCTCTGGTAGGCTTCTTCATCAGTTTCAGCATTGGCTTTGACCGCTGCCATAGGTTCCATGCGTTTTTTGGTGGGCGCTCTCCTCAGCTTCCTCATTGGCTTTGACTGCTGTGTGGGATGCCTCATTCTGTGTCACTCACTTTCGTCTCGGGCTCTCAGGTACTCCAATCGAGTCAGTTGCATTGCAGTGTCTGGGACAGCAAGGCCATTGCTGCCTGGACAAAGCTTATGAGCAAAGCTCTCAGTGCCTGATCTGACGCTTTCTTTTTAGGGGATATTCCCCATCTTTACATAACATTTCAAGGTCTTGTGTGTTAAGACCCTCCTCTGACTGATTCACTCATTGTGATTAATCTTTAACCCCTAACTCTCTATCAAATTTAAACTTGTAACAGCACTGGGGTTATGATCTATAAGCCCAGTTGACCTGTGGCATGTGAATCCTGCCAAGATTCCCCAAACTGTCATGCTGTCTGGAGTGGTTCATGACCATGAGTGCCAGCCTCGGGGCAGACTATCAAAAAGCGGGGCAGACACCCCAAACTGGTTGTATGTTCTAGAATTTAGATTTTACCAACCTAGTAACAAATGTGAACTTCTGAAGCACTATAACAGTCTTACCATGGAGTCTCAGACAGTCCCTGTGAACACTACAGTCTTGCCACCCAGGGAAGCTGGTCTTAGTGATAGTTGGTTGCTGTACACCAAAGATTCAGGTTGCTTCCAGTCCTAAGAGACCAGTCACTTATACTTCAGATCTCAAACCAAACACAATGCTTGTAGCCAATCCTATAGTAACTAAGGATTTATTAACTAGAAAAAGAAATGTTATTTACAGGTTAGAGCAGTCAAACATATAAACACAAATGAGTTACAGTCTATGGTTCCAAAAAGTGACAGAGTTGTTGCAATCTGTTAGCACTGAATGTATTTTAGGGCTAACCCAGGTTGACCCTGGGGAGCTCTGCTTCTGTTTTGTAGCTCCAGCTCTGTGAGAGCCCAAACAGCAAAACAGATGAAAAATTTTCTTGTCAGCTATCTTTTTCTTTCTTTCTTCCAGAATTCAAGATGATGGGATGAGCCCCTTTGCACCTAGCCTTTTCATGGGTGTGAAGGGACACACAACAAAGTCTTTGAACTGTGATGTCCCATAGTGGCCCATTTAGTTTTGATAGCATGAGTTTCTTGCTGAGCAGGAGACAATCCCTCCAGACAGGTTCAAGGTTCTAGAGCAGCCTTTTTTTCCAGTTGTAATGTAAAAACTTAAATATTTACCTTGTAGCATATGATAAAGATAAGTGAGATTAGTTCATACAGCTATTTATAAGCATTTCATAGTCTAAACACATTGTTGTAAGTTCAATACCCATCTTAACATACTAACACATAGGGAGAAACAGACTGGTTTCCAGCAATGAATTTGTCAGTGCTTGGCTGAGGTCTAACGCCTTGCGAAGAATTGGTACCTGGTTTGCCAGAGTTACAATCGTGCCTCTCACTTCTAGAACACCTTCTACTCAGAAATCTCAGATCATGTTGCTTAGGTGGGTAACTGTTGGTGGCCCTACTTTGTAGATGGGGAAATTGAGGCATGGGATGTGAAGTGACTTGCCCAATATAACATACCAAGTCAGTGGCAGAGAATAGAATCTAAGTCTCAGGAGTCCCTGTCCCTTTTTATAAACACTGGACACAACACTCCATGACATAAAGAAACCTGTCATATTCCACCAGAATCCAATGTAATGCAAGTCAGTACATCATGCTTCCCTACCTCCAGGCACCTACAGCCATGGGTTTCCCCTTGTAGGGAGGCTTCACCCACAGTTTCAACACCTGAAAAGTTTTTGAATATCTTTGACGCTGATCTGTCCTCGTCAAAGCATTTCTCCAGGGAAAGGCAAAGAGGTGCTCATACTAGCAGTTTCACTCCCAAAGTGTCTTCCCTCTCTGCTAGAGCTGGACAGGAATTTTTTGGTTAAAGGATTTTTTTTGTTCCCCTGTTTTGTTTTGATTGAGCTGAACCAATTTTTTTTCCTGTTTGGAATCTCAATTTTTTGTGTGCAAACTATCTGTTTACATATCTCAAAAATCAGGAGGAAGAGGGAAACAATTTCCGAATCCAGCCTGTTGAATTTGATGCTCTGATTGCAGCACTCATCTCAGGTGTAAGGAGGAATCATGAGAGATAAAGATAAGGATGATCAATGCTATTTTGTGGATTACCAGCAGGAGGCATTCATGCAGAAATCAGGCTTTTCCCACCTGTCACCTGTTTCCCTTTCCAAACTTATCCATCTTGTCTGTACACTCTTTTGGACAGGGATTGTCTCTTCCTATGTTTTTTACAGTGCCTAGCACAATGGAACCCCAA
Source organism: Chelonia mydas (assembly GCF_015237465.2). Taxonomy (NCBI): domain Eukaryota; kingdom Metazoa; phylum Chordata; order Testudines; family Cheloniidae; genus Chelonia; species Chelonia mydas. The sequence continues at coordinate 12,890,793 of NC_057855.1, forward strand.
ACTGATGGAATTCTCCATGCTACTGTACCATATATAACAATCCCAGTGACCTATAGAGAGAACCAGGGCTAGACACAGAAATAAGCAATTCATATAGGACAAAGGGAAGTAAAAATTTGGAATGATAAAGTTGTAAAAAAAGATTCAAAGGGAACCAAAGGGCATCCTCAGCCCACTCTTTGGTAGTAAATACATAAATAGATTTTGTAGGAATATCATAAAAAAACAGACATAAGTCTGAAAAATTCATTAGTTCCTGTCACAACTAAAATAAGCTCTGTGAAAACTACTTTGCAATGGTAATGTAAAGCATTTGAGAAATTTTTAAAAATTCAAATACGCCATGGTGAACAATGTTTTTGATTATAACCACATCAAATTTCCTGTTCCTCCCAAACATTATTTTATTTTATGGTTTTCCCAGTAATTATGAAATCAGCGGAATCCTAACTAGCATTACCACAGTCTGGCTAAATATATATATTAAATGATATAAACGGCTGCATAATTTCATTTTCCCTGTACTGTTAACTTCCTGTGCCAGAAAACAAAAGACAGTCCCCCTTTTTTTTGTGCTAGAGAGAGCGTTAGAGAGATTGAATTTGATGATATTGAGATGTATTGTAATCCAAAAGGGACTCTGAAGTAATTTACAATCAAAAGTTGATCTGCAACACCTTACATAATGTAACTTGATGGAAAGAGCCTTCTAGATATGAATATATTTTTATGGTCACTGTCTTACAGCCCATTCAGTATAAGAGCTTATGATGGAAGAGATAACTCAACCCTAGAGCAATGCAAACACTTGCCATCTACTTTAAAATAATTATAATAATAATAGTACCTCGCTCTTGTATAGTTCTTTTTCATCAGTAGATCTCCAAGTGCTTTACAAAAAGGGTACCATTGTCGTCATGTAACAGATGGGAAAACTCAGGCACAGAGTGTTGACGTGATTTGCTCTAGGTCACCCAGCAGGCCCTTTTTAGATTATAACCCAGCTCTCCTGAGTTCCAGTCCAGTACTCTCGCCACTAGAAAACACTGGCTCCCATATAGTGTAATGAACATAAGGATGAGTGGCTGAGATGGTTGTTTCCAACCCCAAGTTTTATAATTAGGATGTTGGTAGTTTCTGGTTACTCTGGCAACTATCACAAAGCAGGTGTTCACAAATAGTAATTCAATAAAAGCCATAAATATGCTTTGATAATATTCACGGCTGTTTTTATTACTGTTTTTATTATATGTCTTTCCTATGAGCATTTGTACAAGTGATTTATCGAATTCACAAGAATGTTCATGGAAAGTGAAAGTATGCTGAATACGGCTTGTAAATGTCTTAAAGTCTCTTATTCTCTGTATTTATTTAAAAAAAAAATAAATCAAACATCCAATCCAACCAGGAAACTGAAAAATACAGTTTGTAACTTATGTGGCTGGGTGACGCAACAAAAATAATACATGAAGAATAGTAAATAATCGTGGTCATAATCAAAGTGAATGGGTCACAGTCCATAGGCTGAAATGTGTGCAAATGAAATGTTTGTACAACTTCGAATAATTTTAAAAAATCGGATGGAATTTCTGAAAGCTCTTTGTTGACCAAACTGTGCTGCTGCTGAAGATATGGGGAGTTGTACCATTGACCTCAATGAGGGCTTTTGAAAACTCCACCTTTTTGCTGATAATTCAGAAACAGAAAAGAGGCTAAACTCATTGAACAAATCATTTGCTAGGATTACTTCACCTAGCTGTACTGCTAGACAGAAATGTTTCTTCCTTTCATTTTTAATGTTTTGTTTAATTTCCATGTGACCTTGTTCATTCTTCATGATAACATTGCGACGGAAGTGTAGTTTGCTGGCAAACTGAATGTTAACCATTTTAGTAATTCAGTTCAATAATTCATACTTAGTTCAGGTATTTGAAAATGAGACAAATGCAAAGAGAACTCCATTGGGTCCAGAGGTTGCCAGATAATTTCATAACAGTAGTAATAGTTTCTAGAGCTGGCTGGAGGACGACAATTCCATTTCATAAAGGACTGCAAGATGGTGAAATTTGTCTTTATTCCAAATTGGAATCAAAACCCCAAATCTTAAAAATTAGCCAAAAAAAGAATTATCCAGGGAAAAAAAATCCAGAAAAACTTTTGTTTTGGTATAACTAAAATGTTTCATTTAGACACTGACATTTTATATTAACATAAAATTTAAAGGTTTCAGAGTGGTAGCTGTATTAGTCTGTATCAGCAACAAGAATGAGGAGTACTTGTGGTGCCTTAGAGACTAACAAATGTATTTGGGCATAAGTTTTCGTGGGCTAAAACCCACTTCATCGGATGCATGCAGTGGAAAATACAGTAGGAAGATATATGTATACACAGAGAACATGAAAAAATGAGTGTTGCCATACCAACTGTAACAAGACCAGTTAATTAAGGTGGGCTATTATCAGCAGGAGAAGAAAAACCTTTTGTAGTGATAATCAGGATGTCCCATTTCAAACAGTTGACAAGAAGGTATGAGTAACAGTAGGAGGGAAAAATTAGGGTTTTTCTTTGTGTAATGACCCATCCACTGCCGGACTTTATTCAAGCCTAATTTAGAAAGCGTTGGGGAAAAAAACCCACTGCTTCAAAACCAAACTTCTGAAAAATGTTTCAGCATTGTTGTATCTTTTTTTCCAATTCCAGTTTTTCCAGCTGTGAAATTGATGTGATTTGGCAAAGTGCTTTGATGTCAACAGAACTGCATTTTCTGACCGGGAAAATGGTTCAGTGGAAGTTTTTTCCAAGCTACTATCCTAGTAATATTACCACTAATTCCTAAAAAGAAAAGGAGTACTTGTGGCACCTTTAGAGACTAACCAATTTATCTGAGCATAAGCAAGGTGCCACAAGTACTCCTTTTCTTTTTGCGAATACAGACTAACACGGCTGTTACTCTGAAACCTGTCACTAATACCTAGTTTTTATATAATATCACTCTTCATCTATAGAAATCCAAAGCATTTTACAGAGGAGATAAGTATCACCCCCCTTTTAAAGATAAACACTTTTGGTTCTTAAAGCGAGTAGAATTAAATAATAATAAAAATTACAGTTCTTCAAAAGTTCCTACTCTTTCTGAATGGGATTTTCAAAAGTGCTTAGTATTGGCAGAGTCTGTAGTTTTATGCTTATGTTTCCAGATTCCTACCACAATTTCAAATGACTCAGCAAATTCTCAATAAAATCAGGGAATCTGATCCAACAAACCCAAAAATATTGAAGAAAGTTTGTGGAAAAGATTTGGGCAGTAGAAAACCTGAGGCTTTCTTCCACTCACCATAAGCAACAAGGTGGGTGGGGTAATATCTTTTATTGGACCAATTTCTATTGGTGTGGGAGACAAGCTTACACAGAGTTCTTCTTCAGATCTAGGAAGTGTAGAAACATTTTTTCAAACACTGGATCAGTGAAAACAAATCTAGCAGGTCTGAGGATCTGGCTCCCCGACGCTAAGCTTCATGTTGAATGAATAATGTCAGTAGGCAGCAAAGAGTCCATCCACCTGTTGCTGCTACTGATACCCTGGATGTATTTGAAAGTTGCCAGTTTATAGAAATTGGCAATGAATATTTTAAACCAAAAGTGTGGAAAGCATAACTCTGTCTTGTCATGAATTCATTTAAGCTAATCTCTTTTTGAGAGGGTTATTATTTACACTGAACCCATAGCATCCCCTCTCCACCCCACCATGCACCAACAAGGCTCCAATTCTTAAGCTTCCCAATGTTGCAAATAAGATTTTTATACAAACTGATTAAAGTTCTTAGTTTGATTTATCTCTCTAAGCGAAAATAGTCTGGTGGTTTGCCTTGAAGTTAAAAGAAAAAACATACTCTGTCAAATCCTATATATGTCTTTTTATGTATTTTGTCATTTCCCCTCTATTAACTCTGTCCTAAGGTTGGAAAGAAGACTGCACTCTAGCTTCTATTTACATACTGTACTTCAGCTTTAATTTTTTGGTTGCAGCCTGTTAAATTTATTGACTGTAAGTCCCTTGAGCTATTTAAGAGTATATGGCTTACATTGTATATCTTTTAATGTGTTTATACTTTCTCCTATTTTTTGCACCAGATACAATTTGTCTTACATATTCATTGTTTTGTTTAGTACCAAGAAACCATTTCTTCATTGTAAAAATTGCTCACAATAGTTACTGCATACATTAAGGTTAAGGTTTTTCATTGATACCTAAGGGATTTGGATGCCAAATGAAAAAAATTAACGGGAGCTGGATATCTAAATCCCTTAAGCAAATCTATTTACCTAATAGTGAAAAAAAAATAATTTGAGACAGCATGAGACACTCATTCAATTTGCACTGTGCAATATACTGATGACCTCAAATCGTCTCACAAAATTAGAGTGGAATCCAGACCTTCCCCATCCTTTGATGCAGAATTGTGTTCCAGAGTCTGTTTTATGCTTTAAACATCTCTCTCTCCTGCCCCTCCCACTCATGGTTGTGAACATAACCTTGAAAATGTGTCTCAAATGCAAACTGATGCAGTGTTGTCTATCTGAAACAGCCCTCTTACTGGAGCGTACTGTCTTTCATTTCAGTGGAATGTAAATGCTGAAATTTAAATATATCATGTTGAAGATTCAGATTCTTAACTTACTAACAATCATTTTAGTAGATACATCCAGTTTCTCTGCATATCCCACAATCTCAACAATTCTCCCGAGATGACAAAAGTCCCAGATGTCCTCAACCCAGCTGCCAAGACCACTCTTCCCTTTGAAAGCTTCTACAATGAAATGATGCATTTTCAGTAAAACAAACAAAAGTATAAATATCTTTTATTTTTGATTGTTTTATTCATTTTCATTTTTAGTTAACTAAACAAATGCAAGAGTCTAAATTTAATGAAGTGCCGTGGAATCCAGAGACTTTGTGGAAAAAATTTAGGTCCATCTTGCTTAGTGCTTTGAATATACTACACAAAGGGAATTCACCAAAGGCTGTAAATATGTATTGATTCTGCTTTACTGTAATCTGCCACAATGGAACAGGAAGCAAGTGATCTTCTGACTCAGTACTATGCATAATATTTATTTTCTAACTGAAGTTTCTGGGCTTGGAGGGTACAAAATATAATATGGGAGATAAATCCATTCATCCCTAAATTCGTGGTTTGATGAGAAGCTCAGAATTGGCCTGCTGAAACTAAGATTCTGTGTGAAATCCTGGGAGTTTTGTCATTGTCTTCAGTCGAGCCAGGACTTCACCATCTGAGTTCAATGTGCATTAGATCAAGACTAATATTTGCGTTTTATGGCTGGATGTTAATTCATACTTAAAGATCACCTCCTCCCCACCATAAATAAGCAATCAATTCATGGCTCATAATTTGTTATGTTGATTTAGCCTCGTTTTCATATGTAGCAACATACTTTAGAGACAATGGAGTTACAGAAGAGATGAGTTTGGGTCTATGTTTAAGGGGCCAATCCAATGCCCATGGAAGTCAGTGAGAAGCCAGATCATTTTTACTGGTTTGAGTTATTTACCTGGGTCTTATTTTTATTTTTGGGAGTTGTCCTGAAGCATTCTTAATGGATTTCATCCTGACCCCTATATATTCTAAAAGTGATGCATAATGTTTAGGAAGGAAATGTACCTGGCAAAACAAAAAATATATCCATTTTATCTCTCTCATGGATCCATCCTAAGGCATCAGGAAAGATAATTGCCTTAGATGTATTGTAAATGAATTTATATTTTCTTTAGCTGCCTCTTGTAACAGAAATTGCGATAGAGCAATTTAACTTTGTGTGTAAAGATTGATTTGGACCTCCTGCATCTTCCATGTAAAGTGTATACATGTTTGTATGTAGAATATGTTAGATATTTGGCCAAATTCAAGATGACACCTCTAAACTTCAAAGGTAAGATATCCATCTATTAATAACAGTCAGCATCACCATAGTGTCTGAGTTCCTCACAAAGAATGATAAAATTATCCTTACCTGCTATAATGTAGATGTGTGTATGGCAGTAGTATAACCCCCATTTTTATAGATGGGAACTGAGGCAGAGAGAGATTAAGAGCCAGATTTTCAAAGGTATTTAGGCACCTAAAGATGTAAAAAAGCTTGTTAGGTGCCTAAACTCTATTGATTTCAATGGGAAGGAGGCTGCTAATATGTGTAGGTGCTTTTGAAAATCCCACCAGGTGTCTATTCCCATCCTCAGTGCCTAAATACCCTTGAAAATCTGGCCTTAAGCAACTTGCCCAAGGTCACTTAAGAAGGATGTGGTAACGGTGGGAACTAAACTCAAATCTTCTGCATCCATGACTTAACTATGAGACCATCTCTCTCATAGATATGCATATAGAAAATAAATACCAAAGGACAGATTCTTATCTCCGTGAACCCCCATGATAAGGAAGCCAGAACATTCCATGAGGTGAACCTTGCCTATAGTGAGTGACATCTCTAAGCACTGTGAATCCAAGTTCTATGTAGACTGGAGTGATCTCTTTGGCTTGTACTTGTCTTCGTGCTGCTCTGCTTGGCCACTTCTACTTACCTACTATCTATCAGGGGAAGTTTAACATGGAGATGAGAAAATCCAGGGAGTCGACTGGCTTTTGCTGCCAGAAATGGCTAGTCTCCTGATCCCTATTTTTAAGTCCCAGACCGCATCAGGTTCCAGCCTAGGTACAGGGAGCTCCTTGAATGCTGGGTGCCCTCTCCATACGTGAATTCCAGGGGGATGATCCAGACTTAATCAACTATCAATCACTGTGGTTAGTGCTTCAGGCAAATATAGCTGAAAGACCTTGTTATAGCCAATAGCTTAAAAACTATTCATGAACTAATATGGATTTAAGTTATATCAGTCTCTGATGATTTAGGGGCGGTTTGGGTTAATGTTGTACTTGTCAAATATAATTCTCTCTCTCTCTCTCTCTCAGTATTTATGGCCCCATCAACATAATTAGCTTAAGTGAAGCTGTATTTAGTTTGATGATAGCTTCAATTTGCTACAACCTAAATCACTGAAATAAATCAATAATTTACAACGTAGCAAACACTTGCACAAAACCCCCATTATGCTTGGGAATTGCCAAATGCAGCACAACCATTTGCTTAGCTTCTTCAAGAGCGTTGTGACAATTTTGGATACCAGATATTTTCATTTGCGCTAGCTGAAGATATGTAAAACCGCACAAATAATGACACTGAATGAGGCTTTGATTAGGAGGCAGTGACATGATCCTGTTCAAATATTAGTGTTTGGTGTGTTTAACATGTTTCACAATTTAAATGATTCGAGCAAGTTACACTGACAAGATTTTTGGTATTGAGGGAAGCACACTTTAATAAAGAAGGGAGCTTGTCAGGGCTTGGTGCCAATCAGCTTCGATCAGCTATGTTGCAAACACATCGGATGCCCTCATTGTGAGATGCAAGAGAGAACATGTTTGATATTTTCCACTTTCCTGCTCTATTCTCCTGTGAACTCATATGAGGCAAGTACTAATTCTCTCTTGGTTCCTACAGTGTATTACTTAAAAATAAAGAAAACATGCCCATTCTTTTTGTTCTGGTATGGACAAATCACAGGCCTAAATTTTTTTTAAAAGTCTCCACTAATTTTGGGTGCCTCAGTAAGATGAGACATGACAGTGGTGCACAAATTAATGAAAAGGCTAAAGAGGGGGTAAATTGGGTGTTTATATTTGTCCTTTTTCATACTGCAAGAACAAGGTGAGATTCAATGAATTTGAAAGGTGGCAAGGTAAAAACTAATGGAAGGAAATGCCTTTCTCACATATGCCTCATTAAACTGTGGAACAGGCTTTAAGCAGTCACTGGATAAGAAAGAAGGTCATCTTATGGATCAGTAACTAGTTAAAAGACAGGAGACAAAGGGTAGGAATAAACACTCAGTTTTCAGACTGGAGAGAGGTAAATAATGGAGTCCCTCAGGGATCAGTACTGGGACTAGTGCTGTTCATCATCTTCGTAAATAATCTGGAAAAAGGGGTAAACAGTGAGTTGATCAAGTTTGCAGATGACCCATAATTACTCAAGGTAGTTAAGTCCAAAAGTAGACTACAAAAAGTAATAAAGGGATCTCACAAAACTGGGTGTCTGGGCAAGAAAGTGGCAGATGAAATTCAGTGTTGATAAATGCAAAGTAAGGCGTGTTGGAAAACATAATCCCAACTATACGTAGAAAATGATGAAGTCTAAACTAGCTTCAGAGTAACAGCCGTGTTAGTCTGTATTTGCAAAAAGAAAAGGAGTACTTGTGGCACCTTAGAGACTAACCAATTTATTTGAGCATAAGCTTTCGTGAGCTACAGCTTATGCTCAAATAAATTGGTTAGTCTCTAAGGTGCCACAAGTACTCCTTTCTAAACTAGCTGTTACCACTCAAGAAAAAGTTCTTGGTGTCATTGTGGCGAGTTCTCTGAAAACATCTGCTCAATGTGCAGCAGAAGTTTAAAAAAAAAAAAAAAAAAGCTGATAGAATGTTAGGAACCATTAAGACGGGATCAGATTTCAGAGTAGCAGCCGTGTTAGTCTGTATCCGCAAAAAGAAAAGGAGTAGTTGTGGCACCTTAGAAACTAACAAATTTATCTGAGCATAAGCTTTCGTGAGCTACAGCTCTCTTCAAGGGAATAGATAATAAAACAGTGAATATCATAATGTCATTTATGTGAACCCATAGTATGCCCACATCTTGAATACTGTGTGCAATTCTAATCAGCCCACCCCAAAAATATATATTAGAATTGGAAAAAATACAGAGAAGGACAACAAAAATGTTTAAGGGTATAGAACAGCTTCCATATGAGGAGAGATTAAAGAGACATGGACTGTTCCACTTGGAAAAGAGACGAATAAGGAGGGATGTGGTAGAGGTCAATAAAACCGTTAATGGTGTGGAGAAGGTGAAAAAGGAAGTGTTATTTACTCCTTCTCATAACACAAGAACTTGGGGTCACCCAATGAAATTAATAGGTAGCAGGTTTAAATCAAACAAAAGGAAATACTTCTTTACACCTTACACTGTCAGCTTGTGGAACTTATTGCCAAGGGATGTTGTGAAGGCCAAAACTATAACTGGGTTCAAAAAGAATTAAATAAGTTCATGAAGGATACATCCATCAATGGCTATTAGTCAAGATGATCAGGGATACAATCCAATACTCTGGGTGTCCCTAAGCCTCTGTGTGCCAGAAGCTGGGACTGGATGACAGGGGATGGATGGCTTCATAATTGTTCTGTTCTGTTAATTCCCTTTGAAGCATCTGTCATTGGCCATTGTTGGAAGACGGGATACTGGGCTAGATGGACCATAGGTCTGAGACAGTGTAGCCATTCTTATCATCTTAACTCACTGACACAGGATGTCATTGAGAGAAAGCTAGACAGGGAAACTGTTTTCCCATTCCATTAATATTTTCAAGAGCAACACTTTTTTTCCCCATCTCGCATTGGATTCCTTTTTCATGAATTGAAAAATTGACTATTTTTTTCATTCTAGGTCAATTGAAATGTTTCATTTTGATTTAGGCCTTTTTTCTGTCTAATAGCTTAAATTTTGAAACAAAAAGTTGTTTTGACCAGAAAACCAGAATTTTTCATTTAAAAAGTGTAATAAAACATATTCACCATTTCAAAACTTTTTTTCTAGACATTTTTTTCAACTTGGGAAATTCATTGAACCTGGCTCTGTTTTGTTAAGAGCATGGTTCCAAGAGAGGTGGAAAATCTGGCAGGAAATCAGACAAACAGGGTGGCCTGTCATCCTGTTTACCTGCAAAAAGTTTTGACACACCACTTTCCAGTGGTATGTGTCAAATCCATTGAATCGGCATTTCCCAACAGAAAACTGTTTCACTGGAAAAAAAAATTCAACCAGCAACTGAAAACAGGGGCTTATAATGGGAAGCGTTTGACAACCTTAAGAGTGGTGCTACCAGCCCTGGCTATAACAGTGTCAAAACTTTTTGTGGTGGCAACCTCATTAATCTTTCCATGTATTTCAACAGCATCAACGGGCTGTGTGCAAGTGGAGCTAACTTAGTAAACATACACTCCAGTAACAGAAAATAACTGAGTGTTGTTGCTAGGATTAATTAATTAGTGAATGTTTGTAAAGCACTTTGAAGATGACAAGCAGCATATTAGCATTCAGTGTACAGGAGCCTGTGCTTCCTGCCATAACAGAGAGCCTGTGATTAATTACAAAGTCTTCCCCTTTTCCTGGGATGCTGGAATTTATTTACCTGAACAAAACACAAGACACAGCAAAGACATTGCTACCTAAAGTCCCAGCTCAGGTGCCTCCTCCGCACCCCACATCACTAGACTGTATTAAGTGAACAAGAGGAAACCAGTCCAGATCCTTAGCTGGTGTGAATCGGCAGCACTCCACTGACTTCAGTAGAACCAAGCTGATTGACACCAGCACACAGAATCCAAACCACGTGCATTTTCCTCTTCCTATCTATCTGGATCAAAGTCCTTACTACAGGCTCTCTGGTTATCGCTGTGATCTTTTAGGGGCTCCTCCCCAGAGAAGATCAGGAGGCTATGTACTTTCTGCTGGATTAACTGGCAGAGTAACAAGGGCTACATGCCACGCAAACAGAGTTGATTAACCTTTGCTTGTCCTGGATAAAGATCCACAGTAGATACAAGTGCAAAGTGGGTTTTCATAGTAGGGGTCAGCATGAGGCAAGGTGGTGTTGGTCCAATAGACTTCAACAGCTGACACACAAAGGGCCAGTGCACCCCCTCACAAGTATTGGAAAGGCAATGTATTATGGAGAGGAGGCACCCTTTCATAATTAAGGTTGTAACCAGCTTTCCATTATAAGTCTGACTTTTTCTTGTTGTGGTCGGGGTTTTTTTTGTTTTTTTGTTTTGTTCCCCTCTAATATCCTAAAAGCAAAACAAAACTTTCTGCTTCACATTTTGCTTTAGTATTACGTGTACCTGTGGAGACCTTTTTAGTGCCAAAATTTATCATGAATTGGACCTGGCATTTCTGAGAGATGGGATCTAGAAAAACTACATGTATATCATGATTGGCAAATTCTTTTTTCTTTTTCTTATAGCTCCAAATTGGCTTAGTGAAGAGAGCTCAGAATTGGATCAATCAATAATCGGTTGAAAGATTTAGAGCCCAGAGCTGTATCTGAGAAATTAGACTGAGTTACAAAGTGTACCTTTTGGACAGAGTTTGGAAAAGTCTGAAATGGTGTGGAGGACATTTGCATTGTGCTGGACTCTCTCCAGCCAACATAATGACTCTTCCTAAACCCTCACGCAGGCATCTGCAGACACACAACTGCCAACTCACACAAACGCAGAACCCATCAACAGTCCACCCTTCCCACACGCACACAACACATGTGAATACAAATCTGTGCTAATGCATTCCCTTTTGCACAGTTTTTAATTACCATACAGGCTTCTGAGGTGCTCATAATCCATGCAACTGTTTTAGAGTACCTTCTACACTCCTTGTGAGGTTATCTGGACTGTCTAAGACCTATATAGACTCCAGTAAGGTGGAGTAGAACAAAGACTCATGTTTCTACCAACCCATGCGTATTTGATTTTCCCCCTCCTCCTTTACACACGCTAACATTTTCCACCCTTGTAGTTCTTAACCTGACTGCCCTCTGTTATTGGAAGAACTGGTCAGATTAAAGAATTTAAGGTAGCCATCAGTTTTGTCTCCATAGATGTAGTGAAGGTAAAGTCCAGAATTTAATTTGTTTGAGTTATAGACTTTAAGACTTCAACATAGGTTTGAAGAAAATTTGGTACATTTCTACAGCTAGCAAGCCAATGGCGAATAACAAATTGTCATGCGGGATATATTTTAAGTAATCTAATTGGCAGAGATATAATTATCATGATTTGTAGGTTCATAGATTTTAAAATCCAGAAGGGACAACCATCTAGTCAGACCTCCTGCATAATACAGACCCAATAACTTCAACCAGTAATTACTACATCAAGCCCCAAACTTCTGTGTGAGCTATAGCTTAGCTTTTAGAAAGATGTCAAGGTATGGAGAATCCACCTCATCCCCAGGTAAGTTGTTTCAGTAGTTAATTACCCTGATGCTTAAAAATGTGCACCTTATTTCTATTTATTATGTTTATATGAGTACTTCCATGAGACATTTTTCATTGACAGCTTTATGAAAAAAACTAAAAACATCCAGGCACAAACTTAATTATTCTGGAGTTAATAAATACATATTTTTGACATAAGTGGTAAAACCCTCAAAGATCATTGAAGTTTTGCCCTCCATTTCTCCCCACCTTCATCATCCCCTCAAAAAGCACTGGAAAGCCAGGTCATTGTAAATCTCTATGCCTTTTCAGAGTGATAGTGGCTAGGAATTTTATATTTGGGGTGAGGAAGGTAGAAAAATACTGTTTTGCAAACCTGCCCAAAAATAATGCAGCCACTTCTGATGAGACAAAAGAGCTATAGAATGTTTTTTTCCCCTTTGTTATATAACACTATCTCTTTCCCTTTCTTCTCTGGCCTTCCAGTATTCATCCTGAGCCTGAATCTGAGTTTTGGGGGCTTTAAGGGGCCACTATGTGGATAAGGAGAACCTATACAGAAGCAACAAGGGAGTGGCATGTCTCTTAGGGTATGTCTACACTGCAATAAAAGATGCATGGCACAACTGCAGCTGGCCCAAGTCAAGGGTTTGTGGAGGCTGCAGGGCTAAAATGGCAGAGTCAATGTTCAGGCTGCAGCCCAGGCTCTGAAATCCCACAAAGGGAGCGGGTCTCAGAGCTTCTGAGTCTCGGTGCCACAGGATTTTTATTGCAGTGTAGACGTACGTTGCCTTCTGAGGCGACTCTTTATGTACCACCCCTTACTCATGGCCATGCCTGCAGTCAAAACCTCGCCCAGACTAAGGGCCAAATTCTTCTACCCTCTACTGTTTTGAATAGTACCTTCCTCTTCAAATAGTTCCATTGATTTAAATGGGAGTACTTGTGGAATAAAAGTACTACACAATGAGACAGGTTTCAGAGTGGTAGCCATGTTAGCCTGTATCAGCAAAAACAACAAGAAGTCCTTGTGGCCAGGGACTAAAGTGGCCAAGGACCAAGGTCTAAGGTGCAACAAGGACTCCTTGTTGTTTTTACAAGGAGCCAGGCTAGTTTCTAAATAAGTGCAAGAGTGTGCTTGAATTTATATATACAACAAAAACAAGCTGATGTGATTAAACAGTTAGTCTCCCAATAACTTGGCCCTGTTCTCTTCTCCATCTGACAGGCAAGCAATCAGACTAAATTATGCCATATGTTTATTTTCCTTGTAACAATATGAGTTTTGTTTATATTTCTAGTTACTATGAGGTAGTAACAACCTTGCAAAATATATTTATTCACATTTTTAAAAATGAGGATTTAGCAGAAACCCAACAAAGTGTCACCCAAGACACAGTATATTATTTAAGGGAAATAGCAGTTAAAAAAGAAAAAGACAAAAGCAAGCTCAATTACAATCCTTAAAAAAAATTAAATTTAGAGTTAAGCTTTGGAGTTTTTTTTGAGCTACCAGTAGTTTCCTGGAAGTCACTGTCTGAAATGAGTTTTGGGAAATCAGGTTAGTATTGACTTAGTTCAGAATGGTTGGCTGTTGCATTTTTGTTGTTGTTGTTTATTGTTTGTTGTAGAAGATTGATTAAATTATTTTGAACAAGTTCCAAGTCTATGTCCTTATCTGAGGTCGTCTGTGAATAGACCACTAACACACTCGCTAAAAAAAGTATTTCAGAGAGTAAATAATCCCTGTATCCCAAAGCATGTTGTAAATGTCATTATAAATGACAAATACATTGAATTTGGTTCCTGGTCTTTAATATACATCTTTTCTTTGTTTCTACCGGCCACTTTCCTGGGCCAAATGGATAGTTGCTCAGATTTCTGTACAATAAAAGGTAATTTTTGGCTGTAGTTTAATGAAAGAAATTGTTAGGGATAAATCGAGAGTAATGAGTATTGGACAATTGAGCTTCAGAGATTTGATTTCAGCGTTCATTTTCTGCCCCTCTACCTGACTGACTCTTCTTATTTATTATTTTTACTAGAGTAGCACGTAAAGGCCACAAGTAAGACCATGGCCACGTTGTGCCATGCACTGTACAAACAAATAGTAAAGGACAGTCCCTGCCACCAAAGAGCTTACAGGAAAAATGGACAAGACAGGGAAAGTGAGAGAGGAAACATGGAGGTGAAGAGACTTGCGCAAGGTCACGTAGTATGGCAGTGACAGAGCTAGGAATAGAACCCAATTCTCCTTAGTCCCAGTCCAGTGCCTCAGTGGACCATGATGCCTCTTGATTAGTTGACTTGCGGTAGCTCTCAAAGACCGCAATCTGAATCTGGTCCCCATGGTGCGAGCTGTTGTACAAGCACATAGGGAGATATGGTCCATTCCCCAAGAAGTTTATGATCTAACAGGGCAATTAGCAAAGAGGGTACAAAATACAAGCAAAGGGACTGGGCAATGGTGGGCGCACATCTCATCAGCACCACTTCTTTTTATTAATTATGGAGAGAAGGGTGAGGGAATGGCAAGAGAGGGTGAGTGAATAGGAGCCAAGGGGAAGGGGGACACTGAGAGAGAGAGGGACAGAAAGGGAATGGAAATAGGAGCAAAGAGGGAGAGGAGTAAGGATGGAGAGGGATCACAAGGATGGGTCAAGGGGAAAGACTGAGGCTAGTAGCAGAGGCGGGAAGTTGGTATGAACAACCAGACAGAAGAGTGTCCCATCTTCAAATTGTGACTAGCATTCTGCTACCACTGTGAAGGTATGAGAACATCCCAACTGGGCCCCTCCCAGCCTTGGTACTGCTGCTTCCAACTTCTGCTGTGGAAAGTCCCTCCTACTCCTGGGGCCTGTATCCACCCCTGAGAGATCCTGCTCTGTTTCCATGTGCCTGGGGAGATAGAGTCTGTGAAGTCTGGAGTTTTCTGCCACACGGAGAAGGTCAGTTTCCCTTCTTGAGTCTAGATCTATGGGGCCTGGGGTTCCTAGATGTGCCTCACTCTACAATATTGTTGCTGCTCCCATCAGTTAAGAAATCTTTACCTATGACTGGGGCTGGTGTCATGTTAAGAAGGCTATACTCTGCTTTGTCAGCCTGTGAGACGTGGGCCGGGGTGGGGGGGGAGATTGCCAGGAACTGATGGCCTCTGAGGTTGTGATTTGGTTCTTCCTATTCTGATTAACCTTTGCTCATACCATACTGGGCGTCCATAAAGAGACTTAGGGGTTTTAATTAAACAGGAACCCCATGGGGCTCAGGTTAAAAATGTAAGTGGAGGACACCATAGCTATGCTATGCTTGTAGCCGTGAATGCACTACATTCAGTGCTTATTGCTCTAGTCTTATTTTAGTGCAACCCAAAGAGGAGGGGAAATTTGTTTCCTAACGTTTTCAGCTCTGTAGATGATCCTCTTTAGATTTTTAAGTTAGAGACAAATCCTCCTGAGTCTGTTTCCAAAGCTGATTGAAGCATAAGGAGTGATTCAGTTGAGTTAATGTGGCGAAAAGCAGCAAACCTGTATCAGGTTTTCTGTTGAGCTTTTTATTTATTTATCTTCAGGTTCTGTCTCGGGTAGAGAGAAAATCATGTAATTTAATGCTTTAAATTTTAGCTGTAATGTCACTTTTTTTGAATTATGCAGATTTTTTAAACTTGCATAAGGAGGAGCAATATTTTCATGGTGAATGTGTTGATTTTCTCTGTATTAATCTGAATATATTATTGATAAACTGAATGTAGTGCCATCTCACAAACAAGATGGATCTGGACATTTCTCTCTCTTTTTCCGAAGGTGGCTTGGAACACGGGGTTAAATGTAAATGTAATATCAGTGCAAGGAACAAAGGATATTTCAGTTCGTTAAAAGTTACCTTCCACACATCTCTTCCTACCTTCCACACATCATTTGATTAGTCTTGGGACCAATACAGCTCACACAGTGACAGTAGCTTCCCTGAAGAGCTTACAGTCTAAATAGACAAGATAGACAAAGGGTAGGAGAACGGGATGGTATATACAAGCAGATGATTGGGAGCCGGGGCCCATGGAATACTTAATACATTTGCAGTCATCAGAGCTCATGTGCTTAAAGTTAAGCATGTGCTGAAGTACCTTGCTCAGGGCGGACAAGACTTATCCAAGGTCCCGAAAGAGAGTCTGTGGTAGAGTTGAAAACTGAACCCAAATCTCCCGTGTCCCTGTCTAGTGCTGTAATCCCAACACAGTCTTTACTCCATCCTTCCGCACTACCCTTTGCAGTAGTGGAAACAGTGGGGCAGCAGTTTCAAGAGCTGGATTTTGAGAACTCTTCATTCACCGCCAAGTGAGCATGCATTAAAGCAAATATAGTTCCTTATGCTTTAGGTATAAATACAATTTCATTGCCTGTACTAAGGGTGAAGCGTGGTCAATAAATAGCCTAATTTCCTTGCCTTCCATAGTGTGCAGTGTTTTTTCTTTGTACATACACAGTGAAGTTGTACAGCTATGGGGGTTGTATAATGGTAAATAGCTATGCAACCGTGATTGCATAGTTGCTTTCCCTGATTTAACTGTATTTTGCACTTGATAGGGTGGAAACCTCATACTTTTCGATTCTTTGGCTTCATTTTCCTTTCACAAGGTTCTGACTTTAATGAGAATCATTGAGCAGAACTGAGCCACATATTTTCTATGGGAAAAGCTACAGCAGGAGAATGCATTTCTATTTATTGATCTCTCTTAACATCTACATTCCACCAAGAGATGAAACTGGGGACCAAAATGGGGAGAATTAAGACTGCAGGATGCAAGAACTTTCATATATGCTGAGCCTATTGAACTCACAAGGTTAGAATGTCCTTAGGCCTCCCTGTATTCAGAATTAAATGCAAAACCTATTTCTTAGCTTTCCTCCAATGATTTCTTTGCATACATACAGAGATACAACACTCCCTTTCACTCATACAGCAAGCAAACCGTAGGGCTAGTTCAAAATTTTCTGCTTAAACTATATTTGATGGAAAATTGGGTTTTTAAATTAATTGTTGCCAAAAATCACTACTATTTTTTTTAAATGTTTTGTCAACATTTTCAGGGGTAGAGGGTGGGAAAGACACCATGTATTCCAACGAGCTGTACTATAAAATGTTGTCTCTAGGAAGACAGGAAAAATGATTGTTTTAATTTTTAATATTTTAATAATGTGTAGGTGCTCAGATATTATGGGATTGGGGGGCCATACATTACCACCAAAAAAGTTTTGATTGTATTTTGGAATGTTGGTGGCCATATAAGTACCCAAATAGATGTATGGAAACAACATACACAGTATTCCTTTTTTATTACTTGATATCTGACAACTGTGTGCGCTCTGCGTTATACAAACCATACAGGAAGAAACAATTCTACCTCAAAGGAGCTTAAGACCCAAGGTTCTGATTGTGCGCATATATGATGAGTAATTCTTATTGATATAAGGTTTTCTCGTGACCCCAGTAATTTTTTCCTTTGGAAATAGATATTTATCCCTTCCTTACTCCATCAGGGCTACTCCAGAAAGCAACAGTTTGCCAGATCAAGCCCTTTTAGGTGGTTGCTTACTATCTAAATAACCTACTACTTTTACTGACAAGTCTCTTGTTGGTGATGGATGTTTTTGTCAGCTGTAAAAGGTAAATAATTACACTTGAAACAATGTGTAACTGAAGTCTCTCTCTTAGAGTTCTATTATCCCAGGAGGGAACCAGTGAGGCAAAAGGATTGGAAAGAGCTTTGGGAGCAGGAGGGAAGGGGAGAAAGGAGAACACACACACAGTAGGTAGAAAACATCCAGCAAAGCCTGTTCTTTAAGGATTACCACCACAGTTTGCATCCCCAAGAACTCTGGAGAAGATTCCCATACATGTCCAAACTGTACAGGGACTCCTTTTGTGATTTGCCAACTCTGACGCCTAACCACTTGGCACCCATCCCACTCTTTTTAGTCCTCACCAAATACAGGCATCAGACTCTTGACTATCAAATGAACCATTAATCTGAGAAGGGACCACAGGTTCCCAGGTAATATACTAAATAGCTCATATTTTACCGTCTCTGGAAGTGCCCAGTTGTGAGCTTGTAACACTGATATAACGCACCGAGCATAAAACACCGACATGTACTACATAAATACCACTTGGACGTCTCTTGATACAAGCAGGATATGAATGATGATAGTTTAGTTTCTGGTAAAGCTACAGCCTTTTCCTGAGCAGAAAAAGAGAGCGGGTATATTTCAGATGACAAATGCATACGGTGCTGGTGCTCTCTCTTGCTATTTAGTGATTCATTCTCTGACCTTTCCCCATTGCATCTTACTGTTTTATTTCCCCAGACTAAAACCTCTGATCATAGCCAGAGCTATTCCTTAGCCTTTTCTCTTCCCTTATCATTTTTCCTTTCCTTGGGGGAAGGCTTCTCTAGTCTGTCTTCTTTTTTTGTTTTATAAACAACAACAGGCCAGGTTTTTGCAGCTAGAGCTGGACAAATTCTTTGTTGCAAGTAATACTGCAGATTTAGCTGACATTCAAAAACAAAGCTGTGTGTTTGTGTGATGCCCCCAAATTCTTGTGAAGGGCAATTAACAAGGGGCATGATGAACTTGTCTGAACCAACCAGCATTTCTGAACCTGGACAAATGATCACAAAAGCTATTTTGCAGTATTTAATGCCAGAAGGGTCCCTGGTGGCCATTTTGTCTGCCCCCACATAACACAGGCCACAGAACTTCACCCAGTGACTCCTGACCTCAGCTTGTAGCTGTGCTACAATATGTCTTTGAGAAAGGCATCCAATCTTGAACTCCTACCCACTCTACTTGCAAGGCACTTTGTGATGGGATAACCCCAGCTCCAGTTGCCAAGGGTTTAAATAGTCAGATTACAATGCTTATATTTTATCAATATTTTCTGAATGGAAAAGCACTTATAAAGTCAACATCTGGTTTTTTTTAACCCCCTATTCATGTGGCTGCATCACATCTTCAGTATAGTACAAAACAGAAAAAGGCCTTTAAAAATCCTTGGTGAATTTAAAGGAGGTGGTGAAGTTGACTCTGTTTTGTTTAATTTTGGTGGTTAATGTGCCACCCAGAAAATCTGGGAAATGATTTTGCTGCTTTTTTTTCCTAAATGAAAAAGGCATGGTACATCAATTCCAATGACATTGCCATATGTGGCTCTTTACATGACTGCTGAATTTTCTACGTTAAAAATCAGGGTGATCTAATTGAAAATCTGTTTGTTGATCGAGATGAGAGAGTGATTATATATTTTAAGCCTGAGGTTTTCCAAGGGGCATAAGGAATCAAAACCACCCAAGGTAGGACTTTAAAAAGTGCTTAAGGGAGCTAGGCACTGGGGAGAAGATTTTCAAAGGCACAAATGACACTTAGGCACTGAACTCTCATTGACTTTCATTGAGAGTTAGGCACCTAAATGCCAGAGGTGCCTTTGAAATTCTTCCCCCTTAACTCTTGTTGACCATGGCCAAAATTTTGAAAAATACTAGTCTCGTGTTAGGCTCCTAAATCATTTTTAGGTGACAAAGGGGCTTGTGCTTCTAAGTCACTTGAGCACTTTTGAAAATCCCACATTTAGGTGCCACAACATGGATTTTGGAAAATGAAAAACGTGAAAATTTTGCTCTAAGCATCTTGGAAAATCTCCTCAAAGGTGTCTAAACCCTTTAGGCCTCTTTGAAAATTCAAGTCTTAAAATAGAGGCCAGTACAATCAACATCTCATCACCCTGTCGGCGTGGACCAAGGGATGTGCTGGCCGCCACTTCCCGCAGCTCCCATTGGCCTGGGACAGCGAACCGTGGCCAGTGGGAGCCATGATTGGCTGAACCTGTGGACGCGGCAGGTAAACAAACCAGCCAGGTCCGCCTGGGGGCTTACCCTGGCGGGCCACATGCCAAAGGTTGCTGATCCCTGCACTACAGTATTAGATCTCCAATGATGAACCATCCTTATCTAAGGAACAGAGCTGCTTCTGTCACAATAGTGAAGCATCACAGGACTTAGAGATGGAAAAGCAATATCGGCAATCCCAAGCATTCAAATGTCAGGAGTCAGGCCCCCAAAATTATGATATTGCTTTTAAAACCATATTCTTAAAATGGAGTTATTTGCCTTCTGATTGTTGTGCTTAATTTGTGCTAGGGCTTGCCAGGCATGGCAGTTCATAGCCTCAGCACCTCTTTCAATTATGAAAATGAAAAACTTGCTTGAGCCCCAGTACCTCTTTCATTACAAATTAAGCACTGGTTTGTGGGTATGAGCTTTTCTCCAAACCATGGGGGATAGAACTCTACTTTTTAATTATTTAATTAAAGCTAGGATTCTCCTGTATTTACATGACTCCAGGAACTGGGTCTTCAGAAAAGCACACCAAATATTGTGTGCGTTCTTTATTATGTTTGTATTGCAGTAGTGCATAACGGCCCCGGCCATGGAGCAGGACCCCACTGTGCTGGGAAACACAGAAGAACAACAACAAAAATTCTCTGTCCCAAATTTGGCAACATTAGAAAAGTCCTGCACTTATTTATTACATTCATTTAGTGGATCTCCCTGCTAATGCAAGCTTGTACATTTTCTAGTGGTTTTGATACAGGAAAACACTATATTTTCTAGTGTTTTTGTCCACTTTTTAATGTCGCACTCAATTAGCAAATAGAACAGTTTCCCAAGAGATTTAAATAAGTGAGAATGTTTTGGTTGTGTCATAAGGAGAAAAGGCACTATTTCCCCTCTTTAACCCTTTGTATGTTAATTCATTTTCTAGCTTTTCCTAATACCAATTACTTTCCAAAGCTGCCTTCAATAATACAAAAAGGTATTAAGGGAAGTTTTCCTCCCTTTTTCTCCTGAACATGTGATGAGAAACTGAATACCACCTTAAGGAAACAAATGTCAGAGAGACCTTTTGGGGGGGGGAAAAATATCAAAACAACTGCTGAGTCATTGCTCATTTCGGGAGCCTTCAATAATCCAGAAAGCTTGTCAAAGTCAAAACAGTAGCTCAGCTGCCCTGGCACGTCTGCCTGGGAAATAATCAGAAAGCTTCCTGACAAATCTTTTTTGGGGAAACAAGACAACTGAGAAACTGACTTTAGATTGTGAGGTGTTAACTTGAGCACAGAAGAGCATGTAACTTGTAAATGGTTTCAGAGTAACAGCCGTGTTAGTCTGTATTCGCAAAAAGGAGTACTTGTGGCACCTTAGAGACTAACCAATTTATTTGAGCATAAGCTTTCGTGAGCTAGAGCTCACTTCATCGGATGCATACTATGGAATATACAGAAGATGGTTTTTATACACACAAACCATTTTTCATGGTTTGTGTGTATAAAAACATCTTCTGTATTTTCCACAGTATGAAGTGAGCTGTAGCTCACGAAAGCTTATGCTCAAATAAATTGGTTAGTCTCTAAGGTGCCACAAGTACTCCTTTTCTTTTAACTTGTAAATGTCACACTCAAACCAGATATTTATTAGTTTAAACTGACACACTTTAGCTTCCCAGTAAGTAGTGAGAAAATATGCCCTATCGCTTGAAATGGTTAAAACTGCAGTACATTGGACAAAGCACTAGAAAATGTTTTCTCTAGCTAATTCTCCTGCACAGGCAAAAGGAGAGGCAAAATGAAGTATTCAGTTTTTTGCCCCCAGTCGCTGTGCTGCTATCATTCCTATTTTACTGTTAACTCGGTTTGTGGAAGGCTAGAGTAATTGGCCAAACCGACTTGTCCAGTATATACAGGAAGGATGCTCTAGTGGAAGGGTGCCAGCCTTGGGTTTAGGAGACCTAAATTCAATTCCCTGCTCTGCCTCAGACATTCTGCATTACCTTGGGTAAGTCATTTAATCTCTCTGCGCCTCTGTTCCCCATCAGTAAAACATACTTCCCTACCTCACAAGGGGGTTGTATTTATCCTTGCATTAAAGATTGTCATGCTCAGATACGACAGTGTGAAGGGCTGTAAGTATTTATCTAAATAGTTAGCAAAAGCACAGATTATAGACAAGAGCCTGAGCTGGTGTAAATTGACATGACTCCATTTACTTCTGCTGGTTTACACCACCTGGGGATGCAGCCCTGCATAATTACTGCTCAGACCTCAATATGAATGCAGAGAGTTTCCCCAAATGAAATAGTGGGCTCTTAATTGAAATGGTGGCTATGGCCATTCACTGTCTTTCTTTCATTTTGTTGGTGAGTCTGAGTTTTGTAACTTTTTCATTGTATTGGCAATGAAGACTCACTTTGTGCTGTGAGCCAGAAGCGTGCCCCAGGGATCTGAAGAGATTAAAATTCACTGACACACATATAGCTCTCTTACAGGGCGAGAAATAAGATTTTATAGCACCATATTTGTGTTGATAACTTCTCTTTGTGGTAGTTAATGTTGTCAGGTTTGCTTGATGTGAAACAGTGAAAAAGAAATGCAAATAAGAAGCATAGAACTTTCACACACACCTTTCCCCTTTGACTTAATGTTTAGAGTGTGTGACTTGGCCCTGATTCAACATATGCGCAGGCATATGCCTACTTTGAAGGTGGTGAGAAGTTCACTGACTGACTGCTCATCTGCCTACAATTAGATATGTGCTAAAGTATCTTGACCTTTAGTTTTATCATAGCTCGGGAGGGAGGGAGGGCGAAAAATGAAATGTGATGCACAGTCTACCCAGAAATAAAGTACTTTTCAAGAACAAAGGTGAAGTTTCTTCTTCGTAGTTTAATAACTACAGAATGTGTATCAAGAGACTAGGAGGAATCATAGAATGATTCATAGCCTCTAGAGAGGAAAAAGATTCACAGGTCATTTGTCAGTGGTCTGATCTATGACTTGTTGTTAGAAAAACACCTATGCATCTGAATAGAAAATCTCATTCAAAGAAAACAATTAAACATAAAGACATGAATCAACCTACCACAACCACAGCTGTGATCTTCTCTGGACTAAAGTGCTGCTCTTGGACCATATATAGAGCTCCCATTAGTTATCAGCAGGAGTTGCATACACAGATTTCAGTAGGATTTACATCAGGTCCTCATTTCAGATCAAAGTGAAATTAAGAAGCAAACCCACTCAGAACAAAAGCATAAAATGCCAGGGTTAAGGATTATTTTTGAATCTCCTCTTTAGTTTTAACATTCATTTGAAATCACCTATCTTTTTTCATTTTAGCCAATATCCTTGATGTTGTTTTTAATGGAATGTCATGAACCAAGTTCTCAAATACTGTGGCCTTAATAGAACAACCTAACCCTGTCTTTGGATGCTGATAGAGGCATGTGGGCAAGCTTAATAAAAATTTACATTTTTAAGAGATGATATAGGTATGCTGGGTGTTCTACTAAAGTCCCTTGTTTGAAAATTGGCTCTCTCTATGTGAATATGACGTATGCTCCATAAAATGTCTTACGGTTTTCTTTTTAGTCTGTGTAAGCACTGTATTAGCCTGGGGCAATCTCTCTGTGTGTCCTCTCAATCAGTGAAATGTCTTGATCTCAATGCTTATCTCACAAGTGAAAATGAAATGAGAATTTTTGGTTCCTGAAGAAAGCAGATCTTTTGTAGAAGAGAGTGAGTCTCAAAAGTTTATAGCTTCAGCTGGTTCTAGACAGGCACAAAGAAGATTGGAGGCCTGTTCAAAGCTTTTCTGTTATTTACAACTGGGTGGAAGATGTCACAAAAATAGGTTTGTTCCTTGTACTTACTGTTTCTGGATAGGCTGGCCACACCCCCAGAGCAACTTCTTGTCGTTTTTGGTACATGTGTGTACAGCATCTAGCACAATGGGGTTCTGATCCTTGTTTAGGGTTCCTAGATCATACCCTAATAAATAATTATCCTTATTTTAGCATTTCTGCTTCTGATCCTGAGTGGAACCACTGAAAAATGAGGCATGTGAAAATGGGAAAGAGAAGCTTTTTAAAAGAATCATCAATCTTTTCTCAACCACAGAAAGACTTGCTTAGTGGAGCAGGACAAGATTTTGTCTTGTGTTCTTCAAGCTATCTTATCCATCCTTCATCTGAAATTGCTTTCATATCTGAACCTTCAAAGGAATCCAAAGAGAGACTGGAGGGAGCACACTGTGACCAGTACATTCTTCAGCACAACACTTTCCCACATGTTTAGTGCAGAGAGCTGACCACAGAAGTATGCTGCATTTTGTTCACCGTGAGGCATGAACAGGAGAATCACAGGAAAACAGCTATTATCCCTAAATAATGTTCTACTAAATTGATATGTCCATGGAATAACTTTGAAAGACCTTTGGGAATTTAACACCTTCACCTCTGCCTACCGAACTGCTAGATCAGAAAAGAAATGTGCATACCTACTCTTTAAAGTCCATCTTCCCATAAAAACAGTGCTATAAAATGTGTGGTATATGGCAATCTGAGGCTGGGCTATTGTGTGACCTAACCATTATATGAACAAAAGAGGGGGAAAAAATTGCACAGCAGTTCCATAAATTCCACCTATCCATGAAATAACAATTGCATTCATATTTGCGTTTCCATTATACGGAATAGTCTACATTCTGACTTACCAAGCCAATGGTATTTTATTTATTTAAGTTGGATGTTTGGCTTTTTACTGTATGAACAGCTAGGGGAAAAACAGGATCCAATAATATGGCCACTTCACAGTAAATAAATTGCACTAATACAAAAGGAGTGCTCAGAGGCTTTTCTAGGACAAGTTCTGTTCTAGAACTATGCACCCAGCCTTTTAAACTCTCGTGAAACAATAAAAGTTACATTTTCTTAAGTTAAATAATACAAAAATCTTACAGGATTTCCACTTAGGGTTTTATATACTCACTTATCCACATGGAAAAGGGTTACATGCTCAATTGGCTGTTCGTCTGCAGAATATTTCTATTGTTCTGTTTCATGCGGATACTCAGCAGTGCAACCCCCAAATGTTTCCGGGGCTCAAATGTAAAGTGTTTCCGGGGCTCAAGTCTAGGGTTTGAGTCAGGAAACCGAATTGCATGCAAATCACATACACTCGGGGGAAAGAAATGTGGAGAAAGCTAAAAAGCCTTCTCTGCAGTAAGGTTTTGCAAAGTCTGCAGCTCCTTGTGGAATATTCCATTGTGTAGGACCTCCAAAACGCTGTAGAGTCTGGTGGAGTTCTTAGCAAGGGCTTAGTCTCTTTTGTTTACGGTGGAGGGTACAGTATTGGTCCCATATTGATAGCCAAAGTACCATGAAAGTCATATTTATAGTGGGAGGAGCTGGGAGTTGCTCCCTCCCCATTCACGTTGGCTGCCTCCTCTGAGTAGCAAACTTGAGCTGTCAGCACTGAGAAGGCAGAACTGGCTCCTCAGTCTCTCACCAGCAAGTGGTGCAGTGCTGCTGTCTTTCTGTGCATCACACAGCTGACTTCTACCTGCCTTTCTCACTTTCAGCTCCTATATTCCTTCTCTCTATGTGTGATTCAGATCACAGAGATAAGACAATAACCTGCTTCTGCACCACCACTGGCAGCAGCAGACATCACCCCGCACCACCAGCACTCCCTTTTAAAGCAGTGGTGATATTGGGGGATAAGGGATGAACACCATGACAAGATCCTCATAGAATCATAGAATATCAGGGTTGGAAGGGACCTCAGAAGGTCATCTAGTCCAACCCCCTGCTCGAAGCAGGACCAAGTCCCAGTTAAATCATCCCAGCCAGGGCTTGGTCAAGCCTGACCTTAAAATACATGGGAAGAGACTGAAAACCCAAGGAGGAGAAAGAGACTCTAAATAGGCAATTGGGTGGTGAGGAAGAGAGACCAGAAATGGAGGGAGATATGGGTCAAACCAATAGGGGACATTCCAAAGGTTGGGGAAAGATCCCCGGGAGAAATTCTAGAGGGTGAGAGAGTTCAAGAGGAGAGGAAAGCGATTCAAGGTGTGAAATTCTGCCTTCTGTGAAGTCAATGGGACTTCACCCCAGAAGTTGGGAGGTAGTCTTACCTTTTAAAAGCATATTTCAGAAAGGTGTTTTGGTTCAGATAAATTACTTGGAACCCTTTTATTTCTACAGTGAGGATTCATTTACACTACATTGATGGTTACCAATTTAGTGAGATCATTCTGTTGTGTTTTCATTCACTTAGAGGTGATCCAAGTAGACCTTGCACAAAACACTCACGCCTCGTGAATGTAAAATATTATGCTTGGCCTGGAAAGTTGACATAAAATCAAATTCTACCTTGAAATTTGCTGCTGCTTTGCTTCCAAGATGTATGTAGCTCTGATTTCCCCCTCCCCGATCTTATCAGTCTAATTGGCAGTACACACTACAATTGTGTGTGTGAACCAGCAGACCATGATGCAATTTTTCTATTGCTCATACTTCATAGAAATACAAGTGGCAACTCACACCTATATGCATATTATTTGTATTCAGAGGAAAGAATCTGTAGTAGAACAGAACTATTTTGTCATCATATCTGCTATGGATAAAGTAGCATTAGTTGCATGGTGTATACTGATCCAACAGTTTAATGACCGGGTTCATGGATAGATGATAACTTTCAGGAGTATTGTCAGACTGTACCGTGATAAGTGCTTATTGGTGTAGTAAACATAACTTTACAATAGAGAAATGATCTGTACCTAATTTACCAGGAAAAAATCTCAAAGCTGTCTTAGAACACTGAGGGAAACAGTATGAAATAATGACCTGCCACACAGTACATCATGCTATCACTTCTGTGCAATTGTCATCTTAAGGCCCTAGTCCTGCCAACACTGGAGTAGTCCCATTCGGCTCCTTTACTCATGTGCCTAAGGGTTTGCAGGATTGGGGCCTTAAACGCTGCATGGATTCGCATAAGACATATGACCCCCAAACCAATAAGCAAGCAGTGGTGAACAAAATGTTTGCAATGGAATCCGAAACCAAGCTTACCTGATTTTAGATTTTGTTACAGACTCAAAATTCATACCATACTGATGGAACATTTTACCAAGTATTGCGAACCTGGGCTGGATTTTGAGGAAGCCCAGGCTAACTTAAGATTTAACACTGAAATCATACAAAGTTTATCATTTCAGATGGCTTCCAACATAAAACTGTGTGAAGTGCCATGTTTCAAGTGGGCATTGCTTTGAGAACTTTGAAGTTTGTGTGTTCATTTGAAGTGGAATTTTGAAGCATATCTTAGGGGAATTCAAACCTCTGCAAGAGTAAACCATCAACAATGTTTGTAAGAATTCCAGCAAAGTCTAGCAGCTAAGTTTTGCACTGCTATGATTTGGTGTCCTTGTTATGCTTTTGCTGTTTCACAGCTTTTGCTGTTTGTGCCCAGGTTGGCCAGTGTGCTCTTCAATACTTTTTGTTGCATGCAGAGGGAATGGTGTGTGGGTCAGAGAACCATGTGGATTTAGCAAAGGACATTTTTTCCCTTCTGTCGGTTTTATAAGTGGAAGTGGATGATATGGGATTTGGGCCTTTAGTATAATTTGAATGTTTGTCTTTTGTTCATTTCTTTGTAATCATTAAAATTTGCCCCTGGAACGCAACGATATATGGTCTAAGGCTCTCTGGGCGACTGGGCTCAATTCTGCTCAGACTTTCACCTGGAATCCTCACTGGAATCACTTTATATTGTACTTCTGATCAAAAATAGCTCTAAAAATCACTTGGAAGTTGCAAATCTTGAGTATCATCTTAAGCTAGTGGTGGGCAACCTGTGGCTTGCAGCCCACATGCGGCCAATCAGGGCTATCCACTGACAGGCCATGAGACAGTTTGTTTACATCAACCCATCTGCAGGCACAGCCACCCACAGCTCCTAGTGGCTGTGGTTTGCTGTTCCCGGCCAATGGGAGCTGCGGGAAGAGCCGCGGGCCGGCTGCCGCTTCCTGCAGCTCCCATTGGCCGGGAACAGCGAACCGTGGCCACTGGGAGTTGCGGACGGTCGATGTAAACAAACTGTCTTGCGGCCCACCAGCGGATTACACTGATGGGTCGCAGGTTTCCCACCACTGTCTTAGGCCTTGTGTCAGATTTTTCCTAGAGTTAATTTTCCCCTGTCGTGGGGCAGCTGCCCCACTCCTAGAAAACAAGGGTTAAAAGCAGCTCTGGAGAGTGAGAGCAGCTGAGTGAGTAGCTGACCACAGGTGTGGCCCGCTCAATCAGGGCCCAGCTGGCCCTTACAAAAGGGCTGAGGGCCAGGAGCTGGAAGAGTCTCACTCTAGCCTTGGAGTGGGAAGGGCTAGCTGTCTGGGAGTAAGATACTTGAAGTGGAGCAGTGCTGGGGAAGGGCAAAGGAGCTCCAGCCTGGCAAACCCCAAGGCTGCAGGCCTTGGGTAAGGACAAAGCAGGTACTTGGGTTGCAGAGGTGCAGCCCAGGGATAGGCAAAGGCAGCAGGTCCTAACCCCTTGCCAATGATGAGTGGATATTACAGACTGCAGTCTGCCCCAGTCAGTGGGGGCTAGATGATGCCTGGCAGTAGCCACTGAGGCAAGGTGGGTTTAGAGGGTTGGGGGTTCCCCTGGGAGGGGAGACCCAGAGCGTGGGGGTACTGCTGGGGCAGAACCCCAAGGTAAAGGGCACCAGGGTCTGGGAGGGACATGGGACTAGCGCCAGGTGAGACACCGGCCTGCAGAGGGCACTCCATACACTGGAAAAGAGCTAATTCCCAGATGACCAGCAGGAGGCACCACGTCGGTGAGTCTTCGCTTCGCTACACCCCCTTTACCCACAAAATCATGCTTTCTGGGCAGACTACAGAATAGTCAGAAAGGTCAGTTTCAGCGCCTAGCCCTGGACCACAATGCAGGAGTGTTGCACACACCCCTGTTTCCTCTTCCCTTCTGCAAATGCTGCTTCAGTATGTGGGCTGGGAGAAAGGCTACAATGGCTACATGGATTTACAGATCTTCCTTTGGCCTACCTTGGTCAGGCCCCCATTGTGGTGTCCCATATGACCTATGTGGGACTGCCAAGGAGACTTTTCCCACAGTTTGTAGGGAGTGCTCTGGTACCTCTCTGTGGCCATTCCACCAGCAGAACCCCTCATGCAGCCCCTGTGCAAGGTTTAGAAGTCTTTTCAGTAGCCCTCTGCTCTGTGGACCAATTTTATCCCTAGCGATCAGATTTTTAATACAGAGCTATAAACATCTTCAAATAATGGGCCAGATCTTCAGCTGGTGTAAATTAGCGTAGCTCCTTTGCCTTAACAGAAGCTATGTGGATTTACTCCAACTGAGATTCCAGCTCATTGTTTGGTAAATTGACTCTTAATTTGGTGCAAGTGAGCACTCTTTATAAGGTGGCCCTTTGTTTTAATTAATATCTTCCTTAAATTAATAAATCCAATGATGTTCTTCTACCTCCAGATCCAAGATGGCTGCCACATTGCTCCAGGGCGCAGTTTAGTAACACAAAACACCATCCAGTCACTTCTTCTATTTTGTTGTCAATAAATACCATCTGTGCACAACCCAAACTGGTCAGCAATGATGACAACCATAAGTGAGATCCTGTGCATTTTTCTGTTGGCACTCAAACTTATTGGCCATCACAAGATAATGATTTTTTTTAATGTACTGCTTACAGAATTACATTAGCATTTTGTTTAGACTTAATAGAAATACTAGATGCTCCCAATATGAATGGAAATTCATTGTTGAAGGAAAGAACACAGTGAGGTCGTATCTCACTTGGAAGGGGAGCAGAAACTAAATGAAAATAAAAACGCTTGCCTACTTTTAATTGTCCTTTCTCTCCTTGACTTCTTTGTAACACTACAATCTTTTTATTTCAGATTCACCTATGAAAAAGCTGTCTAGAAAAGGCAAAGCTTGAATATGGATGTACGGTAAGCACCTATTTTCCTTCTTACTTTTAGAACTACTTAAATCTATAAATAATGTATCTCTGATACTCATTTGTTTTACAAGCAATAGTGTTTTTAACTCGTTGTACAGTCTGATATTGCAACAGCATGCTTTTTACTGGACAGGACTAGATACTGGAGTCATGGGTGCTGGAACTATGGGTGCTGCCGTAGCCCCTGGCATGAAGTGGTTTCCACCATATACCAGATTTCCAGTTTGGTTCAATGGCTCTCAGCACCCACACTATCAAAATTGTTCCAGCGCCCCTGCCTGGAGTATTCATGGTCTGATATATTAGGTGGTATTACCCAGAGACTTCAGAGGATGGATGCTTTCCAGCCTCCTAGATGAATGCAGCAAAAACATTTCATAGAGTTAGCACATGTTTTGAGCTTAGGGAAGGGATTGCAAAGACATTTCAATGTCTACAAGTTTAGAGTTAAAATTCACATCTCAATGACATTTTTTCACAGATGCCTATTTTCAGGTTCACAATTGAAAAAGACAGCAATTTTTTTGAAGTAGCTTTACATTTTGTTTCACATAGAAAATTTCAAGTTTAGTTTGGATACATGCTCAGACTTCATCTGAACTATGAGGGTGCAAAACTGAGAATTAAATCTCACAAGTATAGAACTGAATTGTGCATTCAGGTACCTCTGGCTGTCGATGAGGCCAGGAATACTACAAAGATAGCCATGGTGAAATTACACAATTTTGCCACTTCTGCATCTTGAATATAAAGGAACAGGAAGTGAGTAACAACATCAAGCAATAATTCAAAAGAATTCAGTCAATGTTTTTGTTTGTTTAAAACTTCAAAATGACGAATTGGTTTGAGCTTTGATCAAAGTTTCGATCATTTCCAGTGTGATCAACTCTCAATTTTTATCATGAGTCTTGTGATATTTGGTGTTCTACTTAAAGCCCTACCTCCTGGATTCATGTGGCTGTGAGAATCTGTTTTCATTTTTTAAAAAGGTAGACTTTATGGTTACAGAGACAAGCTTGTGAGTGTGATCTGAATATGCCCTAAAGGTCCAAAACCCAGAAAGGTGGAAACAGCAAAAACAAAGAAACAAAAAATGACCAAATGTATTTTTTAAAATCTTATGATGTTTTGGTACCTTGCTCATGATTTTTGAACGCTTGTTGGCAATGCTGAAATCCTCATACATACTTAATGCTGACAGGTACATGCTATACCTAACTGAAATAACTAAGATAGGTTTTTGCCTGACAATTTCATCCATCCCTGGTCTAAACCCTTGTTTTTTAGTTACAGATATAGAAACGCTACCTATATTTTGCTTTCCTCCTTCACTGATTATGCTAGTATTTAATGTTACCTGATTCTTTTGTGGCACTACTTGTTATGAATGAATATGTAAAAAACAAAAAAAAATCTTTGTTTCAACGAAGCCTTTCATATTTGATTTTACTTTGAGAATATTCTTCCACATGACTGTTTTGATATCTGAAGTACAGAGCACTATACCGTAACGTACTACTCCATAACATAAAATATTGATAGAAGAGCATTTGTAGGTTAGTTCTGAACACCATTAGCATTCATTATAAACATATACATTTCTATATCACATAGATGCTGATTATCTCCCAGGAGCAATCTTGGGATGATTGTATTTAGTACATCCAGTGTGTGTGTGTGTGTATATATATATACTGTTACTGTATTTATATGTATCCTTATGAAGACAGCACCAAGCCTGCATTCTCTTCTGATTTGACAATTAATCTGAAAGGATAGGAATTATAACAACAATTTTCCAGCACATCATGCATGAGCTAAGAATTGATTGTATTCTAAGAATTAATTGTCCTCAACATCCACACATTATTGTAAAAGCTTGAAATAATTAAATATAATGCAGAGTCTGTCAGTTACTTTTCATTTTAAAGAATTGCTAAATTATTACTGATGTGGTTTCATAGGTGATGGGTGTTTTTTTTAAAGAATATGAAGAATTTTTAATTCATTAGATTTAATCTTAAATGATCTACAAGTCTATTTAAAATGGAAGTATATTCATCCCTTTTTCAGGGGTGAAATTCAGAGAACTTTGCAGCATTATCAATGTGGCACTGTGCATAACTTAAGACAAATGTGAATAGAGACTTGTATAGATCCCCTGAGCTATGGAATGCGTTTCACTGGAAGGGTCAGATCTCTGCTGATTCATACCAGGTATATTGAATTCATTAAATTCAGTGAAACTATGCTGATTATCATCAATGGAGGATCTGTCTCGAATATTTAGCAAGAGGTAAC
Organism: Chelonia mydas; assembly: GCF_015237465.2. Lineage (NCBI taxonomy): Eukaryota > Metazoa > Chordata > Testudines > Cheloniidae > Chelonia > Chelonia mydas. Next base: position 12,923,106 of record NC_057855.1, read on the forward strand.
TACAGTGTTTGTGAAGATTCTCAGTGAATTCACTCTGGAAACCTGAGGTCTATGTCAACAAGCACACATTTCCCTGTCATCCTATTACATTGATCCTACAGCTTAATGGCTCTTCTACTGCAAGGAAAATGATGATTTCCTAATACATGTTTTTGTTAACGGTGCTTTTGCTTTGGTACACTGGCTCTTTGAACATGTTGCATTTTGGATGACTTTTGAACATAGGGCCATACCTGGGATGAACTTGGGCCTATATATTTTGTTATCTAAAGCTTATCATCGTGTCTGACCAGCTGTGGGGTAGCGTCTCTGAAATGGTTTGTCTCACTGTGGAATTTTCCATATCACATGAAGTAACCCCACAATTGGCCATGTTGGTTGACGGTGTCAGTAAAGAAGCCAGAGTCTGAATATGCATTGAGATTGGGCTGGCCTCTGCATTGGCATGGAGACTGGATTATCTGTCACTGTTGGATGTGATCTCTTCAGGTTAGGGTTGAGACATGTTGGCAGGCCAATATGGGGATAGGTGCATTGCCACCACCTATATTATTCCCATTTTGACTACCCTTTGCCCCGTGCCCAGGAGGACACATACCAATCTAGGAGCATGATGCCCGCCCTCCTTCCTCCCCCACCAATCACACCCATCATTCACCATTACTGGTGTTAAGGTTGGCTCAGGTTACTCTCAAAGAAGTTCTTTGAGTCTGAACTGATCTGATGCTATGAGCATTCTGGGCAAGGGGGACCACAATCTTCACAGTTCAGACAAACCCTAGGCGGACAAGGGACTTTCCATCAAGAGCAGGTGCTATCTGAAGAGATGCTGTCAAGCTTATAAAATCAGTAAATGTACCTTCCCTTGCAGTTGTCCACATAAAGAAAGAACCTTCAAGATTTCATGCATTTGTGTTTGTCTATATATCTCAAATTAACAATTGCTACTGCTCAAGATGTATGTTGTAGGAAAGGCGGGCGTGTGAACTTTAGTTCCAGATGACTTGGTACATGGGTGCTATGTAAGAACACAGAACAGCTTATGTCACCAACAGGCTGCTTGTAAATATCTATCTAAAGTTCCATAGCCCCCATTTCTGTAGTATCTGTGTTCCTCATAATCTTTAATGTATTTTTCCTAACAGCACCTCTATGAGGTAGGGAAGTGCCATTATCTCTGTTTTACACAGCAGGAATTGAAGCACAGAGAGGCTAAGTGAATTGCCCAAGGTCACACAGGAAGTCTGTAGTAGAGCAAAGACTTGAACCCAGGTCTCCCAAGTCCTAGGCTAAAACCTATCACTGGCCCATACTTCCTGTCTATGTATAAAACACATTTACAAAGACTGGATTGGTATGAAACCATCAGTACTGGACAACTGTCAAGGTAGACAGCCATTTAGAGCTAAAAACCATGACAGCTTCCTCTGACCATAAAACTGAGAAGATACTTTACAAACATTGGTTCAGAGCTTTGCCTGTGTCGCCCTACACTCTGCCAAAGCTGAGCTAGTGGTCTGGAGACGATAGCCCCTGCATAAGAGTGATCCTGATATGGCATACAGGCAACACAGAAACTCATATGCCACAGCCCTTACTTGCTGTTGGTGTAGCAGTGAAGGGAGAAGAGTAATCTCAATGTCACAAGCCAGCTCTGGGTTTTTGGCCTCTTAGCAGTCACTGAAGGCCATTGTAATTTACAACAGCCCTCAGATGGTTTTAACACAATGGCTGGTAGAAGGCACATACTGAGAATCACCAGGGTCAGGGCAGAACATTACATCAGCTTTGCACACCTTTATCTGACTGGAGTTGTGGCAGTACCCAGAGATCTGCACCCTTAACTGTGTAGAAATTAAGCAGGCTTATATCATGATTTACCAGTATCTCTTATACATCCGCTTAGGTGGAAAAATCGTTGATATCGAATTGGATGCATTTACTGAAAACATACCCAGAGGGGACATCAGTGCGTCATCATTTATTAGCATTGGTCAAACAAAAAAGGTGGGAAAAATTGCAGGAATTTTTACTTTTTTTTTTAATTTCAAAAAATGTTGAAATTTTTAAATTTGAACAACATGTTTTGATCATCAGAAACTTCCAACCAGCTGGAAAGGTGGGTCAAAACCTGCACATTTTCATCACAGAAATTAGGTATTTTCCATCAAAAATTGAATTTGCAATGATATTTTGTTAACAATGTGAAAATCAGAAAACTCTATCCATCTCTAATATTTATAACTCTCCTGGATGGATTTCATGCACAGTAATTTCTCATAAATGTACAGACAGCCTGAGACAGTTACTAAGCAAAGAAATTGCAGAACAATTAAAAGCACTGCAAAGAGCATGGCAGTATCGTTCAGAGAGGAAAAGGCTTTCTTAAGGCTGAAAAGGGAATAAAGGAAGAAGTCTGTGCCACATTTAACCCATCTTCTATTACAGATCCTAAATCATCATCATTATTCTCCTTTGTAACTGTACCTACAGGACATAAATGGTCCAGATATAAAGCTAAATAAATTAAGTAGGGAAGACTCTAGGTCAAAGGGTTCCCCTAATTATTAACGATAAAGTGTTTCACGTCACTGTAATATTAAAAACAATCATGGTCCTGCGGTCAGGTGGGAAATAATCTGAACTACAGAAATAATCTGAAATTCAAGGGGAAGAAGAAACCTGTAAAAAATAACACTGACAGAGCTCAGTGCACAGAACATGAGTATTCTTATTTGCATTGCACTGGTGCCTAGGGGCCACAATCAGGGATCAGGTCTCATTGTGCTAGGCATTATAGCCACATGTAACAAAAAGCCAACCATTTCCCTGAAGTGGTGATGGTCTATAATGAGGGGTGACAGGTGAATATATTAGCCAGTGAGGAAGTACAATGTAATGGTAAGACCATTATAATTAGCATAAATAAGACATGAATTTGCCATGTGGCAGGTCAACTAAAAGGCAAATGCCATCATAGGCTGCATACCCAACAGATGTTTCATTGAAGATTAGGAGGGTGCAGTAAAAGTCCCTGCTGAAATATCTGAGTTTGGATACTGCATTCTTAGAGATATATATTGTTGCACTCCTTTCGACTCCCTACATTTCAACAAAAATGACCAGGGCCTGGAAGAACTTGACTTACGAGAGGAAATAAAAAAGAAAACTATATTGGCTTGGTTTGACTAAGAGATTGCTTAGGGTAGACATAGCAGCCTACAGATATTTGACAAGCATAAACAACAAGGATGAGGAAGAATTATTTAGGGTGATGTTTCATTGTGTAAGTAAGAATAATTGGTTGAAATAAATAAAAGAAAAAATCATCTCATTGTAGGATAGTCTCGAAGGGTACATCTACGCGGCAAAATAACCCAACAAAACTCTCCATGGCAGCGATTCTCAGAGCCCAAGTCAGCTTACTCGGGCTCTCAGGCTTGTGCTATGGGCTAAAAATATGAATGTAGACATTCCCACTCAGACTGAAGCCCAGGCTCTGAAACCCAGTAAGGGTGTGGATTTCAGTGCCCAGGCTCTAGCCTGAGAGGGAAGGTCTACATGGCTATTTTTAGCCCTGTAGTGTGAGCCTGAGTCAGTTGACCTGAGCTCTGAGACTTGCTGCTGTTTTCTGCAGTGTAGACGTACATCAAGATGAATTGGGGGAATCTGCATCACACGGGACATTTAAAACTAGACTGGACAAAACACTATAGAATGTGTTGTGAGTAATATGCACTAGCAGGGAGATGGAGCCAGTGTGCTAGATCTTTTCCATCTTTACATTCTTTGGTTCTCATCCTGATGGTTCACTGTGACTCCTCTTTCTCCAAACTTATGTGAGATTGATGGGACACCAAATATTGTCATAATTCCCAGTTATGCAGAACTTTTAAGTAGGCTATCACCACATTAGTCTATCAGTGCTGTTGAATACTGTAATTCAAGTCCTGAAGCACTGCTAGTCAAAAGTAAAGTGGCCGCATCCTCTGGTCCTGCTGTAGGTAGTCAGAAATTAGCTGTGCTACCAATGGGTAAGAAAACACCATCTGCTCTTCAGAAGTGAAGCTATGATTATGTTTTCCTTTTTTATGTTCAGGTTTCATAACTGAACAGGAAGGTTCCCTTTAACTTTGTAGATAGGAGATTACTTAGTTCATGCTGGTAATGATTATGCTAAATGTCTTTTTAGGAGTCCTCAAAATGACAAACATCTGTCTAATTATTAACATACAGGAACAGGTTTTCATTATGGAAGATAATAACAAAATGATGATTTGTGGTGTTCTCTACCTATCTTGAAAGGGATGGGAATAGTAAAAGAAACACATAATTGACATTGTAATATCTCAAGATCACTGTCTCTTAATAAGTCTGAGACTTGGAGTATGAGATTGAAGCATAAATCTCTAGAAGAGACTTTCACAAGAATAACTGACAATTATTAAGACAGAAGTTTCAGCGTCAAGTTTTAAGTCTCCCTCTGTCAACAGAAGGTGGAAGGACATAAGCCCAAATCTGACCATCTGGCTGATTACTTTTTCTGTAGGGGAAAGTTGCCATAGCTGGTCTAGTTCTAAAAAACAGATCTCACATATAGCCTTTGTCTTAAATTATATTTCTGCCCCACCACAATCCGACTCATTTTGCTCCAAGTCTACAAGACTGAAAAGGGCACAGCGGACTATGTAAGAATTACAGAAATTGCTGCTGCCAATCTCAGGGGGAAACGTTGTATAATTCCTCACTTATAGATTTATTACACTCAGGTGATTATGCCACAAATAGCAAGACAGCACTAGGGTGAGGAAAATAAGTGAAACAGATTTTCTGAGCATGGCACACAGCAGCAATGATTGACAAGAGACAGGGCCGATTTTTAACTGCAGGAGACTGTTTTTTTTTTTTTTCATCTTTTCCAATTTACTGGTGCATAAAGTTCATTCATGTTCAGCACTGTTAAGAAGCCCAGGAAGTCTTGGATTAGTATCTGTCTTTTCATTGATCTTCTTTCTCTTTGTTGGACCCTGCTCTCCAGTTTGTTCCTGCTAGAGTATTGCTGTTAAACAAGGGCCTGATCCAAAGCCTGGTTAAATCCATGAGTGTCATTCCAGAGACTTCATTTGACTTTGACTCTCTTACCCTATTTTTAGAATAGGCGGTAACTAAAGCTATGCCTACACTTATGGCAGGATGTAGAGTATATACCAGGGGTGGCCAAACTTACTGATCCTTTGGGCCGCATACAACAATCTTCAAAAGCCCAAGAGCTGGGGCTCAGGGTGGTGGGGTAGGAGCTTCAGCTGAAGCCCCAAGACCCTCTTTCTTGCTGGGCAGAAGCCCCTACCCCACCACCCTGCTGCAAGGTCCCGAGCTCCCCTCCTCAGTCTGGTAGGTGGAGAATGGGGCATGGGGGACTCCGTGAGCCACACTTCAACTGTAAAAGAGCCACAGGTGGCTCACGAGCCACAGTTTGGCCACCCCTGTTATATACGTTGCAAGTCCCCATTGCGTGGGTATGAATAGCAGTGTAGATGGTGAGGCACTGCTTAGGCAAGTAGAGGAAAGACATGCCAGCGCCTTAGGGTAGGTTCCCTACACGACTCTCTGTGCCCAAGCGATACCTCCCTTGTCTCTGCTGCTGTTTTTAGCAGTGTTGTTTCTTGCTGCATCCCCCCTGGGGAGCCTTTCCCCCCAGCCGGGGCTGCCGGAGCCTTTTCCTGCTGCCTCCCCCTGCTGGAGCCTTTCACTGCTGCACATAACTACACCCCACAGTGCGGACACAGCCTGCTTTTCACTATGGCATGTGCCACTGCCAGAGAAGACAAGGCCTCAGATATAGCACAATACCCATTTTGTGGTAACTGGTGTTACATGTTTGTTGTCCTATTAATGGTGATTCTTTCTTCCCTTTCACGTTTAGTAAGTAGGTCTTAGTTCATTTACAGTTTTCATGATCATTGCCATGGTTACAGGCTAGCTGCCGTTCTGTTCCCTTTTTGTGGTGTCTCAGAGCACACCGCCTCAGATGTTAGGCCTTGTGCCTTTCCCTATCCCAGCATGGAATTCCACTGTACTCCCACTCTTAGACTCTTGGCCTACAGGACCCCGCGTGTCAACAGTTCTGACCTTGATGGTCTGATGGATTTTGGACACCCGTGGTTCTTCCCTTCAGGCATCCGTGACCACTGGTGAATGCAATGACCAGACAGCCTTCTTAAACCAAAGTATTGTTTATTTTGCAGTTGGAACAAGCATTTAGGCCTAGATTTTTAAAGGCATTAAGGTGTTCCGGCGCTCAGATTTGCATTGCCTATTTGATTTAGGACCTGAAATCTCATTTTCAAAACAGATGTAGGCATTTAGGTATCTAAATTCCATCAACAGTTGATGATATAGGCTCCTAGGTGCCTAAACCCCTTTTGAAATGACTTAGGCTCCTATATCAGTTAGGCATTGGAGCAGTGTGCACAGAAATGCCTAAATCCTTTTTAAAATCTAGACCTTAGAGAAAAAGAATTTTAAAACAACAATCTACACCCATATCTATTTTATCTAAAGGCTTACCATCCTCTGATGATAACACAGGCAGTTCTAACTTCTTCAGCCATGCCCAATGTGGTCCTGTTGAGAGAGTGTTCTTTTTGAAACCTGCCATAGTCTTGATCTCCCATGTGCATGGGCTTTTCTTGTCCTGCCTTTGTTTCTTAACTCTCAAGTGTTTGCTGAGAAGCAGATTATTTTGAGCCATTATTTTTGAGCCAGAACCCTATTAAATTAAAACATATAATCATACAGTAAACTTTCCAAAAGCCAAGTCAACATGCAGTATTCATAAAATATGACCGGGGACCTCCAATCCTGCCACAATCTCATACACAACTTTTTAAATTGCTTTTCTGGCTTACATTAGGGATTAATTTGTCTTTATACATTTTTATTTGTCTGTTGTCAAAAACAACATTTGCAGATGCTGATTTTTTTTTAAAAAAGGTGATTGCCTTCACTGGAGTTACACCAATGGTGAGTTTGAACCATAAACTCTTAATGTTACATTTTGTGCCATCAGAGTAAGACATTTTCTCCACATGTTTGTCAAGGCATGAATTTTCTATTAACTGCTATCAGAGGAATTATTCTAATGCTCCAAGAGCAAATTTTCAGTAGCCAATTGCCACCAGAAACCTCGTACATTAGACACACGGTACTGTGTTTCCATTCACTTCCTTTGCACACAAAGGAATCTACATTTGTGCTTGTAAATGGGCATTTGCATGTGGTTACCAACGGTATAGTCATAAATGGGGATTTATGTACATGCAAATGGTGAGCATCAAAGTATATGGATTATTGAAAATTGATTTTAGACTCTGGTTCTTGGCTGCATTGGGGCACATTTATACTACCTTCTCTGAAGTAAAGTGCCCACATAGCCAGCCATGGGAGGATCATCTGGAAGGTTGTGTCCAGTTCTGGTGTCCACAATTCAAGAAGGAAGTTGATGAATTAGAGACGGTACAGAGAAGAGCCACAAGAATGATTATAGGATTAGAAAACATGTTTTATAGTGATAGACTCAAGGATCTCAAGCTATTTATCTTAACAAAGAGAAGATTAAGGGGTGATTTAATTATAGTCTGTAAGTACCTAGATGGGGCGCAAATATTTGATAATGAGCTCTTAAGTCTTGCAAAGAAAGGAATAACACGATGTGATGACTTGAAGTTGATATGAGACAAATTCATACTGGAAATAAGGCATAAATGTTTTAACAGTGAGAGTAATTAACCACTGGAACAATTTACCAAAGGTCGTGGTAGATTCTGCCTCTCTGACAATTTTAAAATCAAGATCGGATGTTTTCCTAAAAATTATGCTCTAGGAATTACTTTGGGGAAGTTTTATGGCCAGTCTTGTACATCAGGTCAGACTGTATACGATCACAGTGGACCCTTCTGGCCTTGTAATCTAGGAATCTATGAAAAAAATGAAATCTCCATGTAGGTGGATGCTCCAGAGGCACACAACTAGTGTAACTGCTCCTGTACCACCTTCCTTCCCGCTGATAGCTTGTGAGGTGTGGCTGTGAAAAAGAGGCACGGTCAGAGGTTTAGTGCACCCTATCGATGCCTCACTGCTATACTGGTTCTTTTTAGGGTAATTTAGAGTATCCATCAGGTTATTCTAATTTAATCCAGGTGAGTGGAACTATGGCAAATATGGCTCATGATTAGGGAGCACAAAGGTGGCTTTAAAACCCCCTCTTGAGTTGTGTCCTTTATTGTAGATGAGACTCAAAGCCTTGTTCTTTCAGACTCCCATTGACTTCTGTGGACTTTTGATGGCAACTTAAATTGTGACTGTATGAATATTTATGTTGATGGGCAGTAAGTTTGAGGATGGGTTTGAACAAGTGAGAAGTAAACTTACCAACTTGCTTTGCAGGTACTTTCCATCAGTGTATCTCAACCTTTTTGAAACCAGGGACTGGTTTGCTGCCTTCCTAAACTATGTCAGGGAGATCTCAGGGACCAACACCAGTCCACGGACTGGTCATTGAGAAACACTGCTCTAGATACATTGGGTTTTTTTTTTTTTTAAACCTACAAATCTGTCCATTTTTTTCATCCTGTCTACCTGAGTGACTGCCTAATCTCTTCCTGTGGTATCCTAATAGATATTCAAGGTGCTAGAACTATAAATGAAAGGGGGCTATCGGCAGTGTGGTTTTGGTAATGGGTCTCTGGCTACGAAACTCACTTCCTGCCTTGGTTAACCAGAACCTTGTCTGATGACCTGTTCCTACTAGTCAGGGGTGGGCAAACTTTTTGTCCCAAGGGCCACATCGGGATGCAAAACTGTATGGAGGGCTGGGTAGGGAAGGCTGTGCCTCCCCAAACAGTCTGGCCCCTGCCCCCATCAGCCCCCTCCCACTTCCTGCCCCCTACCTGGCCCCCTCAAAACCCCCAACCCATCCAACCCCCCCCCGCTCCTTGTCCGCTGACTGCCCCCTCCCCAGACCCCACACCCCATCTAACCCCCCTGTCCCCTGACTGCCCACCCGAACCTCTGCCCCATCCAACTGCCTCCTGTCCCCTGACTGCCCCCCAGAACCCCCTGCCCATTATCCAACCCCCCGGTCCCGTCCCCCTTACCATTCCGCTCAGAGCAGCATGTCTGGCCACCGGGCAGCCCGGCCGGAGCCTGCCATGCTGCCCAAAGTGCTGCCCACGTGGCGGCGTGGCTGCGGCGGTGGGGGGATAGCAGGGGAGGGGCTAGGGGTTAGCCCCCTAGGCCAGGAGCTCAGGGGCCGGGCAGTATGGTCCCATGGGCTGGACGTGGCCCATGGGCTGTAGTTTGCCTACCTCTGTACTAGCCTCAGCTGTTACATGGGTAGGACTGAGGTGGGATTGAATGATGATTGAGAGGAGACCAAGAAAATATTCTGGATGGAGATTGCAATGGATGATATGCTAGAGTGGTGGGAAGGTTTCCTGAAGGATTTTTTTAAAGATAAATTTAATCTATTTGTTGAAATTTATTGGGTCAGATCCTTGGCCAGGACAAATTGGCATACCTCAGTTGAATCCAGTAGTTCCATGCCAATTTAAACCAGGTTCTGGCCCTGTATTTTTAAAAAAAATAACTTGTGATGCACTGACAATATGAGAGAAACACAGAAAAAGTCTAAATAAATACACCTGGCCAGACACTTGTGGCTTGCTTTGGTGACTAGTGGTTTTTTTTTGTCAAGCATTGTATGAAAATGAAATCTGAGTAAAATATCCAGGTTTGTTGATGAAGGATACCAATAGTGGAAATTAAGTAAATGCAATTTTACTTCAGCTGGTAAATCTTCTTATAGTCAAGCTAACATCTCATCAGCAACACTTACTGTAACTACCTCTCCTGCTTTTTACTTGCTGGGGATAATTCTGCCCAGGGAATATTTCTGGGTGATATGTCCTCCAGTGACAGATGTTTGCACTGATACTTTGCATGATAAGAGCAAAAATAGAGACCACATCAAATTAACATTCAATGAAAACACAGTAGCATGAATGGAAGTGGCACAGAACCATTTTATTTCCCCTGCTATCTTCAGACCGTAATTTTGTGGCCCTATGTACAGTTACAAAGGAGTAATTGCTTTTACATTATTGCTGTAACATACAAACATAGTCTAATTCAGTATTATTATCTGACAATCCAGCTGTCATCTTTCCAAAAGTACTTGCTGTCTAACTATCATAGGTTTGCTGCTGCTTTGAACTAGAAGCAGAGATTCTGCTCAGGGGCATTTTAACGTGGTGATATCTGTTGAAGTGACAGATGTTTATGCTGAAACTGTCTGATGTTTTTAAGGTTTATGCACGTTTCAATACGTAAGTGCTAAATGATTTCCTGTATCCTTAAAGTTCAGGTTAGACGGTCTCCCTGGTAGAAATGTCAATGCCACACAAAAATAAGGGTACTATTTTCGTGCCAGAATTTTCAAAGCAGAAGAAGCCATAGGGATCCAGCACCAATGCTTGTGTGTGTGGCTGACATGGGGATTGCATTGAAATACATGGAGCTGCCCTTTTCTAATAACTTTTCATTTCCCAAGAACAATGTCTTATTAGGATGGGGAAATTATTCCTAAGCTTATAAGGGATTTTACTACAATGGAGTGGTATGATGGTCCTCATTGACCCAACTTTGATTTGCAAGTTGACAGTGAAATTACTTTGGCTTTTGGTATAAACACAATTAACTTTCCTGGAAAGGTGGTGATGTGAAGTCTTGGAGTGAAATTCACTCTTGTGCAAAGGACCAGCATAAAGCCTATGCATAATTTAAGCCTTCAATAGGCTGACATGGAATGTATACAGGGCTGAATTTCACCTTTGGAGGATAAATTATGGAATTTCTTTCCCATCAGAATGACTCTTGACTGTAATGTGGTGCAGGAGTTTAATTCCTCATTCAGACAATATGTAATGGGCCAACCAAAAAGGAGGAGGAGGATGACATTGATTGAACAATGTTTCGTATTCTTTGTGTAGAAAGTCATTCATTTAGCAGTGACAAGTTAACAAGAAGTTTTGTCTCTGTGTGTACTTCAGGCTGTGCCATATTTTAAGAAACAGAACTTGCGGAAACTATTTGAGCTCCAAAACTACTTATTAGGGAAGATGTGGAGCAGTATATTTTTTTCTTAATCAGGAAAGCACTTATGATTGAATAGATGCGGAAAGGAGAAAGTGAGACTATAGATAAGAGTACTTGCTGATTTCTTAGTATCTTTCAAAGCCCAGCAACAGAAATTCAGCCATTTTTTCTAGTCCCACATAACTAATAAAACAGAAACCTGAGGCCCCAAGTCTGGGAGCCGTTACTCATACAAGCTCAACTGGACCACTTGCATGAGCAAAGCTCATTTACAATCAGAAACACAATACTCCTGATCATACATGAGAGAAGTAAAATCAGGAAATTAAAACAGAAAAGCGGGAGGGGGAAGAGTTTAAATAACATACGAAGAAGAAAGGACTTGCAATATATTGGTGTAAAACTATGTTATAGGCCCTAATCCTGTAAGTGGCTCTGTGGAAACAGATCTTGGGTCTGCGTAGCACCCCACTGAGTTCAGTGCAGCTCCCTGCTGACAAAAAGGTCCACACAATGCAATAGCATATAGTTACATAGGCCCCCAATTCAACAGCCCATCCTTATTCTGCAAAACACTTAAGCACATTTTAACTTTAGGCAGTTGAGAGAATAAGCATAGGGTTGTTTCATGCTGATCTATGTACACAGAGAGACCTGGGATCCGATGTACCTTTTTCTAGACTTATCTGCTGCCAAGTTATCAGCTGTAAAGGAAACCCAGCCAATGAAGGCTGCTTGAGGCTCCTGTCTATACACCTACAGGATACATCTAAACTGCCCTTAAAAAACCCACAGCACCAAGTCTCAGAAACAGGGTCAGCTGATTTGAGCTCACAGGTTTCAGGTTGAGGGGCTATAAAATTATAGTGTAGATGTTTGGGCTCAGGCTGGAGCCTGGGGTCTGAGACCCCACGAGCCCAAATCTGCCTAAGCCTGAACATCTAGATTGCTATTTTTATCCCCAATGCCTGAGCCCCACAAACCCAAATCAGGTTCTGAGACTTGGTGCCATGGGTTTTATATTGCAGTGTTGACATACCGACAGTGACCTGCATATATCTCTATGAGAGATGGCTTGTGTCTCCCCAAAGACGGTATGGCATTTCCTTTCACATCCCCTGATGACCTTGCTGTCTTAAATATGTCTGTCTTTTTGGAAAATAAGGTGGTGTTTGGTTTTTTTTTTTAAACAATTTAACAAACACCTCAAAAATGATGAATCAAGTAACTTATAGTTATTGCTTATAGTCAACTGGTGAATTATGTATACATTTTTAAAAGGCTATATTCCCTCTAATAAACAAATATAACATGCTTCCAAATGAAATTATATCAAGCTGGAGGTCAGCTGTGGGTCAAATTGGAGATAAAATATTATCTAAAAACGTCTGAGTTGATAATGAATATGCTTTTCGGGGGTTACATGATTTTATATGTTTTAATGCCTAATTTTGTCTATATTTACAGTAGAGAGGCAGCGTGAAGTAGCTGACAGGTCATTGGACTAGGAGTCAGGAGGCCTGACTATTCCTTGGCAAGTCTATTTCCCACTCTGCTGCTGACCAGCTGTGTGACTTTCTATTCCTTTCTTTCCCTTTTATTTGTCTGTCTTTTCTCTCTTGCCTCTTTGGGGCAGGGATTGTTTTCTACTATGTGTTTGTGGCCCCACTGTACAATCTCAGCTGAAACCTCTAAGCACGACTGTAGTACTAATAATATTAACAATTGGATGCACTTTTATATAATCTTGAAACTAGAGCAATAGCAGCATTCCGAGAGAACAATCACTTTTCAGTTTCTTTAGGGTGATGTAGAAAATGGAGCGTATTAAAGAATTTGGTAGCATGTGGTAATTTTCTGAAGTTCAGACTCTCTCTTTTTTGTTAAGATAGAAATTGGAATGCAGGCACTTTAGCCTTGCAGGAATTTTAAATAGTCAAAGACAGGTATGCTCTCTTTTGGCATTTTCTCTGACTTCAGCACAAAACATACCTTACAGGCTGCCTTTTTCTTTTTCTTCTTCTTCCTCCTTTCAGATTATTTGTCTGCCTTACAGGTTCTTTGAAGATTTTTATTGTATGAGTTTTTCTAAGAATCTGAAAATATAAGGTATTAGAGGAATGGCAGATTGTTCCAAGGAATTAAAAATATTGGACCGGATTCTTCACATAACATGGACAGCTGGAAGCAGATAAAAAACAGGGTATGGGAGATTAAAATGTACATTCCAAAGAGAAATGTCAGTCACTATGCAAGGGTTTAGGTTATAGAAGTAGACTCTGATCCTGACATTATCTGCAATATTACTTAAGGAAAACTTTATGAGAAGTTCATCAGTCCCAGATGGAAAATTGGAAGTCAGTGCCAGGTTCTGGACCATACTGAGGCAATGAAAGCCCATCTATATGTTTGAAGAAAAGTGGGCAACTCCATGTGGTTTTTAGGTAAAATGCTCTTTTCAGCCATGAGGTGAGAGTAAATTATGGCATGTTCTGTTTGCATTAACTGATACACTATTAAAAAGCTTAAGAAGCTAACTAAATTGGATTAAATGGGGAAGCTGAGTCTCTTCTCACCGATGCTGGTGTAAATAAGGAGTAAGATTTCACAGAAATCAATGAAGTTACAAGTGTGAAACTACCATAAGGGAGAGGCGAATCAAGCCCCAGTCCATCCGCTATTGTGACTTGTTCTGTTGTTCTTCACTGTAAATTGGAGGGTACATGGTCCTACTTTGTTAGTGAAATAATTAGCCTAACTTCAAAAAGGTGCTCATTGTGCCAGTCTGCTTAATACACATTTTTACTTTCCTTCTCCCTCATGTGTCAGTAAATCTTGCAGAATGAATACTCTAAGGGAATGGGAATGGCAGTAGCCTAATAATAATAATTCTCAACTATTTCCCTTTGACTTAAATAATTAATAAGTAATACGTCTTCTTTAATCAAGCTGAGATTTCAACTCAACATCCTTATCTCAATTTACTGAGCCTTCATGACAGCACTATTTCTTTCTGCCCCTTTCTCTTAGGGGACCCCCTTCCTTGAATTCTGGGAGGGGGAGATTAAACTGACAGATGGTATCAGTAAAAGAGCGATTATGAGTTTTCAAAGGCTGATATTATGGCTAGTGCATTGGCTTAAATGCAGATACTGAAATGGATATTAGCTTTCAATTAAGAATGCATGAAACTATGTCCTGATGTGATACATTACACTACAGTAATTTAATGCTCTTCTGAAAACAATAAGAGAGGCTGAAATGAAAGGGATAAAATCAGTGATGTACTTGCCACTTCTGCTGATGTTTCTCTTCAAGGTACTATGCATAAGTGGCAGTTTGGCAGTGTATCTTTTTAAACTGCCCCCTTACTGCAGCTGGAAGGGTGGTTGCTGGTTCTTTTTTGTCTACTGCTCTACCAAAATGATCAACATACTTTAATTAGCAACCTAAAACATTATAATATTTTCTGGTCTTAAAATAGATGTATCTTTGAAATTACTTTAGCATAAACAAAGATAGGGAGAATGGTGGACCTGGGTAGATAATAGGATACAGACTTTTTCACCTCTTGGTGAATGGATCCCAAGCCCATAGAAATCTAGAGGCTGGATAAATTATCTCTTATCTATAGAGGGGTTTCCATCCCAGTCAGGTTGGAGGAACACTGGTGAGTCTGTAAAGTGAAAATTAGGCTTGGTTGAGAATATTCTGTTGATATTGCATATTAATGAAAAATTGGGCTTTTGAGTAAACACATTTTTCATTAAAGTTGTCTACTTCCAGGGGAGAAATCCAATGTTTACTTAAAAATCAAACTCCCTAAAACCAAAAAAGTTTTGGACACTGAAACAAACAAAATTTATTTTGAAATGCTGGCTGCAACACCTCATGACACATGTAGTATGGGTGCCTCATGCCTCAATTCTTCTCTATGGACCAGATTCCCCAGTGGGACTGTATCTCCCACAATATAGATTGGTTTCAGAGTGGCAGCCATGTTAGTCTGGATCCGCAAAAAGAAAAGGAGGACTTGTGGCACCTTAGAGACTAACAAATTTATTTGAGCATAAGCTTTCGTGAGCTACAGCTCACCTCATCGGATGCATTCAGTGGAAAATACAGTGGGGAGATTTATATACACAGAGAACATGAAACAATGGGTGTTACTCTCTAAGGTGCCACAAGTCCTCCTTTTCTTTTTAATGTAGATTGGGATTCCTATGATGCACTGCAGTGGCTCAGCAAGAGGGGTGCATCATGGGAGATGTAGTCCAGCTAGGAAGACCAGTCCATTGAGGAAAATAGGAGCATAAGGCATTTGAATTACAACTCCCATGAGCATTTCTCCTGAGGAAATCCCACAACAGCATTTCTGAAGTGAAATTTTTGGTTTCCAAGATTTTCACCAAAAAAAAGAAACTTCTGTAGAAAATTTTGATGAAAATGATATTTTTCATTAGTATTTGGTGTTCCTTCCCCATTTGGTATTTATTAAGAAAGCATTATTTTAGAATTCTCTGTGACCTCATACTAGAAAAGAAACTCCCTTTAGCATGATGTGATTTCAATGGGATCTACAGCCGTGATAAGCCAGCAAGCAATAACAGTTCTTTTCAAACGGCAGCAGGATATTTTAACAATACACTGATCTAACCTGACCACCTGTTGAATTCCTTTTTTGTATTCTTCACTTTCAGGCTACTCTTATAGGTGTGGATACTTTCTAAATGTTAGCAAATTAAGTAGAACAGAATTTAGGTAAAATTCTGCTTGTCTTCTTTGCAGCATAAAACCCACAAAATAATCTTAGCCTAATGTGGTCAGGAACCTAATGGAGAATTTGTATTGATTTAGATGCATAGGCTCTGGTCCAGCACTTCAACATGTGTTTAACTTTAAGCATCTGTATAGTCCCACTGACTCCAGGGGAACTACTACGGTGTTTAAGATTAAATGATGTCATGTTTTGGGACCATAGTAAATGAATCCTTCAATACCATGTTTCCACAAGCAATACATATAATGCATAATGATTCAGGTAGACATTTTTGCTGGCATTTTCAAAAGCACCCTGCATCGGTCTTATTGCTCCCATTGAAGTCAAAGGTAAAGCTCCCTCTGACATCAGTGGGCCAGAATTAGGCCAGGACGGCACACTTACGAAAATCCCACTGTCTGCTTGCAGAACTGCATGCATTCTCATAAGGGTAAAACTTGGCCCCAGACTGTTTCCTCCCATGTTCAGTCTGAGCCTGATTCTCCCCTTCCTTGCACCCTGTTCAGTCATTTACACTTGTGCAAAGTGGGTGTCAAATGCTGCCATATCTGAATTTTCCACATGCTAAAATCAGTGGTAGCACTTTACACTGGTGTACATAAATGCATAAAGTGCATGACTATAGACATTTAGATCCTCTTTTTCTACACCTCCATTTTCTCTCTTTCTTCTTGTGGAGAATGGCCTTAGGGGACAGGGCCGGGTACTAGAAGACCTAAATTCTATTTTTTACTCTGCCGCAGATTTTCCATATAGGCCTGGGCAAGTCACTTGATCTATCTGTGCCTAAGTTTCCTCCTCTGTAATATGGGATCATAATTAGAGCTACTCAGAAACTGGTTTTCCCATCCTGTGAAAATTTTTGAAATTTTGAAAAATCATCCTGTCTGGAGTTGGAACAAAAAGTCAATCTTGAAAATGTTCGCCAAACTAAAATCTGGGGGGGGAATGGTCCTGGTCAACTGAAATATTTTGTTTTGATCATTTCATACTGCTTCATTTTGATTCTGACTATTTTTTCTATTTTTAAAATATTGCTTTACTCCAATTAGCTTAAATTTCCAAATGAAAACTCATTTCAAAACAGAAAATCAGAATTTTTCATTTCAAAAATGTCAACATAAAATTTATTGAGAATTTGGAACAAAAAATTCAAAAAGAAATTTGAAGTAAGAATAATTGGTCAAACCAGACTTTTCCTGCAACCTATTCTGGTTTTAATAAAACTGGCATTTTCTGACAAAAAAAATTTAGTCAAATTCCAGACCACCTCTAATCATAATTACTTACATCACTCGGCGATCATTGGATAAGTACAAAATATAAATATCCTTTCCATCTCTGCATATTTATAAGAAGTGTGTAAGCAAAAACAAGCTTACTAGAAGAAGTAAGGAAGAAGCACAAATTACTGCACTGCTTTCATGAAAAATGTTCTTTTAGGTTATTTGGCTACGAAATAGGTCAACTCCCATCCTCCACCTCCCAAATAACAACCTGCCTATGAAGACAGGAAGGAGAAAATAAAAACAACATTTGGATTACATTTTGTTGTCACCAAACCATTCTGCAGAAGATGCTAGTATTGCATGTAGATTATCAGGATCTCTTGTGTTCAGAGGTATCAAAATCTCTTGTGGGTGATTAATCACATCCCTAATCCTATTAGCACCAATGGACAACAGCCAAGCTATTTTCAGCAAATCTTTATTACTTCTCTTTAAATTCATATAGCATCTAAGATTAAAGAGTAACCTTAGTTAAAGAACAAATACAGTCTGTTAATTGACCAAAAAAACCTCAAACCAGAATCCCCACAAGGGCAATGGAATACCAGAATTAAAGTTTTGTTGGGGGACTTCTAAACCTATTCATTTTTGTCTCAGTGCATGGCTCATTAACAAAGTTGTAATCTATACCAGTGCTATCCAAGCAAGTTTCTCAGGGACTCCTTGAAGTCATTACAATAGGAGTTATTCATTTGTCTATGATATGGTTGCCTGTCTACAAACCATTTAATATGTGGGGGCACTGGCATAATTGTCTGTAGGAATGCTGATATTTTGCATACAAGCCTCTTAAAGCTTTCAAAGAATGGGCACAAGTTTTTATGGTAATTACGTGTAGCAAAGGCTTAGCAGAATCCAATGGCTGGATGCGAAATCTAGACAAATTCAGACTAAAATAAGGCACACATTTCTGAAAGTGTGGGTAAATTAAGCACTGGAACTATTTACTTGGGGATGTGGTGGATTCTCCATCACTTGAAGTCTTTAAATCAAGATTAGATGCCTTTCCAAAAGATACGCTTTAGCTCAGTCAGAAGCTGATTGTCTTGATGCAGGAACTGCGTGGTGAAATTCTGTGGCTTCTGTAATGCAAGAGGTCAGATTAGATGATCAGAATGGTCCCTTCTGGCTTTAAAATCTCAGCATATATAGAAGATGTCAAAATATACGTAATGGCTAGACACACACATGATTCACAGGCCCTGATGTTTAAACAATTTAGGTGCACTGCTATGTGTACAAATGTATTACTCCTGTATTACTAAAGTCAATAGGAATTTTGCAATTGTAATGGGTGAAAGACTGAGCTCAAAATTAGAGCTGAGTGAAAATCAGAATTTCTGTCAAACAGGAAATTCTGATATTTAGACTTTTTTTGTCCCAAATTTAGTGTAAAACCTGAAATATTGAAATTTTCCCTATCATTAACAGTTCTGAGCAATCTCAATTCCAAATTCTCTAAATATTGTGTTTTGACATTTGTGATCGAAACAAAACATTTAGACACTTCTTAAAATTAAATGTTTCATTATGGTTTGAGCATTAAACTTCATTTCCTTATAGTGCCACACTGCCTCATGGGAATTGTAGTTCTAGGTGTCTCCTATGGGCCTGCCTCCCTGGCCAGACTCTCTCTCTGATGATGTTCTGCAGCCGCAGGACTCCCGTGATGCACCAGTAGGGTCATTCAGATGAAGGTTATGGAGTACATGATGGGAGGTGTAATCTAGCCACAGAGCCTGGTCCATAGGGAAGAATGAAGCACCTGGAACTACAGCTATTATGAGGTAATGCACCAGAATCAGAAAATGCACTTTAATATTAAAATGACTTGAAAGAAAATATTGCAGGTCAGTTTGACAAACCTGAAGTATTTCCGTGTGGGTCAAGCTGATCTGAAACAAAATATTTTGTGTGAAATCAAAACTTTTCAGCAGAACATTTTGATTTTTGCGGAAGCTGCATTTTCTATCAAAAAATCATTTTGACAGGAAATTCTGAACCAGCTCTACTCAAAATGCTGTTGCAGTTCCATGCTTTTGTTTGTAACTTGTGTATTCAGCCAAATGAGATAATTAAATATGCCAATGGTTAATTAGGGTAACATGCTAACACATTACAACCCACATAGCCAAGCAAAATTGCCCACCGGAAATCATGCCACTGATGCCTTTTTTTCTGGACTACTGATTCATTGTTGTATGCAAAGAGGACTTTGTTAATTCTTCTTGATATGGTTATGGCTGTCTTTGTGTGGAGGCATAACGAGCAGGGGGCAGAGGGCAAGCAGCCACAGTGCAGTTAGAGATTAGAGTGTCTGATCATCAGTAGTGTCACCTTTTATACTCCACAAAGGGGGAAGCATAGTGATTAATAACTTTCCAGTAGCAGGAGTTATCGTGTGATTGTTATGTATAGGAATGTAGATGGCTCTACTTCCAGGAAGTGCTTGATGAGAGAGGACAGTATATGTGGAGGAAGGTATAAAACCTGACTGTTGCCCTTTCTGTGCTTGCTTTGTTTGCTTGAACATTGAATAGCAAGGAAAGGTAGAGCCATGGTGCCACATCCTGCTGGCACACACTGTGCACCCATTTAAAGTGAAGCAGAAGTGTCACTGCACTGTTCACTCCCTACGAAACCAGGGGTTCTGGGGTTCTGGCTATGACAGCACAGTCCCTTTACCCTCTTCTCCACCCCAAATATAAGTTTGTATATTTAAGACACAATCTAAGTTATTTCCTTGTTCTTTGTAGGCTTGTGCTGCAAGGTGCAGGATCAGTGGAGCTACTCATGAGCTTGAAGTTAAGGAAGTGCTTTGCTGGATTGTCCCAGGGAGCTGAGACCCTTGCAAGATCAAAGTGTGGGTGATGAGACAAAGGCTTTTAGGGGTGCTCTGCTCACAGATGTGCCTGCCTATTTACCCTGCACTCTATACCAGCAAACTAAACATGAAGGAGCTTCCATGGGAGAATAATCAGACTAATGATCTGCAGAAATACTCATGTTAATGTTATCATTAGTATATTAAAAGAATACTTTCCCACTAAATGATTTTTTTGTTCTTTTCATGACCACCTAAATGACTAAAGGGTGATAATAACACTCATTATTTTAGGAGCACATTTGCATCCCTAATGAAAGAGCTCCTAACGGGCACAAAAAACGGAGGCAAGTGTCTGAATTAATTAAAATGGTTTGGTTGATTAGATAAAAATGCAAACACAAACCACACACAAAGTTAAGATTTTCTTTTATCTTCATTTGAATTTTTTTTTTTAAAGTGCCATAAGCTTTTTGGTTTTTCCCTGTAACAATGGAACATCAGAACACACAATCGTATCAGTATAATCTATGCAACAGTAAGTTCTGATGAAGAAAACTACAGAATACCTTCCTGGCCAACAACCTGTTGAGAATAGTTTACTTATGTATAGCTTTCATTAGCAAACCCACAGTGTTTCCTTTTCTAGTGAATATGATCTGGCAAAATGATGACTGTGACTATCAACTATCTAGTCTGCTAGTATGTGTAGCTAACAGCAGCTTGGAAATACCAATAATCCTGTTAGTGTACTCAGTCATATAGAAAGCATCAAAGTTTCTTCCCAAAAGGGCATACAGTCTAAATTAAACAATGTCTTTTAAACACACAATAAATGTGATTACCAAAGATGGTCTTAATCTCAAGGCAGGACATACTGTATATAATTCTTATGTATATGCATATGCACACACACTTCTTAGCTCACTGATGATGTAGAACTTCATGGGAGAAGAGTCTTTTAAGAAAGAATTTAAATTGTGTGGTCCTTTGCATGTTTTTAATGTATGTTTTAAATGCTGCAATAAATTAATGGCCAAATTTTGCTTTTGGATTCTCATGGACAGCTTTCAATGCAGTCAATAATATGGGTTTTTAAAAGGTTTCAGTAGAGGAATGGAGGCCAAATTCTGCCTTCAAATGTCCTTTATTTATATTGTCTTTTGGATGGAGTAAAATATAGAAAAGGAAGGGTGGGGATGAAACCTCAAGATCAATTTAATAAGCTGCAGAATGTTAAAATTTGCCACCCTGTGATCTAAGATACCCACAGCACTAGCACAGTGAACATACATACATTCATGTTCAGTGATAATAAGCACATTTACCATAACCCTGCCAAAATATTGGTTCATCACTGATTTAGATATTTAGATGCTCTTTTGGTGAATGAGTCAAATATGGGTTAGCTTCGTCATCTACATAGAACCACGTTTTTGAAACAATAAATAAATATCAAACTACTGCTTTTCTAACCCAGGAAGATGTTTTGTTTCGGGGGGGGGGTTGAAAAAGGTATAATTAAGTTTCATTTGTCCTGAATGTTTTGTCTGAATTCTGTCTGCATAACACAGATGGTCTGTTTGGACCAATGGTTTGGAGTGATATGGCAAGTCTTATGGTCCCATAAAGCCAAGATGCTAGATGCCAAGAATCATTGTTGTCTACAAACATTGTGGAGGTCCATTTACTTTGTAATGATGCTATCTAAGTTTGAATTCACAGTGAGGTGACTTGGATGCTATTATTAGGAAGGTTTCAGAGTAGCAGCCGTGTTAGTCTGTATTTGCAAAAAGAAAAGGAGTACTTGTGGCACCTTAGAGACTAACAAATTTATTTGAGCATTGAAGTCAATGGGGTCAGGATTTCACCCAAGGAGCATATATATGAATTTACTTAAGCAACAGCCAGTTAAGGCCCTGATACAGTAGATAAAGGTAACTGCTTTACTGAATAGAGATTAATTTGGAAATTGACTTCAATTAGACTTAAAAATGTGTTTAGGGAATAATTAGCCACCCTCCCATAGTAAGAAGACAAATAAAGCAAATCCTTTTCCACTGAAAATATACAGGCAAGCTCCTGCTATTGTCCTGAAAAACTTTCCACTTCTTGGTTGTTGTAGCTTTCCCTTCTTTATGTTTTAAGGTTCCATGAAATCAGTTGAAATCTTCTTAAATGAGAAGAATGAGAAACTGGAAACAATTAATATTTATTGAATATTTTGTTTTCATTGCAGCTTATGATCCATGGGTGATCTTCATTTTTGTTTTCATTACCTGCATTTTGAAAGATAGACATTTTACAATGTCTTCTGTTGGCTTCATGATATTTGTAACATTTTACAGTATGGCGTAGACTGTATTTTCTTTGTGATCAAACTCCTCCATTGTTTTGCCTTTGTGTGTTTAGCACAGAGATGTTCTTTAATAAGACTCCTTATGAAAATTAACATCTGGAGAACCATATACTGTAATGGACTGGCTGGTGTATACATTATACCATTAGTTTCTGCAAGATGGACTCAGAACTGATTAACTGCTTCAAAGCTTGCTCTGAATACGGCTAACACTGCCTCAGTTTCCCCATTGGTAAACTGTGGATAATATTTATTCAGCCATATTGCATAGTGTTGTTGTGAGGATTAATTAGATAATGGATTTAAAGTGCTTTAAATATGAAACTCACTAACATTCTATGAGTGCTAATTATTATTACAGTTGCCCATCTGCTAAGCAGAAGTAGATGACTGGACCCTTGCAAGTTGGGTTCTCAGTGGAGGAGAAATCTATGACATGGAGTCTGGGTATATTCTAATTGGAACTTTTTATTAGTCTTATTCACCAGCCCTAGAACAGAGATGATCAAATGCCATGCAAGTCAACTAACTAAAACTAACAACATGAACTTTTGCTGCACACTACAAAGAAAAATAACTTGAAGATTATATGTAAAAGTGACACCTGACATAACAGTTATTTTAGGATTTGATCTAAAGGCTACTGAAGCCAGTGGAAAGCTTCCCATTGGGGGTTCCAAAGAGGATGGAGCTTGGCTGTTCTCAGTGGTGGCAGATGACAGAACAAGGAGCAATGGTCTCAAGTTTCAGTGGGGGAGGTCTAGGTTGGATATTAGGAAACACTGTTTCACTAGGAGGGTGGTGAAGTACTGGAATGGGTTACCTAGGGAGGTGGTGGAATCTCTATCCTTAGAGGTTTTTAATGCCCGGCTTGACAAAGCCCTGGCTGGCATGATTTAGTTGGGGTTGGCCCTGCTTTCAGGGGGGTTGGACTAGATGACCTCCTGAGGTCTCTTCCAACCCTAATCTTCTGTGATGGTCTTCAGTGGGTTTTGGGGTCAGGCCCCATCCTATCTGAGAAATTTAACCTCTGTGTCTGTTTTCCTATCTGTAAAATGAGCTTGATAACAATATTAACTAGCTCACATGATTGTGTGGACCAACTAGTCAATGTTTGTAGAATTCTTTGAAGAAGGAAAACACTAAGCAAATACAAAAGGCCAAATTCTGCTCTTAGTTAGATTACTTTTACGGTGTTACTTCAGATTTACTCTGGTGTAACTCAAACCAGAATTGGGCCTTAAATAGTTTTATATTGTTCTTTATTGACTAAATCTTGCTGTACTATATCACAACTCTCTTTAGTTGAAGCTCCATGCAAACATTCCAGGGAAGAGTTGGGTCCTATGTTGTCAAGAAGAACAGATGATTATGTCATGTCCCAGATGCTATATATGCTGTACAATATGTCACTATTTGGAAAAAAATGTCATATTGGAATCCGTTGTATTTGAATCCATTTTGGATTTCTTCTCTCCTTCTTTGAAGATATGCTTTGTTTTTCAGTTGGAATCATTATGCTAAATTCTCTCTGGCACAACGAAAACTAGCATCTTTTCACAAGTCTATTGGCTGCTTTACCACTGCATCCTTGTGTTTGGAAAACCACAGCTTGTGAAAACTGTCACATCATGGAAAAACACAAAAGCAAAGAAGAAATTTAAACTACTAAAACGAGCACTAGGGACACAATGGAGAAACCCATCAAACAAAAGTCTGTATGCAAAAATAATTCTGTAGCAATTGTGCAGTCTCTGGAGATTTTCAAGAATGCACTCTGCTTTCTATTTTAAAACACTCCTAAAATGGCTTGAAATACAGTTACATCTGCAGAAGAGTCTCAAGATGTGACACTTAAGCATTCATTGACAGTGTTGCAGCTTCATCATGCAACTAAATGCACTGTGAAGGTTCCAGGACCTTTATGGTTCATGTAGCAGAGTTGTGAGAGAATACCGTGAGCAGCTAGTTAGTAATTTTTGTTCTTGTAACACTTCATAATATATGAATATCCTAGCAAGTAGTATCTAGCATCTACATGTAATGGACTAAGGTGTGATGGAAAAGCGCTATCAAATTACCTTTGGGATAGGTATACTCCTTTTAAAAAATCATTAGCAGGACGCAAAGCAGTGGAGCTGGGCAAGTTCTAGGCAGCTGAATCAAAGGAATTGGTAATGGTAATACTGTTTTCCTGAGACAGTAGGGTACCTTGGTCAAAGTTAGAAGAAAGCAACAATTTCTGCAGTTCTCTACAATTGTCTCATTGTAACAATTACATTTTGGACTACATCTGCACAGGTGCCCGTGAGCTGAAAAGCGAATGCTTTTTTTTTTTTTTTGCCTTTATAACCCTGAAAATGGGTTACTCACAGTCCCTGTCCTTGTTCATCCTAAAGTGATAGTGATGTACACTAGCCTTCCCAAAGGAATTGTCAGGAAGAGGCCCTGGCCCCTTCAGTGCTGTCTGGTGAAACTGGGCAGGTGGTGCGCCTGTGTATGGTGTAGCAAAGCCCACTCTGGCCTGATCTCCCCCATTGCTCCTGAAACCATTATGCCAGAATCATGACCTCTGCCTCTGGGAGTTGCAACTTATCCCTCCCTTCTGTGGGCAGTGACCAAAGAACCTCCCTTTAGCCCATTATTGTCACAGCAGTTATTGCAAGATTATAATGGTATAATAAGGAACTTCAGTATATTCTATATAATCAATATAGGGGGTATCCAAGTGCCCATACCCAAGGAGCTGTTGGTTCTTTAAAACACAGGCAGCTAAAAGCATTATTGTAGAAAGGGAAATTATCACAAAAGGGGAAATATGCCCACTTAAAGATGCGATCCGGAGCAAAACAGACCTAAGTACTCCCCTTGGCACGTGTAGACAACCCAACAGTAAACAAGATAGCCTAAAAAGGAAAGAGAAAAGGCTTGAGGTCTGTCCTGGAGAATGCCATAGATGATGTGAGGGAGGTATAAAAATAAGATAAATAATAATATTGAAACTTTTTTAATATCACCGTATCAGTCCATGGTACGCTCTCAGCTGGAATATTGTGTTTGTATCTGGTCTCATTCTGTTGCAAAAATCTCTAATGGAAGTAGAGGGTTTCCAGAGGCAGGTGACAAGTGATTAGAAGCAAAAAAGACTTTTGTATGAAGAGAGATTAAAAAAGATTGGGACTGCTTAGTTTAAAGAGAAAATGAAAAAGAGGGTCTACAAATTAATGAATGGCACAGAGAAGGTAAGCCAGATGGCCCTCTCATACTACAAGAACTAGGCAATAAAACTGAAAGGCAATCAATTTAGGGCCTGAAGTCAATAGGCATTCTTTTATTCTCTTTCAATGGGCTTTAGATCAGGCTCCAAAAAGAGACAGAAAGAAATACATTTTTACACTACAAATAATTAACCAGTGAAACAAAATATCATTGAGGCTAAGAGAGTAGATGGATTAGATCTTTATATGAATATAGAGAGCATCCAAGGTTAAGACGGATAACTTTTAAAAAATCATATAAATCTACATGCTTCAGGTCATAAGGCAATCACTAACTAAAGTGAGTTAGCAAGCAGTTTCCACAAGAGGCATTTTCTTCCTTAACTGTCTGTTATTGGGCTTCTTGCATCTTCCCCTGAAACAACTGGTGCAGGCATCTGTCAGAGCTAGGACACTGGAGTAGAGGGACCACTGGTCTGTTGTAGTCTAATAACTTCTTTCTTCCTGTTTGTTACAAACTCTTCCCCAAAGAGTAATTCCGTTTAGTTTGAGAGACAGCAAGTGGATTTTAACTGCAGTATTTATTAGAAACTACAATACAATCCAAGCATGTGATCCCAGGCTACAGTACAGCAAGTAAAGAAAACAATCTGACTCCCTGCTGGATAGTCCGGCACGGCGTGCCAGTTGTGGGCAGATGAACCGTCCTCTCTGTCCAGAGTCTGTCACTACTCCACCACACAGGGAAACTCTTAGCACAGCCCTATATATCCTAAGTAACGTATGTGCCTTGTGATGGTCACGCGTACCTACAAAGCACGTTCAGACATGCCCAACTACAGCACCCCCTAGTGCCCTAAAATGTGAAACACATGCTAAGGAGATAAACAGTAACGCAAGAAGGGCAAAGGTGCCTAACCCCAGGAACACAGGAGTGTCTCAGGGTGCAGCCTGTATGAGGGCTCTCCAGTCCCCTAACATGTTGAACAGGCAGAGTATTCCAATGATGCAGGCGTTGAATGGAAAAGGTCCAGGAAATCATGTAGGTTTGTATTCTCCATTCATTTTAGAAAAGTTAATCATAGCTGATCCTTCCGCAGTGAATATGAAATAAGAATTGTTATTAACAATTAATAAGAATAATTATAATGGTTTGTTTGTTAGGATATCAATTATTAACAGTGACTTGGCATTTATTGTGAAGTACCATTGCTGTTTCTGTTGCAAATTTCATGGCATAATTTACATGGTAATTTTATAGGCAACAGCACCAATTACAGCATGACTACTACAAGAGAGAACAAATGATGACGACTGGTTTTGTTAGCTTTTCAATTTTACCCAGTCTTAGTTTAGTATGCATAGTAAACAATGCCATGAAAGGAATAAAGCAGGGGAGAAGAGGTTCTCTGCTATTCTCTATTACTGTGCTTGGGGGTATTACTACTTATCCCACAGGTAATCATACAGTATTTGGGGGGGATGATCAGGGTTGGGGGCAATGGAAATCATTCCTCAAGCACTGGATGGAGCCAGGTCCATGACCTGAAAGTGTCTGGGGGGCGAAGAAGATGGAGAGTAGCAGGCCAACAATCCTACCAGAGAACACCACCAGGCAGATGTGGAGAGGAACTGTAGGGGGAAAGACAGTTGTATAGTTTTGTTGGATCCTACATAGCTTCAAATAGTTTGGATAAGCATACAAACTCAGGTCTCACCATGAGTATAGAGATCCTATTTGGGCTATGTAAAGGATAGTTTGCGGCACGTTTTTACATACAGTTTATTTTAATGTTGGGGTTTGCACATGTTTAATTTAATTCCCCATGCAGTCACAGTTCAGAGGTCAGTAAAGAGATGGTAATGTGGTCAGCGTCAAACCCACCTGACCAGAATTCCAGTTTAAAGTCATATGGCTAATACACTGGTTCCCATCTTGGTAGCTGCTTCTATTCCTATGGACTGGAGAGGGTAGAGAGGAGAAGCAGCTTCCAAGTGCAGAATCAGTAACAGGGCAATACGCAGGTGTTTGGCTATAGGAATGGGCCTACCTCTCTTGCTGATTAGCCAGCGTTCCTGGTCGTTCAGTTCTTCTGTGTCTGATGATGCTGAGGGAGAGCAATCCCAAAGCAATTGGAGATGACGTTCATTTGTAAGATCTGGCAGCCTCCACCCTCCTTGTAGTTGCTGGTGCTTTAGGACTTTAGCTTAGCTCCTTACCTCTAAACTTCTGGGACTTTAGGAGCAAAGAACTCCCTGCAGATCCTGGCACTGGTTCTAAAGGAGGAACCCAGGTGTACGAAATGTCATGTCAAGATTTTCCACCAATTGCTCCGTGCCCATTGAATGTAAAGGAAACAGTGAGTGAATAACCACTTTCAGCTCTTCCATTTTGTTTGGGTGGGTTGACAGCAAAACTCACATTGGCTTCCCTGGTGTTATGTGAATGGCCTCAGGCCAATTCCTGTGTTTCCTGTATACCAGCAAACACTCATATTTCAGTGTCAGTACTGGGTATGCAAGGGAGGCAGGGAAAAGCATGCTGTATACTGCCTCTTGGAGTTTCTACCCACTTGCTTTTGGGCAAGGTGCCATCTTCTTTATAGAATTCCCTTGGCTTTATGCAGGTGACATGGATTGGCTAGACACCAGTTGGGGATGTCCCAGGAGAGACAGGAAGGATTCTCTGCCTGGGAAATCACTCTTTACACCATGACAGCTGGCTTCAGTACTCCTTACAAGGAAACCCAAAGTAATACCTGTCCACTAAAATGTACACAGTCTGGGTCTTTGTCCTGCTCTAGAGGCTGGCCCACATAAGCTAATTGTCTACTACAGATAACGGCTAATGAGCTACTCCTTTAACTGAAACAGTAGAGACTCATGCTTTTAACATTGAAGATTCTGGATTTAAACCCCACTGATGACCTCAGCATGTATACACGAGGACCCAACAAAAGGCACACAAACAGTAAAAACACAGAAGGTGGACAGTCGACCCTCAATCATTTTATTTAAAACTACAAAGACTAGAAGAAACTGATTTAAAGGCTCTGACTGATGTAGAATTTTACCATATTCATTGTTAACCTATTCAAATAGTTAATTACCCTCACAATTAAGGATTTGCAATCAATGTCACAAGGAGGAATATGTCTGATAAGTATTCTAAATATAATAATTTCCATGAATTAGATTACGTGTACATGGTAAAAATGAGAAGGCAGAACCCAAATGATCCAGTCCACCTAAAATATTCTGAATTTTCCCATGTACTCAGATCTAGAGTTGTTAGGATATAGATATTTAGGCCTGTCTGCAAAGGCCTGCACTTTAAGAATTTAGGTGTATTCTTATCACTTGGCTAGTTATAGAGTTGTTGGGGACACTGGGGCATGGCCACTAGGTACCTCGAGGGGATGGAAGACCACGAGTGTCGATGAAGCCCCCTCACACTAGGCCCAGGTGTCCTTGGCCCCCCCTCCCGCCTGGAGGCACTCGCAGCAGCTCTGCGTACTAGGCCCAAGTGTCCTTGCCCCCCCCCCTCCCCCGCCTGGAGGCACACACAGCAGTTATGCTGAGGATCTACAACAATATGCTGCAGAGTCAGATTGCCTGAAACTAAGCAAGGCCAAACAGGGCAGATATGGAACAACAATGCTGAATAAAGCAGCTTTATGTATAGTTTAACAAATGATACAGAGAATCAGGGAACTAGCTGGGAACTGGATTGGCTGGCTATATGGATACTTGGGGCAGCTTGCTATTGGATAAGTATGCTGGGAAAAAGGATGTATAAAAGCCTATGTAACTTCCTGCTCTGTGTGCAGGATTTGAGATTTTATTCTCCCTGTACCTTTTTGCAGCTGCAAATAAACTTTTCTGCTTCTCCACCCCATTGTGATTATTGGGTGTAGCACATCGGGTAACGAACCAACTCAAGCTGTTGTTCAGCCTCTCGGCACTGGGTGCCGGCAACAGAGGTATAAAAGAGAGAATCAAAATCACTGTCTGCCGGGGTAAGGGCCTTCTCTTACTGTGACAATCTGAGGCCCTGTTCTTAGGCTAAGGCCTTTGGCTAAGCAGCAGAGGCAGCCATAAGCTGGGAAGTGAACGGTCACATCCTCGCATTCCAAACTAGTCACATTGAAATAAGGTGCTATTGGGCTGTTAGGAATACAATCCTGTCCTGATAATGCCTATCACCTCCAGAGAAAGGGAAGTGCCTAGAAAATGTAAAAGGAAACTTAGTTTGATAGCATCCTGTCTGGCAAGAACTCACTTATCAATAGCTGGGATGTGAAATCCTCACTTCTGTATTGTTTTGTCATTATAGTTCCCACTTTGCTATTGTTTGTCTGTATAATCTCTGTCTGGTTCTGTGATTGTTCCTGTCTGCTGTATAATTAATTTTGCTGGGTGTAAACTAATTAAGGTGGTGGGATATAATTGGTTACATAGTCATGTTAGGATTGGTTAGTTAAATTTTAGGAAAATGGTTGGTTAAGGTATAGCTAAGCAGAACTCAAGTTTTACTATATAGTCTGCAGTCAATCAGGAAGTGGGGGGTGTGTGGGTGGGGGAGATTGGAATCATGTTTTGCTAAAGGGGGAAATGGGGACAGGGAATGGGGTAAGGAAATTGAAATCATGTTTGGCTAAGGGCAGGAATGGGAACAGGGACACAGGTGTAAGGCTCTGTGGTGTCAGAGCCGGGAAGGAGGATACTAAGGAAGGAAACTGGAATCATGTTTGCTGGAAGTTCACCCCAATAAACATCGAATTGTTTGCACCTTTGGACTTCGGGTATTGTTGCTCTCTGTTCATGCGAGAAGGACCAGGGAAGTAAGTGGGTGAAGGAATAAGCCCCCTAACAAGAGTGTTTATAGAAAAAGTACATAACATTTTACCAACTTAATTTTATTATCAAAGATACTTGATTATTTTAGGAAACACAAACCCTTCTTTAAAAACAAAACAAAAAAACCCTAAAACCATTCTACAGCCTTGCCAGAACCTGCCACTTTGATATTAATGTATCAGCATCTTCAGAACTGAAGTAGCTGAACTTGAATGACATATAGATGGAAAGTCATTTACAAGAGAAAAATTAGAAGTGGACAATATATGGATCCCTTGGGGGTTGCCATGATCCATTAGCAGAGGAAAGAAAACCTTTGCTGAATAATAATTGGGACTTATTACTAAGATAATTACAAAACCAATTCACTGCCAGAAGGCCTAGACCTTAGCTCCTCAATTTAGAAAGCAACAGCTCTTGATCTGCAAAGAAAAAGTGCTCAGGGTTCACAAATACCATAACCTCAACATCTGCCTGTCATCTAAAGATAATGATTTGGTATTAATTAATTTGAGCAGTGCAGTCACTGTAGAGTTAGACTGCATCAGAAATTACACTTAACATCACTTCACTCATTGTGTTAGTTACTGGCTTGAACTAATAGTCAGAAATATTTTAAGGTAAGTTGTTGAGACAAGAGCAAGTCACGTCACTGGGATGAACTTATTTAATTCTGCTTCTCATAGCGCATCTTTAGTTTAAGAAAGATTATTATAACTCTGTGATGTTTATGTTGTACTTACAAACTGGATACCATAATTAGTGCTCTTAGTCTGCAGCTTTCCAAAATGAACGTATTTCAGCGCTTTGCATAACATCAACAGGTGTAGGCAAGTTTGTCACATTTTTTTGAATGGGGACGATTTGATGGAGACTTCGCAATGAGGAATTGTGAGTAGAACTAGCAGTGTTAGATGCTGCCAGCACTTCTGAGGTGAAATTCTGGTCCCACTGAAGTCAAACCTCCTATTATCTTCCATGAGGCCAGGATTTCATCCCTGATGTCTACTGCCTTTTGATCCCAGAAGTGCTGCTGGAGTATAGTATTTGTTACTGTTGCAGTTTCCAACATTAAATGTTAAGGCAAGGTGGGTTTTTTTGTTTTGTTTTGAAAGTGGCCTGTGAATTTGGGTGCCCTAAATTTTGGGTGCCAGACTTCAGACACCTTGGACTGGATATTCAAAATGCTGAGCACCCAATACCTCCAGTTGGTGTCAGTGGAAATGGCAGAGGCCCAGCACCCGTATCTCCAAAATCAGAGTACTTACCTCAGGTAGGGCCCCTAAAATTTGAGGAATCCAAAATTACCGGCCACTTCTGAAAATTTTGGCCTTCATCTGTTACTAGCCATGTTGGCATAAGCAATGTTTGGAGTGACGTTTTCAGATAAGTTGTGAAAAGAGCAAGAAAACTGACAAGAAGGTTGTTCCAGATAACAGGTGTTGTAATGGAGAAGTCTCTTGAACTAACAATGGCTATATTGTGGGACAGGGCTGTAGGTCTGGCAGAGAAGGCTTAAGGTATGTCTATAATGGAAGACAAGATCCATGAGGTTGGATTAGAACAAAGCCATAGAGAATTTTTTAAAAACAATTACACTCCTCTCTCCTCCATGAGCACCCAGTCTCTCTTTGGCATAGTGACCATCCCTGACCTTCACACTGCACCTGAGGTCTCCAAGCTTAGTTAGTATGCCCACAAAAGGGGGCGGGGGAGTTGGCTTGAGAGGAGTGAGATCAGGCTGGCCACATGTGCTGCTTCATTTAAAATTTCTCCCTGCTCTAAGAACCTCTATAGCAAGTATAATGGTAGTGCTGCCTCTCACCCAATGGGGCAGCTTCTACCTGCTCCTGCTGGGAGAGATGGAATCTGGAAGGACATTTTTAAATAGGATCCTGAAACGAACAAGGGCCATGGGGAGGTATCTGAAGACGAGGCTGGTGCATGGGAGAAGCCAGGCAGCTGCATTCTGCATATGCTCGAGTCTGGAAAGCTAAGAGCAATGCTTTCCTAGCCAGTCATGACAGCTGAATCAGGAATGACCTGTTTGGTACTGGTTTACTTGTTCGGTTTAATAAGAAAAAGGCTGTAGTGACAGCATAGTTGGCACAAAAATGCCATGATAACTTACTGTACAGATCAAACTGCAGTCTCAGTAAGTTATTACAGGATTTACTGCACTGCTTATTATTTCCCCGAGGGGCTGATAAATGCTAAAACTTGAGAAATTTCAGAACAGGGAATAAGATAAAATACTGAACAAAGATGTCTTTTGGGGGGGGGCAAATTGCCAGCAATAAGAAATGGAAATAAGATAAATACGAAATGAGAGAGAGAGTGTGAAGCAAAAACATGTGGGAAAGAGCAAATGAGACAAAGAACTGGAGCCAAAAACGATACTGGTAGTAAGAACTAAACAAGATAAATACTGTAAGCGATACCAAGGAAGAATGGGGATTAGCACAAGGCTGATAGAATAGAAGCTCTAATACACGTTGTTATGTCAATTCCGTTTGGCAACTGTGCATTGACGCTTCTAGTGTCACATAAACTTCTCATTCAAGTTCTCTTGCCATGTCTTTTAGACTCAGTCGACTAAGCAGTTAATACCTCACCACTAATGCCCGTGGAATGCTCTGGATGAAGCAGATCTGGTGTAGTTTGGCTGCATGACAAGTGGTCTCACATGAGGAGTATGGAGGCTCTCAACCATACATCTACTCAGGGTCTTGAAAGCCAGCGTACAGATGAGCTCTGGGGCTGGGGCCGCTGAAGCTGCGATTGTCAGGTGGATTGTCCTGATGAACTCTGTCCCTTTGACGGGCAGCATGAACACAGCAACTTTAGGGAGACTGTAGCTCTGAGATGACAAGGGGTATGCAGGCAATCATTCTGGTGCTGCTCCAGTGGCCTCTCTCCCCAGTCCCCCATCATCCATTTTCCATCAAAAATCTCCTTTATATAGTCTGTTTACTTGGTCTTTGCTCAGGGGAGAGAATTTTCATTTTAGAATGGAATTTATACAGCTATTGACGCTCAGGTTCCAGTGATAAGTGTAGTAGAGATAAACACAATTGGATGCTGCTCTGTCATCCTTGACTGTGTTCCTTGTACTAATCATCAGACGGAAATCACATATTTGGATAGATTTGTGCAAATATAGTTATGTGACAATTCAGTAAGCAGTAGAGAGAGAGAGAGTTGCTTTGCATTCTTTAGTGATGCTACCTGGCAAGGAGTGAAAACTTTCTTCCAACCCCGAAAGAAAGCCAGCTTGATATATATGCCAATGCTGTATGCCAAATAGTGTAAAAGAAATAATTGAGACATAGAGTTTAATGCCAGAAGGGATCATTAAATCATGTACTCTGGCCTACTGTCGGCAAGGCCCTTAAATTTCACTCAGTTACCCTTCTTTTGAGCCCAATAACTTGTTTGGCTAAAGCATATCTTCCAGAAAGGCATCCAGCTTTGATTTAAAGAAATCAGGAAACAGGGAATCCACCACTTCTTGTGGCTGTTTGTTCCAAGGTTTAATCACTCGCTGGTAAAATGTGTGCCTTATTTCTAATTTGAATGTGAATTCAGCTGTTGGTTCTTGTGGGGATAAGGGGGTAGGGGCAGCTGCTGGAGGTGCAGCAGGCAGCCACTGGAAGTGACAGCCCCTCAGCATGTCTTAGCCTGGCTATGTGCAGGGAGCAGGCCTGGCTGCCTGGGTATGGATCAAAGGGTCTTGCCGGGGCCTCGAGTCCGGCTTCAGTTACTGTGGGGCCTGCCAACCCCCAGCCCACGCAGGCAGCCAGGGCCCAACTGTCCAGCTCCAGGAATCTTGGCACCAGGACTTCCCCTCCCCAGAAGCTCTTGAGCTGCACAGGGTAGAGGGAGCCAGAGCCCCACTTTGGATACCTCCAAAGGAGGGTAAGCCATGGGGCCGTGATTCCTGGAGCTGGGCAGCTGTGGGAGGCCCTACAATGGCTGCAGCCAGGCTCTGGCTCTAGGGGAGGCACCCTGCCCCCATACCCTTGCTGCCTGCACTATGCTGGCTTGGATGCACCAATGCCTGTCACTTTCAGGGGCAGTAGAACTGGTGTGGGCTAGAGGGCCCATAATGGAAAATCATGGGGTCCTGATCTATGTTTCCACTCCCGCCTGGGGGTTGAAGTGACCATGGAACCGGATGGCAGGCACGTCTGCTGTAGAGCCGAGTAGCACATAGGAACACTTGACTTGGGCCCCTTCTTAGTAAATTCAAGTTGCCCCTGACTACCTTGTATTTTCTTTCCACGAAGGTGCTAAGACACTGTAATCAAGTCACCCTTCAATCTTACTAAATAGCTAAACAGATCAAGCTGTCTAAGTCTCTCACTGCCTGGCATTGTCTCCAGCCCTCAAATCATTTTTGTGGTTCTTCAGCCTCCAATTTTTCAACCTTCTTCTTGAAATTTGGACACCAGAACTGTAGGTTCAGTAGCATTCAGTCTCATTAATACTGTATATAAAGGTAAAATCACCTCCCTCCTTCTCCCAACTCCCCTGTTTATACATTCAAATCTTGGGTGGAATCCTAGCCCCACTGACATCAATGGGAGTTCTGCCAATGACTCAAGTGAGGCCAGGATTTCACCCATTGTGTGTTAGCATATGTAATAAGGGAAGCAAAGAGAGTGGATCTGCACTACAGTGATAGTATACTAGAATAGAGGGGAGACAAAAGCAGCAAACAGGGTAACCTTTTTGAGCAGCCCACATATTACTAAATGATTTGCATAGTCGGAGCAGAGTATGGGTTCCATTTGCAAAATCCAAATCTGGATTTCAAACAACTCACATTTCTGAAGCAGCTGGGGGGAATTTCAGTTCATCTTCCTAATATAAAGATGGAGCCATTCACAAAATTTTGACCCAGTTCCAAGTTCATTTTTCAAACACCCACATACAGGCAGGTGGATCACTGAGCAAATAATATGATGCCCAGTGGCCTAGTCCAGATCCTGTGATGAAATAGGTTTAACTGAAAGCAGAATTGGGCCAGTCTGCGATCTCCCCAACATTGGATGGATGAGGTGAGTCCAAGGATGGTACTGTATCCAAACCCCAACCAAAATTCAAAATGGACGTCTTCACCACTGCAATTTGCTGTCATCAGTCACCTATTTTGCTTGTGTAAGTGCATGCCCTGCCCTCCCAGTCATATGTCTGGGAGATTTTGTGGGTGCAGCTTAGATTCCTACTAGATATCAGAACAGCTGGAAGCAGTTAAAGATGGGGAATGGAATGCCTGGCAACACCTGAGTTACTGTCTGAAATATATGTTTTCATTTTAAGGTAATATCATTGTTTTCAGAAAGATGAGTGCTGAAAAAAGGTGTAGCTGAAATGCAGCAGCAGCCTAGGCAATGCCAGGTAACTGGGTGTAGGTTTAATTCCTTCATTTCTTAAAGTATTCAATAAAAAACATAATCACCATGCCAGCCCTTAGGCAACTGCCTCTTGTTGTTCATATGGTTCTTTTGGAGAAAGCTAGTGCTTCCTTGAAGAAATGGCAACTCTATATGTCATTTGAATTTTATGCCGTTACAGTATTAAAATACTGAAATACTGATTTATTGTATTTGTTTGCATGGCAACCTGAGGGTTTTGCAATCAGTCTTTTCTGGGGAAACAAATGACAGTTTTCCCTTGTGGGCATATTAAATTTCACATTCCTAAATCAATCTGAGCTGAAATCCTACTCACGTGCTAATGGTTGTGAATAAAATTTTCACACTCTCTCTTCTAATTTGTACATAGACATTCTCTCTCTACTCTGACATTAGGAAGGAAAAAAATAAAGTGAAACCATATCAGCAAATCCCTTGTGGCCATTTTCCACATTGCATTGGCCTCTAGAAGCCCTTAACATTTTTCGAAAGCATTAGAGGGACCAGCTTGCAGAAGTTCAACCAGTAGGAGCTGAGAACCATTTCACATGTAATAACTGTATACCTGAAAAATCTATTTTATCAAGAGAAGGCAACTTAAAGCTACCACACTTGGCTGGTCTCTTCTATATATGTAATGATTCAATTACTGTGATATCTACAGACCTGGGACCAAATCCTTTGCATAGTAGCCAGTCCCTGAAAGAACTCTGTATGCCACCTACGTCCTGCAGCAGGGAGCGTGGTCAGTGAAATGTGCACCCATTGCTGACATAAGAAAAGGGTGCATTCAAGGGGCTGTCCAGCAGTTGCACATAGCTAGAATGCAACATGTGCCTACTTCTCTCCAACTTACCACACCCCGATGAGCTCCCTGTACCTGAGCACAGCAGGCCACGTGGTGTAAGAGCTGGCTACACTACCACACCAGGGGGACTCTCCAGCTAAGAAGATGGAGCTAGTCCCTGCTTCTTTTGTGTTACCTGAATGGTACCAAGGGCATTGAGTGGAACAGTTCTGCCCTGGTTATGGATATAATTTAAAAGAGATGGTGGTTTGATCTTGTAGGTTGCCTGTGGTTAATCATATTTCAATAACTAGGTCTTATTGGGTTTTGGACTAATGGAGTGATTTTTTTTGCAATGGCACCCACTTCTGCAGCTTCTGGGCATGAAATCAAAGATATTAGCCAACATAAAATTCATTTATTATGAAGGCCTTTGTAATAACCCTCCACCCTCATAACCTACTGCTAAAATGAATCCAACAGTAAGTTAAACATCTGACAGAAATAATAGGTCATATCCTGGCTCTCCAAACTCTGATTCTGGCACATCACCAGCAGGAGTGCATTCCAAAGTTGGGCATACTTTGCTGAAAATGCTCTGCTGCTGAGCCTGAAGAGTTCAGCCCCAGGAACCAACAGGAAATATGACCCTGTCGATAAAATACCCTCATGATGGCACATAGGGCAAAAGGAAAGCTCTCGGATACTCCTGGTTGCTAGGAAACAGTTGACATTTACAGTTTGAAAGCAATTTGTCTTTAGTATAATACTCAATTAGAAAGTAAGTATAGAGAAATGAAGTGTGCTAACTACTTTCAAATGGGAGATGTGAGTACTTTAACAGTGACCATTTTAGGTTATTTGTATTTGGGAAGGCTTAGCATTGCCAAAATGATAGCTTAGCTATTTCCACTATAGTGTAAAAACAATATTAAATTCTTGGTAAGGAGGCTGATTTCAGTACAGATCCCTCAGATAATAAATCTGCCTAGCTTCATTGACTTCATTGAATCTATTCCAGTTTACCCGAGCTGAGGATCTGGCCCAAAATTTTTAATAAGCTCTGACATACAAGATGACTAGAATGGAAGCACAACTCACATTAACCTCACAAATTACCCCACTATTTTAGAGTCTGCTTAGACTCCTGGAAACATTTAGTTTACACTGAGCATGCTCAGAGACTCAGCAAAAGTATTAGCGTAGTAACTTTACATTATTATGTTTGAACATTCACTCCCATACTAGTAAACCAGTACCTGTCTTTAGAGCTGGCAGCTCAGAACTGAAGGGTGATAGTTTGTATTGTGGAGCACCTAGGAGCTCCAGTTCCAGACCAGCACTCTGTGGTTGGCACTGTACAAACACAGAATGAATAGATGGTTCCTGCCCCGAAGAGTTTGCTATTTATTTAATCAGTAGTAGATTGGGGCTAAGAGAAAAATCAAGAGAGAAAGATGGGTAGTATGATTAATGGAATACCGAGGCTCCCTTTGAATAAATGGATGGATGGATGCGGTGTTGGCAGTAGGACATGTTTGGACTCTATGAACTGTAGAGTTAAGGGACAGTTTTGGGTCATACATTTATCAAGTCAGCGTGTGAATATGAAGGCTTTCTTGTTTTTATACAAATAATGAAGGCTTCCTCTTCTGTATTTTTCTCCTTTTGTGGACTGAATTTGGAGTGTATACTTTTACATGAATAATTCAGTATAGTAAAATTGATGGCACAGTTCTTTTGTTAGAGCAGTTATGAAATGAGAAAACAAATTTTACAAGGAAAAGTTATGAAAAAACAACATTTCTCTAACAATAGAAAAGATGAAGTTGCCTGGCCATTTACATTTATCTCCTGTGTCCTGAATATTAGATCAGATTTTTTTTTATCCATTGATAGTTCCATAAGGCAACTCATTTCTGATAAGCTGTGTCAGGACTGTTTTAAATATATAAAGATTTATGAATAAATTTTCATACTTAAATGACAAAATCCTCTGGTATGTTTGAGGTATTTGTCTAGCAGTTAGCATACATGTATATTTAGCATTCACGTCACTCTTTGTTTTTTGGTTTAGAACATAGAGTAATGAGAAGTACCTCTTTCTCTTGGAAAGAGCAATAAAATCATCATCATAATGATTGGCCTTGTGGGCATATTTAAAGAATAAAATAGACTCCTTCATTGCTGTTTAAGAATAGTGTTGGGGTTAGGGAATAGCTTTCAATTTTTTAACCCTCCTGGTTTTCTACTATTAAATGTTTTCACTGTGCTGCATATATGTCATTAAACATAAACCACCATTGAAATG
Source organism: Chelonia mydas (assembly GCF_015237465.2). NCBI lineage: Eukaryota > Metazoa > Chordata > Testudines > Cheloniidae > Chelonia > Chelonia mydas. The sequence goes on from NC_057855.1 coordinate 12,962,108, forward strand.
CTGTAAAAATGCAGTACCCAGACAGTTTTTTTCTTTTAAACCTTTTAGTATTATTATTATTATTTATTATTTGTATTGTGGGCATGCCTCACAGCCCATTCATAGGCAGGACCCCATCGTGGTAGGCAAACAAAGAACAAAAAGATGGTCCTTACTGTCAAGAACGCACAATCTATGCATCTATGTTCTATGCAAGTTTTGGCCAAATTGTGTGCAACCTGTGTGTTCATGTGCAGCCCAAAGTACAATAGAAGTTCTTCATTTCTGCTGCATAGGTTGGTGGTCATAGATAGTGGAGATCACTCTCAGAGACACAACTTTCCCATCTCCATCCCATTACTCATGGAGGAAGGACTGGAATGAACATGCTGGAAGTGTGGTTGAGATATGGCACGTGAGTGCATTGTATGGGCCCATGGGGGAAACCAGCAGGCTGCAGCCACAACTCCCTTAATTTCCTATATACCACACAAGCAACTATAGTTCCACTGCTTACCAGTTAGTGCAGGTTGGAAGTGAAGAATGTTTCCGTTGACTCCTGTACCTTTCGAGCACATTGTTTTTCCCCCCTAAGCACATGGCCTGTTTCTTCTGTTGTGTAGTGTTTCCCAGGATTTGGCTTTTAGTGACTGGTTACTGAAGTGCAGGCTCTGGGTGGGTAGAGATTAGTGAATAAATGCAGTATATTGGCTGTATAAATGGACTATTTTTGCCAGCTAAGATAATTAATTTATGGTGAAAGCTTTCAGGACAAATGAACAGGTTCAGAGAAAATAATCACACATGTAAGGAATGTAATATGTGCAACATATTTGGATTTTACTAAAGCATTTGAAACTGTCACTAAACCTGACTTTAAAAAAGTGGCTAGGGTAAGAATCTACTGGAAACTGGCTGAAGGTCCAATAACAAATAATACCTAGCTCTCGTTTCTAGATCTTGAAGCACTTAAAAAAATGAATGGGTATCGTTATCCTCATTTTGCAGCTGGGGAGACTGAAACGCAAAAGGTGAAGAGTTTTGCTTAAGGAAGAATATCAATCTATTGTTATGGCCCGGGGCCTCAGCTGGAGTCAACTGGTGTAGCTCCATTGACATCCAGCTGTTCTTGATGTCCGTGTTCTCTCACTGATATCCAAGACACACCAGGGGTACACATATAAAGTACCCAGTTCATTGCTAAGTGGCTAGGCAGGCAGGCATCTGAAGTTTGGATCTTCTTTATACTGGTACATATCACCCTATTGTATTCTTGGTATTCTATTCGATGTAAAAAGAAAAGGAGTACTTGTGGCACCTTAGAGACTAACCAATTTATTTGAGCATAAGCTGTAGCTCATGAAAGCTTATGCTCAAATAAATTGGTTAGTCTCTAAGGTGCCACAAGTACTCCTTTTCTTTTTGCGAATACAGACTAACACGGCTGTTACTCTGAAACCTATTTGATGTAGGTTGTAAAGTCCTTGGATTAGGACCTGTCTTCCTCTATATCTATAAAGTATCGTACCTTCCAGTGGCACTTTGTTTTTAATAATAAGTCATTCCAGAATAAAGTTTACAGTTTGAAATAAATATGTAATATTCTGTGACAAGAAATGAGACACAAATAGGGTAAAATGATAGACTTTAAACTATTCTATTCTGTACAGATTTTTATACCTCCCCCATCACCACAGTAGCTGAGTGCCTTATGGAGGTACATTAAGTAACACAGCTACCATTGGTCACCTATTGTTTGTTCCCTCTTATATCCTCTCCCCGGGGGATAACTGCATGTTCAGTGTAGTGTTTTGTTTTGGTAGGGTTTTGTTTTTTATATATGCACTGCTCTTTTGTTTATATTAGAGAAGGCATGTTGAAAAAGTCCACCTCGTTCTTAGAGCACCAGGTAACATTTGAGATGGTCCTCATTTGCTGTGGGAGTTTATTCTAAGGTTTCGAACTGGCCCCCAAGAAAATTCTGTCTACTGCACAGATGAGATTTACCCACATGGTAGAAAATGTCATTATTCCTGAAGAGCAGAACTGCCCACCACATTCCATACTCGTTATTGTGTTGTGCTTCTTGATCATCAGTATGTTAGTTGTGTGCTGCTTGTCAAAATGAAAAATAAATAAATAAAAGGCACCTTGTATATTATTTTAGAAATATAACCAACCTCCAGGAGAAAAATTTAAGGCAGGTGCAATAATATTCCTTCATTATCTCTGGCATGTTAGTCATAAGGACATGCATACAGAAAATTGATGGCTGGCAAGATAAGTAATATTTATATTGAAAATGGAGTTGAAATTATTAAAATCTTTTGTTGTGACTCACACAGTTACCTGGACTTTCAATGTCAAACTAAAGTGGCGTTGCATTTTACTGGAATATGCTACAAATGTTTCTGCTGCCCTCAATCTAACAGAGTTCACTTCTTGAAAAGTTAATATACTTATTGACTAAACATGAAGCATATATGTTTTAATAGTATATTGATAGTACTTGTGATATCTTACTTAAGCAAAGGTGCCATGACAATCTGGTAGAAAGGTGATTCTTAACCAAGAGATATACAGGAAATAAAACACCTGAATGTTTTATGTGGTGCCCCAAAACCATTTCTATACCTGGTACCCATAACCTGTCACACTAAAAGAAACATTGCTGGCCAAATACTGGAGTCCTAACTCAGACAAAATCCACTTTTTTTTGTAGGTAGACTTTTTTTTCTTGGATTCTCATCACCATAGTAAACTGAAGTCCAATGGGATTCTTGTATTCAAAAGGACTGCAGGATTGACATCATGCTTAAGAATTTACTTAAAAGGGCAAACTAATCAAAGTGTAAAAAGAAATAACTGACCTACACCTTTGCCCAAAACTGTAATGTGTCATTTCTGAGATTCAAAAAAGTTTGGTAGCATTCTCATCTACACTATCTGGATTTGATTATTTCCTGGGGCTAGGCTATATAGCATTCTCATCTACACTATCTGGATTTGATTATTTCCTGGGGCTAGGCTATATAGCTATCACTATAATACTGATACAATTTATAATTTGTATTACAGAAGGTTGTGATCAGGGCCCCATTATGTGAGGCATTGTACACACAGAGTAACTGACAATCCCTGTCCTGAAGAGCATACAGTCCAAATGGACAGAGCAGGAAAAAAGAAGAGGGTGGGAGGAGATACAGAAGTACAGAGAAGGGAAGTGGTTTAACTAACATCACACAGCAGGTCAGTGCTAAACCTGGGAATTGAACCCAAGTGTCCAGAGTACAAGTCCAATGTCCTATTTGTTGTATTTTTCTGGGTAATAATCTATATTCTCAGATCGTTATTACTTATAACTCTACCCTTAGCGATAATACTCCATTCAAGTGTAATTTAATATTCTTCTGATCTGAAGTTTGAGAGTTTGTTTTCTCTTAGTGGCAGAACATACTTTACTGACAGCATAAATCCTCCGTTTATTTTCTTCTTTTATAACACAGTTCAATCACCATTAAATCAAAACCCATTGAAACTCTCCTCCCATCAAAAAAATGACTCTTTCAGCAGTTGCAGTTGTTGCTTGAAGAAAATGGATAATATAAAACTAGTTCAATTCAAGAAATTCCAACAACGTAAGAGAATATTAAATGATAGATGTTATGTCAACTTGATTGCCAGCTCAAGACCGCAATGTTTTCAGAATCCTGACAGGATTAATAAGAAACAAAGATTTTTTAGATGGAATGATGACAAATTCATACTGAATCAACTTGTTTGCGCCACTATATTGTATCCTATAAATTTATAAGCAGAAGGATTACTCTGAGAAAATTTAAAGGAATCCATAAACCTGCATTTCAGTAGTATTAAGATTATTGTAATAAAGATGTGGCTATTATGATTAGCAAAATAGTGCCCAACTGGGGTCCTGTTGAGCTAGGCACTGTACAAACACCTACTGAGAGACCGTCCTTTCCCTGAAGAGTTTACGGTCTAAGCAGACAAGAAAGAGAATGGTAGGAGGGAAAACAGAGGCAGAAAGAAGTGCTGTGAATTCCCAGGATAACATAGCAGGCTGGTGGTACAGCCTGGAATAACTCTCACGTCTTCTGAATCCCACTCCAGTGCCCTATCCACGAGTTTAATGTTTTAGGCCCATGTCTTCCATGCCTTACCTCGGGAGACAATATCTGCAGGGTGTCTTCTGCATCTTCCTATGTTGTTCCTTTTCTGATAGCCATTTTGTTTCTCCTTTGGTATTTTAAACACCCTGGCAACAAAATGAGGTGTTGCTATAAATTGTCATTCACACACTGTAATCTTTCCTTCCAATTTACAAATGTTGCTCTCTGGGTAAATTTACCTTGGTCTGAACTCCAGATAGTTTACTGTTTGTTTTCACGAAACCTCAACCCATTTTGTTTCTCAGATGTCCTGTCCTCCTCAGAGGCCGATCAAGTCACATTATTTGGATTAATTAACACTTCCCAAATTTGAACCATATGAAGCTTTGTCTACATTTAAAAGATTTGCCAATATAGTTATACCATCAAACCCTCTGAGTTTAGACACAGTTTATACTGGCAAAAAAGTCCTTTTGTTGGTATAGCTTCTATAGGTTACCTAAGTGAAATAAGCTATGCCAGCAAAAGGATGTTTTTTTGTTCGGATAGCTATGCAGGATAAAATCACAGCCCTAACTGACATAGCTATGCAAACAAAACTTCTCAATGTAGACCAGGCCTTAGACTTTAAAACAGGGATAGATGAAGATGTAATATGGGGGGAAAAGAGGGCTGAATTCTAATATACTTAATATACTTACACCAGGGTAAATATTTTGAAGTAAATTAGGTTACTTTGCAAAGACACTGGTGTAAATTCAATCAGAATTTGGTCCACAATTAACTTCCATACACACACATGACAAAAATCACAGATGATTACAGTTGTTATGTTTAAATGTCCGTATGGAATGATATCAGGTACAAGTGGCATCTGTGAAAATGGTTGGATAGGAGGGAAAGGCAAGTTCAGGGAAGATACCTGGAACTTCACAGAGTAGAGGAGCATTCATTTTACACCACTTAAGTAAAGCAAATATTATGATCCAGTATTTTGGAACAAGGCTAAGAAATATGCAACAGGGAACATAAATCCAGAACATATATATATATTCTATTCTCAAACGAACCTAGAACTGCATTGGTGGAGAGGGTGAAAGAGGTCTGAGAGTGTGAGAACACTTGTATTAACCTATTAACTTGCAACCCCTTGAGGGCTTATTCATCATGGTGTCTATCAAAGTGTCAGCCTTTTTATTACCTCTTCACACAGATGTCTGTCCATCATTGTCACACTCTTCTAGGAAGATTATCCATCATTTTGGGTGAAGCCAAACCATTCATTTTCATGACTGTCAATGTTAGTGAACCAAAAAAAAGGTGTTTTATTCAATAAAGGAAAAATGATTGAATTGCACTCTTAATCAATTTCTTTTATTACTTAATCCAAAAGGCTGGGATGAGGCTATGCAATTTATTACAACAGCAGCCAGCAGCAGCGTTATACCCTAAGATATAACTGTACTTCCTGCTTTTCAGTAGTTTATAAATTTGGCTAGAGACATTTATTCAGACTGGAGTTTGTCATACAGTCATATGGTTCCTCAGGAGTGAATGATTTAATTTGTTTGTAATCAAAAATTGATTCAGGGACTGGTTGACACAGTGGATTAGTATTCTGGAGCCTTCCAGTTGTAGCTAGCCAGTTTGAATGTAGTTCAGGCTGATGGTGACTAAAGGTATGCTGACTATGTTGTGTTGGTCACTAAACTTGGTGTGGTCTTGGCAGAGAGGCTAAGAAATGAATGGGCATATGGATTAAACTACATTTTTACCTCTTCCAGTGGAACCAGTAGATCACTGCTGAGGCCCATTAGCTAAACTGTGTGGGGTAGCTGTACATATTATTATAACTAGGGACCTAACAAATTCATAATCTATTTTGGTCAGTTTCACAGTCATAAGATTTTTATAATAGTTAATGTCACGGTTTCTGATGTTTACATCTGAAATTTCAGTGTTGTAACCATGGGGGTTCTGACCCAAAAGGGGATTGCCACCCTTACTTCTGCCCTGCTGCTGGCGGGGGTGCTGCTTTCAAAGCTGAGTGGCTGGAGAGCAGCAGCTGTTGGCCTGGCACCCAGCTCTGAAGCCAGCGCTGCCGCCAGCAGCAGCGCACAAGTGAGGGTGACAGGGTTTGAGGGTGTTGTCACTTGGGGGAGGGGAGCGGGCCTGGCCTTATGGGTGGGCAACCACCCAGGGCCCAATGGTCAGGTATGGTTCCCCCCTCTCCCGCACATCCAACCCAAGGCCTCTTTAAACCCCAAGCACTGGGCCTAGGGATGGGCAGGGCTGGGGGCACCACAGCTGAGGGCTTCTACTGTGCTCCAGGCTCCAGTTACTAATTCCAGTGGGGCTGGAGAGGGACGGGACTTCCACTCCCGAGGCTGGGTCAGACCCACCTCCGGGAACCTCCCCTGGCTGCAGAAAGCTCCACGGATGTGCTGCCTTCAGAAGTGGGTCTGATCTGGCTCCAGCAGCAGCCCCTGCAGGGGAAGAGGAAGTCCCATCCCTCCCCAGCACGGTAGGAGCTCCCCTTCCACACACTAGCTGGATTTCCTGTGGGAGATCAGATTTCCTGGTCTGTGACAGCCATGAATTTAGTAGGGCCCTAGTTATAACATATCATTTCTCAAGCAGTGATATAGATAAAGGTAATCCTTGATCCAAAGCATACGCACTTTTAGTGCCTGAATCTGCATACATTTAGTATCAGGAATAGTGCTTCCTATTCTGAGAAGCCAATGAGTCTATTCATAGTGCATTTTGCTTGCAAACATTTACAGAATGGGTCCCAAAAAGACATCCAAAGGAAGATTATATTCACTGAAATTTCCAAAGAAGAGAATTACTAAAAGATTTTTTTTTTTTAATTATGTGTGTGATGAGGCAGTTTTTGGATTGGTTTGTTTGGTTTTACATTTTTTTAATACAAAAGACCTAATCCAATGCCCACTGAAATCAATGGAAAGACTTCCACTGACTTCTGAGGGAAATGGAGCAGACCACAAGGTTTTGATTCAGTCATATATTCAGTTTACAGAATTTTTTAAAAAGCTGAATAGTTTAATGTGCTTTTATTTTCTTTATAATTTAAAAAAAAACTAATTTGGGAATAATAAAATGTGGTGACATGGAATGAAATTAAATATACTGTAAACTAGTTTTCTTCTTTTGAAAAGATAACATTAAAATGGCAGATTTCACTTGGAAAAGTAGTTTCTACAATCATACTTTACTTTTAATACAAAGCTTTGCTACTCATTTTAATGTTCCAGTTCTGCAAACACTTACTGCCTAACCTTGGCTGTTTATTGAACTCCACTTGTGCAACTACATCTGTGAGAGCAGGCCCCTGTGTCTGTGTGGAGCCTATCCAGCTGTCATTGTGCAATGAGTTCCATAAGTAGCCCCATTGATTTTAATGGGAATACTCATGGGAGAGAGCTAGGTCGTCAGTGTTTCAGAGCCCGATTCTGCAAAGACTTATACACAGGCTTAACTTTAAGCACATGAATAGTCCCACTGAGTATGATTATTATTGTACATTGTGTAGCTTAGAATAGAAGAAGGGGATTTGGGAATTGTGAGGGACATGGAGAAAAACCTGGTTATGGGGGTCGGGGGAGAGAGAGAATAATGGAACATATGGAAAGAGAAAAGGGAGATATGAAAAGGTTTAGGTAAGCTTTGGATCAGGTTAGGGAGTTATTGAACTAAATTGTCAAACATTTTGAGGTCCCCCCTCACTATTTAATAGCAAGAAGTGAGAATAAAAGAGTTCTGAAAATTCTTTGAATAGTTGTTATTGGAAGATTCACTGTATTTTAGCCACTGTTATGAAAGTGTTCAGAACAATATATTTAATAATCATTATTACATGCAATTTCCTGCCAGAGTATAATAGTGACTGATTTTTCATTTCACCGCTGGAAACCAAACTGATCATACCTTTAACCTTCACATCAGCTTCAACAATGTGAAACTATACAATAAAATGAATGCAGCAATGTTAAATGGATTTTTTAGGAGTTTGGACATAAAATAGTTGATTTTGATGTCCTACGATCTTAACAAGAGTTTTCATAATTTCCATATAAAATAATATTTTTCACAAGAATTTCCATAATTGTGATGTCAGGTGCAAAAATTCCCTACTGTATGTTAATGCCTTGTTAAGGTTTGGCTATAATTGTGCAAAAGTAAAACAATTGCTAGCTCTTGACAAATGATCAAGAAAAATGTCAAAGGGCCAAACCCTGAGTTCTATATTTTAAAGATTCAAACTTTAGTATGGTGTAAAGCTCCAATGGCAGGAGGTTGAAGTTAGATGCATTCAGATTGGAAATCAGATGAAATATTGTAACAGTGAGGATAATTATCTTTTACCTTGGCAGGGGTAAACTCACCATTTGGAGATTTTTATGGCAATGCAATGTCTTTCTAAAAGATGTGCTGTATTATTTGGGCAAATGCTCTTTCAGAATATGGTCCACGAGGCCTATTTGAAGCCCGTTGAAGTCTGTGAGGCTTTGGGATTCCACACAGACAAGGAAAGGGTTGTGTCACTACCTGCCCTACAACTCTGGTTGCCTTAAATGCTATGTTGCTGTGGCTCACAGCCCTGACTCCAACAGCCAGTGTACAAGCATGCAGATCACACCCTGGCTTTCACCACCCACTTACTGTTTGCAGAGTGACCCCAACACCCTCCCAGTTCGACATTTCCCCCAAACTGTCTGCCCAAATTTCAAACACTATGCTTTAATCAAAGGTCTGAACTGGTTTCTAGTAAAAGTAAAATAAGTTTATTAAACAAAAAGTCATGCATTTAAGTAAGACCACGTATAAGGCATAAAGATAGAAATGGTTACAAGCAGACCAAAGTAAAAATATGCTTCTAAGGCTAAAACCTGATTTAGCAAACTAGAGTCTCTTGTTCAAAGAAGGGTTTCTCACCAAGTCTCTTTCCAGCATGACTGACCAGACTCTGGCCAGGACTCTTCACCTGAGGAGACAAAGGGACTGAACAATCCGCTCTCTGTTAACACCAGATAAGGTGCAACTGTTCAGCGAGAGGGCTGAAGGCTACAGGGCAGACCCAGATGGTTTGTGGGAAATTCAGGACTGGGAGGCTTTTGGGGTCATCCTGTAAAAAAAATAACTGGTTGGTAGAGGCTAGTGTGTGACCGGCATGCTTGTATGCTGGTGTTGGTGGCAGGGCAGTGAGCCACAGCCACATAGCATCTAAGGCACCCAGAGTTACAGGGCAGGCAGTGTCACAACCCCTTCCTGGAGGTTGAACCCGCAAAGTGTTTCAGCTTAATGAACTTTAGTTCAGGCCTGTGGTAGTTCCGATATCATTGAGCATTGCTGACCAAGGCACACTTCACTAAAAGTAGAACATGTGAAAACTGAACTACAAAATCTTTATAGAGCTCTAGTCTTCAAGAAATAAGTACTTGTCTAATTTTGGATAGCCTGGGAGATGATGTCTTTGTATTGTACAACCTCAGTTGCCCGATAAATGCTGAAGAAAACCCTTCAGAAGGTTGAGTACCTTCTCATAATCATACTCCCAAGACCCTTATTTTCCAGTGATGTCTCTCAAGTGGTTTCAGGATAATTGTGCTAACCTAATAATAGAGCAAGTCAAATTCCACAGAAATCTTGAATAACAATTGGATTTTTTTTAAATGCAAAATGAGACTCTTCACGCCTATACTTCTCCCTTTAAATTGTTAAGGGTTTTCTTGAAAAGTTTGAACATTCACTAACAACCAGTTGTTCCTTGTTAGGGCAACATTAAATATGTACAATAATACTAACGATAATAAAAGTTATCTTACAACCTTAGCCCAAATTCTTCCCATTTGGAATGAAGGGGCGTACCTTTTATCTAGTGGGAACCAACAGGCACTTTTTATCAAACCCTACTGGGTACCATGAATTCCCCCGTGTTAAGCATAAGTAAATTTCCATAGGAAAGGCCTTTGTTTTCTCTCTTTTATACACTGTTTTTTGTTTTTCTCCTGCTGTAAGAACTGCATATTGTCACTGTAAGTGGAGACTTGGAATATGGTCATTTTAGTTTGGATCAGCTCCTAGTTAGCTTTCCTCTCCAGAGCATACTTTGGTCTTTCAATATGAATTTGGTTTGCTCTTTATATTCAGTGAAATAATTCTGAGTAGCCATTCCCCCAGCCTGCCCTCCCCCCCCGAGAAAAAGGTAATCATGTCACTTTCTTCCTCCTCATTCACGAATCCCCCAAGTGTCCAGAATCTGAAGTGGATTTGATTCTCCATGATCTCCCTTTTGCTCCCAATTACTTGATTTCCTTTAGATAGATGGCTGAAAAGTTTTGAATGTTTCCTTTCAGTCTCCTTACACTTTGTTATGCTCAGCTTTACTTTTAACCACCTGGCTTTCAATAGTGTCCACACAAGCCAAGATTTGATCAAATTTGTGTCCAAGTTTGTTACAGAATTCTGGTCTCATCAGAGCTTTTATTGATTTAATCCAGCCTGGCAAGAATGTAATCTGTGCATGTTATGCATTGCCTCATGCTGTTTTCTAGCCCCAATCTTGTTTTTCTCTCATTCAGAATTCTAATCTTTTATTGTGAGTCCTTTCTGCATCGTGACTCCCATATATAGCATGGAGATTTAAAGGAGATGCTGGTATAGATTTGGGATCCAGATGCTTCCCCAAAGACTCTCAAGGGAAGGGTGAGCTGTGAAGTGAGGAACATTGTGGTTTCAGATGTTTCTTTTGTATGCTCTGTACTCTCTTGTGTTTTATAAGATTATGGATAAAATAGAATGAAGATGTTAGACTCTGTGCAAAGTGTGTTTGTGTGTTGACTGCCCAGTCTCCCTGAGAGAGGGAAACTGTAAACCAGAAGCTTCATACCTTGTGGATGGAGTTCTTGGAGAGGAGTGTGTTTAAGTAACTGGGATATCTTGGGGGTCAGCACTAGTTCTTAGGTCAAGGGAAAAGGAGTAACTGATTGAGAGTCAGTGCCCAGGGAATATGCCAGATAAACTAAGGGAGGAACCAGTGATGCAGCCTGCTGAGGCTCCAGGGATTGAAACATCCAAAGGATCCAGAGCAGAGATGCTTGGATTCCCCTGACAGCAGTCCTAATGTGTCGCCAGGAGGTCACTAGCATCTGTGCCAGAATAGTTGCATCTATGGTATCTAAGTGGTTGATGTGAAGCTTTTTAAAGACACTGTTGCAAAGATCTACATCTTTGCTCTTAAATCAAAAGCTGGGAGTGGACGTGTTCGTTTGTCTAAGGTAAAGCTAGTTAGCAAGCATGAATTTCAAACAGCTGATGAAAGAGCAGCATCTGACCCGATGTCCACTGCTTGGTCTGGGTGCTGACAATCAGAAGAAACTGGAGCTTGCTGTCACAGTTTCAAAGGAACTGCCCCTGTATCCCCACCTCCCACCCCATGGTCTGCTCCAGGAGTGCACAGTCAGGTCTCATGTTCTCAAGCTGTCACCTGTCTTTGGGCAGAGACCCTTGTCCCCCTGCCTTCTGATTTGGGGTTTTAAAGCATAGCTCCCTGTCTTACACTGTGATATCCCCAGCAAGTCAGTCTGTTTAATGGCCAGCACCCATGTGGTGCTTTCTCTCCAAGTCCTATGAACAGTGTATTGCCATTGGTTGCCAGTTGCCACCCAGCTCTTCCTAAGCAAGCATATTTATTCTTAAGGTAAAAGCATTACAGAGAAAAGGTATAAAACAATAGAAGTTCCTATGGCATACTAAAAACTTACCAGAGGTCACCTCTCAGTCTTATGGGGGCCTAGTAGGCCAAAGTTTTTCCAACCCATCCACAAGGACTGGATCCCTACTGCGGTGAAAAGGTAATGTCTGTTTGTTGGATCAGAAAGAAGGCCTTGAGTCAGTTTAAGCATAGTCTTTTTTATGCCAAAAGCCTTTCCTTTAGCTATTAGTCTCTGAAAACCCAGTTCAAATCAATATATACAAACCTCCATGGGGTGGTACATTTCTAAAGGTAATGACAACCTGAGTAATTCACCTTAATCAGCTCCCCTCTGTTTTCAGTCAAATCATGCTGATGGACCCAGAAGAAAGGACATAAGGGTATTCCTGATCAGGGACTAGCAGACAAATGGATGTGTGTATGATGAATTCTGTTGCCTTGCCTGTATCCTGAGTCAATGTGGACACGAGGATGTCCTGGGATTCTCACTGTGAGAATGTGGGAAGTTTATTTTTGTATGTTGTTTTGTGTAATGTTGTAACAGGGTTAAACCATGAGGGAATCATGTGCAAACCCCCAATGGCCAGACTCAGGCGGGGGCAGGGCAAACTCGCTGTCTACCCTCACCAGAGAAACTAAGTCATTGCTGAGTGTATCTGTGGCAAGAGTTTTTCTGGGAGCAGTGAGAACTGGCACAGCTAGGAGGTGCTGTGAGATAGAACTCCAGCTACCCAGTAGGACTACCCGGAGGGACATCCAACCCTCTGCTGCTCTGGATCTCTGGTGTGTTTCAAGCTGCTGGATCCTGAACCAAGTGACCCCAATCTGAGGGGCCTTAGGTGCACTCTCAAGGTGCAGACCTTCTCTCTGGAATCCCCTCTGAGTGGTGGAACCCACTGTCCAGCTGCCTAACCTGTCTCAGCTCAGCACTGACCCTTCAGATTCCGCAGTACTTAAATACACCCCCCAGCCAAAACTCCACCCAAAAAGCATAAAGCTTCTGGTTTACAGTTTAACTCTCTGAGGGACAACATGAAAGCTTAACACATACTGGTAGACAGGCTTTGCACTGAGTCTAGCACCATTGCTCTTTACTTACCAGATAAAGCACAGAGAGTACAAACCCTATAGAAAACAATAAAACATCCTAAATGCAGTGCCCCTCACTAGCTTATCTGTCCCTTGGGAGTCCCCAGGGGACTATCTGTGTGCAGGCAGTGTCCTCTGCCGCCTGGCCTGGCCTGACTCTGTAATAGCCTCCCTCATCTTTATCTGGTGTAAAATGGCTCTCTCCCCCTGGGAATCCCTTTATAGACTCCTGCTGTAGTCACCTACTTTTTTTGGTAAATTTCCACTGCTCCTAAACCCTACTCCCTTCAGACAGGAAGAGGAAATGTCTCCTATCAACTAGAGCAAACACATTGTCCCAAGATGTTTTACTTTGAATAGACAATTCCTGAGTGCTGATCCCATGCCATTGTCTCTGGCCTGATCGAGATGTGGCACAACCCTGCTGACTTATGGTAGAGCCATGTACAGACAAGCTTTCCCAACACAGTAATTTCATGATACAATTCCATAAAATCATCCACCGTTCAGAAGTGGTACAGTCAGAACCCCCCAAATCGTCAGCTGTACAAACATCTGTAACGGGAACTAACAATTACTAGTCATAAAAGCCTCCATCGTTGCCCCTGCCAATGCTCTGGTCCTTGTAATGAATGGAAGTCTGGAGGAGGTGTGGAAGAGCCATAGCTGGAAGAAAGCAACTGGAGGCATTTTCACAGAGAACTCTGAAACATTTCAAGTTGCTATATCACAAGATTAATGTATAGTTTTGCTTTGTTGGTACTGGTTTGCTGCAACTTTGCAGTCGTGAGGCTGGTTTGCTAATTGGGTATCATAGCAACCTGGCCCAAAAATAGCAAGTGTGTTGTGAAAGTGATTTTTCTTTCCCTCCTGCCTATTAAATATCTGAAGCCCATTAATCTTCTTAATGATGTTATCAATATAATAAAAAGAAGCATACATCAGAATGTGATATAGGAATTTGTCAGCTGCAGTTAGTGTCCAGCCCCTACCATCTGAGAAAAGATGGTGCAGCTACCACTGAATATGATTTGGGCATTTAGCATACGTTTATTTTTATGTTATCTGTAATAACAGAAATGAAAGAAACATAAAAAGGAAGGATTAGAAGAAAACAAATATAATAATATGGATACAAATTATACAGTTCGTAATTTTCAAGATTGATCTGGCAGCTTCTGTAGCCCAGAAAAGATCTCCATAGTCATATATTCCAAGGCCAGAAAGGACCATTGTGATCATCTAGTCTGAATTCCAGACGTTACAACTTCCCTAAAATAATTCCTAGAGCAGATCTTCTCGAAAAACATCCAATTTTGATTAAAAAGTCATCAGTGATGGAGAATCTGCCACGACCCTAAGTAAATTGTTCCAGTGATTACAGACTTTCACTGTTTAAAATGTACAAATTCATGACTACTCTCAATATTGTCTCATCCTTTAAAGAAAACCAGTATCTTTAATCTAGTTCTCATAAAAGATGAGGGACTTGAATGAATGCATTCATTCATCACTGAAGTTAGTGGATTTACATCGGGGATGAATTTAGCCTGAGGTGTCTAATTAATTTCAATAAAAACAAAAAGGAAAAAAAAAAGCCAAACTGTAAGACATTCTTTCCTCTAAACAGAAGGATAAAATTATTTTAATCTAGAATGTCCTTTATACAAAGAGTAGATTTTAAGTAAAGTTCATTAACAATAGATGGCCTAACAAGCAAGTAAACACATTTAATCCTATGCACAAACTCAACGCCAGCACATGATTATAATCTCACGCACCGAACATCAAAGCAAGTACATTTTTCTCCTTGTTTTGTGAATGACGTTAATGAAGGGAGCAGAATTTGTTAGCTAGTGTTGCCTAAACTGAGTTTGCTCCCAGGACTCACATTATGGGCCTGATCCAAAGCCCACTGAAGTCAATGGGAATCTAACCAACACAGGGTTAGATTCAAAACTGAAATTAATGGGAGCAGTAGCCTGGGCTACACCCTTGCCCCTTTTGACTGTTCGGTGGCCCTGGTCATGCTATTGATCCATCACCCCTAAAAAGCATAAGCACCACTATTCTGACTACTTCCTATATAGATATGCTAGTGGGGGAGAAAGGTTTTCTCCTATCTTTTTTAACACTTTATCACAACTTACACACCCATGGCAGTCAGAATCTAGCTCTGATACAGGTAAACAGGTGGCATTCCTGTAAAAGCAGGGGATGACTATAGAATCGGTTGTTACATCTCTATAAAAGCACAATCAAGCCAGTTAAATGTTTGGTCTGGATACAGGATACAGTATCTGTATAGGGAATTTCTTATCAGTGCATATCTAAGCAACCATCATTCAAATTTATTAACTTTTCTCTGTCTGTAAAACAGTGACATCCGAATTAGCCATTGTGACTGTGGGTGGCAATTTAAAATTGTATGTGTGGGAACATCACCTTTTTGAGTAGAATGTGAAAAGAGGTATATAAAAGTTACAGAGAACAAAGACTATATAGTCTTTGTTGCAAAGCCCTTTAAATCCATGGACATACCTTCTTGTTATATATCTAAACTGAAATAAAATGCCCAAAGTTGGCTCTGGTCTGCTGACTCAGAGTTGGGCTGAAGGGCTATAAAATTGCAACATGGCTGTTCATGCTCCATCTGGAGCCTGGGATATGAGATTCCAGATGAAGCCCCAACAGCTGCCCTGCAATTTTATAGTCCCCATAACCCGAGCCCCATAAGTCCAAGTCAGCTGACCCTGGGCCAGCAGCAGGAGTTTTACTGCAGTGTAGACATACCTGGGTTGACTTCAAGGGGCTCTGCATCATGCTCTTAGATTGCAATGTTACACTCTGTGCTAGTCTCAGAATGGATATAACTTTTCAAAGTAGGCTCCGAATGTTTGCCTTTTAAAGTAAAAATACAGATATCTGTGTTGGATGATTTTCAGCCAAATCCTTGTCATTCTACCATCCTCCTGAATCTCATGTTCTATTTTCTCCTTAATGGAACCTAGCCTTTACTATTTTTACCGCATTTTGGTATTGGATTAGCTCCCTGGTTTCTACATTATCTTTCCTGACTATTCCCCGCCATATTTTACTGTCATACCTTTTAAAAATTTTACTGTATCATTTGACCCTCTATGAAATCATCTTATCTGATACATGCTACATTACAGTTATATCCTCATAGTTTACATTGTTCCTCTGTATTTTGTACTCTGCCTCATCTCCTGTAGCTAGAGTGTCATATAGAAATGTACTTAGGGTCTCATCCAGGTCCTAATGAAAAGACTCCCATTGACTTCAGTGGAAGCTGGACAGCACCCTTATTCTTGGACATGGGTTTTGGGTAGGATATTTCACTCTGCCATTGTTTACCCATGAAAACTGCTCTCAAACACATGATTTGATTTCTTTCTTTATCTGTTTATTTTTGTGGTGTTGGGAGCATGGGAACGACAACAGGAAATTATATATATAAATATATAATGTGTGTGTGTGTGTGTGTGTCTAAAGCAGCATATACATGTTTTTGTAACTCACCAGTAAGTATATGGGCTTGTCTACATGGCCCTGCAGTTTGGGCTGCTGGCCAACTGCAGCACACACAAGCCTGCTGCACTGTAACTCTTCCATGTGTATGCTGCTGGTGCAAATTAAAAGGTACTTAGTTCATATTAACATAGATTTCTTTCAAACAGGACCAGGGTTAGTTCATGCCAGTAGCATCCATATGCCCTGTTGTGACAACCCTGTAGTCTGAATTGCAGGCCTGTGTAGGCATAGCCTGTGTTATGGGTCCCCCTCTGTGCCCAATCTGCAAAGGATAAGATTCTGTTGCAACACCAGCTACCGAGGCTTTTTTACTGAAGATGTAGTACCTCATAGTTTTAGTTCCAGGGGTATCTGGTTCAGTCCCTGGTGTGTCAGTCAAGATGCTAAGGTTGACCTTATCTTTCTGTCTTAACAGAGGAAAAAATTCCCATTCACTTCAAAGAGAGTTTTGCTTAAGGAATGCAGGATTTGTCCAATGGTACATGAAATTAAATCACTATATGTGGTCCTGACCTTGCAGTCTGATCCGTGCCAGCAGGCCCCTATTTCCATGGTGAGCCCCGGTGGCTTCAATGGGACTCTGTGTGGACATAAAGGCCCACCTGCATGAATCAGCTGGCAGAATTTGTATTTTTAAATCATGAGTTGATTTTAGCTGATGAGGTTAAAAGTGCATCAGGAAATTTCACCAAGGAGGCTTTTGTCTTTTAAACCACGAATGGAAGATCTTTATTTGATATGCCCCCAGTCCTGCTGTCTACAATGCATGGGCAGATGGTGATACCTGTTCAGAACCCTGCTAAAGTCAGTATGGCTCCACACGAGCCCAGAGGTCCTAGTTTGATAGTTTCATAGATTTTAAAGCCAGAAGAGGAGCATTAGATCATCTAGTCTGACCTCCTGTATAACACAGGCTATAGAGTTTCATCGAGTTGCTTCTGTATTGAGACCAATAACTTGTGGCTGACTAAAACAAATTTTCAAGAAAGGCATCTAGTCTTAGTGGCCTGTGCAAAATGTCAGCTGCATGTTTGGGGCCTTTTCTGGTTCTTTGGGCCCAATTGGTATTCACATTTGCAAGGTTTAGCATCATTATTATTACTGTTATTCAGTATCCTATGCCAGATCTATATGTGCTTGTATAGCAAGGAGACATTGGTCTGACCAAATTAATCTGTCTGGTACCCTTGTTACAACTCTGAACATGTATGTAGTGTTGTTGTAGCTGTGTTAGGATATTAGAGATACAAGGTGGGTGAGGTAATATCTTTTATTGGACCAACTTTTGTTGGTGAGAGAGACAAGTTTTTGAGATTACACAGTGCATTTTCCAGACCAGAAGAGCTCTGTGTAATCTCGAAAGCTTGTCTCTCTCACCAACAGAAGTTGGTCCAATAAAAGATATATTTCCTCACCCACCTACACAACTGAATAATTAGTTACAGGGATAATTTAATTCTTGTCATGAGTTAATGTGAAAGGAATAATACACATTACCATGAACACAAGTCAATATTTCCCATAGAGGCAACGTCTTGCTAGATTATGACCTGCCACAAGATCTCTTAGATGCATTAGAAATTTTATCTTAATCTCAAACTGATTAAGATGGTGCTACTTTCTTTTTTCACTTGCTTACTGGATTTTTTTTTTCTTTATTGAAGCTAAAATAATTTGCAATATAAAGAAAATGCAGTAAACAGACTCACAACAAGTCATTTCTGTGGCCAGCTTTTTATAATTTGTGCCTTTTGTTGTTTCTATATATATTGTGACAGACCTATGACCAGTGGGATACAGGAGTCTGGTTGAAGGCAAATATATTGGCCACTGGATGAACAGTTTTCTGTTCCCTGAGTGACCAGAGCAAGGGCTGCCCTAGAGCAATCAAGAACCTGTTAGAACCAATTAAGACAGGCAAGCTAATTAAGACACCTGGAGCCAATTAAGAACATACTAGAATCAATTATGGTAGGCAGACTAATCAGGACACCTGGTTTAAAAAGGACCTCCCATCAGTTAGCGGAGGGCATGCAAGGAGCAGGGAGTGAGAAGGAGTGCTACTGGAGGACTGAGGAGTACAAGCGTGATCAGGCTTCAGGAGGAAGATCCTGGGGTGAGGGTAAAGAAGGTGTTGGGAGGAGGCCATGGGGAAGCAGCCCAGGGAGTTGTAGCTGTCATGCAGCTGTTACAAGAGACACTGTAGACAGTTGCAATCCACAGGGCCCTGGGCTGGAACCCGGAGTAGAGGGCAGGCCCCGGTTCCCCCCACCCCCTCAACTCCCTATTTGGGACAAGAGGAGGTGACCTGGACTGTGGGTCCCACCAGAGGGGAAGGTCCCTGGCCTATCCCCTGACCCACTAGGTGGGTCAGCAGAGACTCGTGGGATTGTTCACCTCCCTTTCCTCCTGCTGGCCAGTGATGAGGTTAGCTGAGTGAACGGCAGGTTTGAGCCACTAGCAAAAGTGGCCAAACTGAGGGCAGCTGTGAATCTCTGAGGCGAGCAAATCCGCCAATAAGCGCAGGACCCACCAAGGCAGAGGAGGAACTTTGTCGCAATATATATATTTGAAACACCCACAGGAGGAGCAGAAAAATATCCCTTATTTTAAAGAATATCAGACCTTTTACAAATCTTTTGCCCTGAATAAAAGTATGATTTACAGCTAAGAACATAGTCTGAACAGTCAGACTTCAACCTGGGAGCTATTTTCTACCACTAAGAATTTTACTTTTAGTCACCTGCTGTGCTTTTCAGGGGGCCACTAAAGGAAGATGGGACAGGAGGTAAGACAGGTCATTGGTCTTGCAAGAAAAGTTGCTTTCATCATGCTAAAAGGGTCCAATACTAGGAGGCACTTAGTCCCTTCCACTCCCATAGCAACCAAGGCCTCGTTGCAATTAAAAATGGTGTTGGTTGTCCTAGTGCTACCCCAAAACTGAACATGGCATACACATGCACTGGTGTGTGCACCTGTTGTGTGGTGACAAGGTAGTCTGTAGGCAAGGAAGGGACATGGCAAATGTAAATACAAGTGGCGAGCTGAGGCAGGCCTGCAGCACACGGGCTCCTCATTAAGGGACTACACCGTTAGCATAACAGAAACAAAAACAGGAAGTAGGAACTAACCACAGCATAATCCTAGAGTTTCATGCATTGTATTGGTTGAATGTTATCTGGGTCCAGACTATTCACACAAGGGTGGGGGTTGGTATGGGGCCTGGGAATAAAGGGCCTACGTGATGATGAGCTGGTGCAATGTCCCCAGGCCCTGGGAGCGCCAGAGCTTAGAACTACTACACATAGATGGACAGACAAGATACGATGAACCCATTGAGCTGACAACATAGGACATAAAAGATGTTGCTGCTGGCTGATCCTAGCTTTTTTGCCACCCCAACCACTGAGGACCGCACGCTCCTCCACAATGGTTCAAGTCTCATGCACAATCTGTGTAGGAGTCACTGTGCTATGAAGGACCCCCACTTCATCAAGTAATGCATCCTAACATGCACAGTGGCTTGGCGATACTACACAGGAACTGGCACTTTACCCCTTGTAACACCTGACACTAGGAGCAGAGCAAGTGGATCCACAAACAGGTATAGTTGAGCTCCATGCATGCATGGCCTCTCCAAATCCTGCCCCTTGCACCAGGGGCCTCTAGCACAGAGGAGGGCAGGTTTGGCCCTTTAATCCCAATGGCTGGACTGTGATACATTTACTCATATTTGGTAGTACCTTCCACCCTGCAAAGTACCACTGAAGTCAATGGGACTACTTATGGAGCAAGACATTACTCCGTCTGACTCCGAATATCACCATCAGGCCCAATACATCTGATAAGTATTGCAAGACCATGCCGTAGCCAAGAAACCAAACACAAAATACTGCAAAGGAAAAAATAAAATGTTAAAAATCAAAGTCAAGACCTTATTCCTTGAACAAATGATACAGATAAAAAACAGTGTATTTTATTCCAGATAATAAATAAACCAATGCTTTCATTAACCTTTATTCTTTTTTTATTAGCAGTCTTGGCACCGTGACTCTGAGCTGAGCCCAGCAGGCTGCCCATGCAATGACATTTCAGAGATTGGCAAAGCAGTGCACTCAGTGTCAGTATAACACTGTCTTGAGTTTTTGTCATTCACAGTGGGAGGAAAGCTGGACAGTTCCTTTTGTCCTTTTGAAAGGAAGGTCAAGGGGAAGAGAGAGAGAGCTTCAAGAACTTTATTAACTGGTACAAAACAGACTGAACGAACATGCCCAAGATTTAATGGACATTTTTATAAACTGGGAGGTGGACACATCAGTTCAGGTAAGACAATACAAAAGTAGAGAAGAGAAAAAGATCAATATGTAATCTCATCAATATCTAAAATGGGCATTGAAAACACAGGAAACCGCCATTTAAGAATGCTTGAAATGACGACTCTTTGCCCTTTATAAAAAACAGAAGAAAAGACTTTGGCCTGTATTGGCCTTAAGATAGCATGCTTATCTACTTGATAGAGGGTTCTTACCAGTGACCATACCATGTGAAACATTCCAATGAGTTCTAAGCATTCATACTAATTTACCAGGATCCCACTATTTGACAAAGCCAAAATGAGACATGTGGAAAATAAGAATCCAGGAAAATTAGAACAATATGTGATCCATTTAAAAAAAAAAATTATCAGCTCAGTTCCAGGATTTGGCACTTTTGAGAATAATGTACAATTTGTATTTCAGTAGCACCTAGAAGTCCCAATTCAGATTGTGGCTCTATTATCCTGTGCTGTATCGACGTATAAGAGATCATTCTTGCTTCTAAGAGCTTACAGTTAAGACAAGACAAAGTGTGGGAGAAAGGAAATAGTATTATACCCATTTTATAGATGGCAAGATGAGGCATAAAGAGACTAAAGCATCTTGCTGAGTGTCACACAGGGAGTCTGTGGCAGAGACAAGAACTGAAGTCAGATCTCTGAGGGCAGGTCTACATTACGGGGGAAAGTCTATGTAAACTACGCAATTTGAGTTACGTTAGTAGCGTAACTCAAGTCAACGTAACTTAGATCTACTTACCATGGGGCCCACACTATGCTATGTGGTCAACACTCTCCCGTCGACTCCCCTTACTCTTCTCTTTCCACTGGCGTACTGGAATCAACGGGAAAGCGATCTGTGGTTGATTTAGTGGATCTTCATTAGACTCACTAAATGAACCCCCGGTGGATCGATCGCCGCAGCATTGATCCACCAGTAAGTGGAGACAAGCCCTCAGTCCCAGTCCTTCCTGTCTAAAAGTCACTATAACTAGCTGAAGGTTTGTATGGGGATGTCCTGTACAACAAGGAAAGCTGGGCTGCTATGGTTGGACACCTTCTGAAATACTTATTGATGCATATGTGTCAAGAGAGTTTATAGTGCAGCTACTTCAAAGCTCCTGCTGGTACATTACCTTGACTTAGCTCTCTTAATATTCTTTAGCAATTTTCCCTTCTGTCATGCAGAGTGGAGTCAAAGCCTGTAGGTCTTTGGAGAAGAGTCAGTTTCTTCATTCAGATCCAATGATCTATTAAAAAAGAGCCTTTTCCCTAAAGGTACCATTTAAGGTTCACCATGACTGGAAAACCAAAACAAAAAAACAAACAAAAAATGAAACGGAATATCGGTTGAAAAGCCACTAGATAGAGAAAATTACCAAGTGAGATAGGGTGTGCAGAAAATATAATATCAAGAATCTAGGCAGAATTTAGATGATTATTATTTATTCATACAGAAATAGACAGACTTGAAAGACTGAATTTAAAAAGTCGTTCACCTAGCATATCAGAGGGAACATGTACATCTTAATATAACATATCAAACTCAGCAGCTCTATCTTCAGTGCAAAGTAAGTTATTGCTTTTAATAGAATTAATTGTGTTCTTATGCATGTT
This sequence comes from Chelonia mydas, assembly GCF_015237465.2. NCBI lineage: Eukaryota > Metazoa > Chordata > Testudines > Cheloniidae > Chelonia > Chelonia mydas. The sequence goes on from NC_057855.1 coordinate 12,984,531, forward strand.
TTCATTTTAATGGATAGGCCAATAATGTATCTGCTTTCCTCCTTTCTCATAATAGGATTGCCTAAGCAGACATAAGTTATGCTCTGTTCTTTCGATTAGCAAAAGCTGTTGCCTCTAGCATTAATTAATTGCTTCCTTGTAAAGTTGAGAAGAACTGTTTCTTTCATGTAAATATTCTAGTTTAGTTACTTCATGTTGTAAGTGAATTTTTTTAGGCTTGTTTGTCAGAAGGGGCTAAAGAAATTGGATGTTCTCTGTCCATTGCGTTTCAGGAATATTTTTGAAGGTTTGTTTTTAAGGAGATTCCACATAACTTCAGTTATCTTTACCACCTATATGAAGATATTATGTGAATCCCGGTTAATTGAGTCCACTAAGGACAGTGGCTGTAATAAGGGAGGGATAGAAAGTTTAGACCAACATTCTTCAAAAGTGGGTGCTGAAGGTTAAGCACCAAAATCCATACTTATGCATCTAGATAACTGTCTTGATTTTTTCAGCGGCTCATTGACTCCAGTGACTTCTGAATGATGATGATAAACTCATTGTAAAGGCATGTAGATAAGAAGCCCTTAGCTATGACAGTGGTGAGTACTATTCAAAGCCTTGAGAGAGGGATTTCAGAGTAACAGCCGTGTTAGTCTGTATTCGCAAAAAGAAAAGGAGTACTTGTGGCACCTTAGAGACTAACCGATTTATTTGAGCATAAGCTTTCGTGAGCTACAGCTCACTTCATCGGATGCATACTGTGGAAAGTACAGAAGATCTTTTTATACACACAAAGCATGAAAAAATGGGTGTTTACCACTACAAAAGGTTTTCTCTCCCCCCACTCCACTCTCCTGCTGGTAATAGCTTATCTAAAGTGATCACTCTCCTTACAATGTGTATGATAATCAAGCTGAGCCATTTCCAGCACAAATCCAGGTTTCCCCCCCGCCCCACAAACCCAGTCTCCTGTTGGTAATAGCTTATCTAAAGTGATCACTCTCTTTACAATGCATATGATAATCAAGGTGGGCCATTTCCAGCACAAAGCCAGGGTTTAACAAGAACGTCTGAAGGGGTGGGGAGGGGGGTAGGAAAAAACAAGGGGAAATAGGTTACCTTGCATAATGACTTAGCCACTCCCAGTCTCTATTCAAGCCTAAGTTAATTGTATCCAATTTGCAAATGAATTCCAATTCAGCAGTCTCTCGCTGGAGTCTGGTTTTGAAGTTTTTTTGTTGTAATATCACAACTTTCATGTCTGTAATCGCGTGACCAGAGAGATTGAAGTGTTCTCCGACTGGTTTATGAATGTTATAATTCTTGACATGTGATTTGTGTCCATTTATTCTTTTACGTAGAGACTGTCCAGTTTGACCAATGTACATGGTAGAGGGGCATTGCTGGCACATGATGGCATATATCACATTGGTGGATGTGCAGGTGAACGAGCCTCTGATAGTGTGGCTGATGTTATTAGGCCCTGTGATGGTGTCCCCTGAATAGATATGTGGGCACAGTTGGCAACGGGCTTTGTTGCAAGGATAGGTTCCTGTGTTAGTGGTTCTGTTGTGTGGTATGTGGTTGCTGGTGAGTATTTGCTTCAGGTTGGGGGGCTGTCTGCAGGCAAGGACTGGCCTGTCTCCCAAGATTTGTGAGAGTGTTGGGTCATCCTTCAGGATAGGTTGTAGATCCTTAATAATGCATTGGAGGGGTTTTAGGTGGGGCTGAAGGTGACGGCTAGTGGCGTTCTGTTATTTTCTTTGTTAGGCCTGTCCTGTAGCAGGTGACTTCTGGGAACTCTTCTGGCTCTATCAATCTGTTTCTTCACTTCCGCAGGTGGGTATTGTAGTTGTAAGAATGCTTGATAGAGATCTTGTAGATATTTGCCTCTGTGTGAGGGGTTGGAGCAAATGCGGTTGTATCGCAGAGCTTGGCTGTAGACAATGGATCGTGTGGTGTGGTCAGGGTGAAAGCTGGAGGCATGTAGGTAGGAATAGCGGAGAGGGAGTTACATTGTGCTAATATGAGTTGACAGAGCCTGACTGGTGTGTAGCTTAATAGAGACTCTGTTTATATTTAATACACTGGGCATGAAAGAGGATGAAATTAACATATTCTTAATCCACGTCACACTGTATTTTATGTAATCTTGGCCCTGAAATACTCTCCTTGCCTGGCATCAAATGAATTTAAGATTACGCAAATAGATTTGGATCGGAATAGCAGTCCTATTAAGCCTGTATGTTCTAAATTATGTTGTATCAATATCTCTGTTGAAGGAGCAGAATTAAAATGCCCTCACGATGTTGCTCTGTTTACCATGGGATCTGCCACTATTTGTTCTTGTGAGGGAAAGGGATGGAAGAGCGGTAAGGTTACTTGCAACACCCCTTAATAAAGGGCATAAATGTATACCTGCTTTAGTGGCAACCAATGAGATATTTGTTCTTCTGGGGAGTTTTTGAATTTGCCTGAAGTGTCCATCTCAGCCATCTCCACTTTTCTATTATCCTTTATCCTTCAGATAGGTTTCTTGTTAGGATTCCTTTACAGTTCAATGAGAACTACTCTTTGTACCAAAAAGGACTGCTGAACCCCTGGGGGAGGACTGACCACTCAGGAAGGCAATTGATGATTTCCCCCTTTGCCCTCTCCTTGAGGGTTCAGACAGGGAAACACAGCTTTTGTTCATGCTGGGGGCTCCACCCACAGTGGATGATTCTGTGGGGATGTATTGACATAGCACATCTCCTAGCTGCCCAAAACATCCCAGCAACTTCTTTGCATTTTCCAGGTTCTACTAACCATATGGGGACCCCATACTAGAAGAGCTGTGTGACAACCTTTTCTTCCATTAGGCTGCTGGTGTGCTGAAGGCAGTGCCTATCATGCTGACTAACACTGTTTTGTTGTTTACTTGTACTCCCCTGTCAGTCTTATTGTTTTAACTTAGATTGTTAGCTCTTCAGACAGAGAGACAGGGGGCCACCTTTTAGTTCTGTGTGTACCTAGCACATATGGGGTCCTGGTCCTTGTCTTGAGCTTCTAAACACTATGGTAATACAAATAAATAGTAATATTATGCAGGTAAACCTTAGCCATTTTGGACTATGGAATAGAGAAATCCCAGAGAGCAGTGTTTTCCAAACTGACGCCGCTTGTTCAGGGAAAGCCCCTGGTGGGCTGGGACAGTTTGTTTACCTGCCGCGTCCGCAGGTTCGGCTGATCGCAGCTCCCACTGGCCGTGATTCGCTGTGCCCGGCCAATGGGGGCTGCGGGAAGCGGCGTGGGCCGAGGGACATACTGGCCGCTGGGAAACACTGCCATAGAGAATGGACTGATTTGAGCATGAATGAAGAACTCCAGGTTTCAAGTTAGTACAACATGAAGGCACTTGTACAAACCACAGAGACTTGAGAGGAATTCAAAGTGACGACAGTTAAGAAATTAAGCCAGCACTTAAACCTTGATCCAAACTCCACTGAAGTCAATGGAAATACTCGTATTGACATTAATAGCTTTTGGATCAGGGCTGGATAAATCTGGAGATCCTATTAGAGGAAGCAGATGGTGTTCCTGAACATAGCTGTATAACTTTGCAACTAACAGAAAATCAACAACATTATTTAGTAACTATAGATTGTAGGGTTTATGAAATAATACACACTTGCACACAGACTCTGCTCAGTCCTTGTAGACTTTAAGACCAGAAGGGACCATCATGATTAGCTAGTCCGACCAGCTGCACATTGCAGGCCACAGAACCCTGTCCACCCACTTCTGTAATAGACCCATAACCTCTGGCTGAGTTACTGAAGTCCTCAAATAATGATTTAAAGCTGTGGTTTTCAGCCTGTTTTCATTTGTGACCCCTAAAAATTGCAAATGGAGGTGTGGACCCCTTTGGAAATCTTACACATATTCTGTGGCCCTGCAGTGGTCCGCAGACCACAGGTTGAAAACCATTGACTTAAAGACTTCAAGTTACAGATAATCCACAATTTAAACTAGTTTAAACTTGTAAGTGACCAATGCCCTATGCTGCAGAGGAAGGTGAAAAAAACCTAAGGTCTCTGCCAGTCTCACCCAGAGGAAAATTTCTTCCTGACCCCAAATATGGTGATCAGTTGGACCCTGAGCATTTTGGCAAGACCCACCAGCCAGACACCTGGAAAAGAATTCTCTGTAGTAACTCAGAGACTTCCCCATCTAGTGTCCAATCACTGGCCATTGGGGATATTTGCTACTAGCAGTCACAGATCAGGTAGATGCCATTGTAGGCAGTTTCTTCATACCATCCCCTCCATAAGCTTATCAAGCTCAGTCTTGAAGCCGGTTAGGTTTTTGCCTCCACTTCTCCCCTAGAAAGGCTGTTCCAGAACTTCACTCCTCTGATGGTTAGATATCTTTGTGTAATTTCAAGACTAAATTTGTTGATGGCCAGTTTATATCCATTTGTTCTTGTGTCCCCATTGTTGCTTAACTTTAAGTCTTTTCCCTCCCAGGTATTTATCCCTCTGATATGTTTATAGAGAGCAGTCATATCTCCCTTTGTTTGGTTAGGCTAAACAAGCCAAGCTCTTTGAGTCTCCTCTCCTAAGTTAGGTTTTCCATTCCTCTGATCATTCTAGTATCCCTTCTCTGCACCAGTTCCAGTTTGAATTCATCTTTCTTATACATGGGAGACCAGAGCTGGACACAATATTTCAGATGAGGTCTCACCAGTGCCTTGTATAATGGTACTAACTCTTCCCTATCTCTACTGGAAATACCTTGCCTGGTATCCTAAGATTGCATTAGCCTTTTTCATAGCCGCATCACATTGGCAGCTCATAGTCATCCCTTCTTTCCTTGTTTTCTTTTTATTTAAATGGCTATAGAACCTGTTACTAGGGGTTTTAATATCCTTTGCGAGGTCCAACTCTGCTTTGCTTTGGACAGTTCTCACTCTTTCCTCCATACTTTCTGACCTCCAAGAGGAAGCATTCCTTGCTGATCCATCCCATCTTCCATTCCTTGTAGGCTTTCTGCATCCTCTTAATCACCTGTTTGAGATGCTTGTTCATCCAGCTTGGTCTGCAACCCTTCCCTATGAATTTTTCCCCTTGCTTGGGATGCAGGCTTCAGATAATTTCTCCATCCTTGACTCAAAGTAATCTCAAGCCTTCTCCACATTCAGATCCTTGAGTTCTTCAGTCCAGTCCACTTCCCTAACTAATTCCCATAATTTTTTAAAGTTTGGCCTTTTGAAATCAAGGACCCTCGTTGCAGATCTGTTTTTGTTTATCGTTCCATTTAGTTTAAACTAAACTAGCTTATGATGACTCAAACCAAGGTTGCCCTGTTACATCCAGTTCTTCTATGAGATCCTCAGTACTCACCAATACCAAATCTAACATGGCATCACCTCTTGTAGGTATGATGACTATTTGGTGAAGAAATCTATTAGCTATCGCATCTGGGAAAATGTAGGCCCTACTATTATGAGTAGCACTTGTCCTCCAATCTATATCAGGGAAGTTAAAGTCTCCCATACTCCTGACCTAGGACCACTTTATATATTACCTTTCAAACCACAATAAATAAAAACCCTGTTGTATATACAGAAATCATTAAATGGGTCATTAAATAGCCAGAAACCTCTGCTGAGCTGTTAAAGACAAAGGGGAAATAACAACAATGGAAGTTCCTGTGTTTTGCTAGACATAAAGAGCAACCATTGATTTGCAATCAGAATGACCTTAATTTTATGTGAAGAGAATAACAAAAGAAGAATTGAATGAAAGTTATGTCTCCAGGAAGAGCACACTATGGGTATGGGGGTTTTCTCTCCATTTAAAGCTGCTGTACACAGAAAGAAAGTCAAAAGAGACTGAAGCTACGGCACACACATGATCCAGTCTGCAGAACAAATACAGCACACACAACACACATTCAAACTGGTGATGAGAAGGGAAATATGCAGTGTGGGAAAGAAATGTATCTGCTAATCATTTCCCTTTCCAAATGATTCTCAATTTGGCGGGCACAGCATAGCATTTCGCTAAACAGGCTTTTTCTTATATTCTCTCCAGAATTTACTAGCTTTTTTGAAAGAAAAAAAACAAAAAACAAGTTTGATGCTAAAATCTGGAGGAAAAGGTGTGTTGGTTGCTTTCTTTTCTCTTGGTTTCTAGACATGGTCTAAATATTTTATAGCTCTGCTAGCGTAGGCCTTTGGGCTACCTCCCGGCTTAGGTTTGTCTGTAAGAATTCTGTGCACTCCTACACAAGGTAGTTCATGAAGGAAAAATAATAAGTCCAAAGGTTTTTGTGGTCTGGTTTCCTAAGAAGATCCATTTGTCCAGCTCCTTGTAATGTGAAAAGCAGAGACCAGCTGCAATAATTTTTAGAGGACATCTGTTTATCTATGAGTTATCTTAGCTGCGTATGGGTAAGGAATCTTCCCATGTTAAAACAGGTTGTCTTAATTCCTCCCACAGACTTTTGTGTGAGGTTTGAGGTGTTAAGTCAGATAAACTTAGTTTTGCCATTTGTAAATCCTCTCTAAACTGCTCAATCTGCAGTAAAATTGAAGTATTACCTGTCTTTGTCTTGTGTGGGATCCTCTCAAAGCTGACAGACTGTGCTGTCTTTACCATCTGCTCTGTCGACAGCTCCTGAGAGAACAGTGCATGGATGGAGTACTTCACCCTGTGAAGCAGCCAGTGATGAGCTGCACTGATTTATTTACTGCTTTAAGCAAATTAAAGTATTGAGATGGACTTATGATTTCTCAGAATACAGTTCCCATGAAAATAATGGAAAGTAGCACAAGGAATGGATACAAAGACATGTATGGACGTCTGGGAATGTTCAAAATCTGCCAGACATGTCATCAGGAACTCTTAGTTTGCCACCATGTGACCCACTCTCTTCCCCACATATGACACATGAATATCTGCAGTGAACATTATATTGGTCTCTTTCTGGGCAAAATTAATAAATAAATAAAAATAAAAAGGGATTTTTCTCTGGTGCATCATCAAAGTTGGCCAAAGTCCACCGATTTATTTAATTAAAGATCCATAAGGAACAAATGAGTGATTCTGCAAAGGGAGGCATCAATTGATACAGAAACCTCAGCTCCTGGAAAGCATCCCCTTGAAAAAATTATAAAATCTTTCTGTACAAAATAGGTCTTCATGGGAATCTTCCCTATGTATTGAGAAATACATCCAGTCCTTCATCATAAAAGGATAATATTTATTAGTGCATGTGCATATATTCACACATTCTGAGGTTGGGATTTTCTAAAATGCCTCAAATGAGCTAAGTTCTCAAGTTCCAATTAACTTCAAAAAGCCAATGATTTTCAATGAGACTTGTGCCCATAATTCACATAGGTGCTTTTGAAAATTCCACTGTCAATGCATTATATCGAAACAGGCAATATAGTTGACAAAAGACTAACATGAAAACCAAAAGTCAGGACTCATGCTATTTAAGTGACAATTGGTGGATATGAGAATCTAGTGCTAACATTTAACTAAGGTGGGGGAGACGAAGAGAGGAGGGTAATGTAATGCTTTTGAATCTCAATTGTGGCAAAATCATTTTTTATACATTTGCACTGAAGTTGTTATTTTTAAAAAGTATAACCATATACTTGCCCCATATTTACTGCTACTTGTTCCCTTTAGGGATTCCAGTAATTGAGTTTTTCCTGCAAAATACACTCTTAATTTTGTGCTAACTCAGAAAAGTGAATGAGTGACAGAGGAATATGCCTGTGCTCGAAGAATGCAATATTGTTAATTTCCCCAAAGCACCTGTCTACTGAGCTAGAGACGGCTAAATAATTAAGATGGAAAGATGAAGAATGCTCACACCTGTTGTAACTAATTTGCCAACTAGACTTCATTTATGAGAAACTTATTTCTTGGGGAAATGAGCACCCACGACAAAAACAGGTTATTTTTCTAGTTTCAATTCAAATGTTCAGGAAAATAGTTTTAATTAGCTCAGTGCACAGTATTTTAGAAGTCCTTGAAATTCAACAGTTCATAATGTATTCAGTATGGAAATAAAACCATAATGTTCAATAAACATTTTACTTATGATTTCTAAAGCAGTCTTCTCTAAATGATTCCACCCAACAAAAGCACATACAAGAAAATATGTAACTTTTCCAAAGCTACTGTTAAGGTACTACTGTGTGAAATATTCAGGCATAGACAGCTGCATTTAAAATAAAGTTATAATACTATAAATACCTTATATTTATAAATTATCAAGAGGGTTCCAATGTGCTTTACACTCTATCTATGGATACATATCTGCTATAGCTCGAGATAGAAATCACATTATCCACCACTTCCTGTTCCTGCCCCCAACCTCATGCAATGCAACAGCTATTTAACAGCACTCAGGAACACAGCACAACAGTTTAGGACAGGAAGTGAGGAACTGATGCATCATGGGAGTCACATCACTGAGTGGATCATGGGAGAAGTAGTCCAACAAGAGACCCTGGCCCATAAAAGACAATGAGGGCATCAGGTTGCTAAGCTGCAATTCCCATAAGACAATGTGTCACAATGGGAAACTGCAGTTTAACATGTAAATGACTCAAAATGAAATGGTTTGGGTGATTTCAACAAACTGAAAAAAACATTTGGATTTCATAAATATCTACATGTTTTGGTCGAAACTTTGGTCGAAAATGTCAAAATGAAATATTTTGCCATTTCCATATCAGATTTTTTTAGAATTTCCATTCTGTGGAGATTTTCAACATTTTAACTTTTCATCCCAATTTGGGACAAATATTGATATGCTGGAATATTTCCCGCTGGACAAAAATTCCAAATATCACTCAGCTCTACATAAAAAATATTTCTGCTTACGGAGTTGAGCTTGAAAGGTGCTGGGTACCTGCAACTCCCATTGTAGACATTGGAGGGCCAATTCACTGATATGGTAAGGTTGCCTTGCATGGCACCACTGATCCTTAATGCTAGCCATCAGAGGTTTACTCCTGCATAGGGAGATCCTTGAGTGTTCTAGAGATACAATGGCTATGTCTACACTTGGAGATAAGAGTGTGATTCTCAGCTCATGTAGACATACTCACACTACCTCTCATTGAGCTACTGTGCTGACAATAATAGTGTTGCCATGGTAGCATAAGCAGTGGTGAGTTGTAGCATGGGCTAGCCGCCCCAAGTACGTACCCATGGGGTTCAGGTAGGTTTGTATTCCGGGCGGCTAGCCCGTGCCACCACTCGCCACTGCCCATAGGTGTCTGTGCAAACTGGGAATCCCAACCCTAGCTCCCAGTGTAGAAGTAGACAAAGATGGGTACTATGCTACCTTGCTACTAACCTCTGCTGCAGGAGACACAGTCAAGAAGTCTGTGCCCTGGTGATCCTTGGCTGCAGGAATGACTTCTAGGGCTTTCAAAAGCTGGTATAAGGTAAAGCAGCCTTCAAACTACTCCAACTTAAGCACCTCTGCTCAGCACCCAGATAGACTGAGGATCAGGCTTGTGCAGAGGTGCATTGAAGATGAGCCGCACACCTCCAGCCAAGTGCTGTTTGGCTGCATATCTGGATCTGGTCCTAGGAGTGGGCAGTGCTTGGCACCTTGGCAGCCTGACTTTCACTTACATCCATGCACAACTTCAGTAGGGTTTCATAAATGTATATGAGAGTAGCATTTTGTTCTGCTATTAAATAGATTTCACAAAATATACAGGGTATGCAATATGTCTGAGTTAGCATTTAACTCTTGGAACTGGGTGACTTTTATTAACCTGATTTCTTAACGTGAGCTTTGCATTAACAATATTAATTTCTATTTTTATGCTAGTCTAACTTTAAATCTTTGTCACGAATTATACAGCCAAGTAATAAACTGGAGTTATTTAATTTTTTTTTTAAATTCTGCAAGGTTAAAGTCAGAGGTCTAGACCTTAGAGAGGTCTTAGAATGGGAGTAGCAAATCAAATCCTATTGAATTAGATTCAGGAACTCTAACTTCCTTTCACTACTGCCTCCACATCAGTATTTTTAGCACAGTGATGATTTTCCAATTTGTCTAAGCTGTCATCCAAGACATGGGGAATCTCAGAAATGGTACATTTTGATAGATTTTGACATTACCGCATATTGTTCTTATAAAATAACCTAGGAGGAGATTTTATAGCATTTTAAAAAAATATTAAATATCCAAAGGGGTCAGTAGAGGCATATCTCACATATAATTTATTCACTAACAAGTTTCATGGGTTTTATGAGTCCATTCACCTTCCTAGTTAATAGAAAATCTGTACTTACCATGGCAACCCCTGTATCAGATGGTGGTACAGTAGAACTCTTGAAATATACCATAGATTTATTCAGTCTTCATAATCAGTCTGGCCATAAATGACTCAGTAACTTGTCATTAAACTTTCCCCTCTAGCAACTCCAGCAGTTGTTTGATCCTTCCTGCTTTGTCTTCTTCCACACACATTTGCCCTGTTTCAGTTTTGGGTCTGTATGCAATATTTGCTCAATCTCCCACCTGCTGGGTGTATAAATCCTGAGTGATATGGCTTGCAGAATGAATGATCTAATGGCATCAGTCAGCTTCCCACACCCCCTGTTAACAGTAGTAACGTTCATTTTAAATGAATGTTGAGGACCAGGTGAAAGACGAAAAAAGAAGTAAAATCCTGAAGCTCAATAGCAGGATAACTTTTCTGTAGTCTCTGGATGCCTGTTAGTTTAGAGAGAGAGAAGCCACAGACTGAGAGCAAGAGTGAAAGTCTTTGATGCCAAGAATCTCAGAGGAATGTCCTGTGAATAAATCATTTAACAATATCATTTTGTTCTGGCCATCAGAGTCCAGGTTGAGGCAGCGTGTTATAGGCCTGATTTTCACTGCCTTGTACTTTGTGCAGTCATCCACATCTGTGCAAAGTGGGTGTAAAATGCTACCAAATAAAGATGAGTAACATTCTACACCCGCTTTGCAGACATGAAAATGCCGACACAAAGTACGGGCAGGGGAGAATCAGGCCCTTAGTACTAGCACATATTTCAATTGCATTCTCAGTGAACTGGAAGAAGCAATGTGTGCCCAGCTGGAGGTGACATTTTCTGCTTATGCCAAAGTGAGGGTGGAAAGTTAAGTCAATAGAAAAGAGGAGGGCAATAGCATTCAGGATGATTTGGATGAACTAGGAGCATCTCGATGAACGGTTTATGCAATTCAATATAGGGAAAATGTAAGCTAATGAGGCTGGGGCAAAACACATGAAAATGGAATATGCTCTTTATGACTGTAATATGCTGCAAAACATTGAGCAGAAGGATTGGGAAGGTATGGTGGATAACACTTTAAAACCTTCAACAGAGTGTGTAACAGCAGTAAAATAAAGATCTCATCTGCATAACTAGGGGTATTGACTGAAAGTCAAAAAAAGTATTTTGGGAGATTTGGAGATTGCATTTGGATACACAGCACATGAAAATGTTATGAAAATGGTCTGAGGTTCCAAGGGCTTTTTCTTTCAAAATCTTAGACTGATCAGGCCTGAATCTCTTCTATGTTACTCTGATTTTACACCAACATGATGCCACTGGTTGCAGTGGAGTTAGACCAGAGTCAAACTGGAGCAGAGAACCACTCCCAATGTTTCCTAACTGTATGTACCACTTTATAATAAGGACCAAACACAGGCCCACTATGCAGCATCGCTGTTTTGATATTGATAGAAGACATGAAAAAGGACCTTGTTAAAATATATGACATTCTAAAAATGATTAAGGAAATAAAGCTACATGATTCTGGATGAAATTCACCCTAGGCAGAGTGCTAGTGCAGAGACTAAGTAGGACTTAGGTGATAAATTTCCCCCTTTGTGATCTAGTATCAGATTTAAGGACACGGAGCATTATCTGCACCAAAAGACAGCTTGGTAACAAAAGTAATTTAGACAGAATTTCCTTTAAATGGGTCAAATCACAGTTATTGAAAAGAATGCAATCGAACCTCAGTTATCTGAATGAACTCCAGGTAGTAAAAACCCTTCATCTGAGGTACCACCTAGAGGTCTGACAGAAGTTATGGTCCTGTGGAAATCCCAACTTACTCAGGAACCCCACATCACTGAGCTGTGTAGTACCAGAGCCTTTTGTACAACTCACTGGAGGGCAGTGGTAGTACTAGCCCACCTTGGGGAAGCTGGTTGGGTCACTATAATCAGGGGAGACAGAACAGCAGGCTTTGAAGTTTGCATTCCAGATCTGTTGACCTAGATCACGTGCTTCAAACTCAGCTGGTCTGACTCACCCTGGACAACCTTAGACCATTCTGCTGCTGAAACTGCCAACAAGAGGAATGGTTTTTCTTCGTGTAGACACGTATGCACTGAAAGTAGAACTGAGACCATAAACTCATTTTTTCACATGGACCACTGATCAGCTTTCATAGGGTAAGGGCTTTGGGTCACTGGTGACTTTGACTTAGACATGAATATGAGTTTGCATGTTTAAAACAAATGATCAAATATTATGAAGGATCTGATGCAACTTCTACAAGGGCAGTGAATTTAAAAGCATGGCAATTTTTTAATCATTAAAAAGAACAAAGTTCCCCAGCTGCAGGAGTTTTTATTTCAGTTTGAACCTTACAGTTTAAGGAATCATTTTCTAAAATTGCTTCTTGTACAGTAAAAATGGCAATGATTAGTCCAGCTGTACTCTAGCCTCATACTGTGTGAGACAGTCAGTGGGTCAAATTACAAGAGTTGCTATTTATAAATAACACGATTTAACTATCATTTAATAGCTTTACACTCAGTATAATAGTTCTGAAAATCTTTAGAATTTAGACAGCTAATTTTGTTGTCTCAATTGTTATTGTGTTTAATCATTTTTTAAGTCCCGGTGGCTGGTTTAGTTGGTTTCTTTTGTTTTTAATTGTTGGAAATATTTAATTCTTGGTTCAAACAACTTAATTTTCACAGTTCAAGATTAATTAGTGATTGCTTGGAAAACAAATATTGATGTTCATCAGGATATTGGGAGTGGAGGTTGAATCAGTATAATATATTTGCAAAAAAGGATTTTATTTCTCCTTAGTTGAATAATGTAGCTCTAAACTTTCCCATTTCAAAGTGCCATTATAATAAGAAAAGTGTCTATATAAGTGACTTTGTGGGTTCTTTATTTAATCTCCAAGACCATTGCCTATAGTAGCTGGGTCATATTGCCAGTACAATGGCATGTCAGCCCTAGAGCTAGTAGGCTTTAAGTAATGCAACTCTCTGCTTCCCTCAGTAGGAAAAATGGGAGAGTCTAGCTGCTGACAGGCTTCATTTACATAATTTAGAATTTTTCTTCCCAACTGTTCCATTGAGCATTTTGTTTTGCATTATTTGGATTGAGTTTGTGTTCTGGTTTTGGAAATGGTACATGTAAATTTATTTATAGAAGTGGGAAGAAATAGTGAAAGGTATGGCCTGGGGAAAGTAGGTCACCCACAGTTGTAAAGTAGTATGGTTTGGTTGGGTAGAGAATTCAAATTCAGCAAGAGGATCTGAGGGGCTATCTTGGGAAGAAACTAGGAGCTCTATCCATGGCATTCTACTTTGCTCTTGGTTTCTCATCCAGAGCTTTAAACCCTCTATAGGGATGACTGTAGTATTGGACAAGCATGGTGTAAGCCAGACTGCTGCTGGTGGTGACCTTGTGGGACCACATCAGACAGGTGATTGTAGGGCTGACCTACCAGGACAAGAGTGGTAGTGGCAGAGATAAATTTGTGAGTCCAGACTGGGCAGCAGCTGAGTGATAGAACTGACTTCACAGAACTGGAAGCTGCAGGACTGAAAAGGACCTAGCCATGGAAGTTGTGCTGGACTGGAGCTTATAGGTGAAGGAGAGCCACCGGGGGACGCTCACTTGATAAGCACTGAGTCTGTTTGGATTTGTGAGTTAGGTTTTAGGTGGGTGAAGTTTGTCTTGTGAATAAGAACTCGGAGCCTCAACAAGTCAGGCAATTAATCATTGGGACTGTGGGGCTGGTCATTCCCTCTAATACAAAGTTTGGGTTTTTTCTCATCTTTACGTGCATGTAAATTACAGCTATTGTGTTCTGCCAAAGAATATGGAATTTAGTTTCATATTTCCTGCATGCTGGGGAGCCCAGTGCACCTCAGCCTCTTACTGTAGTCTGTGCCTATCACACACAATCTACCCAAAACACTAGGAAATAGGTGCAATGAAAGCTGGCCCTTCTCTAATTACAGTATCTTGCCACTGTCCTTTTATTTCCCTGTGTCAGAATCAGGGCCTGCAGCAGAGCCAGACTCTGAGCAACCTTACAAGTGCAGCTGGCCTGTAGTAGGCTGCCTGGCTGGCTACACTGCCTGATTGGTTGGAAGTTTCAGCAGACTGCTTCTTAAGCACAGAAGTAACAGCAGTTCAGTGGCAGCTTAAAGCATTTACTGATAGCTGCAATAGTGTCTGCCTTGGCCCAGCCTTGCCTCTCTCCAGATAACCCAGTCCTAACCCTCACTCTGATTCCTGACCCTTGGCTCTGGCATCTGATCTCTGACTCCAGCTCTGCCCTGGACTCTGATTCCAACTTCCGACCCCTGCGTCAACCGCTAGGCATGACTCATACTCCAGTCAGTAGGCACAACCACCCACGGCCCAGTCACTGACACCCTGGAGTAGAAAAAAAGAGAGATTTCCTGAATAATAATTTCTAAACTATAAATATCTTGGGCAGGGTAAACTTGCATGCCCACCTCAGTCACTGCAAGGCCATTCCAGAGCCCACAATTAATGCAACCCTACATATATATATATATATGTAATGATTTTTAACTAACAAACAGTAAAATAAATCATAAATCCCCCTTTTTGAACATCAAGCTATTATGCCCATTTGGCAAAGTCCACAGACTCACATTTCCCCTTCTCAGATACAAAATCCTTCCAACTTGGTTAAAATTCTCCGATTCATATAATTAAAGAAAAAAACGTCTCGGGTGCCCATTTGTTTACCTACCCCATTAGTCCATGTAAGTCTCTGAACCAGCTGCATCCCTTTGTCAATACTCTGATGCTACCATTAAACACTATTCAGCTATGTAAGTGCAGTATCTTTTCAAACCTTGCCAAAACCAATAGCAGGGTTAGTGTGGGAAGTAGTGTATATATCTGAGCCTAGGTCATGTGAAACCTTTTCTTGTTAAATAATTGAACATAGACTCCTTTAGCGAGCTCTTCTCCAAAGATGTCTGTGCATGTCAACATGTCTGAGGACACCCATGCCCTTATTCACTGTGCTATAGCATGAATGTTATATATCAGTATAAAATATTTAACGTTCTATATGGCTGTGATGGAGTGTACAAACTCCACATTGGGCAACAAGGGGTTAAGGGATTATTTTGGGCTTATCCAGCCCTGCCCTGCCACGCCTGCAGCAATGCTCCATCTGCTGGAGGAATTAAAAATCATGGAATTCGCTCATTTGAGTGGCAGAGCTGGAGGTGAGCAGACCTGCAACCCACCGCTCTAGCAGCGCAGAGTGAAGTCTAAAGGCTCTGACGCAGCTGCCCAAAGGACGGGAAGGGAGAATCCACCCCAGAAACAATCAGAGAGGGAAGTATCCCTCTCTTCCCCTGCCTGTAGACCCTGGACATTGGTAACCTCCCATTACTTATGTTGGTTAGGGTTTCCCCAACAGGGAAAAGCCTTGGACTAAGCTGACCGGAGAGTGAGGGGACGGGAGACAAGAGGAAGAGGCCTAGGGAAGACAGCCTTAAGCAGCCTTGATTGCCAGACCACTGGTAGCCCAAAGGGCCCTGGGTCAAAGCCAAGTGGAGTGGGAGGGCTCAAGCTCCCCTCCCCACAACCCCCTGTGGCAGTCAGAGGTTGCAGCTGTGACCACTAGGCAACGTTCCCTTACCAGACCCCAAAAAAGGACCATTACAATGGCCCAACCTCTGTAATGACTTACATAACATACAGCTACATTGAAGTCAATGGGTCTAATTCTCATCTCCCTTTTTGTTCTTATACACTGGTGAAATGCCTCTAATTCTAATAATTTACTCTGATTTCACACTAATGTAACGTCAAAATCTGGCCTGTGGGTTTGTACATGGTGTAAGTCAGCACAGAATTTGAGCCTTATTTTCGTTTCTTTTATGCCAATGTAAATCAGGTAAAACACCATTCAGATCAATAAGCTCTGTACCACAGTAATTCCATTTATTTTAATGGATTAGTTGCAAAGTTACACCATTGTAACTTAAGTGTCTGTACTAGATTGTAAATGTCTTTGGGCACTTATTGTATCTTTGTATGCCATATGTGTGTAAATTGTGAAGCAAACTGTTGGAGCTTGATACATAACAGTTTCTAAAAGGAGGAATACAAGTGAAAGGAATTAATTGTATTATGCAAAATAAACCCAGTCATCTTTGCAATGCAGGATTGTCTGCATTGATAGATAGGTAAAGACTGGTGCAACTGGCACTGTGGATAAAAAGTGGAGAATCTAGAGTAGAGAAGGGGAATTCTGCATCTCAAGTTAGTTCCTGATTTGGAAAATCTCTGAGCTTTGTCTGCTCAGGAGGTGAATTTCAGTCTTAAAACATGATTAATTGAAGAGCTAAAAAAGGGTGAAAGAGTACCAGGTTTGGGGGTTTTTTTTAAACCTTTCTCTGAATTGTATTCAGCCCTTATGTCATTGTGCTATCCTGAGTCGATTTAATTTATTTTTTGCTACTTGACTTTCATCTCTCTCTTTATAAAATGATGGATTTCACCCCAATTAATCTGAATGCAAATGTGGTTCTGGAGACACTATTCTGAGTGAAGTACTCACAGTTATTCATAATATTCATTGCTATGCACAACTAAAAGTAATGCAATAGACAATTCAGATCTACAGATGCTGCTGCCAGACCCTGGGGCTAAAGCTGAGTAGAGAACTGAAGCCATTTCTGAGGCTTCTCTGAAATCACCTCCTCTTCCTCCAAACCATAAGCACATGCAATCTCCAAAATGGTAACAATTGGCTAGTCCTTTATTATTGTAGTTCTGTTATTCTGATCGATGCACAACTTTTTAGTTCCCTTACATACACTCCATTCCCTTCTAGCCGCTGAGTTCAATTAGATAATTCAAGATTCAGGAACATTTGCTAAATGGACATCCACTCTTCTTTCACCTCAGTAATCAATTTCACTCCAGGATACTGGATCACTGGCTTGATTAAACTAATGATGATTTTTTCCCCCCTTTGCATTTAACTGTAGAATAAGGGCGTGTGGTAGCTGCTAAATTATTTATCTTTGGGGGGTGGAGGGAAAAGGAGGAAAATCAATCAGTGCCTGTACTCCACACAGATTATGCCAGGCCTCTGCTGAGGTCTGATGTGCAGCATATTTGATTGCCTGACTGCAGCTGGCTGATGTTTTTCAAGTCTGATTCTGCAAAACCCATGTAAGACTCAATATCCTTGCAACAGTTGATAAGGAATAATAGATGAGCTTTAGGAGTGAGTGAGCAAGCCAGCACCGCTCTTTCCTTATGATGGTAGAACAGACAGGTCCAAAATAGAAATAACAACAGTGCTAGCAAGGATTTGAGTAAGATTCTGTCCTTCAGATAAAGCCGTATCAAACCCGAATATGTAGCTCTGGTCAGAAAATGGGTTTATTGTTCCATGGAAAATTTTGATTTTTTTTCTCAAAAAATCAAAAACTGTGAAAACTTTCGGCTGAAAACTGAAAATTTCTAGTCTGAAATGCCACTGTAGTATCTCATGGGAGTTGTGGTTATGCTCCTAGTCTTCTTTATTGGCTGGTCTTCCTAATCTTTCTACATTTCCCATGATGTACCACAGTATCTCCTCTAGCTAATCCACTGTGGTGCATCATGGGGGGTCCCCGGACATGGTGCAGTTTGGGAGATGCTGTCCAGCTGGACCCAGACCATAAAAGAGGCACCCAAGCTAAAACTCCCATGAGACACTACAGCAGCATTTCCAAATCAAAACTTTTTGGTTTTAGGGTGTTCAGTTTTTCAACAAGTCAAAATTGTCTGTGGAAAGTATATACTTTACATGACAAATCTTGTTTGCTGAAAACCCAATTTTCCATTGAAAAATAGTTTAGATTTTTGACCAACCCTAGTTGAACAGCTATTTGAATCAGTGCTATATTGGTTTATGTTAATAAATAATAATGGTAATTGTATTAGTAATTTAAGAGAAGGAAGATATTTGAGTCACTCGAGAGCCCAATTCAGTTCTAAGTTTTGCCATAAACTTTTATACTTGCATTTCCATTTACCCAAGTAATGAACGGTTATTCTCAGTTAAATAACAGAGAATTTATTGCATTAGTACAGCATAATACTGCTAATAGGAACCTGATTACAGGTGCAAGAAAGATAGCTCAAATTTAAAATGTATTGCCTACAGCAATTAGATCTAGCAGTCTTTCAGATAGTATATGACAGCTTCTCAGACAAGAGACAGAAGCATAACTTCCTGAGTTATAAAATATAAACTAAAAAGTTTATCACTTTTTCAATATTTATTTGGAAAAACAAGAGTATAGTAAACTAGGATTAGGGTTGTGGATTATGTGAGGATTCACCTACTAGTGAATAGAGGTGATAGGTATTTTTATGACAAAATATTTTTCATTGGAAAATGTTGATTTGTAACTGTTTCTCAGAAAAGGACCGTTCTGATGAAACTTCCAATTAGAAAATCTTTTGAAACTGATTAAATGTCCCATTTTGATATTTTCAAAATGAAAATGTATTGGTTCGAAAAGATATTGGTTCAAAATTTTAGTTAATATATACTAAAGAAAAGGGGGTAGGGTTGTATTTTTTTAAAGGTCAGAATTGAAACAAACCATTTCAAAATTACCTGATCCATATGCTTTTTTTTTTTTTTTGGCTCATCAATTTGCAAAAATTTTTGAGGTTTCAAATCTTCATTCCTATGCAGGATGGGAAAAAATGTCACAATCTCAAAAACTCTAACTGGATGGGGAAATTGTTTGACCCAGCTCTACTGATGAACTTCAAGAGGACTTAGATATACGTTTGAATCAATATAATCATATTTGGGGTGGAGGGTGTTATATCTGCCAAAAAAAAAAAAAAAAAAGAAAGCACCTTAGAACTGCCTGATTTATTTGAGAAAGTAATTTTAAATTGAAATGATGTCTCAGTAATTAAGTAATAGTTAAAATATTTGATTTTATTACTTTTGGTGGAATTGTCACAGTCAGTCCCATAACATCTGATTGGTATAAAGCTTGACTGGCAAACTGAAATGGTATAAACCAATGTGTACAATATAGTATCTACTCTAATGTTCTCACATATTAGTTTTAATTAGATACGTTTTCTTTGGATGTAAGGTATCACTGGATTCCAACTCCATTAAAGTGAATTAAAGACATTTTTAAATTAGAATATCTCATTCTGTTTGAAATTTCTAAGCTATGGTCTAAATTTTCTAGTGGTGTAATCCCGTGGTGTGTGTGTGTGTGTGTTACATTGTGGCAGTCGGCATACAGTCCCAACTAAAGGAGGCTTAGTTCTCCATATCAAACTGTCCTACTTTTATCTCTGGAGGTCCCCAGTTCAATCCCCAATGTGTTGGCCAAGATGGCACCTATCACAGTGACATCTGAAGTTGCAAATGCAGAGGCTAAAATGCAGAGTGTTCCCATATCTTTTAAAAATACAGGGACAAAATAAAGCTGGTGTAAATTGATGTATCTCCAATGAATTCAATGAATCAATATCAATTGACACCACAAAAGGAACTGACCAAAAGGCTGTATATCTGTGTAGATTATCAAGACATCAGATAACTTGATTTGATCAGTTTATTAATCAAGGGTAAATCAGCACAACCAAAGAGTTCATACATTATCAGTCTCTGGGGAACAGTCTTGCAGGAGTTTAGTCTGTCCTAAAGTGTGATCTAAAATGTGATCTTAATTTGATTTATATTCATAGTCCACTGGTTTAGGACAAGTAGAAGATTAATACACATTACTGTCCTTGTAATCTAGCCTAAATACAAAGCATCTGGAAATATATATGACATTGGCTAATGCATTGGAAAAATAAAAATCACTGTAAGCAACAGGTACCAGTATAGAAGAGTTGGAATTAGAGGCTGTAGTAGAGAACAAGAAGTCTCAGATGCTTTCCCCCTGCTGTAAACTTGATGTGGTGTTCTTGGCCACACTTGGCCTGAACTAAAAACTTCTTTTCACAAAGTTTCTTTTCTCCTCCCTCTGGTTCAAGGACTCCTTATAGAATTGGTTGGAAAATGGGGGGGGAGGGCGGGGTCCATAGAAAATTTTGATTTTTTTCAGTGGAAATTCAAATCCTACTTTTTTAACCCAAATCCAAAATATTTTGATTCAGAAATGCTGACACATTGCCTCATGGGAGTTGTCATTTGGATGCTTCTTGCTCTCATTACCCTGTATATGGTGAGCAGTCTGGTCAGATTACATATCCTATAATGCACCACGGTGCCCACCTTTCAGAGGGGAGGCAGTGTCTTGTGGGTCTCCTTTGCCAACGTGCTTCATGGGGGATATAGTCCAGCCTGGGAGTCTGGTCTATAAAGGAAAGTGGAGACATGAGGCAATTAATCAAGGGCCGTGGTGGATTCTCCATCACTGACAACTTTTAAATCAATATTTGATATTTTTGTTTTCTAAAAGACATGCCCTAGGAATTATTTTGGGGAAGTTCTATGATGTGAATTGTATAGGAGGTCAGACTAGATGATCACATTGGTTCCCTTGTGGCCTTGGAATCTATGAACTACACTCCCATGAGGCAGCATATCCAAATCAAGATATTTTTGGTGTTTGGACTAAATATTTTGGCTTTTGGCAATATGGTTTTTTAATGAAAAAACAAAAATGGAAAGTAGACACTTTTTTATGTTTGTTTATTTATTTTTTAATTGCAAAATAGGTTAGTAGAAAACACAATTTTCCATCACAAAAGTTTCAACCGAAAATTTTCATCTCGCCCCACTCCCTGTGTAATTGCCCAACAGGGTACGTTTATGCTGTAGCTGGAAGGGTCATTTAGACATACACATGATAATTTTGATTGTGTTATTAAAAAAAAGCAGGGTAGCTGTGGCAGTGCGGGCAGTAGTATGAGCTAGCCACCCAACACAATCCGGCTTGTGACCCTAGATAAGTATTCCTAGGAAATTACACCTCCAGCTGTGGTGTAGACATACCCATAGATGTTCCTCTAGCCCTCTGTAACCCAGAAGGTGATTGAGTACTGTGGGAAGGCCTTGTTCTCTACAGAGGGGTGAATTTCACTCCAAATTAATACATTTTTAGTATTTTACCTACTGTGTCAACTACCAAGTAATTAAAATCTTCTGTCTCATGGACCTGGGAAAGCAACAAAACCAAATAATAGGAAAGACATTATCCAGTGAGTGTGTCCATGTACGCATCATACAGCATTGACACACCAGTGCAATGTTAACTTAGATTTAATTAAAACATACAAATGCTTGCATCTGTCTCAGGAAACCTTGGAGAATATCACTGGTGTTCTAAAAATAGATACAGGTTCAGAACACCATTATTCTGAAGAATTTAATTAATCTAACCTGTGAAGTACCGAAAAATGTCATTTTAAAATAAGTATAAGAATGAAAGGTTCTCCTTCCAAATGTAATTATAGATATTTATGGGTGTAGCAAAGGGTTGTGAAGATAACACCTGTAATATCATTATCTGAGCATATTCAGTACATGGTAGTTATCAAACTTAAAATGAATTAACTTGATAAATACTTACTGAAACGGAAATGCACCTTACAAATTTTGCTAGGAAAGCTGAACGTTCTTATTACACATCCTTAATAAATACATAAATAAGTAAATAAAGGTGCCCTCACAGTTTAGCTTAGAACCTGATTCTGCAAATATAATGGGACTAAATCGGGGGGGGGGGGGGGGGGGGGGGGAAGAGCCAGATAATCTTCATCCAAGAATATTAAAGGAATTGGCACATGAAATTGCAAGCCCATTAGCAAGAATTTTTAATGAATCTGTAAACTCAGGGGTTGTACCGTATGATTGGAGAATTGCTAACATAGTTCCTATTTTTAAGAAAGGAAAAAAAAGTGATCCAGGTAACTACAGGCCTGTTAGTTTGATATCTGTAGCATGCAAGGTCTTGGAAAAAATTTTGAAGGAGAAAGTAGTTAAGGACATTGAAGTCAATGGTAAATGGGACAAAATACAACATGGTTTTACAAAAGGTAGATCGTACCAAACCAACCTGATCTCCTTCTTTGAGAAAGTAACAGATTTTTTAGACAAAGGAAACACAGTGGATCTAATTTACCTAGATTTCAGTAAAGCGTTTGATACGGTGCCACATGGGGAATTATTAGTTAAATTGGAAAAGATGGGGATCAATATGAAAATTAAAAGGTGGATAAGGAATTGGTTAACAGGGAGACTAAAGCGGGTCCTACTGAAAGGTGAACTGTCAGGCTGGAGGGAGGTTACCAGTGGAGTTCCTCAGGGATCAGTTTTGGGACCAATCTTATTTCATCTTTTCATTACTGACCTCGGACAAAAAGTGGGAGTGTGCTAATAAAGTCTGCAGATGATACAAAGCTGGGAGGTATTGCCAATTTAGAGAAGGACCAGGAAATCATACAGGAAGATTTGGATGACCTTGTAAACTGGAGTAATAGTAATAGGATGAAATTTAATAGTGAAAAGTGTAAGGTTATGCATTTAGGGATTAATAACAAGAATTTTAATTATGCTGGGGACGTATCAATTAGAAGTAACGGAGGAGGAGAAGGACCTTGGAGTATTGGTTGATCATAGGATGACTATGAGCCGCCAATGTGATATTGCCGCGAACAAGGCTAATGCGGTCTTGGAATGCATCAGGAGAGGTATTTCCAGTAGAGATAAGGAGGTTTTAGTACTGTTATACAAGGCACTGGTGAGACCTCACCTGGAATACTGCATGCAGTTCTGGTCTCCCATGTTTAAGAAGGATGAATTCAAACTGGAACAGGTACAGAGAAGAGCTGCTAGGATGATCCGAGGAATGGAAAACCTGTCTTATGAAAGGAGACTCAAGGAGCTTGGCTTGTTTAGCCTAACTAAAAGAAGGTTGAGGGGAGATATGATTGCTCTCTCTAAATATATCAGAGGGATAAATACCGGAGAGGAATTATTTAAGCTCAGTACCAATGTGGATACAAGAACAAATGGATATAAACTGGTCATTGGGAAGTTTAGGCTTGAAATTAGATGAAGGTTTCTAACCATCAGAGGAGTGAAGTTTTGGAATAGCCTTCCAAGGGAAGCAGTGGGGGCAAAAGACCAATCTGGCTTTAAGATTAAATTCGATAAGTTTATGGAGGAGTTGGTATGATGGGATAACATGATTTTGGTAATTAATTGATCTTTAAATATTCATGGTAAATAAGCCCAATGGCCTGTGATGGGATGTTAGATGGGGTGGGATCTGGTTACTACAGAAAATTCTTTCCTGGGTATCTGGCTGGTGAATCTTGCCCATATGCTCAGGGTTTAGCTGATCGCCATATTTGGGGTTGGGAAGGAATTTTCCTCCAGGGCAGATTCACCTTCCTCTGTAGCATGGGGGCATGGGTCACTTGCTGGAGGATTCTCTGCTCCTTGAAGTCTTTAAACCACGATTTGAGGACTTCAGTAGCTCAGATATAGGTGAGAGGTTTTTCGCAGGAGTGGGTGGGTGAGATTCTGTGGCCTGGGTTGTGCAGGAGGTCGGACTAGATGATCATAATGGTCCCTTCTGACCTTAGTATCTATGAATCTTACCAAAGCACTGCTCAGCACAGCTGAGATGGGTGGTTCAAAGGTAGCTTTAAGCCATTTTTACACTCCACCGCATCCCAGATCCCAGGACCAATTTGTGCCAATTCTTGTCCCTGCTGTAAAGTACAGAAGCCTCAGGGCTACTACACATTGCACCAGGTGCTCTCAAGGGCCATTCCACCAACCAGAGATTGCCAGGGAATAAGGATGACTCAGACACATGCCTCCGGTGTGGGTAGGGAGCAGGAAGTGGAGCAGGAACCACATCAGCAGCTTTAGAACACCAGAAGGGATCCCCTAGGCAGAGAGAAACCTGTCCTAGCCACTATTAAAAGTTGTTTTGCTCTCCCAAAGTGATGCAAAACAGCCTTAATGGGGCTGATCAGCCAACTGAATGTCTTCAGTGTGTTCCCTCCCAGCAATAAGCATTACGCCCTTTGTAGGATCCATTCTTGAGAACAGTTACTAGTAGTTTTTTTTCCCCAAAACCTTTTGTATGTCAATTCAATGCTCATGAAAAAAACAGTAGTGGAAGGTCAAATGGGATGTATAAGCAGGGGACTATTGAGTGGGAGATGGAAGTTGGTGTTCCCACTCTATACACATTAATGAGACCATTCCTGGTACAAACTGGAAAAGGTTCAAGAAGAGCCACAGAATGGCTCAAGGTCTGGAAAATCTGCCTTACAGTGAGAGACTAGTGAAGCTCAATCTATTTAATTTGAGGTGACTTGGTAGCAGTCCAGAAGAAGCTTGGGGAGAAGCTTTCTGATAGATGAAGACCCTTTAATCTAGCAAACGAAGGCATAATAAGATCCAGTGGATGAAAGGTGAAGTTTGACAAATTCAGACTAAAAATGAGGCACACATTTTTAGTGAGGGTAATTAACCACTGGAACATCTTACTTAGACATGTGGTCAAGTCTCTGTCATGTGAAGTCTTTAAATAAAGATTGGATGCTTTTCTAAAGCTCAGCCAGAAGTTGTGGGCATGATGCAAGAACCACTTGGTGAAATTCTGTGGTCTGTGCTATATGGGAAGTCAGACTAGGGGATTGTAATGGCCCCTTCTGGTTTTTAAATCCATGATATCTTTAAAGAAACACAACAGGTATAGCATGTGTAGCACCAGTGCAATCTACTTTATGCTGCCCTAAGCTCTCCTGAGAATGCCAGTATGGGTTCTACTGAGTACCTGTTTCAATGGTGATGAAATGAGCTGTAGCTCACGAAAGCTTATGCTCAAATAAATTGGTTAGTCTCTAAGGTGCCACAAGTACTCCTTTTCTTTTTGCGGATACAGACTAACACGGCTGCTACTCTGAAACCTGTTTCAGTTATAGTATTTGTGATGCAGGCAGTTACCCACTAAGCCCACCAAGTCCTTTAACAAAGGTTACCACCACTCAGACATAATGGTAATCAGGTGGTGGTACCATCTTGTTTTACTGATGTAACCTGTGATCAATAATAGAGACATGAAACACTGCAGGGGAGGGAGAGAGGGGGAAGAAATAGAAAAGGAGCAGAAACAGATACGCCAGGTCAATTTTTGCTCTCACTGTAAATCCAGACTTTATTGACTTGGGGGGAAGTTATTTGGATTAACGTCAGTGTTACAGAAGCAGATTTTACAGAGAACAGGGCCTGTCTTTGAATTAAAAGCACTCCTGTTTTCCTAGATGACCATGATCATGATGAGACTTGCCAGCCAGCACTATTTCCATAACCTGCAAGTGGAGGGTAAAATAAAAAAGAATCCTTTTTAAAGGTTTTGAAATTCTCCAGGGCCTTCCAGCTTGCTGGTGATTTGATTTATTAAAAATTTTATGCACCATTTATGTGGAATGTTCACATTTCTTACTTGTAAAACTGCACAGTACAGCTCTGGAGCACATTGGAGGTCAAGCAGCTGCGTGAGAGATTTGGACTCATGAACCAGCCTTCCAAGTTGCCAATCTTTTGCTGTGTAGCACTGTCTTTTGCCTAGTGGGTTTGACATCAATGGTGTGTGAGAAAACAGTGTCACTCCAGTTTTCAAATGTCTCCAAGTCTGCAGCAGTAGCCAACTGAGGGGCTGATAACTACAAGTTAGTATGTGAGATCATTAAAGACATGATTTCACTCTGAAAGTAACTTGTTCGTATTGGTGTGCGTGCAGTGACGCTGGAACATTTTTAGTAGTGGGGGTGCCGAGGCTGGGAGCAGGGCTGTGTCTCCAGGAAGGGGGGACCCGAACATGGGTAAGGGAGCTGAGGCTGTGGCCACAGCTGGGGGCAGGCGTGGGGCCAGGAACAGAACCCCAGGCAGGGCCCAGCAGCTGGGACCCCACATGAGGAGCCAGGAGCAGAGCCTCAGCCGTGGGGCCTGGCCTGGCCCCCCAGGCGTGGGGCCCTGGGAGCAGAGGCCTGGGAGCAGGAGGTGGGGCTGGGTGCATTACCCTGGGCACAGGGCTGGCAGCCGGGGCCCCAGGAGCAAAGCCCCGGGCATGGGGCTGGGTGTAGGGCCTGGGCATGGGCCGTGGGCAGAGGGCCAGCGACTGGGGAGTGGGGCTGGCAGCCAGGACCCGAGCCCCAGATGCGGGGTTGGGGAGCAGAGTGCGGGGCACGGAGCCAGTGGCCAGGGAGCGGGGCTGGTGGCTGGGACCTGATCCAGGGAGTGGAGCCCCAGGTGCGGAGCCAGTGGCCCTGCATAAAACTTGGGGATGCTACAGCACACCCTTCACCCCTACTTCCCACGCCTACATGTGCATGTGACACAAATAATGGGTATTAGCACAACTAAAGTGTCTAGTTTCACCTTGATGCGTGCATGCAAATCCCAGGCATGCATCTCTTACCCCCTGGGAAACAAGAGGCAGCACTGAATGCACTGAAAATAGACCAGAACGTCAGCAAATGTACAGTGGGAAGAGAATGGCAATTTGCACTAAGTACCATAAGAGCACTTCAAAGTGCTGCTTTTCCCAAAAGCATCCAAGAGACTAGAAGAAAGGTGGGGAGGGAGGTTGCATGAGAATGGGCGCTGAGCGGTCATCTGTTTACAGCACAAACCCAGCAATCATAAAAAATTGATCATTTCATCAGTCTGACTTCATCATATGCAAACTCCAAAAATGGAAGTACTTAATCATTTTCTCTGTTGACTCTGCTCAGGCTACCAGACAAAGCAGAGCATGCCAGGTGGATTTTTCCCTACATTTACTTTTCAAAAAAAAAAGAAAAGGAGGACTTGTGGCACCTTAGAGACTAACAAATTTATTTGAGCATAAGCTTTCGTGAGCTACAGCTCACTTCATTGGATGCATTCAGAGGAAAATACAGTGGGGAGATTTATATACAAAGAGAACATGAAACAATGGGTGTTACCATACACACTGTAACCAGAGTGATCACTTAAGGTGAGCTGTTACCAGCAGGAGAGCGGGGCGGGGCGAGGGGGGGGGGGAACCTCTTATAGTGATGATCAAGGTGGGCCATTTCCAGCAGTTGACAAGAACGTCTGAGGAACAGTGGGGGGTGGGGGGGGGATAAACATGGGGAAATAGTTTTACTTTGTGTAATGACCCATCTACTCCCAGTCTCTATTCAAGCCTAAGTTAATTGTATCCAGTTTGCCAATTAATTCCAATTCAGCAGTCTCTCGTTGGAGTCTGTTTTTGAAGTTTTTTTGTTGAAGTATTGCCACTTTTAGGTCTGTAATCGTGTGACCAGAGAGATTGAAGTGTTCTCCGACTGGTTTATGAATGTTATAATTCTTGACGTCTGATTTGTGTCCATTTATTCTTTTACATAGAGACTGTCCAGTTTGACCAATGTACATGGCAGAGGGGCATTGCTGGCACTTGATGGCATATATCACATTGGTAGATGTGCAGGTGAACGAGACTCTGGTATTGTGGCTGATGTGATTAGGCCCCATGATGGTGTCCCCTGAATAGATATGTGGGCACAGATGGCAACGGGCTTTGTTGCAAGGATAGGTTCCTGGGTTAGTGGTTCTGTTGTGTGGTGTGTGGTTGCTGGTGAGTATTTGCTTCAGGTTGGGGGGCATTCTCGTGTGGAAATAACAGAGGAGGGTTTGGGACCACTCTCTTAGAATGGTGCTAGAACTAGCTGCGGGAGGTACAAAGCATTGTATGAAGGTGAAACACAAGACTGAGATACTGGTGGTCATAAAAGATCCCTTTTTGCAAGAGTTAACTATGATGATCTTGACTGATTGTAATTCAGGTAGTAAGAGCCATGCAAACCTTTCATTAAGAAAATAAAGGCATGTGGTACTCAGCTGATCTGGGGTTCCCAATGTTTGGTTCATGTACCACACTTTAAAACCCTTTAATGTTGAAACAGGAAACATTTTTCTGTCTCCTGATTAAGGATGGAGTTTCCCAGTAACCTGAGGACTGAGTCCATCAGTTCTGCTCACCAAAACCTGTGCAAACCCACACTGGCAACGTCCTCACAGCTCCTATAATTGCATTCTGCCCTTCTAAATTGCACCTCCATTTTTTATTGAGTATGGTATCGTCTTTGTTTCCTGCCCTTCCATGCTTTGTAATTGCCATTTTACACCCCAGAGGTGACTCTATGTAAGGCCCTAGTATTATTTATTAAAACCACGGCTGAATAATTTAGTTCAACTGGATCTACAAGAGCAAATGTCAACCATTATACAGCACATTTTGCTGCAAAATTTTTCAGCGGTGGCTGTACTAGAAAGCGTGGGGCTGTAATATGGTGTTTCTGATCAATATTCCTGGAAGCAAGTCGTAAAAGATTGCTGTGTAGTTCCTTGCACCACATGTTACTACCAAGTTAATAAAAACAGATACCAGTCTGACAATGAGCTGGCTAACCATGAGATACCGTAGCTCATTATCCCGTGGAAGTCTTCTGTCATATTTGATGACATTTTGTACATACCTCGAAGGTGCCTGGATAATGATCTGTGGCACAACAGTGGTGGTGTGGTTTACAAGGGACAGCCAAGGACCCAAGTAAAGTACCAAGATGAACTTTCTTTGATGTGTTGTCAGGGTAGATGAAACTAAGCCCACATCTTGGGTAATGAAAAATGTGCAATTATCCTCGGGGATTTTACTCAACATTGTTGGGAAGACATGTAATTAAAAACCTGGGAAGACAGGTTTTGCTGTGCCTGGCTACGCTTCCGGAACTCTTCAATTTAGGTTTGATTATCTTATGATTACTAACATTTCAAATTTCACTTCTTATTTTCTTCCATTTTTAGCCGGCACCTTTGCCAAGACTGTCAAAGGAACCTCTACTTTTCCCCAATGAAGGAAGGGCACCCACAGGTACAAACAAGCAATGCCTTTGGCAGGTGTCATGGAAAGCAGGGGTCAAAATGTTGTCAGAAAGGATTATAATCATTATGATTCGCAATCACATATATAGTTTTGTCCACTGGCAGGGCCAGAGTCTCTGGAACACCAAGGTAGCTTTGATCAGGGCAGTGTAGGATTCCCCACTACATATGGTGATCCCTGAGCAGTACAGAGCTGCCAGTGGCCTCTCTACTGCATGTGTACACCCTGCCCCCTAACATAGGGTCATATTCAAGGGAAAGATACGGGGGTTCAGGAAACCCCTGTTCCCTGATGATCCTTGGCTATAGGATTAGCTCTGGGGGCCATTGGTGTTGTTTACAGTTGCTTTCATGGTGTTCTAACCCAGGGGTGGGCAAACTTTTTGGCCCGAGGGCCACATCTGGGAATAGAAATTGTATGGTGGGCCATGAATGCTCACAAAAGTAGGGTTGGGGTGCGGGAGGGGGTGAGGGCTCTGGTTGGGGGTGCGGGCTCTGGGGTGGGGTCAGAAATGAGGAGTTCAGGGGACTCCCAGCTGGGGTGGGGGTGTGGGGGGAGAGCTCTGGCTGGGGGTGCAGGCTCTGGGGTGGGGCTGGGGATGAGGGGTTGGGTGTGCAGGAGGGTGCTCTGGGCTGGGATCGAGGGGTTCGGAGGGCGGGAGGGGGATCAGGGCTGGGGCAGGGGGCGTGGGGAGAGATTCAGGGGTGCAGGCTCCTGGCAGCGCTTACCTCAAGTGGCTCCCAGAAGCAGTGGCATGTCCCTTCTCCGGCTCCTACACAGCTAGGCAGCTCTGCGCACTGCCCCGTCTGCGGGCACCGCCCCCGCAGCTCCCATTGGACCATAG
Organism: Chelonia mydas; assembly: GCF_015237465.2. NCBI lineage: Eukaryota > Metazoa > Chordata > Testudines > Cheloniidae > Chelonia > Chelonia mydas. Next base: position 13,014,611 of record NC_057855.1, read on the forward strand.
TTTGCCCACCCCTGTTCTAACCTGTGTCAGGAGACTATACCAGTGCTAAGATAGCTTAGTATTAGAAGCCTGCAGAGATATTTTAAACCCACCTTTGACTTTTGTCCTGTGTCAAGCTCCGTTTGATTAGAGCAAAGGATCGAACCCATAGTGTGAGACACATTCCTTTCCACAAAGACAGTCAAGAGAAAAGGAAACAAGATATGGAACAAGTGTTCAGGTAAGAAAAGATGTATGGGCTACTAGAAAGAAGATGGTGGGAAAGGATTCAGTGAGTGTTTAGGAGAAATTTGAAGAGAAGGCGGTTGGCAGAGAAGGAAAAGACTCTTCCAAACGCAGGGGCAGAATGAATAAAGAAGTGAAGCCACAGGTCAGAAGAGAGGAATGAGATGAGTGTAAGGAATAGATAGTGGGAAGTGAAAGCAAAGATGTAGATGGAGCCAAGATCATGTAAGGCCTTGAAACTGAGGACAAGGGCTTGAATTTGATGCATTAAGAGGCAGAGTGATTACTGGCCATTTAGATGGGCTAAATAGGGAGAGGCTGGAAGGCTGGAGGGGGGGTGTTGCTGTACTCATTTATTTTTCAATAACTGCGCATGGTCAGTGAGGGGGGAAAGGCACATCCTTACCACTAGAGAAGAAACCAGTACACAAGATGAAATGTAAATCAGCAATATGACTGGTCCCCGTCTTTGTAAAGCCAAGCACTCAACAGAACAGCGAGTGTGTGGTTCCTCCTACAGCTCATTATTTTGGCAAAATGACTGAACACATTTGCAAAACTGGGTAAGACTGTGACCAACCCAGCTGGACTGTGCAAGGTGGGGAGAGCACAGGAGTCAGGCACAACGTGGTCCTGGCGGTGTCCTGAGTGCAAGGACTATAAGCATGATGCAAAGTCCATTAAAGTGAATGCGAATCTTTCAGGCCTCAAATAAAGTGTGTGCCAGGCAGCTCTAGTCTGTTCAGTCAGCAGAGAGTCAGAGAAGTGGCTAGGCACAGAGAGAAGGGGATGCTGCATCCGTGGCATAGCAGCTGAATTCCCCCTGCACCCACCTGTGCTCCTTTCAGTACAGCCTGAGGCACAATGCCACCCAGGGCTCCCAAAGTGTGTCCCTAAAAGGCACAACGCCCCCGTCTGCCACCTTAGTATTGCAATGTTCCAGAATAATCTGGACTTTTCCTCCCGCACCTCCACTGTCAAATTGACTTCTGAGGAAAGATGAAGAGAGTTAAATATGGAGTATCCGGCTAAGCAAGAGTTAAGTGGGGGCTTGATACGTCTTAATGTTTGAAGGAGGTAAACAACATGGCTGGAGAGGAATTACTGTATTTAGTGTGGGAAAAGAATCTATAATTTAGAGCAAAGGGATGAATTTTAAAAAGGGACATTTACGCAGTATAGCAGGATAAACTTCTTGACATTAAGAGCTATTAGACCTGGGGCATGTATCTCAGCAGGCCTCCAAAACTTTAAGATGTGCATCTTAGATTTCAGAGTGGTAGCTGTATTAGTCTGTATCAGCAAAAACAAGGAGGAGTCCTTGTGGCACCTTAGAGACTAACACAGTTATTTGGGCATAAGCTTTCATGGGCTAGAACCCATTTCATCAGCTGAAGCGGGTTCTAGCCCACAAAAGCTTATGCCCAAATAAATGTGTTAGTCTCTAAGGCATCTTAGTTTTGTTCTTAATGTTAAGCTTCCTTTCTCCGGTAGGAAGGATGAAGTAAGATTGGATATATTTGCTGTTGTCTCTGTGTGTTTAATATCATGCCCATCATCATGGCATCTGAGTGCCTCATATTCTGTAACAGCCCAAATCTTCTTCCTAGCAGCCAGCCTGGGTGTGGGACAGGTCCAGGGGAGAAGAGAAGTCCACTGCAAGTCAGAGAACAGGAGTGCCTCAGCTCAGGTATGGAGGTGTTGCCTCTGAGAGTGAGATAACAGTTCACCTTCCATGACCTATTATCCACTGAGGCTGCTAATAAGGGCATTAGTTAATGCCAACTGCTATGCTGTTTTTTTCAGAATCAAGTACTTGACCATGATGGATTATTAATACTATCAAACTTATTTAACAGAGGATACGGAACAATTATCCTTTCGGCTGCTACTAATGTGGGCTGGATTTGAGTGAGCAACAGAGATGTGATCACTTTTAATGATTATTATTTGTTTTTTCATACGTAGTACCCTAGGGGACACATGGCAAATAACTGGCACCTATCAGTGGCAGAAGGTTCTCTTACCACATTACTAATCTCCTGAGCCATTACTCCTCCATTTAATTTAAAGCATTGTGACTGTCTTTCTCTTTGCACATGGGGCTAACTGAATTTAATGAAGCACTTGAACAGCTAACGGATCATTTTCTCACTTCACCCACTGTCAAACAGTTTGCAAAGGACCACAGATGATACAAGCATCTAGCAGCCCCTCAGAACAGCAATATAACATAAGCCTTACAAAGTGCTGTTCCTTCAGAAGGCTTGGGTGCTCATTATGTTGTGCCTTCCGTGTCCAAATGCAGAAACTGAAACATCCACTTAACATGTAAAAAAGTTGTTTAAAAAAAAAAAAAGGCAAAAGGACTGCAGTTCTCTATGTAAAGATGCAAAGTGCTTTATTTGCCATCAAAGTTAATGAGGATGTCAGTGGGGTTCAGCTCCCAGAGGGCACTGTGGCGTCTGCCAAAAAAGAAAAAAAAGAAGAAACTATGAATAATAAGGAGTATCTCTCTGTGAAGTAAAACAAAGAGGACGGTATAAGACGCATAGCTTAGCTACATGCAGAATGACATTGTGAGCATTGCTTCTTGTGTACTACACAACTGGATGAAGGTGTGCAATGTGTGGGCTGAGAAAGCTTTGAAGCAATCACTAAGGATGAATCGTGCTTTTAGGTGCAGATTTGGCTGGGGCAGGGGCTGTGTCAGACTGCTGCTGGGGGTCCCTCATACTTCGTGGACCACTTCAGCATACAGTGAGAGCTCATCTGCTACAGCATCCCTTTAGGGGCTGTAGAATATGCTCCACTGCTCGTTAGCTTCTTCCTAGTGCTCCCTAGATTCCTCCGACTCCTCCCTGCCTGCTTTGTTTAATCATGGGAGTGCAGGTGTAACGTCCACAGACCCCGGTCATCGGCATGATTGAACTGGGGACCTCTGGAGCTTAGTACATGAGCCTCTACCACATGAGCTAAAAGCCAACTGCCTGTTAGCTAATTTAACTCTCTCTCTCAGTGGTCTTGGTGCCACTCGATGGGACAGAACACCACACCCAGAAGATGTGTGGGTTACACAGGTAAAGCAGTCTTCGTTGTCCCATGAGTTCAGGGACTGCACAGATCTGGGTGGCGGCGGGAGTGTGTGTGGACTTTCTAACCTGCATGTAATGGTATCCATGGGCCATTGCAGAAGTGTAGAATTGCAGAGTTTAATAACACTTTGCCTGTTCCATCTCCTGACACGCCCGTGGCCTGGCCCAGAATACCCCCTACTTAGCATTCCTACAAGGTGTGAGGAGGGTTGCAGAACTTTCTACAGAAGGCCTGTTCCCCAAGGGGTCAGCGCCACAGTGAATTCTCTGATCGTCACTCTCTGGAAGGTATGGACTCAAATCCAGTAGCTAATTGTACTAATCTGTCAAAAAGCAATGGGTTGCAGGACAATGTAACTGGCTGCCAATGTCTTGTTATCTTTTCCTTTAAAATCCGTTAGTATAAACGGGCAAGTGGATAAACAGAGAACTGGTTGCAGAACTAACATGTCAATCAATGAATCGGGCAGTTTTAGGTAAGTAAATAGAAAGTACCAATAATCTCATGAGAAATTCTATTGTCACCAGAGACTAATTCCACTCTTTACTGGGACAAATTTCCTGCACTGGGCCCAAGATTCCCAACCTTGTTTTACTAATGCAGAGGGTTGTGTGAGATTCAGAGAGCATCAAACCCATTGGATGATTATCCACTCTGAACTAGTTCATCCACCTCTGCTTCACGCATAGTAATGAGCAGTTCAATTTACTGGATTGCCTGCTTCACAATGCAAAACGCTTACGTTAATCGTGTTGCCCCTGTGCCACTAATGAGACGACACTATTATCGTTATTAACATATGCTGCGCTGTGCATATTAGTATTCAGGAGTGAAGTGCATGTGTATAAGAGACAGAATATTTTCAACAGCTAGCCCACCAGTCTGGAACTAATCCTGTTAGATGCCAGTCTGACTGTAAATCTCAGCACCTTCAGATCACAATGCAAAAAATAGCTTCTTGGACCTAGCTTTACCCGAGGCCCTACAGATTTAGGACTCAACTTTGCAAGCAATTATGGGTGTGATTAATGAGACTATTCACATGGATAAAGTTAAGCATGTGCCCTAGGGTGTATCTGTATGAACAGTTAGTGCATAGGAAGCTGGGATGTAACTATCTCACTAGCCTGCCATGCATTACTTGTCCATGCAGACCCTGCTGGCGTGTACTGAAAGTTCCCTAATGTGCTTGGATCTACCCCGCTTTAAGTACACACCAGGCTAGTGAGAAGTAGATTTACACCCCAGCTTGCCACATACTGTTTGTGTAAACAAGCAGAGGTAATGGGTGGCCATGGTTCAGCCCCTTCATATCTATCTCCACCTCAGGAGTGTAGGCACGACTTGGCTGGATGAGACGGGGCCCACCCAAATCTGAGCAGTAGGCACAGTGTTTAAAATGGAGGGAGATTATGTGAGGGGGGGGGGAGTGGAATGGGGGAGGTACCTTGCAGCTCGGGGGGGAGGTGGCTTGCAGCCCCAGGGGAGGGGGGAGGAATTGATGTAGCCAGGTCACTGAGGGGCTTAGTCTTTTGTAAAGCTGCTGCTGCCTCATACTGCACCACTTCCCCATCAATACTGCCTGCAATTCCACCCCACAACACACAGCTCCAGTTAGTGAGTGACAGGTGGTTGGGTCAAAGAGTAGCATTGTGACCCAGTGCACTGCTCCTACTCTCAAGCCCAGGCTCTGCGCTGTTCAACATTGGCACAGGCTCCGGCTCCGTCCCATTCCACCCAGCTCTGGTTATTTCCTCCCCATTGGCAGAGATATGTTCTGCCTCTGCCCATTGCTGTGGGAGGGGCCTGGCCAAAACCTGACTGGCTGATTGTTTGGAAGCTGAGAACCAATGGGGAGGCACTAACTGGAGCTAGACAGTTTAGGATTGAGTCGGATCCAGTACTGGTGGGGAAGCAGAGCTGACCAGAGTGGTATGAGGCAGCAGTAGCTTCACCAAAAGACTGAGCTCCTCAGTGACCTGGCTCAATCTTAAACAAACAAAAATTCTGGGGCTGTGACCCCCTGCGACCTCTCTCACTTTAAGGACTGTGTTTGGTGCTCAGATTTGGGTAGATCTGCACGGTTATTGGCTACGTCCCTGTTCAAACCAGGCCACCCCCAAGAATATTGCCATCAGCTGCGTCAGTAGGCAAGCCGTAAGTGTTTTCTGGTGCTTAAAACAAAAGAAGAAGAAAAGCAAAACTAAACACACATACACAAGACAAGGAAAGAAAAATAAATTGCTATGGAAAATAAACAAATCCCATTCCCTGATTAATAGCTGGCAGAGTGAGAATAGGGCTTTGCACCCCTTTTACACTCGCTTTTCATAGGTGCAAAGATTATACAAGGTGTAAGGCAACGGAAAATCAAGCCCATGATCTTTAATTTGACTGCGTCCATTTGAAATACTCATTCTCCTTCTTTTCACATTTTTCATTAATAGATGATAAGGCCAGAGGGGATTTTTTTCCCATCCATTTTATACTATCCCTCTGAGGTCTGTAACTCGGAAGGAAACAATGTGGGCAATGGATTAATGATTTTACATATCTATAGTTCTTTCATGCTATAAGCAGTGGTGAGCTGGAGCCGGTTCGCACCGGTTTGCACGAACCGGTTGTTAAATTTTGAAACCGGTTTAGAACCGGTTGTTAAAGAATACAAGGAACCAGATAGTGTGCTGTGAGGCAACTGGAAAGCTTTTGAATGCTGTAACAAGAAAACACTTAATCACATGGTTAACTTTAGGCAATTTTTACTCACCTGGCAGCACTTCGGCGGCGGATCCTTCACTCGCTCTGGGTCGTCAGCAGCACTTCGGCGGCGGGTCCTTCAGAAGACTGAAGGACTTGCTGCTGAAGTCCCGGAGCGAGTGAAGGACCCGCCGCCGAAGTGCCACCGAAGACCCAGAGCGAGGGAAGGAACCGGTTCTTCAGTTTTTGGCAGCTCATCACTGGCTATACGTATGTCCTACTTTATACTGAAAATGTATAACTATCTATAATTGGGACAATTTTAATGAATTGGGTTCATCATATTTGCTATCTTGCAGCTAGATTCTTAGTCAATCAAATAAAGGAATAGCCAACAGCCAATTCTGATATTCTTTAAGCAGGTCAGACATAAGCCAATTAGCTCTACCTACCTGGTCTCCAAGGTCTGAATAAAATATAACCCATTTTGATTAGAAGCACTGCACCAACATGCACATCTTAAAATAGACTAAGAAAATACACAAAATCTCATGGAGTCATTAAAAAAGTCTTGATCATACTGAAGTCAATTACAGTACTTGAATACAATTTCCCCTGACTTCTCACAGAACACAACTGCTAGATTCAGACTGTGTCATTCCAGTTTTATTAGATGAATGGCCGAGGCAAACTCTGCATTCATCCTGTCCTTTCAGTCCAGAATATGTCTTCTTTGGGACATGTGACAAATTAACTTGTATGAGATCAATCCTGCACTCCTTACTCAGGCAAAAGTCCTGTTGAACTAACTTCAGCAAGAGTATAAGTGGGTGCAATCCCAAGTGAGGTCATACATGCACCAGATATTTATTTGCCCCACTTTAATAGCTTTTCAATATGGGAAATACAATTAATCAGAACTGGTTGAATAACAATCATCAAATCATTTGATTCAATGACTTTCATGATAAGGTGCGCAGTGTAGACATAGCCTTAGACAAGTTAGATGTCTTCACGTTGACAGGGCCTGACAGGTCCGGCCTTAGGAAAAATGATGCCCTGGGCAAACTTATATTTTGGCACACCTGCCTTCCCATTCATTCTTCCTTCGCCTTTGGCCCCCACCGCCTCCCCCGACTCCCCACCCATCCCGATGGCCCCTGCTGCCTCCCCGGGCTCCCCACCCCTCTCTCGCCCCCAGGCCCACTACCTTCCCCGCCCCCTATAGCCCTGAGCTTCTCTGTGGCCTTGCACCCCAGGCCCACCCTGCTCCTTGCCTTTTGACCACGGTGCCACCACGGCATCATGGGTGGTCGACTATGTCACCCACCCATAAGGCCAGTCCTGGGGCCTGAAAAAATACATTCTAGAACACTTAAGGAACTGGCTGAAAAGATCTCTGAGCCATTAGCTATTATCTTTGAGAACTCATGGTGAACTGGAGGGAGCCCAGAGAACTGGAAAAGGGCAAATATAGTACCTATCTATAAAAAAGGGGAATAATGACAACCCAGGGAATTATAGACCAGTCAGCTTAACTTCAGTACCCAGAAAAATAATGGAACAAATAAACAATCAATTTCTGAGCACCTAGAAGATAATAAGGTGATAAGGAAGAGTCAACATGGATTGGTCAAGAACAAATCATGTTACACCAATCTAAGATCCTGCCTTGACAGGGTAACAAGTCATCTGAATGGGGGAAAGCAGTAGATGTGATATATCTCAACTTTAGTAAGGCTTTTGATACTGTCTCACATGACCTTCTCATAAACAAACTTGGATAATATAGCCTAGAGGAGGGATTGGCAACCTTTGGCATGCGGCCCGTCAGGGAAATGGTGTGGGCCGAGGGATGTGCTGGCCACCGTTTCCAGCAGGCCCCATTGGCCTGGAATGGCGAACTGTGGCCAGTGGGAGCTGCAATCGGCTGAACCTGTGGACACTGCAGGTAAACAACTCATCCCGGCCCACCAGTGGATTTCCCTGATGCGCCGCATGCCAAAGATTACCGATCCCTGGCCTAGAGGAACCTACTATAAGATGGGTGCACAACTGGTTGGTTAACCGTACTCAGAGAGTGGTTATCAATGGTTCACAGTCAAGCTGGAAAGGCATGTCAAGTAGGGATCTGCAGGGATTTATCCTGGGGCCTGTTCTATTCAATATGTTCATAAATTATTTGCATAAAGTTTGCAAATGATACCAACCTGGGAGGGGTTGCAAGTGCTCTGGAGGATGGGATTAGAATTTCAAAATGATCTTGACAAACTGGAGAAATGGTCTGAAGTAAAGAGTGTGTAATTCAATGAGGAAAAATGCAAAGTGCTGCACCTACAAGGAATAATCAGTTGCACACATACAAAATGGGAAACAACTGCCTAGGAAGGAGTACTGCAGAAAAGGATCTGGGGGTCATTGTAGATCACAGACTAAATACAAGTCAACAGTGTAACACGGTTGCAAAAAAAGTAAACATCATCCTGGGATGTATTAGCAGGAGAGTTTGTAAGCAAGACATGAGAAATAATTCTTCTTCCCTGCTCAGCACTGATAAGGCCTCAGCTGTCCAGTTCTTGGCACCACAGTTTAGGAAAGATGTGAACAAATTGGAGAAAGTTCAGAGGAGACCAACAAAAAATATTTAAGATCTAGAAATCATGACCTACGAGATAAGATTAAAAAATTGATTTTGTTTAGTCTGGAGAAGACTAAGGGGGGACATGATAACAGTTTTCAAGTATGTAGAAGGTTGTTACAAGGAGGAGGGTGAAAAATTGTTCCCCTTATCCACTGAGGACAAGACATGAAGTAATGGGCTTAAATTGCAGCAAGGGAGATTTAGGTTAGACGTTAGGAAAAACTTGTTAATTGTAAGGGTTGTTAAGCACTGGAACAATTTACATAGGGAGGTTGTGGAATCTCCATCATTGAAGTTTTTAAGAACAGGTTCAACAAACGTCTGTCAGGGGTGGCCTAGATATTACCAGCCTCAGAGCAGGAGATTAGACTAGATGAGCTATTGAGGTCCCTTCCAGCCTACATTTTTATGATCCTGTGATTAACTGAAGTGGTGTTCCAGGGGTGTTGGAGACATGTTTGAATTTTAAGAGGGGTGTATTTTTTCTCCAGAATTTGACATTTCTGTGTGTACCCCAGAACGTGACAGTACTGCTGTCAGCCATTTTGTATGTTCAGCACCTGCCAACTGAAAACCAAACATCACATAGCTAGGAAAATCTTAGGCCTTTGCGAGGAAAGGTCAGACAGCTGCATACTTGCAGTTTGTTGATCAGAACGGGAGGCTGGGACAGAAAGTTATGGAAGAGAGTGAATGAATAGTGACCTTAGTTTTAGATGCCCCCAACATATTGTTATGGACTAGAAATATTAAAAATGTTTTGAGATAATGAGTAGTTTGTTGAAATTAGGAGCATTGGTAACCTATTAGAGTTTATTATGCTGACACACTAGGAGTCACTATAGGTTATGCGTTTTATGAGAATTAGCTATAAAAGATTAGGTAAAAGTAAATACCTCAGAGCAGCATGAAAGAGCTTTTATTTGGGCAAGAAGTGGACACATAAACTTCCCATCAGCTGGACAGAAAGAGGGCCCCTGGAAGATGGCTGGTGACCACTCGAAACCATCTCAGGCTATAAGTAACTATATCTGGGATATCCTAAGCCTATTGCATATGCATTTGTGTGATTGAAATCTAATAGTAGTTCTAGATAAAAGCATGCTTGCTTGTATCAATCATTTATCAGACGAAAGCACTGTATTCCCACTGATTTACTCCTGATGCCCTTTGGAGTGAAACAATTAAGTTACCACTGCTTTGGGTTCTGAGAAACCCTGGGTAACAGTACTCGTTCATATACAAATGCCTGTCAGAATGGGCTCTTGGAAAAGCAGTTCATAAGTCAAGGAAGTAACCTTAAGGTCATATTTTTTCTAAAATAAAGTATACCTTTAATGTTAATTGCACTGAGGGTAGTGTAGTATTAGATGGAGCCAGATCTTGTGTTCGTAGACTTTATGCAAGGTTTCTTCACATATCAACCCTGAACTGGTTTAACTTATTTATGTTCTTGGTTTCTCCTGAACAGAAGTAACCCATTGTACACACAGAACACCAGAGTCCTAATGTAGAATTCAGAGAAAACACAGAATAACAGTGTGACACTCTGTACCTCGGAGGAACACCCTGCACCCCCATGTTCATCCTTCTAATATGATTGTGTGGTATCCAATGCAAAGTTTGTCATGTTGGGTGTCTTTGGAAGGCTCATGATGCACTGAGCATTGTTGTTATAGTAATATTATAGGTTGTAATTTCATATACATAGTTATGAGGCTGAAAATGTGTCCCCATGGCTTAAAACAAGCCCAGGCAAAACTCTCCAGGAGCAGAGGGGCAGTTCACACCTCATCAGGACATAGAATCATAGATTTAAAGATCAGAAGGGACCATTGTGATCATCTAGTCTGACCTCCTGCACAACGCAAGCCACAGAATCTCACCCACCAACTCCTGTAACAAACCAGTAACTTATGTCTGTTACTGAAGTCCTCAAATCATGGTTTAAAGAATTCAAGGTGCAGAGAATCCTCCAGCAAGTGACCCGTGCTCCATGTTGCAGAGGAAGGCGAAAAACCCCCATGGCCTCTGCCAATCTGCCCTGGAGGAAAATTCCTTCCCAACCCCAAATATGGTGATCAGTTAAACTTTGAGCATGTGGGCAAGACTCAACAGCCAGACACCCAGGAAAGAATTCTCTGTAGTAACTCAGGTCCTACCCCATCTAACATCCCATCACAGGCCATTGGACATATCTACCGCTAATAGTCAAAGATCAATTAATTGCCAAATTTAGGCTATCCCATCATATCATCTCCTCCATAAACTTATCAAGCTTAGTCTTGAAGCCAGATATGTCTTTTGCCCCCACTGCTTCCCTTGGAAGGCTGTTCCAGAACTTCACTCTTCTGATGGTTAGAAACCTTCATCTAATTTCAAGTCTAAACTTCCTGATGGCCAGTTTAAATCCATTTGTTCTTGTGTCCACATTGGTACTGAGCTTAAAAAATTCTTCTCCCTCCATGGACAAACCCAGCCCAGCCTCACAGGAACAAAGGACACTGGCCTAGGCAGCAACAAAAGGATCTCTTGGACTCTCGAGTGAGTCACCCCCCTTGCCTTGGTCAGTTTGGGACTACGATGAAGTAATGCTCATCTGACTCTGAAGGGTGGGGGAGAGGGCAAAGCCAAAAGGGAAGAGAGAACATGATAGAAGGAAGAGACGTTTGCCATGCTCTCTCTCTTCCACCTCCATCTACAGACACCACCATCAAGTGACTGAAGCACTGATCAAAGGGGAGAGCCTGGCTGAAGGGCCACCAGCCACCCTGTGGTGAGACGCATCTAAGGTTGTAAGGGCACTGAAAATGTTAAGATCAGTTTAGATTGCGTTTTGCTTTTATTTCATTTGACGAAATCTGACTTGTTGTGCTTAGATTTTAAGTGATTATAAGTCAATCTTTTGTAGTTAATAAATTTGTTTGGTTATTCTACCTGAACCAGTTCGTTTGGTTTGAAGCATGTCAGAGACTCCCCTGGGGATAACAAGCTGGTACATATCAATTTCTTTGTTAAAACTCATATAAGCTTGCAGCCTCCAGTGGACATAACTGGACCCTGCAAGACGGAGGTTCCCAGGGTTATGTCTGGGACTGGAGATATTGGCTATTGTCATTTGGTTGTACAATCCAAGCAGTGGCTGGCCAAAAGTGCTCACTCACGTAGCTGGGAGCAGCTTACATGCTAGAAGCTGTGCGTGAACAGCCTGGGAGTGGGGGGTTCTCACAGCAGAGCACGGTAAGGCTGGCTCCCAGAGTCGAGGATTGGAGTGACCTAGCAGATCACTCATTCAGATAACACCTGGGGAATGTCCCAAACAGCAATAATACAAGTATCTATTACTTTTGTGCATGCAAAGTAGTAATTTCCAAACTATAGACCTGCTACTCTTCAAACTTGGCTTGTTCCTTAGATCCCAGTAAGACTGATTTTAAAGCAAAATTCATTCAGCAGTTATTCTTATGCATGCACAATTTCTGATTGGAACATAACAGAATAAGTGATTTATTTAGTTTTGTTTTGGTTCTTCACATGCCAACTGGATTTGGCAGAAACTTTCCACAGAAAACATTGCCTTTGAGCAGAGACAAAACACTGCCAATCTCGGTGCAAAAGGAAATGGTATGAGCAGGGCTTAAATTCTCACAGAATATTGCCTGGAGCCCCGGGACTTGGGGCTTCAGCCCTGCAGGAAGTATGGGGCTCAGGGCTTGTGCCATGTGGGAGGTGCCAGGGCTCCCATGGGTTTGAAAATATTTCCTGGAGCTCTGCTCCAGACGGCTCTGGCTGAATTTATGATCTGGGTATAAGAAAATTATGAGCAATTAAAAAGGAGTTATATGTAGAAGTTGCATTTCAATACATAGTCATCATTGCCACTTCCACTTCAAGTCTCATTTATAAAATAGGGCCTTGGTTGTGCTAACAAACCACATTTGTCCCATTGGACCTCCGGTAATAGTGGTGCTTATGGTGAGAATAATCCTACCCTTTTATATGTATGTTATTCTTTTGCCTTTCTACACAGTGGACCAGAACATCAGATAGTATAAATCAGTGTAGCTCTGCTGACTTCAGAGAAACTACAGCAATGTATACCAGCTGAGAACCTAGCCCAAAAAGTTTCAGCCACCACACTGGTATAAATGGTACAGGTTTGTTACAATAAACAACTAGCCCATACCTCCATTTAATCTGCTATATTCAATTAGATGCTGTATCACAAGCAGTACATGAAAGAGGAAGTGTCGTCTAGTGATTACAGCTCAGTAGTAGCAGCAGTTAATTTCAGGGTTCTGTGCTCAGGGCTGCCACTGATTTTCTGCACAACCCTTGGCAAATCAGAATCTCTGTCAGCCTTGTCCCCCCACCTATGAAAATGGTATAATACTCAGCCACCTGACAGGGACTGTGAGGCTTATTAAATTAATGTTGTCACAGTGCTTTGAGATCCTCAGGAGAACAGGACTATAAAAGTGAACGGTATCAGTAGTAGTAAAAAATGCATGACTTTAACAAGAGAGACTCATCAGAAGTTGGGGAGCGATGTAGACTAGAGATCTAAGCTTGTAGGTTTTTATGCGGGCAAAAAAAAATGTAATGAGAATTTTGAATGAGACTGTGTGAACAGGCTACGAGGAAGTATCATTTAGGGTTGTAAAACTGACTCGTTAATAAGCTCTATTGGGGTAATTTTATATCTATACATTTCAAACTGAGAATGCAGAAATATTGAAACCTCTTATCAAGCAAATCAGGGTATACTTTTTTGATTTAACAGTTAATTATGTTGGAGCTAATTATTAAAGCTCGTGATCAGTGATGCAGCAGAAACCAGTGTATCTGCCCTCTGAAAATGCAAATGCGCAGTAAACATTTTCCTATAATGTACTTCTTTTTAATTTTCAGATGATTGCTTGGTCTACATCCATTACCCTTTTGCATTTTTTGCTGAGCTTTAATTAAAGTTGAAGTCTGTCTTGATTTGCTGATTAACCATCATGAGCAATTTAAAAGAAAGGGTCATCATCTTAAAACATGCAGGAGACCACACTTAACTTGCTCCAAAACACTGTAAATCAAGTAATCTATTTTTAAAAATGGGAGTGCTGATAATTTTCAAAGTGTAGATTAATTCCTTACTTATGCTTGGAAAATTTGGAGCTGTTCTTGAAAACTAATCAAGGGAACCTGGGGGGTAATGTAATTTGCAGCCAAAGCTGATCTGATCCCATGGTGCATAATGTCGGAAATAACAAGTTGCTCAAGCAAAGGATGTTAGCCAGTAATTGTGTTACAAACCTTTGCTTCAGATAGTTACCTTGTCTCTCATACTTGGCATTCTTGTTTTGTTCTAGTGTTTCATTTAGATTTTGGTTGCAATTAAAGGTCACCTACGTGATTTTTTTTTTAAATGGAGTTTTGCCCTTTTTTGGATTGATTTCTATACCTTAGGTATCAGGAATGCCAACCCTATTCTATCCTTGCTCTGCTGGAGCACTTTTTGGAGGGCTCAGTGGATGTATATCATTATTGCTTGTAACTTAATTGAAGAGGTGGTGAGTGGAAATTTTAACAAATGTGTCCTTTCTCCAAAAGGTTAATTAATTCTTAAAGTTAAACCAATGTTAACAAAGAAAAGACCAATTTTTAACTGTCTGTTTAAAAATCCCTTCCTCTTTCAATAGCTTAATTTTTATTCTTGACCCTTGTGGCTCCCTCATTTCACTGGTTCACTGAAAGCCTGACTCAGTCACCAAGATCAATCTGCAAGTTGGGGAGCAGAAGAGGAGAGGGCAGATTTGGTGTAAGCAGCCCCTGCAGAAGTCTTGGCACCATCTCAAAGGTCATAGCAAAACTGATCCCTATGGGGTCAGGGACCTTCATTCTCCAAGGTAGGGAACAAATGTTAATAGTGAGTTTTCCAGACGGATAAACTGTGGGGCTAAGAGATTGAGACAACACTTTCAAACTTGGGTACCAAAAGTTAGGTACGCAGGCCCCAGCCCTTGTAAACACTTATGCCTATATGTAAGTAAATGGCAATAACCACATGTGGAAAGCTAAGCACACATGTATAGATGTTTGCAAGATCAGGGCTTTAATCCATATTTGTGCAAAGTGGCTTGTTTTTAAGAGGTGCTCAGATCACTTATTTTACTGCCTAGATATGGCCTTAGGTAGCTACCTCTAGGCATGTATGTTTGAAAATGCAGGCCTAAGTGATTAACCAAGGCTATGCAGTGAGACAGTGGCTGAGCTAGGATTAGCACTCAGGAGTCCTGAGTCCCAGTCCCCAGCTCTAATGACAAGACTGCTTTGAGGGTATGTCTACACTGCACATTCTTTACAGTGGAGAGTGGAGTACATACACTGCATGGCCCGTGACAACACGGGTTAGCAGTGTAGACGGTGAGGCAATGCTTAGGCGAGCAGAATAAAGACATGCCAGAACCCTAGGTACCTACCCTACACAGCTTTCTACATGCCCAAGCAGTGCCCTGCCCCTCGTCTATGATGCTATTTTTAGCAGTATAGTGTCCCACTGACAGAGCCTTTCCCTGCCACAGGGAAAGACACTGACAGGGAGGAGGTAGTGGGGAAAGGTTCTGGAAAGTCACTGAAGCAGTTTTGTTAATTACTGCACAAAGTTATAACAAGAACTGTACAGAAATCAGAATTTCCTTCCTGGAGAAAATTTAGCATTAACCCTCCCCCCTCATCTCTCCCCCCCAAAAAAAAAATTAGATAGGCAACATTTTCCACAGGAGATGCATTTAAAAAAAATACCATTTTGGAAGAACCGACAAGGAATTCTTCTAGAATTTCTGGTCCTATCTCCCGAGTTCCCTGGCTCCTTGAGTCTCAACAGCCTGCACAGTGAGCTGTGGAGGATCAGGGGAGTTTGGAAGCTGGGGCTTCCAGGCTCCCAGCTCTTTAAAATATGTCTGGTTTCCATTGAAAGTTTTTTGTCAAAATCAACTCACTCCCATGGAATGTTTTGGTGTCCTCAAAGGAGCTGAAGCCAAATAGAATAACAATTATTTTCATGTAATGCTGAAACATTTTTCCCTTTTATGTTATAGTATGTACATTCATCAGTATCTGGCATTAGCAAGAGATTAGTAGGCAGACAATACAGTTCTTTAAAGAATTCAATAAGCTTTGTGTATGCCTCAGGAGAGACATGGAAAATAATAGTCCAACTTCTAGGAAACTTAATCTAATCTGTAGGGTAGGACATTTCAGGTACAACCTCTGAATTACAAAATAGTGCCTTTACGCATTAAACACCAGCACATCCACAGAAGCTAACCTCCAGGTTAAACAATCTGCTGATGCTAAAGAAATTAAAGCAATGGTTATGAATTACAGCTTTAGATAAGCGATATTTCACAGGAAGTGAACTGATGACCCAGGCAGTCATACAGAACACAGAAATGGATCAATTGCTGACTGATAATGATGCTTCTCAAAACCTCTCTCTTCACCAATCCAAAAATGGATAATTTTTCACCTAAGGGATTTTGTTTTACTGTGAAGAAACAAGTGGCAAAACCAACTCCCATATTAAATAGGTATTTATGTGTGAAATTCAGAAGGTTTGAAGATTCAATTTAGATGAGCACCAGTAATGATGAGCATGCCTTTCTGAAGTTTATCTGAACTTATCCTAACATCCTAAATCTGTAAAGTTGAGTCCTGATCCTGCAAACTCTTATCAAACTTTACAAACTCATTGCATAGAATTACTTTTGTGTATCTGTTTGCAGGTTTGGGGCCTTGAACTAGAAATCTTAAGAGAATGTGTGCCTCATGGTTTTGGCACTTCCAATTCCAGTTAAAAACAGGAAGTGCAAATCTATACAAGAAGTTGGAGAGAAGTACATATTAAGGAGACTTGAAAGGAGGCGTATGTTACACCAATTTAGGGGCAGATCCACAACTTGTATAAATCATCATAACTCCATTGACTTTATCATGCTCTCTTAGACTCACCCTTGAGTTTGGCCCTGAGCAGAAGAGTGTAACTATAATGGTTTTGTTTTGCTCTTCAGTGAAGCTGGGAATCCTGGTACACTAGCCTTAAATAGGAGCATTCAGAGAAACCTTAGAACTGGGGAGAAATACGTATCTATATTTTAAACAGCAAAATATCATCTACAACCCTAGAGGGATAGACAAGTGTAAATGGTCTGACATTGATCTGATTGTCTGGCTTTTTCAAAAAGTAAATTGTCAATAATATAAAATGTGCATATTATATTCATTGCAGTGGACTTGTGCTGTAAAAGTGTTTTCTTGATTTTTTTTATTCTTGTAAGTGTGTTTGTTTCCAATTTAAAGCAATGCTGAGAAATATGAAATGGCTCGATTCTTCATTTTAAACATTTTCCAGTTTGTTAGAATTAGGCTATATTCTGCCCTCAGCCTGCATTGGGACTCCCACTGACGTCAAGCTACATGTGCAGATCAAAGGCAGCTCATGGTCCTTAGAGACAAATTGCTGTACCTTTTATATCCTGGAGTGTATAATCTACAGCAGAAATCCATTTTGCATATTGTGGTATCAAAATTGATGTGTTCATCTTTACTGAAGTGTTTTCCCACAGGTTACTCCCGACATCTCTCATGCTCCAAAGTATCTTACAGGGATTTATTTGAATGACTCTACATGCTCTGTTATATAAGAAGGTACCCAGTTGATTAGAGATATGAGATACAGTCAGTGGAGAAAAAGATACTATTCTTATGAGTCTTTCAATCTGCTAATTAAAGAGTATGAGAATATCTGTGCAGATCAAAGGCTAACTTTTTGAAGGTCTCTAAGTAATTTATCAATTGCTGCTCAGAACCTACAGACCTTACATACTTTTACCTTTGGAAGCCTTCCACTGAAGTCTCTGGAGGTTACCCTATTATAATATGATGGACTGAGCTTCTCAACAAAAAATCAGCGATGATCATGTTTGTTGGTCCTGATTTTCAGAGGACGGGTGTCAGCACCTTCTGAAAATTAGGCCTTTTTAAGACATCAGCAACTAAAGTTAACCCCTTTAGCAAATATTGACCTAGATGTTCTTTTAGGAATCCATGGATCCTGCTTTCTTCTGATCTGGGCCAGGTGTTGCTTCCTTTCTGCAGAGGGAACTCTTCAACATTTAAGCCCCTAGGACTTGATTAAACTTTAACCTTTCTGAGATCTGAAAAAAGACAATTACTTTTTACAACAAATTAATTTCCATGCACCGCCTGGACTTTCTGTTAAAGAAAGAGCAACATGGCAAAAAAATAAAATAAATAAAAATAGACTGCTATCACTCTTTCTGACCTTAACCCAACTTGTAATTACCAGAAATCTTGTAGGAAAGCGTGTCGTCTTAAGATTTCCAACATGATTTTGTGAACAGTGAGGGGTCCGGATACATTTAGATTAGCTTCAGATAAGATCATTGTGAACCAAATCTCCAGCACTTTTGGGATTTGCCCATCAGTACTGCAGAACCACCAGTAACTTGCACCCTGATGCTGGCTCTGCCAGCTAAATTTGCTGTGATTAGTAGGGCTGAAAGAAGAACGACGGCACTAATATTCAAGCTGTTTGAAGAGAGGTTTACTGCCCCCAAAAGAATCATTTAATTATAACACACCATTTTCTTTTGATCTGCATATAAAAGAGTTAATTTGCCTAGGCATGCACCCGTGGGGCTAGTGGATAACGGTTTATATTAGAGATGTGCCAAATGGTTCGATAATAATTTTGAATACAGTTGAGACCTCTTAAATATGTAGCTTTGGTGCACAATAACTCTGTTTAATTAATAGGTTTATTTCCTTCACAGATAGTCTTTTAAAATTGTTCCACCATCCATGCAGTGCTGTTGAGAGGCATGTTGTAAATACTTTCTGTTTAGAAGTGAGCTCCAGGGGTTTGATTCTCCTGTTACAAAGCTTTAAAACTGGTGTATCTTCACTAATTTCAACAGAAAGAAAAGGAGTACTTGTGCCACCTTAGAGACTAACAAATTTATCTGAGCATAAGCTTTCGTGAGCTACAGCTCACTTCATCGGATGCATCAGATGTATCTGATCTAGTGAGCTGTAGCTCATGAAAGCTTATGCTCAAATAAATTTGTTAGTCTCTAAGGTGCCACAAGTCCTCCTTTTCTTTTTGCGGGTACAGACTAACATGGCTGCTACTCTGAAACCTAATTTCAACAGAGTTACTCCTGATTTACACTGGTGGAAGCGAACCCTAGGGTTTTGTTAGATATTTTTGAGAGTTTCTGTGAATTCTTGCTAAATCAGGTATAGCAACTGCTAATTCTCTATTGCTCCCTTCCTGCAGCAATAGAGAGGAAATTTGACAATGTTGTCTTTATACTGTCTACATTACAGCATCCACCATTCCTAGCACTGTTGGAGCCATATTTCTGGTTAAATATGGCTACCAAATTTGCTAGTGCTGTCACACCCTTAGATATCTAGATATACAACTTCTTAAACTCAGAGATAAAATCTATATATTTTAAAACTATAATATCCTATAGTTATGGGCTAGAACACAGTAATAATACTAAACTGTAATGTTTTGGACCATTACTGCAGAGAACTGTATAATTGTTTTATAAGAGATCTTTATCTGGACATCATTTATAGAGAATATCATTGATATTAGGAGCCTCTTTTATATTTTCTTTGATCATTAAAATAAATATATATGCTTGCTTAAGCGCAGATATCTATTCAATTAATAATACTTAGAATTTACAAAGCACTTTTCATTCATAGATATCAAATCACCTTATTAGATCAGGCAAGCATTATTATTAGGGGGACCAGATAGCAACTGTGAAAAAACGGGACGGGGGTGGGGAATAATAGGTGCCTATATAAGAAAAAGTCCCCAAAAATGGGACTGTCCCTTTAAAATCAGGACATCTGGTCACCCTAATTATTATCCCCATTTTACAGCTGGGAGAAAGAGGTGCACAAAGGTTAAGTGACTTTCCCAAAGTCACACATCAGGTTGGGCAGAGTAAAGAGTAGAACCCCAGCTCTTAACTCAGTTCTTCTGCATCCTTATATAGGGATTTGATTTTCATAATCTCCCCCATCTATGGATCTAATCCTACAATCCCCTGAACATATGAATAGTCCCTGTGATGCGCGTTAAGTGTTTGCAGGATTGGGCAGTTAGAGTTGAATTTCAATGACTATGTTTTCTAATGTTAATATTAAATTGTCCTTGGATTTTCTGTATTATTTCAATATGCAGGCTATACAATTCTAGTTAACACTTCACATACTCCGACTCAGTTTTCCAGTGCAACAGAGAACCAATAACTGCATATGGAGTAATATTACTGTTCCTTTACATAAGGTACACAATCTTAGCTCGGGAGGGAGGTTTATCTGCAATCATATTGCCTCACCTACTCATTTAGGGCATGATCTAGAGCCCATTGAAGTCACTGGGGTCAGGATCAGATCCTTGTCCAGCTGGTATTTATCCTAGCCTAAAGATTCCAAGATAGCCTTGGAAAACCCATTTCACCCCTTTTTAAAATAATCTGATTATAAGTATAAGCACAGACGAACACAGAGAAAAACAAAGTAGCATAGACTTGATTGTGGACAGCAAAAGCAAAGCCTTTATGAAATTCTGAGACTAACTGTTTTCTTTCTATTGCTCCCAATGTTCATGGACTCCACACAGATGTGTGGGACTTAGGACATTCACTGCTGCAGTTTCTCTAATGGTATCACAATGCCAGGAACACTGGTGGATAATATATTTATTTCCACTGTGAAAATTAATTGTGTACAATAGCTCTTAAAATATTTCTTACTTGTGGAGGGTTCTAGTCCAAATTTCTGTTCATGCAAGGTAGGTTTGATCAACCGATATTCTGATTCAAGACTTCTTAACCCTCTCAGCTCCTATCCCTACAATTTCCTGCTTCCCTTCTTTCCCAAAAAAGATGGGAGCCCCTTTCAAGCCCTGCTCGATGCTCCTCTTACAAAGTGCCACAATCCAGCCCTTCCCCAGGACTAATTCCCTTGCTCTCTCTCCTGCTCCCAGTAGGTTCCATTACTGTTCCCGATGCTGTAGTGGTCCAAGCATCCCCCGTGCTGCTCTCTCCCCATGGTGAGGGTTATAATGGAAAGCGAGACAAGCTGGGAATGCAGCACGGCACATCTTTTCCATCAGCAGAGAGGAGACTTAGGGTGGGATTCACTCTTCTGCTTCTGGTGAGCCCCTCCCTGGTCCACTCTTCCTGACGCCTTTAAATAGGAGGGCTGGGGTAGCAAAAGGGTTTGGCATGCAGGGGGAGCTGATTTTTAATTACAGTTGAAAGCAGATTATTTTGTTTAAAATTATAGTAGGAGAAAAAAATGAAATGAGCAAAACCTGAAACTGTCAGTATCCAGGGCTGGAAGACACTTCCCTTGGTACTGCCCTTTGGTGAGACTCTTGCTGTCAGAAGACCTCTTCTTCCCACAGTCCAGATTCTATGTGCTTCCCTGCCCCAGTCTCTCTTTCTCTATTGCCTATAGAACGCTGCCTCTTATTCACTCTCCTACTCAGTTCCCAAAGACCCAGGGTGTCATCCCTGCCTCCTACACAATTTTCTAGTCTCACCACACTGTCATTTGATCAAGGTTATTTGCATTACTCCTGGTGAACCTGCCACTTGCTGATGCAGCTATAACTCTAAATGTCCCACATATCCAAGGATTGGCATGGGCTTGAATTTCCCCTACTATGCACCAATATCAGCATTAGCAATAAGATAATTGGGATATGTTTAATCACTAATATTTTGCACAGAATTAAATATCTTATGAGTCTTCATTCTGCAATAGCACACAAGGAAGAATTTAATTTCTCTGCTTATGATTTTAGCTGGAGGTGCTGCTAGAACAAAATACTTATTTTCCTTTGATTTTTGCAAGCGACGCTGCTCCCATTCCCAGCTACAGCTTGCAATAAAATAACTGCTCTTGGCCTAGATTTATTGCACTCCTCCCTCCCTCTGTTTGCAGGAACATTGCAGGCAATGCTGCTCAGAATATTTAGGTGAGCAAACTTCACTGCCTGTCGCTCTCCTTGTTAGGTGAGTGGAAAAATTAAACTGATTCTATCACACCTTCCTAATAAACCGGTGACACATTATATACTGTGGCTCGATAGTGAAAGAATTTGACTGTGACTCTTTCCACACACGCTTCTCATTAAGCTAACAAAATATTTCATTCTTTGCCCAGGCTAGATGTGGAGTTTTTGTGGTGAAGCATATTTTTCAGTCACCCAACGTCCTTAGCTGCATGCTAATCTCAGATGCACAGCTCCCACTCATGTCAATAGGAAGGCATAGCTCGGCTACACAGCAAAGAAAATGAGATTCGCTCAGACAGATGTTCCTAAAATGCAACTATTTCTCTAATTGGTTCACCTGTCCTTTCTTCTCCATCATGCAGGAAGGCAGTCATAGCTCAGTGCTAAGAAGGGTAGATGCCAACGGGATTTCATTTTACTCATAAGGCTGCTTCTTGAGCCTCGTATGGTGGAGACCATGTGGTGGGCAAATCATTCCACACGATTTTCCACCTGTGTCTCTGCCCTACTGCAGCCTCTGTGTCCCTCCATTCAAGTTCTGAATGTGGTCTTTCGCATGTCAGCTATTGATAACCTTGCTTTAAAATATAATAAGAATTTCCTCTTGAACTTGATGGGTGCTTCAGACATGCATCCATCCAACAGCAGTATTTTGCCCTTAATCTGTAGCTGTACCCTCCAAAATGTGTTGTTGAGGATACTTTTAATAGTATAAATACTGCTTTATTTGGTTGCTTTAGGATGGGGAGACAGAGAAACTTCATTAGCATAACTTTTGTCTAACTTATTTATGTTTGTGTAAGTTCTTGTGGAGCCCACCAATATAGTTTCTGAACACCTCACACAATTATAAAGTGAACACCTCCATCTCTCTGTTTTCCTGCCTGCTTATCTTTGCCCAAAGAGAAACAAAATTGTAGATTCTGACCTGGTCTACAATCCAAAGTGTCCTCTGTCGCCCTGCCCAGTGTGAAGCTTCGTGTAAACCACAGGGTGCAAAACACACACATACCAGCCAGAGCTGGTGTAAGTGCCTCAACTGGTGTAAACCCAGTGGCCAATTTATGCCTGCTCAGAATCTGGCGCCAAAAGTGTCTGAAGATCTTTAGGGCCATTCCTTGTGGTTTCTGGTGTCTCCTCTTTCTATGTCCACTTCAAAGTGGGGTGCCATTTCCATCAACCCTCTGAAAGACTTCAAAAATAGTGGGTGGAAAAACTTCAAAATGTTTCCTTTCCCCAAAAATGCTGGATTATCCTCCCCTTTTCACCCCACCCATTCACTGGTCTTGTGCCCTGGACAAATAAGATTCAGTACTTGGCCAGTGACAAGTTTAAGGTTTGGTATCTTGTGACATTACTTGAGAGTAGATTCGACCTGTGCTTAAGTATATTCGTTTCCATAGTGTCATATGCATTTAATCACTTCACCATAACTTTCAGGCATTTTCAAGCTGACTAGCTGTGTACCCACAATTACCAAACTAAATGCCTATCACAAGGGTTCCCAAACTATGGTACGTGTACCTTTGGTGGGACACATAATTTATGGTCCATCCATTCACTTCACAACAATTTATTAAGGTGGTTCATGAGCCAATAATATTTGTGAGCCACTCGTAACATCATCGTGTCCTTGTACATATTTTTTTGGTGGTCCAGAAAGACACTGAGGTCTGATTGATGACAGTTACACCACCACCTCTTCATAAAATGGGCAAAATGCCTTATTTTCAACAAGCACTGAACCAAAAAAGTGTTTTGCAAATGGGACCCAGTTGGAGCCAACCTCTCCTCCAGCAATCTTCATATGCAGAACTACACAGAGACACCCCCATTCCTGGGCCACTAGGAGCCATGTGGTGTCCTTCTTCTTCACCCAATAGCCATGGGAGCTTTGGGAAAGAAATTGCCTGGAGGAGCCAGCCAGAGACAACTGCAGAAGCTGTTCAAGCAGGGACCAACCAAAGCTGACTCCACAACCCCTCAGTCCTCCTCCTTTCCTGTTTCCTTCCATCTAGCTAGTCCCCTCCTAATGTAACACCACTGAAAGGATACAAATAAGAAAAACAAAACAAACCTAACATGATGTTTGCTGCCACCAAAGTTTACTATCAGGGCATGCTCTATCCTTTCTCCTACCCTTTGCTTGTCTTGTCTGTTTAGCTTGTAAACTGTTTGGAGCAGAGACTATCTCTCATTCTATGTTTATACAGTGCATAGCACAATGGGAATTGCCTTTGGACAACACTATTTCTCCTGTACACAGTGTAAAAAGGCCATATTTAACCCTTAACTTTGGCAACTAAGAATTTTTTTTATTATTTAAAGGGTATCTTTAGTTTTACATAACTATGCAATCATTTATGCTCAACTACTGGATATTAGCTCTGCAGTTATTTTATTTAATTTTTAAAATAGTTATAAACTCATGAAATGCCACATAAAAATGCCCATTCGCTAAACATGTTCCAGTGCACGTGACCCCAAACTTTTTTTTGACACTCCCTTTTCTACTGTTCAAATGCTCATGAGTCCCCTTTATACATTTTTGTTTTTATTTTGGTTTATTTAGAAGGAATTCAAAATGTTGGGCCACATCTAGCATAGCTGGTCCAAAGGTAAGCAACTTTACATTAATAATAAAATAATAAGCACGATTAATAAAAAAAAAAACACTATATCTCCATAATCTTATATCTGTAATCCAAGTCATTCCTTGACCCTCCCCTTCCTGGTCTTGGTTATATGCTTGTCTGGCTAGTCCATCATTAGAGGCCAATATTGCAATGGCATTCACAGCCCCTCAGTACCCGTGTGGAATCCCATTGACTTTGAAGGGCATCTGCGTAGGCACAAGGGTCTGTGCTCGTGGATCTCATTGCTGGATGGGAGGTCTTTGTGGCAGGAGCCTGTCTTCTTTGTGATTCTGTCACATACCCTTGTGAGTACTGTACATTAATAAATGATGCTAGATAATAAAGAAGAGATCGCATTTGCCTCCTTGATAGAGGAAATGGTTGTAGGGGATAATCTTGGCTCAAGTGATCATGAGCTAATTCAGTTCAAACTGAATGGAAGGATTAACAAAAATAAATCTGCAACTAGGGTTTTTGATTTCAAAAGGGCTGACTTTCAAAAATTAAGGAAATTAGTTAGGGAAGTGGATTGGACTGAAGAATGTATGGGTTTAAAGGTAGAGGAGGCCTGGGATTATTTTAAATTAAAGCTGCAGAAGCTATCGGAAGCCTGCATCCCAAGAAAGGGGAAAAAATTCATAGGCAGGAGTTGTAGACCAAGCTGGATGAGCAAGCATCTTAGAGAGGTAATTAAGAAAAAGCAGAAAGCATATAGGGAGTGGAAGAAGGGAGGGATCAGTAAGGCAAGCTACCTTATTGAGGTCAGAATATGTAGGGATAAAGTGAGACAGGCTAAAAGTCAAGTAGAGTTGGACCTTGCAAAGGGAATTAAAACCAATAGTAAAAGGTTCTATAGTCATATAAATAGGAAGAAAACAAAGAAAGAAGAAGTGGGACCGCTAAAAACTGAGGATGGAGTGGAGGTCAAGGATAATCTAGGCATGGCCCAATATCTAAACAAATACTTTGCCTCAGTCTTTAATAAGACTAAAGAGGATCTTAGGGATAATGGTAGCATGATAAATGGGAATGAGGATATGGAGGTAGACATCACCATATCTGAGGTAGAAGCGAAACTCAAACAGCTTAATGGGACTAAATCGGGGGGCCCAGATAATCTTCATCCAAGAATATTAAAAGAATTGGCACAAGAAATTGCAAGCCCATTAGCAAGAATTTTTAATGAATCTGTAAACTCAGGGGTTGTACCGTATGATTGGAGGATTGCTAACATAGTTCCTATTTTTAAGAAAGGGAAAAAAAGTGATCCAAGTAATTATAGGCCTGTTAGTTTGACATCTGTAGTATGCAAGGTCTTGGAAAAAATTTTGAAGGAGAAGGTAGTTAAGGACATTGAAGTCAATGGTAAATGGGACAAAATACAACATGGTTTTACAAAAGGTAGATCGTGCCAAACCAACCTGATCTCCTTCTTTGAGAAAGTAACAGATTTTTTAGATAAAGGAAACGCAGTGGATCTAATTTACTTAGATTTTAGTAAGGCGTTTGATACGGTGCCACATGGGGAATTATTAGTTAAATTGGATAAGATGGGCATCAATAGGAATATTGAAAGGTGGATAGGGAATTGGTTAAAGGGGAGACTACAACGGGTCCTACTGAAAGGTGAACTGTCAAGTTGGAGGGAGGTTACCAGTGGAGTTCCTCAGGGATCGGTTTTGGGACCAATCTTATTTAATCTTTTCATTACTGACCTGGGCACAAAAAGTGGGAGTGTGCTAATAAAGTTTGCAGATGATACAAAGCTGGGAGGTATTGCTAATTTAGAGAAGGACAGGGATACCCTACAGGAGGATCTGGATGACCTTGTAAACTGGAGTAATAGTAATAGGATGAAATTTAATAGTGAGAAGTGTAAGGTCATGCATTTAGGGATTAATAACAAGAATTTTAGTTATAAGCTAGGGACGCATCAACTAGAAGTAACGGAGGAGGAAAAGGACCTTGGAGTATTGGTTGATCATAGGATGACTATGAGCTGCCAATGTGATATGGCTGTGAAAAAAGCTAATGTCATCTTGGGATGCATCAGGAGAGGTATTTCCAGTAGGGATAAGGAGGTTTTAGTACCGTTATATAAGGCACTGGTGAGACCTCACCTGGAGTACTGTGTGCAGTTCTGGTCTCCCATGTTTAAGAAGGATGAATTCAAACTGGAACAGGTACAGAGAAGGGCTACTAGGATGATCCGAGGAATGGAAAACTTGTCTTATGAAAGGAGACTCAGGGAGCTTGGCTTGTTTAGCCTAACTAAAAGAAGGCTGAGGGGAGATATGATTGCTCTCTATAAATATATCAGAGGGATAAATACCAGAGAGGGAGAGGAATTATTTAAACTCAGTACCAATGTGGACACAAGAACAAATGGATATAAACTGGTCATTGGGAAGTTTAGGCTTGAAATTAGACGAAGGTTTCTAACCATCAGAGGAGTGAAGTTTTGGAATAGCCTTCCGAGGGAAGTAGTGGGGGCAAAAGATCTATCTTGCTTTAAGATTAAACTCGATAAGTTTATGGAGGAGATGGTATGATGGGATAACATGGTTTTGGTAATTAAATATTCATGGTAAATAGGCCCAATGGCCTGTGATGGGTTTTAGATGGGGTAAGATCCAAGTTACCTGGGAAAGAATTTTCTGTAGTATCTGGCTGATGAATCTTGCCCATATGCTCAGGGTTTAGCTGATCGCCATATTTGGGGTCGGGAAGGAATTTTCCTCCAGGGCAGATTGGAAGAGGCCCTGGAGGTTTTTCGCCTTCCTCTGTAGCATGGGGCACGGGTCACTTGCTGGAGGATTCTCTGCTCCTTGAGGTCTTTAAACTACAATTTGAGGACTTCAATAGCACAGATATAGGTGTGAGGTTTTTTTTTGTAGGAGTGGTGGGTGAAATTCTGTGGCCTGCGTTGTGCAGGAGGTCAGACTAGATGATCATAATGGTCCCTTCTGACCTAAATATCTATGAATCTATATCTATGAAACTATGAGCTACGTTCATTTGTGTCACAGAGAACTAAATTCTGGTGGCAGCTTCTCCTCAGCCCACTGCTAGATGCTGAGCTATGTTTCAGATCTCTCTCTCTCTCCTGATATGAGTGGGGGGTTAGGTTCTGCTCCTACCAAAATAAAACAAATATTGCATGAGGAGTGGAGAGGTTAGGTTCCTGGTTATACGGGGTAACAGAGCCTAAAGCTCACTCAATCCTTTGTGTTGCTCCCATTTCTATGTTCCCCATATGGTTAGATACTCACCAAGCAAAAAATATAAGTCTAATGACAGCAGGCTGTTGGGCAAGTCTGGTCCTCGGGACAAGTCCTCGTTCCTTTGGAGATGTCATGGGAATAGCTTATACGCCCCCCTCCCACTCTGCAGTAATCATGGCAGCCCAGGGGAAGTTGGCTGAGGCTGCAGGTACAGTCAGATAGCACTGGGTCACTGCTGAGGCCCCCTGTCCTGAAGCTGTACGGTACTGAGTTTTGACTACAGCGTCACCCTGGTTGAATTCACCTCTCTGAGCGTAGATTTCTTCTGCTCCTCACACAGCAAAGACATCAGATTAAAATACAGTGGGACTTTTAAGAATTTGGGTACAATAAAGTGACCTGTAAAAAGATTTAACGATAACAACCTAGAGTGTTGGCTGGCATGAGCTTCCAGTGTCATTCAAGGGCACTTCATGAGCTGGCAATATTTTCCACTTCTGGCTGCCATTGTTTCTTCAGGGAACAAACACCTTCCCATCTGCAGGCCAAACTGGCATAATGTGCAAAATATCATGCCATGTTTCAGTAGCCCAGATGGATCAAATATGTCAACATGGTATGCCAAGGGTCAAGCCTGGGGCCACTCAGTCATTTTAAAAAGAATCCATTGTATTAACAGTAGCTTTTAGTTCCATTTTGTTGTGCTTTTTTCCCCTCCCAGTAATCTTAAAAGAGCTTAATTTATCAAAGGCTTGGTTTAGGTTTGCACTTACATAATAGGATTTGGACACACACAATTATAACAGCAATGGAAAACTATTATAACGTTCAGAGAATCTTAATAGACTATCGCCATCTCTCTGGGAGCACGCAAAATGGGTTTGCATCTTGTCAGTGTTTGTGGGCAATGATCAGACCTGATTTCTAACCTTCCCGTTAGACTTTACACTCATGCCTTGTCTTGTCAAAGTAAGTTTATTCTAAGCATTGCACCACAAGATGTGTTGCTCTGAGCTACTTGTTTAATTAGGAGATATCCTTGAAAATGTTGGTTTGGATTATGCTTCATGGAGGTCTTTTTGCCATACTTTAAACCATCATCAGGGTCTCTGCACCCAACCCTTTTTGTTTAATATGTAGTTAGATATTGGTCTTTAAGAAGCTCTGCATCAACGGGTGCCCATCCAAAGCTCTGGTTGCCTTTGGGCTGGTCTTCACTATGGTGTTAGCTCACGTTATCTACACTTAAATTTACTTCACTTGCCTGAGCTTAGTGAGGGGGGTTGCACTGCAGAACAACACTCGAGCAGCACAGAGTGATAGGATTAGCAGGAGAGACGTATTACTAGCTCAAGCTTCAGCCTATATCCCCTGATGGGCCAGCTAGCTCAAATGTACAGCTCCACTTAACTCTCCCTATAGCTTTTACTGTCTGGATGGGAACTGGGTTAGGGGCCACATTCAAGTTACCTTGAGCTCACACTGCAGTAAGGACAAGCTCTTTGATATACAACAGCATAGGAATTAGAAAACAGAAATTTCAGCAATACCTTTCCTTCCTCCCACCATGCTGGGTTTTACAGCGCTCCTGGAAGGTCAACAAGTTCCAGAAATTTTGAACTTTGTGGGGTTAAAGCATTCCTAAAATGAAAAAGTCTCCTATAGAAAACAGTCCAGCCCAGCTTCACAAAGGGACTTACTTTGGGAGTTAGGTGCCTAAAAAAAACCTTTGTGAATCTCACCTTAGTTACCTAATTCCAACATTTAGGCAACACTGGCATTCACAAAACCCCCATTCAGCTGTAGCTAACTCTTGTGGCACCTCAATTCCTTACGTGTTTCAATCTTTGCTGTAAAAGTCCGCTACGTTTGTATTCCTGGGCATGTGCACTTTTGCCTTAGGTAGCTCCTGACTGCCCCCATCTCTCTATCATCCAAGACTTAGAGGAATTATCAGACTAGGCGTTGCCTCACCTATCTTGTCTGCTGGGCCCAATCTGGTAGGAATGCATTGACCACATCTAACTCACCACTGAATAGGCAGGGGGTGGGAGCAAGCAGGGGGAGGCGGTTGCACCTGACCTTCTAATCTTTAGCCCGGTGGTTAGTGTACTTACCAGATCCCCCATTCATTTCTCCCTCTGCTTGATGAGTAGATGGGATTTGAATATGGGTCTTCTACCTCACAGGTGACTACCCTAATGATGGGGTTATGGAATATTTAGATGTAGGGTTCTCTCATCCTTTTCTGCTGAAGCTTTTCCACTGGGCATTCACAGATGTGAATCCAAAGCAGAAATAGGCACCTCCTGCCAATCCATTACCTAGGTACCTAAGTCCCTTCTAGAGAAGGGACTTAGAGCCCGTTCCTCTCCTTGACACCTGCTCTTGGCTAGCTTTGGTGGCTCCCACTCAGAGTCCTGGCAATTGTGAAACCCATTTCTGGGTGACTAACTCAGTATTTGTGGCCTCCACATGGTGGCTAGGCACCGAAAAGTCAGGCATTTTAATGCCTAAGTCCCCTTTGTTAATGTAACCCCACCCCTGCCAGCAGTCCTCTCCCATTTATAATGAGGCAGATTTGTTGCTGGTCACAGTGATGGCAATATGGCATAGGAGGGAGAGGGTCTCTCAAGGAGGATGGTTTCAAGCCATTTGCAGCTTTAGGGGTGAAAATCAACCCCTCGGATTCCAGTGGGATCACTGAAGGAGGAATGCACATTCTGAATTCAGCTCCTTGTTTGTAAATATATTTGTAATGCATGCCAAAAGCCTCTGGGAGAGGATGCTATATAAAATATTAGTAAGAAAGGAAAGTCTTCTGTAGAGTCCAGCATCCTGTCAGGTTTTTTAAGCTACCGAGACTCACCAAGTATTATTACCAGAGTGCTTAGCAGCCCTAGTTGTGGAACAGGACCCCATTGCGCTAGGCACTGTACAAACACAGAACAAAACGAGGGTTCCTGCCCCAAAGCGTATAAGAATAAAACAAGAGCCAAAAGCTGGCTACAGCCAGATAGATGAGAGCGCATGAGGAAACAATGAGACAGTATTGTTCAGCATGGTAGACAGTGCTCACAGAACAGCAGTAGCCTAACCACTGTCAAGCTGTTGGAGGCATCATGGCAGAGGAGAGTTTTGAGGTGGTGGTTTCAGAGGATTACAGCACCTCCCATACCTACTAGGCCTAGTAGCTAGAAAGTAAACACAAGATAGGTGAGGTAATATCTTTTACTGGACCAACTTCTGTGGGAGAAGACCTGAAGAAGTGCTCCGTATAGTTTGAAAGCTTGTACCTTCCACCAACAGAAGTCAGTCTAATAAGAGATACTACCTCACTTACCTTGTCTCTCGCCTATCTTAGGCCCAACGTGGCTACAGCAGTACTGTTAGCATAAGTTTTCAGCATGTTAAGGTTTTCCTTTCCTCGTTCCCTTTCAAAAGCCCTTTGCATGTTTTAGAATCGAACAGCCTGACCTATATTATTTCTACGTGATCTCTGTCTTCTGGATGGCATGTATCCATACAGTTGTTTTAATAGTGTTTTAATTTTGGTCTGGCAGGGAGCACATAGTAATCTGCTAACTTAGAAGGCTTTTCTGAGACTCTCTCTCTCTCACACACACACACACACAGACAGTTGAACAATGCCAACCTCTGCACATGTGGAATAACTGCTCTTTGCACTCACAAAACCCACTGGAACCAATTGAGTTCTGTGAGTGCGAATTCCTACACTCACATGTGCTGCCATTGTTCAATGTGTACACCAGTGTTTGTACTTGCAAGGTGGGGGTATATATATGTGTGACAGCCACCATCTGGATCAACACCAGGGATCTCCAGCGCTAAAAGCATTGACCCTGACAGCTGTAACAGACTCTGTGGACCAAGCACAGAGGGAGACACATAATATACACTTACAAGTGGGTTACATGTGCACAAGCACAGAAAAGTGGAAACCATGAGCTGAAGATCTGGCCTAATCTTAGAGGGGTGCTGCAAACCCAGCAACTCCCATTCACTAGCTGCTGGTGCTCAGCACATCTCAGGACCACACCCGTAAGGCAGCTAGAAATGGATGGAGGCTATAGAGAATTTGGGAGGAGCTTTATTTCTCTCCCTTCAGGGGTAGTTACCAAGCAGGTCGGTAGCTATAAATGCTAGAGAGATGTACTGCTGCAAATTCTCAGCTCTGTTTCAGGCATGCTGCTTACATCTCCAGTTGATGAGCAATGCTGTTTGCCTGTTCTTTGTGTAGGGCAACAGGAATGTTTTTTATAACGTTTTTGAGTTTTTCGGTCATGGTATCAGCTCAGTAGAAAGCTCTGTAACGCTCATGCCACAGTAACACAAAGGTATATGACGCTATTTTTTTAGTGGGGTGGATTTTCTTCCCCCCCTGCACCTTTCATAGTAACAACTTTGTAATCAACTATGGGTAACGTAAGAGGCTCTCTTAACGCTGTTACCTTTTCTTTGAGGACTCTACTTCTGTTTTGTGAGTGTCTGAACAGAAGATTAGAGTATCCTTTGTAAAACAGAAGCTATGTCATTACCTTCCCAGTCTTCAGGGATTCTGGTAATTCTGAGGGTATTACAGTACAAATTCAATCTAATTTCTAAATCATCACAGCATTTCCCAAGGGTGGCTTTATAAAAGTTTATTTTCTCTCTGCAATGAAGACTGGTCTCATGATTTGATTCCTGATTTTATTTCAGCAGGTCAGTTTTATTGCAACAAGGTCTAAGGCTATTTTAATATCCTATAAGAATCTCCACATAATTTTGTTTTGGTGGGGAACATAATTAATGTAGTAATTAGTATACTTAATCTACGGAAAGGAAGCAGTGTGGTGATATATTGTTATTTGAATGTTTCAATAAGTGTAATTCAAGCCTTTCCCAATTTTGTTTTCTTTTTCCCCTTTAGTTTAATTTTTTCTACAAACAACCAACTAAATTGTCTGATATAACCCTAATGACAATTCAAGACCAGCTAATTCGCAGAAGCACAGTTTGTTTAATCTGCTGTTATACAATTGCCTTTTTAAAGGCAGAATGTTTTAATGCAGGAGGTGTTGTGTGTGCTGCTGCTAGAGGAGAATTATGACTATTATTAATCATGTTTATTACAGTACTGGCTAGTGACCAACCAAGACTAGGGCCCCATGGTGCTAGGTGCTGTACAAACACACTGTCTATTCAGTCCCTTCTGCCGAAGAGCTTACAATCTAAATATACAAGACAGAAAAGGGGAGGGGAAAGGGATAGAACATAGCAGAGAGCAATGGCTGCAACCATCACGTTAGTTCCATGATAGCTGTGGTTTCTTT
Organism: Chelonia mydas; assembly: GCF_015237465.2. Taxonomy (NCBI): domain Eukaryota; kingdom Metazoa; phylum Chordata; order Testudines; family Cheloniidae; genus Chelonia; species Chelonia mydas. Next base: position 13,047,592 of record NC_057855.1, read on the forward strand.
TGGTTGTTTGGGGGTCAAAATTAGTTTGGAGAGAGCTAAATGGAAAGACTGGTGAAGAGAGGGAAACACAGTAGGCAAGAAGATGGAGTGCAGAAGGATGTGAGGAGCAGGTGGGAAGTGAGACTGGGTTGAAGAAACTATAAGAAAAGGGGATGGGGAGAAGTTTGGAGGAAACAGCCAATCACCACAGGGAAGACAAAGCCCAGTCAAAACTGTAGAAATATTGTCAGTGTTGGTTGGTCCCTGCATTTGCTGCTTCTGCAGCTGCTCCACCTGCACCACAAAAAAAGGAATTTTAGGCGACAACAATGAAAGTTATTTTTCATGCAGCATTATTAAAATGCACACACAAAGCGCTGAGATTGCCAAATCATTAATTATGACCTTTAGCTTGAACTCCTGACAGTGCATTTTACAGGTGGTTTATCTCTATTCCAAGATTTAATGTGGTATACAAGGAGTGAGTGTAGCAACATGGGGAAAACGATAAATGGCATGTGACTGGCCCTGTTTTTTTCTTATTCCTATCCAGTCCCAAATTCACAGTGTTTTCCCCCTTAGGATTTTCAAGAAATCAGCATTTAGTCTGATTTGTCATCAGAGTGGAATAGTAGCCGACTCTTTCCATGAAACCAAATATAATACAGTAAGAAGCCAAGGTCTTGCACTCCAGAGTTTCGTCTCTTCCTTCCCCCAGCATGAAAGAAAGAGCGGGAGGGGGGAACTCAAAACCCTGTTTAAATAAAGTTGGCTACAAGTGATGTCTGCCCTAGTACGGGTGGACCAAGGCAACTGACCCCTAGCAATATCCTCACATGAGATGATTGCTTAGAGTGATGGTTATAAGGGCAACATGCCTGAGAAGGGGCAGCCAGGTAAGAGATCAGGACTCCCTTTGCCCTGCCTGTGCAAAGGGGTGGCAGCAATGGCAGGTCAGGTTTTCATGTACATCAGATGATCTCCAAGTTAGGGACCTTAGGCACAGGGTTATGTGCCTCATGGTTAATCTGTCCTTTCTCTCAGGGGCCTGATCCTTCTCTGCTGTGGACACAAGCTGGCGAGGGAATGTGAGTTTCTTGGCTTGCCTGGAAGGCAGTTTGGGGCTCTTGGCATATTTGACCCTCTAAGGCACAGGTCGGGGGAATTTAAGGCTGTTGACTGAATGCATATTTTCATATTTGTAGCTAAACTTTGCCCACTTCACCCCCAAACTTCAGAAAAAGAGGTTAGTCTCCATGCACAGGCCAACAGTTTGATGGAATTTGTTGACAAGGCAGCATGTTGGCTCTTCTTCATCTGAGATTTCTGCATATCTATATGCTAATTCAAGCTGGATGTATGTATGGTTCTTCCCAAAGCTTCTGCTCCTAATACCTTTTTAACACATAATTTAATATTGTAATTTGGGGACAGGCAGTAAAAGTTGGTGCCTTGTGTTGTTTTGCAAATCTATTTATTATTTCCTTGAGGGGAGCTGCATCAAGCATTCACTTCTCAGTCGAAAGGACAGCAATATCTATCAATCTGTTCCGGCTTATTGTGCTTCCTAGCCATACATGCAAATTCCGAAGAGCACAAAATAGCACTTCTAGATGCAAGTGTCTAGCAAAAAACAAGAACAAAAAGAGAGAGGAGGAGATGTGGTACAACCGTACTGGTGAGGGTCTATTTTTCACATTGGCAATTGAACCTACTTCTCACTGAAACGCCAACATTTGCATGTGAAACTCATGCCCTCGCATACTTTGAGATTGTTGACTTAAAGACCTCCGCAGGAAAAGCAAAATGAGTAGTCACATCTGTGTGAATTGAACCCACTTCAATTATCATGAATTAATAATAATTAAATACATTGGACAGTCCAGAAATGAAAAGTATTTTCCAGCGCGTGCACACACATACACAGCTATTTGCCATTTGACCTGATTTTGTTTTGGCTGCGAGTGCTGCATAAAATAGGAGCAAAATCAATGTTTTCTTTTTCTTTTGGAGGGGATTTTTCATTCAATTACAGTTTTAGGTTGTGCTTCTTTTGTACAGATGACCTAGTCTGGAATCATGGCAGAGTAATTCAGTGACCAGGAGGGGTTTTTCAATATTTATTTTTGGTATGATAAGCATGATTGAAATATTTTGCTCCTCTGTATATAAAGGTTTCTAGTTAATAATTCTTAAGGTGAACCCAACCCCCAATTCCCTTATTGACATGGTTAACCATGCTTTCTGATACCAAAATGGCAACTGGATAGGAATTGGCGGATTGGACCTATGTTTATGTATGGTTGAAGTCTAAGACACACAAGAACTTTCTGTTACTCTCCAGCAGTTGCACTGCAGTTGAACTCAAAACGCATCGGCGCTCTTAAATAACATCTGTGATCCCTAGATCTCAAAGCACTACTCAACGATGTGTAACTACCATTATCCCCATTTTGTAGCTGAATCCCACTCTCTGACTGTCTTAGGTAATAAAGCTTTTTTGTGATTCTTTTCACAAAGGGACTAGGAACTGAGTTCCAGATGCTCCAAAGTATTTAGGCACCTAACTCCTATTGGAATCAAAAAAGGCACTTAAGTACCTTTGCAGATCTGGCCCCAGATTTCTAATATCTTTCCAAGGGAGCTAGGGCTAACTGCATCTCTGTCCCCTCTCTAGTTGCTCAGCATGTACCCCTTCAGATGTACCCCCTTTACCTCTCCTGGGGTGGAATCACACAATTCTCCGACTCTTATACTAGATCTTGGGCTGCAGTACCATGTGACTCCACTGTGCTTACCAAGTAGATATGACTGGGTGCGGCACCTGCAGGTCTTCCTTTCAGAAGTTGGTGACCAGCAGTGATCACTATTGATCAGCCACCCTTCTTAAACTAAAGTATTGTCTAATCTTAACAGTAGGAATAAAGCATAACAGATTTTAAAACAAAAAGAAAAGGAGTACTTGTGGCACCTTAGAGACTAACCAATTTATTTGGAGACACACACACAGAGACACCCGCTGGAGTGTCTGAAGAAGTTAGGTCTTTCTAGGCTTCCATCAGGAGATGGTAAGTCTCTAGGTAAAATAGACATAAAGGCAGGCTGTTTGTTGTTTTAAAATCTGGTTTCAGAGTAACAGCCGTGTTAGTCTGTATTCGCAAAAAGAAAAGGATTACTTGTGGCACCTTAGAGACTAACCAATTTATTTGAGCATAAGCTTTCGTGAGCTACAGCTCACTTCATCAGATGCATACTGTGGAAAGTACAGAAGACGTTTTTATACACACAAACCATGAAAAAATGGGTGATTATCACTACAAAAGGTTTTCTCTCCCCCGACCCCACTCTCCTGCTGGTAATAGCTTATGTAAAGTGATCACTCTCCTTACAATGTGTATGGTAATCAAGGTGGGCCATTTCCAGCACAAATCCAGGTTTTCTCCCCCCCAACATCCCCCCCCCCCAAAAAAAACCACTCTCCTATTGGTAATAGCTTATCTAAAGTGATCACTCGCCTTACAATGTGTATGATAATCAAGGTGGGCCATTTCCAGCACAAATCCAGGTTTTCTCCCCCCCCAAACACACACAAACCCACTCTCCTGTGGGTAATAGCTTATCTAAAGTGATCACTCTCCTTACAATGTGTATGATAATCAAGGTTTCAGAGTAACAGCCGTGTTAGTCTGTATTCGCAAAAAGAAAAGGAGTACTTATGGCACCTTGGAGACTAACCAATTTATTTGAGCATGAGCTCATGCTCAGATAAATTGGTTAGTCTCTAAGGTGCCACAAGTACTCCTTTTCTTTTTATGATAATCAAGGTGGGCCATTTCCAGCACAAATCCAGGGTTTAACAAGAACGTCTGAGGAAGAGGGGGGGGATAGGAAAAAACAAGGGGAAATAGGTTACCTTGCATAATGACTTAGCCACTCCCAGTCTCTATTCAAGCCTAAGTTAATTGTATCCAATTTGCAAACGAATTCCAATTCAGCAGTCTCTCGCTGGAGTCTGGATTTGAAGTTTTTCTGTTGTAATATCGCAACTTTCATGTCTGTAATCGCGTGACCAGAGAGATTGAAGTGTTCTTCGACTGGTTTATGAATGTTATAATTCTTGACATCTGATTTGAGTCCATTTATTCTTTTACGTAGAGACTGTCGAGTTTGACCAATGTACATGGCAGAGGGGCATTGCTGGCACATGATGGCATATATCACATTGGTAGATGTGCAGGTGAACGAGCCTCTGATAGTGTGGCTGATGTTATTAGGCCCTGTGATGGTGTCCCCTGAATAGATTTGTGGGCACAGTTGGCAACGGGCTTTGTTGCAAGGATAGGTTCCTGGTTTAGTGGTTCTGTTGTGTGGTATGTGGTTGCTGATGAGTATTCACTTCAGGTTGGGGGGCTGTCTGTAGGCAAGAACTGACCTGTCTCTCAAGACTTGTGAGAGTGTTGGGTCATCCTTCAGGATAGGTTGTAGATCCTTGATAATGCGTTGAAGGGGTTTTAGTTGGGGGCTGAAGGTGACGGCTAGTGGCATTCTATTATTTTCTTTGTTAGGCCTGTCCTGTAGTAGGTGACTTCTGGGAACTCTTCTGGCTCTATCAATCTGTTTCTTCACTTCTGCAGGTGGGTATTGTAGTCGTAAGAATGCTTGATAGAGATCTTGTAGGTGTTTGTCTCTGTCTGAGGGGTTGGAGCAAATGCGGTTGTATCGCAGAGCTTGGCTGTAGACGATGGATCGTGTGGTGTGGTCAGGGTGAAAGCTGGAGGCATGTAGGTAGGAATAGCGGTCAGTAGGTTTCCGGTATAGGGTGGTGTTTATGTGACCATTGTTTATTAGCACTGTAGTGTCCAGGAAGTGGATCTCTTGTGTGGACTGGACCAGGCTGAGGTTGATGGTGGGATGGAAATTGTTGAAATCATGGTGGAATTCCTCAAGGGCTTCTTTTCCATGGGTCCAGATGATGAAGATGTCATCAATATAGCGCAAGTAGAGTAGGGGCGTTAGGGGACGAGAGCTGAGGAAGTGATTGCACCATCGATCCCACACCACCTGTTGCCACTGTTCCTTAGTAAGAGCATGTCTGACATACTGTCTGAGAAACTCAACTACTTTAGAAAATGGGCAACTTGACTAACCAGCATTTTTAATGTGGCTTTGAGATGAAATTGTGAAGTAAGCTGTCTTGATAGTTGACTGAGCTCAGTAATGCAACCAGAGCCCTCCCCTCACACCTAATAACAGTGGGAGCAATTTTTTTTTCAGCGGTGACTTTTTTCAAGCTATTGTTTTGCCTTTCTGAGCATTTTATCCCAGCCCATCTGGTGACACTCATGCATAATGGTGGGTTTTGAATAGTGTATGATTCATGTATATGGAAGCCAGGGAGCCCCCCACACACACACAGAGTCAGTGGCAGAATTTGGCTGTCAAGATATCAAAATAGAATCTGGTACTTCGTTCAAAGTGTCCATAAACAGAAAATTACAGGAATGCAAAATTGTGATCTACAGTGCACTAAAGCTGAAACTGGACTCAAGAAGGTTAATTCATTTTGAAGTGGCGTTTTGGCCACCTGAGATGCTCCTCAGAAATTTTAATCTCTATTGAAATGCTTGTAAATGTCAGGAAGGTACAGAAGTATAATCATTTTATAAACTTCAACTTACTTTAGTTTTAATTTATTTCTAGCAGCATAAAATCTCAAGTAAAGCATACATATCATAATGGCACATTACAAATGAAACCAAGCTTGCAATCTCCACAAAATGAAAAGAGCAACATATAACACATTAAATGGTGATAGACAGAGGAATTTACAGATATTTTGACTACTCTTGCTTTGTCTGAAAGCTGTATCTGCAATCACTCCCTACTCAGTCACTCAGGAAATTAAACTCAGTTAAGTCATAGTTAAAATACTGCAAAACCATTTCATTGTTACCACTATTAGGGCCTGAAGCAATGAGATGCTGAGCATCTTTTACTACCGCAGGGATTGAGGGTACTCAGCACCTCACAGAATCAGACCCTTTGTGCCTGTAACGTCATGAAATGACACCTGCAATAGAGAGAGGTGAAGAAATCAATATTAAAAAACTCAACTGTCTGGAAAAGTTGAAAAGCTATTTCCATCCCACTGGTTTAATCTGCCCATATACAATAAATAGCCCTGTATAAAATTTTCATACAAAGATAGGCTTGCAATAGTTTTTTGAAAGTTTGAAGTTCTCATAAAATACTACTAAGTTGATGTGAAGTGGATTATAGGTAGATGCACTCTAAACCTATGCCATGTACTCAACAAAATCTCTTAATCATTTTTTGTAAAACTGCAAGAACCTGTACATTCCCCCAAATTAAAATTGAACCCAAATTGAGCCTCTAAATCTTATGTGAACCAGCTCTTTCATGATAGTTTTAATGCACCCTATTTCTGGCTAAATAGGATACACTGTATCTAGGTTGACGAAGAGCTTGATAATTGAAAAAGCATGGAAACAAATTAAATGAACTCTTTTGAACCTCCAAAATGTTTGATTCGGGTCATATCTTATTTTTCCCCCTTAGATTGCTTATGCCTTGTTGGAATGGTCTTGGTTGCTACCATTTTAGGCTTGAGTCCTGTACTGGGAACTGTTAGCATGGATCCCCTGCTTCCTTGATTTCAATGGGATTCTACATGGGCACAGGAATCCATGCTAGTGTGAGACTGGGGTCTTAGCGAGACAGAGTCTGTGCCCCAAAGAGCTCACAATCAATTAATGTGTGAGGACAGCACAGAGTCCATTGTGGACGCTACCAGACTACAAATAATAAGATAAGTAGCTGGAGGCTGAACACAAAAAGCTTTAACTCCTGGGAATGGGCAAATCAACCATTAAGTTGCCAACTAGCACAGATATTTATGTTAGTGATCAAGTTCCATTTTGACTTCAATATAGACATATGTAATCTATACAGTACTTTCAGTATAATAGAAAATATTTTTTTTAAAACGAATGCCCATGTTTCCAATGCAATTGATTGCAAGATTGTTGCAGTTGGCAATGGTTCTTGTGACTATAGTGTATTTCTAAGTGCAGACAAATACCTAGGTTACTGACATAGCTAAATTAACATTCTTGATTTAGATTAAGGAATATTAGAAACTAGAGCTAGAAAGGATTTAGGTAATGTAGTCCATCAGTTTGACCAGTGTAAGATTGTGACCTATATTTTCTAATATTTTATGCATTAGAGCTATTTGAAGATTATGTGGCTTCCACCAATTCAGCAGGGAGACTATTCTCTAAACTGATAACATTGTCTTGGAGTTTTACTGAGCCCAGAATGGAGAACTGCCCTTGTAGGTCTGATCCCAATCTATTTTCTGGGTAACAATGTTACTGTGGTCACTCACAAAACCACTGCATTTGTGTGCAGTAACTATAATGTTACCTCCAAATTCATAATATAAGTACAGGGAAGCTTAGGTAATACTATACATTCCGTGGTAATGTTATTTAATTGCACGAGGGACCTAAAGCTCCAGACTGATTAATAAAATCCGCCCCTTTCCTTTCCTATCACTGAAACTGAGCTTGCAGCTGGCTTGTTGTAGAGGTAATGATGGCCATTTCAATAGGCAAGCAAAGTACCTTGCACTGCTAAAAAAAATATTTACCCTTCAGCTAGGCCTTGCGAGTAATTACAGTTGCACATAATCATAGCAAGTCCTGTTCAGCTGTTAACTCTGAAATTTTTCAGGTGGCATTTATGGTTTTTATTTGGGAAAAGGGTAAAAATAAAAAGAATAGAATGGTTCCTTTACAAATGATATTTGGATAAGAAACAGCACTGGATGAAAGAAACTGGTCTAAAATAAACCAACCAGCAAGATCAATCTTTTGTATCATGATTTGCCAACCAAAAATCCAAGTAACATGCCCCAAAACATATTATGACTATTGGTACCACGGAGGCAGTTTCATTTTGGGCAGTGGTTTTGTTTTTCTCTAGTTCACTTCAGAAATACGTTTGTTTGATCCAAGTTTTTTAAAGAAAATGATGTACAAGCTGAACTACCAAACTGTTAGTTTAATTGTGATTAGTTGTTTCTCTGGTATAGATACTATTATGAGGATTGCTGGAGTTGTGAAGCAGTAATGAACAGTACAGGGTGATGGTTAGGCTTGTCTTAATAGTGATGTGCAGTGACAGCATAAGTACCTCTGTTTCCTGTCTACTCTTAATTAGCCATACTCCAGAGGTATGTACAATATGCCTAGACTAATCCAAGTGTCAGTGACTGCATATTCCACCAGTAATGTTCTTTTCATCACCTTATGGTGAGTAAATATTAAGTCACTTGCTAAATAGTCTTCTTGGTGGATAAGGTAAATCAAGTGATATTTAAACATTAGTATCACTATAATATCTCTAAAGATCTAAATAAGCAGACATAACTCCCCTCCTCCTTAATTTCAGATGGATTATTGAGATAGATAACCCAAGAGTGGATGCTGCATTCTTTCTCTGTTGGAAGGAACAACTAATTGGAACACACCTGCGAATAAAAAAGTTCCAAACACTTAGGAACATTCTCTCCTACTACTCTCCTACTCTAACAACTATGTTGCCAAACCTTCAGGGTTTGTTCAAGCGTACGTTCACTTAACATATACGGAAACACCGAGACTTAACTTTTCAGATGTGACCAGGGGCATGTACAAGGGGGAGCAATCAGAGCTGCGTGCTCCCCAAATAATCAGTGGGGGGCACAGAACTCCTCCAGCCATGTGGCTTCAGTGGGGGCACAGAACATGCCCCTCCAAAAATAGTCACATTATAAATTCCTGCGCACGCCCCTGGATGTGACTAGTGATTTGGGTGTCTAAATTAATAAGGCTTAATTATTGGGATACCTAAAAGGGGCCTGATTCTCAGAGGGTGGCTACTAGTACTTCTAAAAAATATCAGGTCCCTTTACTGTGTCTCATGTAGAATACCCAAAAAATGATTGTCCAAATTGGTATCACTTTTGAAAATGTTGGCTAAGGTCTTGCAAATCCTTGTTCATATGGCTAGCTATTACTCAAGTGAGGAGTGGCATTGAGGTCAGTTGGACTGCTCAGAAAAGCATGGTTTCAAAAGACTCAGCCTCATAAGTGTTTAATATTTATTTTTATTGCAGTACTACCAGAGACTTCAATCAGGGTAAGGGCCCAGAGTGGCAGCCAACGTACTAACACTTACTACAAGACAGTCCCTGCTCTGGAGAGGTTACAATATAGTTGTTGTTGAGTTATATATCACTGAGTCATTTTAAATAGAATCAACTTATTTTCCTGGCCCTGTGTTTAAATTAAAATCTTCTTCCTATTTCCTTAATAACTTTCACCGCCTCTCCATCAAGAGATCTTCCCATCTCCTAAAATATTTGACATTCTGTTATTTGCATCTTTATTGAACCTTATTGCTGTGAAATAGTCTTCAAATGAGTCCAGCTATGGTGCATAGAATACATCAGCTGGATGCTTCTACAAAAATGGTTCATAGTGGAAAATGGGCATATTTTAAATTGTCAAAAGTTAGCAAACACTTCTCCTGGAGCTGCTTCATTCTGTCTGTCTGCAGCCTCGAGAAGAAAGCACAGCAGTCATCAAACCTAGAAACTTTTAATATATCAACAAAAAGCTACATTCTTTCAGAAGAACACTGACAATTGGATTTAGGCCTGGGTAATTTTAGAAGGCCAAATGTTTAATGAAAGCTTGAGTTACGAGGAGAAGTTTCAAGCAGCTTTCTGGCTTGTAGGCAAAGGATATTAGGGTAAGTAGTATTGCCAGCTGTGAGAGATGCACTCGATTCATGACTCAGATCCAAAAAAGAAAAAAAAAATGATTGGACCCACAAATCATGAGATTTTAAAAACATTGTGAAATCATGTTTTTAGTCTGTCATGACTTTTAACTCCCCTCTATTCCTCTGCCAGTTTGTGGGTGATAATTTCAGGTTGAAAAGTCAATCTTTAATGCACACACCTCCTTGGCTGCTCAGATGAAGACTCTACTTATCCTCTTCTCACCCCTAAGATAGGGGAACTGCCATCCATCTCCTACTACAGTCTTGACTCCACACCTCACTCCCCTTGGGTTTCTCCCTTCTCCAGAACCAGCAGCACCACTCCCTGATTCTCCCCCATCCCCTGCCTCCTAGGCTTCTCCTCTGCCTGGATTCCAAATGGAGAAGTCCCAGTGCAGTGGGAGGCAGGGAAATGTCTGGCACCCTAGAATCTACAGCTGCTTTTCCCTGACTCCGCTGTTCCTCTCTCAGCTATAGGACTATACATGAAGGCAGAGCGTGTTTCTGCCCTTACCCTCAGGTTCTTGCGCAACACTCTGCCCAACCCTGGAAAATCACAGGAGTGCAGAAACTTCTAGCAACATCATGACAGGTCCTCCTGCAGCTCCTCTTGCAGGCTCCAAAACCCCTTGACAAAATCCCACAATCATTTTGCAAGTTGGCAACTCTGCAACACTGCCTTCCCCAGCTGACATACCACTGCCCCTAGGCTGGGGGTATGTCATTCTATCCCCTCCTTATTGACCTCTGCAACCCCCGCCTCTCCTGCCCTACATCCCCCTGCAACCTCTACGGCCCTGCTCCCCTTCAGTCTCCTCATTCACCTCTTGCAGTGTCTGAGCTGCTCCTCACAGTCCCTGTGTCCTGTCCAGCAGCCTAAACTGTAGTATTTTGCCTGTGTGAATGGCTTCAATATCATTTAAAACAATGGGAGATAGCAGCCAACTTTATTAAGGACAACCTCACTTTCACATGCAGAGAGACTATAGTGAAATGGTGGCCATCTTGTTGGTTTCAGCCCCCATTAAGGGAGATGGTGGCCATTTGTTTTAATGAGACAAGTAAAAACACCTGCGTCATCATAAAATCATGATACATGGCAATATTGGGTAAGGTCATCCACTTGCCTGGATTCTGATCCCACCTCTTAGACGTACTTTCCCAGTGTCATAATTAAGTCACTGTCACAAGGAGGTGAGGATGACTGACATGCAAAGCTGACAAGTCATTAACTTAATTTAAATAAGTAAAACATTTATGTCTTGGGCCTAAGCAGAAGTTTCTCTACCCTCTCCTTATTGTATGGCACTTTCTTGCATCCCCTGTTCAAGAGACATCAGCTAATAGTTGCAAGCCACGTGCACATTAACCTGGAATCTTCAATGTGTCTTCAAGATCAAGAAGCCGGGTGATTGATGATCAGGCTGTAATACCTAATTGTCCTTTGAAGATATCAGGATGGTCCCTGGGGTGGAGCAAGGGGACACTAATCTCCACAAAAGACTGTAACCATGTGGAAGGATGGGGGGGTGTGGGGGAGTCTCTCTTGCACTGATGGCAACACCTGAAATTGTATCTTGCTTTCTTCTCTGAACCAGCCATCCAAAGAAGGAAAGGTGAAGGACTCTGACTATCAGCTAATATAAGCTCGAAGTCTACAACTGAGAGAGAGAGAGAGGAGAACAAGCTTCCACCATGCATACAAAAAGCTTCATGTTCATTTTTCATTTACATACCAGTAAATATCAACTTAGTTCCAAACTAAGACCAATCACATGGGCGAAAGCCTTTGAGAAGAAGAAGGTGTGAAAATCCTTCTGTACAACCAGTTGAGGATGTTTGAATCTTGTGTGTGTGTTCTCTCTTTTTGTGTCACTGTTTCCCAAATAGACACTAACATGAAGAGACCTTTGGGTTAAACGAGTGTCATTCCAAAGCTGCTCTAAGTGTGGGATCCTAGAAATCATTTTGTATCTGTGCAATACTGCCAGAAAGATAAAGATGTGGAGCTAAAGAATGATGGGGAAATAAACTAGACAGATGAAAGCTTGATATGATTTCTGTGAACAGAGAAGCTTAACAGGACAGAGAAGCCAAAGGAGGAAGCTACCAGAAAATCATTTTAAAGGTTATATTTCCTTACAACGAAGGCAAAGAATAGCCTTTGCCTTTAACAGACATTTAGCTAAATGACTACAAGGGAACAGCTTCTCTCCCAACCCTTCCTGTGAAATATTAAGAGAATTATGTTCCTTACCATAGTCATTATGAATTGATTTAATTACTTATTGTAGTAATTGGCAAGCCAGATAAATTGAACCATTGATTTATTGATTATATTTCAGTTATAACCTTGATTTGACTATTGTATTGTATTATTGTACATTAGGTAAGGAAAGCTATAAGTTAAATTAGCTAATGATATATTTTGCTATATGTGTTTTATAACTGCTTGCCTAATCTTTAAGGTACACTCATCTGGTTTATCTCTGAAAATGTCAATGCAGACAAAGTAACCTATGCAGAGGAAGGAAGTGAAATAATTAAAAATAATTCCTGAGTCCATCATATGTTTTAATTGACTAAAATAACACCCTACATAATGCCAGAATCCACAGACACAATGAAGCCACAATATAGCACTGAATTTGAGATGCATATTTGCAGCTGATATACCCACAGGGCCGGCTCTAGACGAAATGGCGCCCCAGATGAGGAGCATCTTCAGCACCCCCTACGCATTTGTTAAACTTTTGAGTATCTTATTTCTTAGAATCATAGAATCATAGGATCATAGAATATCAGGGTTGGAAGAGACCTCAGGAGGTCATCTAGTCCAACCCGCTGCTCAAAGCAGGACCGATCCCCGACAGAATCATCCCAGCCAGAGCTTTGTCAAGCCTGACCTTAAAAACTTCTAGGGAAGGAGATTCCACCACCTCCCTAGGTAACACATTCCAGTGTTTCACCACCCTCCTAGTGAAAAAGTTTTTCCTAATATCCAACCTAAATCTCCCCCACTGCAACTTGAGACCATTACTCCTTGTTCTGTCATCTGCTACTACTGAGAACAGTCTAGAGCCATCCTCTTTGGAACCCCCTTTCAGGTAGTTGAAAGCAGCTATCAAATCCCCCCTCATTCTTCTCTTCTGAAGACTAAACATCCCCAGTGCCCTCAGCCTCTCCTCATAAGTCATGTGTTCCAGTCCCCTAATCATTTTTGTTGCCCTCCGCTGGACTCTTTCCAATTTTTCCACATCCTTCTTGTAGTGTGGGGCCCAAAACTGGACACAGTACTCCAGATGAGGCCTCACCAATGTCGAATATAGGGGAACAATCACGTCCCTTGATCTGCTGGCAATGCCCCTACTTATACATCCCAAAATGCCATTGGCCTTCTTAGCTTCTTATGGCATTTGTAGCCCATTTCATGACTTTGATGCATAATTTGCATTCATGATTTATCCTTGTCTATCAGACGATAAATTGGCAGACTAGGATCTATGTCTATATTTATTCATGCCATATATAAGCAAATAAAAAATTGTTTCCTCTAAGCTTATAGAAACTTTTTAATTTTAAAATAACTGAAATGTACTAACATTAAGAAATTGAACTGTGAAAAATGAATCCACGTACAGAATACCTGAAACATGTTACTTCAGACATTCTATTTTCCCTTTTGTTGCTAACAACAAAAACAGCACCCCAAGCCCAGTACCCCCTCCCCCACGCCTGGCATCCCAGGCAGTTGCCTGCCCCTAAATCCGATCCTGCCTACCAATTCACGTCCATCACTGGGAAGAACATAGGACTTCAAACTGAAATGTGTTGTGCGCTCGCTGAAATCGTATGTGTAGAGGTGTTCAGGGGCACTGCTGATGGGTGCCCTAGAAAGAGCAATACATTTCTAAAAGCAAGTAAACAATTCACATTTGTACTTACTTCCCTTCATGCTCAACAGAATCCAAACTAAAGTGAATCATAAATGCACAGAACTAGATCCCCAAAGAGGCAGCATTGTGGCAAAGGAAATGTATATCTAATCCCAAATGACTGGGTATTTATGGCTATTCACATCTGAATAGAGTGGTATAAAAATTAGGGAAGGCAAGAAATCTTTACAAGCAGAGATGATTTTAAAATATTCCCTACCAGTTGGGATGGCAGTACAGTAATAGTTGCAGTAGTTGTGTGTGGCATGATGAATCATTTTGATTTTCATGAGGGTCCTGGCAGCCGTCTTTTCTCGATGCAGAAACTGGTGCAGGGCACCTTTTGGTTGCTTTACAAAACTACAGCAACACAGCTGGGACTTTATAAAAAGGATGAATTGATATTATTGTTTCCTAATGAGTGACTGTTGCTACCTTCTAATATAAAAGGATGAACAAGTCTTCTCACAGAGCTGACGAGAGTATCAAAGGGGAAGCTCAGGGTCAAATATGACAATAAGTTAATGGGCTGATGTGAAAAGTTAACTCTTTTTTCCAGCAAATGGAAAAAGCCCTGCAGGCTCACCAAAATAAATTCTGTTTTATCTGAGAGAAGCATCAGAAGTTAGCAGGCATCAAATATTGGTAGGTGCTTTACTGGACTCAAAACAGCTTAGTACCGTATAAGTCACAACCAGCTGATAAATATACCTGGCTACCAGTAGCATTAGGTTAAAAACTGAGCTCACTGTTGCAAAATACAGTACCCAGAGGAAATATATACGTACATGCAAGAGAACTGGACTCTAGGGGCCCCTGAGGGAGTCTTCTGTGTGCTTGCAGCCAGCCAGAAGGCTATCTGACAAGCCAGTGAAAATGCTGAATCTTGAGTACTGATGGATTGCTATGTTCACAATGACCTGATAAACTGTACAAAATCGATTTAAATAACAGGAGAGCAGAAAAGGAAGGTGGGGAGACTTTTTGGATTGCAGTTATTTCCTTCTGGTGCAGTGGTGCAAGTAGAAATAATTTCTTGACGGTACTGCACTCATGGGAGGGACACAAGGGAGGATAAGTGACCCCCTGCTCATGTGACCCTCCATGTGACTGCTCCCTGCCCCCGCCCCCAGCCTGGGACTCCCACGCTCTCCCTGTCCCCTCCGACACCCCCCTTACCTGTCTAAAATTTTACAATTGCATCTGTTAAACCTGTCATATCCTGTTCCCATTGAAATCAAAAGGAGTTTTGCTACTGAGTTCAATGGGAACAGGCTTTGACATTTGGAGAGGAAAGAACAAAACCATTCAAGCAAGGGCTATGTTGCTTATACCACAGGTATCAAAGGCTGCTGACTCATGTGAGAAAGTCAGCTGACATCTGAGATCTTTGTCCATTGCAAGGGAGAAATCAGCAATTAATGAGGCTAGAACAGTCTCTGTAGTTATCCAACTCATAAGTCCATCTGCAAAGGATCAAGGAAATATGAAGGCTCCAAATTGCCTTAAAGTCCTCATTCCCTTGGTTAGAATGCTCCCATTAGTATATGTTCATAGTCCAGAGGCTGGAGCAGGAAAGAAGCTGGAACAGGAAAAAGGAAAAATGGGGATGTTTCCAGGCCAGGGACTTTTAGCTTCTGCCAAGTGCCAAGTAAAGGGAAATCTGTTCTTACTGTGAAAGATGGTGTTTGGAGTCACATGGGCAAGATACATGTCCATCACCCCCACCTATATTCTAGTTAGAACATTCACAAAAAGTCCATTAAGTGTAGACAGGCGTTTTCCAGGGTCCATTGTGAGCTAAGTGTTCCTTAATGGGCCATTCAACTTGACTTGTCCCTTCATGTGCTGGATAAATACCTTGTGTGCATTACCACAGGAGCAAACATATAGTAAATATAGCTAATATTCATAACTTCAGACACCAAGATGAATATACATGCATAGAAATAGCATAATCATAAATACCAGCTATTTCACCTACATGACTAGTCCCAAAAGAGATTCTGAAAAATCACACCACGTACCTGAGACCCAGTGTGCCAGCCCCAGGCCCCAGTGGAGTTTTGTTATCTGTTATGTAACAACGGAGATGGAGCCAGTGAAATGACTCTGTTTAGCCTAAAATGGCCAGGTTAATTTTAAGCTGTTCAGGTGTGACTGCACCTTTAGTCAGTGAGGGCATACTGCCTGGCACACATTCAGGTTAATGGGATTCAGTGTTCCCTTGCAGTTAACTTTTTAATGTTCAGAAACCTGGTATGTGCTGAGGTGGTTTAAAGCATAACACAGGTTTTTAGGTTTTCATATCTGTGAACCTCTGCCTCTTTGAAATTTTATTGTTATTATTATTTTGCTGGTCATAATATGGGAGGGTCTCTTCTCCGCCTCTGCTCATGAGGTTATGTATGTGTCTTGTAGCACTCTTCTGAATGCCAGATGGAAGGATTTTTTTTCCAGTAAGTGTGGACTGATTCTTTTCTCTTAGAAGGCATGTAGTTTTTTCAGGGGTACATTGCTTAACACAGAAAACAACTGGGGCTGTTAAACTTTCTTCGAATTCCATATAAAATTAAATTCAGCTCTATTTTCCAGTACAGTGGTGAAATGTGTGTTTATATATACAAACATGAATGTGCTTAACTACTCACTTTCCCCCCAAATATGTAGTATTTCAGTCTGTTATTATGGAATATGGGAATTGGGTGAGGAGCCATTTCAGCATATGTATGACTTATTAAAAGACAAATTTTAAGTAGAACTGTATTCTAAACTGCTTTACTGTATTGTACCCAAACATTGCATGTCAATGGGAAATTCAACTTCCCTTTTAGGAACAGAACAGACTCCAGAAACTCTTACCACGAAAGTGGTCCATAGACAAGCAAATTGTCTATGGACCATTGTCTTCAATGGGATTGATCAAATGATTAAGGGTTTACAGGATTAGGTTCCAAGTTTGAAATTGTTCTGGATGAAATTGACAATGCCTGAGCTGTCAGATCAGAACCAGCTTCATTCGAATAAAGGTGGGCAGATGTGTGATAAGTCTTAGCTCCGTTGCTAAGATGAGGAACATATTTTGAGCAAAGTTCATGGCAGATTCCTGAGGCAGCTGATTTAAGGCTGTCAGTGTCCAGCATAATAATCTTCACTTACAGTTCCCATAAAGCTGGGTCCCATAAAGGGACCCAGGTAGGTCCCATAAAGCTGGGAAAAGAGGCATTTGTTTTCTTTGTTTTGCTGCTCCAGTTCCAGTTAACAAAATGCATGTTAGACTAGTTTGGCTGCAAAGAAAAATTCTGTGTACACTGCGGACAACACCTGATTCCTGTCAGACTGCAGAACTGGGCTGATGTAAGAATCCAGCATCCTCTGGTCAGTGCTAGCAGAGCCATTCCTCTAATGATTTGGACTTGATGTGATGCAGTATGGATATCATGAATAATTCAGACGAATGGGGAGAAACAGAATCAAAAACACTGTTTAAACACCTTCCGTCCCCCCACCACCCCTCCCCTCTTGAGGACTCCTGACCAACTTAACAGCACATACATATGCTAACAAACGTTAACAAAGCCTTTTTGTTAGCGTATGTATTGTGCTGTTAAAGCCATATAAAGAATTAGTGCCCTCCCTAGCTACGTTCTGCTCCTTTAAGGAAGAGAGCGCAGCCCCGACCCCAACCCCTCGGGAGCGTGGGGGGCTAGCCCTAAGCCTTTCTGGTACCCCATACCTGCTAAAAATCTCTTGCTGGTACTACATACTGGAGAGTACTGTCCTACTTGCACTACTGTTCTGGTGGCAAGTTATCTGAGCATCGCTTTGCAGCTGTGAATCAGAAAGGCAAATTCTTCTCGAGAATTTGGAAAAATTACTGAAAGCAAAAACCTGAGCCCTCCTAGAGTCAGAACGCTGTCACTGTCATAAACTCCAAACATGCTGCATCAGATAATAAAATATACAAATAAACAAAGATACCCAAACGTAGGCTGGTGTAAATAGGGAGAGCCATGCTGATTCTTTTCTAGATCTATCAGATGCTTTTGACACAGTTGACAATGAAGCGTTCTTAGCCCATCTTCCCAGTTTAGGAGGAGTCAACAGAACTGCACAGATATAGCTGTACCTGTTACTCAAGCCTGGTCTACATTGGGGGGGGATCGATCTAAGATACGCAACTTCAGCTACGAGAATAGCATAGCTGAAGTCGACGTATCTTAGATAGACTTAGAATCACTTACTTAGCATCCTCGCAGCGCGGGATCGACGGCCGCTACCCCCCCGTGGACTCCACTTCCGCCTCTCGCTCTGGTGGAGTTCTGGAGTCAACAGCAGAGCAATCAGGGATCGATTTATCACTTCTATACTCGACGCGATAAATTGATCCCCGATAGATCGATCACTACCCACCAATCCGGCGGGTAGTGTAGACATGGCCTCAGTCTCAAACATATCTCAAAGCTGTAATTGGCAGCTGCTTTTTCTCACTGCTCTGCCTTCCTTGAAGGATCAGTCTTTTTCCTGCTCTTTTTGTAAAAGATCTGTAATAAGCTACTATGGACCCAGTGAGGCACTGTGGACTTAAGTGTCAACAGGGCATGCTGTTGGATGTATCCTTTTCATCTGGAGTAGACAGTGCTGCTGTCACTCAGCTACCCAAGTGTCTGGAAAAAAACAAGCACCTGGATAAAAAACAGAATTAAACCAAATAAGACAGAGGGGACACTGCAGGGGCTGGGGGGTGGAAGCATTTAAAAGATCTAGGAAACATCATGACCACTCTCTCTATCAATGGTGTTCATCCAAGTGGGATCTGCACAATGTGGAAATGATACTATACTCCGAACGTCACGTGGACACCCAGCTTGTACCATTAGTCAGAAATATTTTTCCCTAGCTCTATTTGACAAGAAGTCCCAATCCTCTTGGACACTGTTATGGTGATTCTTATTTGTGGGCAGGACTTCTGCAAATACCAAGCTACTAAACTGACAGTGGACACTATATGCAAACTGCAGATGGTCCATCACAAAATGATATCTATTCAACAATAGGTGAAAGCATATCATATTGGTTTCCATGCAGTGCGCTGGCTTTCCATTTATTACTGCATCCAGTTCAATGCCCTGATCCTCATTCAATGGCCTGACCTTGGAAGTTCCTTGTTCATGTCCTGCCTCTTAGAGCACAATGCAAGAAACCTTTTTCACAAGCTGTCTCCTCAGCAAAACCAATGACAGACTGACCAATACATCTTCATCCTTCTCTAGATGTCTCTTCCTGCAGACTAATAGAATACAACCCCACTGAGGATGGATCAGAGATGTTGTCCTCAGAGGACAACAACAGAACTGTTAATTCTTATCTTTGCCATCTGAATACCATAGTAACTGATGCACTAGTAATAAGCTGGTAGCACTACTAGGTAGATCAGTACCAAATTAATCCAGCTGAAATAATCAAAACCAAAAATGAAACTCTAGTAATGGAATAATGGAAGTTAGAGTCTGAAAAAGGCCCATAGTACCATTAAAAAGTCAATATTTATCCACAGTTACCATTAAGAGATATGATATTTCCTATTCTAAGTGTACAACAGAGGAAATAGAAAGAAGCCAGTCTCAGATAGTTCTGCGAACACGTTAACCATTGTATAAGGTTGTTAGGCTAACAGAGTTGCTCTCTACTGCTTATATTCTAGTTCTTCATTTTCAAGGAAAATTCAACAGTAGACGCAAAATACAATAAAACCAAAGAATGGACTATCAATCGAAAGACATGAACAAAACCTGCAGGTATGTCATCCCAGGGGAGAGCACAGTCCTTCTTAAATCAAAGTTAAACTTAAAGACAACGGGGAAGATGACAATTAGCAAAAACAGATGTGCCATGTCTTCCTGGGAATCTTGCAAAGCAGGCAATATTAAGCTACTAGAGGTAAAAGGAAGTGCATTAAAAATGAAAATGATAAGATTCCAGTGCTTCAAAGCATCACGCCACTGAGGGGGGAAAAGGACACTCTCTCTCAGATTTACAATACATTATCATATAACTAACAGCCATGTTTAAGGGAGACAACATAAAAGGGATCAAAATGAGACCCTTCTTTGAGTCTAATGGGCTTTTTTCTTTTATTTTTAAAGCTTAGGTACATGAAGGAAAAGGCAAATGACACTGAGTTCTCACAAGCTTGGAGGAGGTGGTTCACCAGAGTTTTAAAAACTTTTCTGTGCTGAGAATATTTAAGCAGTGCATTTATCAAAGTAACTCTGAATATAGGTTGGAGTCTGTGGAGTTTGCTTCAAACAGAATAGACACTTTTAAGCAGCTAGTAGAATGTGTTGCTTGTCTACATGAAGATTCACTACAAAGCCCAAGAGAACACTGCTGATGCCTCCTATCTGAGTGCAGCTGATTAAGCATGTCCTTGACCGAAATTGTCTGTGCAAGTGATTTTTTAGATTCCAGGAACTTAGCCAAGCTAAGGAGTGATTCCACAGGCTATAGGATAAGACAAAGGAAATTTAGCTCTCAGAACTTCCTTCAAGTCTAGCTCTTTAAGGGAGACATTTGGCATCTCTTAGGAGGAAAACCATAAAACTTGTTGATTGTACATCTCTCTTTCTCTTTGCCTCCACCACTTTAGTTTGGTGCTGAAATACAACCTCAGAAAGATAACAGCTATCCACCACTTCGTACGATTTATCCTTTCCATTTCTCCTTTAGCAAGGCTGATTGCACGTGCAGGCACCAAAGAAATCCTTGTCCTTCTACAGTAGGGGGTTCTCAAACTTTGGGTCATGACCCCAAAGTGGGGCCCAACGCTGATGTTGGCCCTGGGCCCCAGCAAGTCTCAAGCCCAAGCCGCACCACCCAGGGCTAAGATTACAAGCCCCCTTGGGCTTCAGCTCCGCCCCCTCCCCACCCCCACCCCCAGCCCGGGACGGCAGAGTTTGGTGTTCAGTCCCCCATCTGGGATTGTGTAGTAATTTTTGTTGTCACAAGGGGGGTTGAGAACCACTGTTCTACAGGAAGAGTAAGGATGCAAAAGTAGTGTGCAGCTTCTTTTCCAGCCCTGAGCATGCCCCCATTTTTATTAAGGTAGTTTTTTGAGCAAATTGGTGACAGACTGGCAGTGCAATATTGAATGCATGGCCTCTTGGGGACTTGGTGCTTCTTTAGAATAGATTTTTTACAATATTTTACCCATTTGCTAATGTGCCTCCTGCATCGCAGCCTGTGTCTAAATTCATGAGCCAGGTGTACTATGTTTTCCAAATAGCGCTGATGTGAAGAGAATGTTCAGGGATTGCCCATCATATACGATAGACTCATGTTGACCAATGGGTCACTGATTTGCACATAACCACAGGCTCAAAATCCTCTCCGTAAATAAGTCTTTTGTACGCCCCATAATTCCAGAGCCAGTTTACAATGTGTACAAAAGCAGAGCTGTCAGTGATTCAGCAAGAGACTGCCAAGCCATTCAGGTGAACCTAATCCTGTCATGTTCAGTCTGTTCATAGTTCCTCTTTCATAGGGTGCTAAGACTCACAGTTCAAGAAGCGACATGAAAAAAACCTCATTAATTACAGCTATTAGAAAAAGTGTCCTTCTTTAAAGATACCGTGCATATTACTAGTTATATGGAAAACGCAATATACTGTGTTCATTTACTTTGACAATCATTTAGAATCATCACTGAGGTGCATGTGTCACAAATTATCTTTGCCTTATTAACAGATCTTCAGTGGCATCCACTTAGAATTTAGGTTTCATTGTTAATCCCTTTTTCATGCTACTTAACACCTACTTCTGTGAGTTGTCTTCTCAGCTTCAATGGGACTATGCCTTTGAGTAGCTGAACAGTCTGAATAAGGGTTTCGGGTCTGGCCCTTAACAACTAGAGGAATTTCATTATCACCCTGTGAATCTTCGGCAGTTATATCATGTTGAGGCTAGGAACCTTAAAGGACCCACTATTTACTTTTTTTAAAACTGTACATTCTTCGAGGTTTGTGGTTCACATGAATCACATGGCTACCAAGGTTCCCACTGTAATTTCCCCATCTTCAACTAAACAACCTTTACATCTTAATTTCATATCTGCACATCCACAACTTTACGAATAATAGCACCACCGGTTATTATATATAGCTGGACTGATAGCATCACTGCCTGGCATGTCCCATTACAAGACTCTGCTTTTAATTGCTTATAACTTTGTCAAGGTTTTCCGTTTGAAATTTCCATGCAAGGCATCTGTCTCGGGCTGAATTCTGTTTTGGAAAATTTCAGCCAAAACAGTTCAGCCATTTCTGAGAACAAAGCAAGGGGGAAACACATTATTTTGTCCATGTTAACAAATTCTGGTGACCGTTTCTTTCTAGTGCCCCCATACTTTGTTGGCCCAGGTCTTGACACTTAACAGGCTTTGTATTATGGATGTGCCTTTTGCCATCCACATGAAAATTGGCTTAAATTTGTCTAAGTTATAAGCCTTTGAAAAGTTGCAGTTCAGACATGCTCAGGAGAGACTCCTGAGATTTTTAGTCGTCAAATTCCCTGAAGATTTTATGTGCACGTGGCATGCTCCCTCGCAGGGTTGAGTAGGACTTTCCCCCCGTGGTTGGAGCCTTGGGCTACTGGGGGCTGTGCTCTGGTCCAGCCACCTGAACTGAGGCCAGGGAGATTATCTTGCATTTGCTCTCACTGACACCCCTCAAAGCCTCCACTTGGTCCAGTCAGCATGACAGAGAAAGTTGCCAGCTTGAAAGCAGAGGGGACAAGAGCTGGACTTGGAGGAATGTATATGGGGAGGATAGATTGGGGGAAAACAGCCTGGAGTAGACAGGGAGGCTGGGGCTAGAGACTGGCAGGGGAGGGAGACAGAAAGTTGCAGCTGGGTTAGGAAGTAGCCTGGGATTGGCTGGGAAAGAACAGGAGCTTGGGATGGAGTCTGGGAGCTGGGGGGCGGGGGGGAACTGGAGCTAGTAGGCAGGGATGGAAATGGGAAGGCAGACTAGGAACCAGTAAATGAGATTACATGAGCAGCTGTGGTTGGGGGGACACTGGGAGTGGCTGGGCAAGGAGATTGGTACTAAGAACCAGTGGTACAGGAAGTGTCGGGGAGGGGAGAGAGACCTGACCAGGAGCCGGGCTGCAGTGGGAGAGTATGAGGATTGGCTGGGCAAAGAGACAAACAAAGAGCCTGAAGAAACACTAAGATTGGATAAGAAGCCCAGGGTGGGAGACTGGAACTGGGAGCCAGTTGAGGTGAAGAACACGGGCAACAGCCGTGACTAGAGGCCAAGATGGGGGAGGCACACAGATTAGATGAGGAACATGGGTGGGGAATTGGACCTTGATGGGCAAAGAGACTTGAGACAAGGAGTTTGGTGGGAGAACTAGGAATGGCTGGGCAAGGAGATTGGGACTGGGATGAGAAACCTGAGGAGTGAGACTGTATCAGTGAGGAGACACTTTCTAAATGACAGGTTTCAGAGCAGCCGTGTTAGTCTGTATCCGCAAAAAAAGAAAAGGAGGACTTGTGGCACCTTAGAGACTAACCAATTTATTTGAGCATAAGCTTTCGTGAGCTACAGCTCACTTCATCGGATGCATCTGATGAAGTGAGCTGTAGCTCTTGAAAGCTTATGCTCGAATAAATTTGTTAGTCTCTAAGGTGCCACAAGTCCTCCTTTTCTTTTTTCTAAATGAAAATTTCTGGTTTCCCAGTTTGAAACAACTTTTCATTTTTAAATTTGATCAAATTATAATAAAAAATGATTGAAACATTTTGAAATTATTGAAACAGAATGTTTCTATTGACCTGAATCTTTTCTTTCTTTTTTTTTTTTTTTTTTCAGTTTTGCTGTTTCACAAACATTTTTGAGATTTCAATTTTTTATCCTGATTCAGGATAGGAATTTTTTTTCAAAATCTCAGATTCTTTCCTAGAGTGTAAAAGCCATTTTCCAGCCACCTCTCTTCCAGAGGAATATTAGACTGCACTGGGCTGCCTAGAGAGCCAATGACTTTGTTGGATGCGATTTTAATACTCTATGGTCAAAGTCTATTGAAAGCTGCATCACCAAATTTAAACAGTTTCATACCAACTCTGTTTTTGCTACAGTAGTAATATTGTTACAGTTCTGTGTAACAGATGCACTGCAATTATCCCTAATGCATGTCTCTTTAATGCCCCTAAGTGCTTTTTAATTCGATGAAACTACTTGGAAACGCATGGTTTAAGCTTCTGCAGCAACTTGAAGATCTGATTTTTTTGATCAAAGGCATAGGTCTATAAAATATAGGACAAGTTGATCTTTGGAATAACTGAAGTCAATGGAGTTACACCATGGATGAATCTGGCCCAATGAGTTTCTTCTTTCAGACTGTCATTTAGGCTGTCTACATTAATACTTGCTATTTTCCTTAAATGTAACATTTTTAGAAATGAATTGGGTTGCGCTCAATAAATTCCCTATACACATGAAGTGACTATTGCATATCATATCACTGTCCATTTGACATGCACTTCTCAGATATGGTTAAAACACTGAGCGTCAAAACATTAGCTTGGTAACTCTAATGTGATCTAAGGATCACATAGTCCTGTGCCATTTAAGTCAAGAGGTTTTAATGGAAGTTCAAAATCTTGAGGCAAGGCTCAAATCTGCTCCCATTGAAATCAGTGAAACTCCCAAGGGTGCAGTGAAGGAGAAGATCAGTTTTGCACCAGACACACAGGTTCTTTTTTTCGTGTGTGTTTAATCAATTCTAGCCAAAGGTAAAATCCCACAATCTTCACCAATATGAGCAATTCTTACTCAGATGAGAATTGCCATTTATTTCAATGGGGATACTCATGTGAGTCAGTGTTGGAGGATCTTGCCCATTGAAGTCTGTGGGCCAGATTCTCTGTTGGTGTAAATCAAGGTCTCTTCATTGACCTCACTGGACCTACACTGATTTATACCAGTTGAGGCGTTAGTCCAATATTTCTGTTATGGTCATATATTGCAAAATGCCTGTTGTTCCACATATAAGTTGACTGAGTTCTTCAAGCCTCGCACGCTCAAAACTCCTGTTGACTTCAGTGGCAGTTTTTTGATATAGAACAAATGCAAGGTCAGGTCCAATTAGAGCTGATTGAAAACTAGAAAAACAATTGTGTAAAAAAAATATTTGTTTCCATTTTGCAGAGTTCAAAAGGATTTATTTTGTGCTCTCCCTTCCCCCCCCCAATTTTTTTTTAGAAAAATTTCAAATGTTTTGAATTTTGGGGGGGTTGCTACTACCCCCCCATGCAATAAATTGAATGATGGTCAGTCCTCCCTACACACACACACACACAGAGGTTTTTTTTCTCTTTTACATTTTTCCTTTTGCTGAGCTGTAACTTTTCAAAAGCTTGAGGCAGTTTGGAAGAGCTATGGAGTGACAAATATATATATATATATATATATATATAAATGGTTAAAATGCCCTGGACATCATTCATTCTAGTGCACTAAGTAAGTGACAGAAAGGAATGACAGAGAAAGGGAGGGAAACCAAAACAATGAATCAAAATACTGAGGGTTTTAGTTTTGATGAAAACCCAGAAAACTTCAAAAAGGGGAAAGCTCTTCACAGAAATATTCAGCTGAGGAAAAAAATCATTGTGGGTTGAAAAAAAATGGTTTACATTTTTCATTTGAAGCAGCTTAGGGATAAAGATGAACTAGTAGAAAACCTAAAGCTGAATTAATATGGAGTGCTTAGCTGAAGCATGTCTGGAGGGGGGAAAGGGCAATTTGATAAAGCTTTGCTAATTCTAAAGGTGCAATTATCTCACTTTGAGAAAAAGGATTATCTTAACATATATTGATACTGTCTTGAGGCTACATACATAGCTGCTGCAGAAGTTAGCCTAACAAAGGAAAATCTAGGAAGAAGAAGAAATAAATGCAAAACAGCAATAGGTGTATTATTTGGTTTGGCTCAGACTAAATTGTGTAATTATGAGCAAATATTTTAATGTTCAGGGATTTTACAAAACATATTGTGAAAAGAGAAAAAAAGAAATGTAACCACCAAAGTTTTTTCTGAATGGAAGAGGAAAAATAGAAGAGCCAAAAGGAAAAATGCACAAGAAAATTCACAAATTTTTGTCTTTGAGATGATTTTTTAAATAGATAGAATTGGAATGGTACCTTCTCTTTGTCATATCTTATGAGTCTTTATTTGGTTGTTTTTATGTTTATATCCTGTGAGTCAGTCATACTATAGTCACCACTGTTTGCTATTGCTCTCATAATATGAGAATTCTTGTTTTACAACTGATAGGGGACATAAAGTACATTGGTGTAAGCTGGCATAGATTTGATCACCTCTGTGAAGTCTTTTGAGATACACTGATAAAAAGTGCTATACAAGAGTTAGGTATCATTAATTATTACTATTATTATTTATTATTTTATTGTTCAGTTCACATCAGCTGAGGATCTGACCCATAATTTATAGAGAAATGACGTTGTATAGAATAGAAGTGTATTTAACGTCAGCTATATACATTGGCCAGGATGTTTTCTCTCTTTTTTATTTTGAACACAATTAGCAATCACATCTATTATGGTGGAAGACACCAACAAGCAGGTCTTTGATCTATAGATAATTACAGACCTGGTTAAAGCTGAATGGTGTGCTATGAAACTTTCTTTCAGGCTCAATGGAAGGAGTAATTAAACTCTTTTATGGGGTGAGATATCTGGAAACAACAGCAGGGGCTAGACAACTGTTTGTGTGTTGGCAGTATAGAGAGAAAGCCAGCAGCCAGTGAGAGAAGCAGTCATGAGCGTGGCCCTAAGAGGTAGCAGAGACAGAGATCCTTGGGGGACAGGTTTGACAGGAGAGGCAGACTTGGAAATGGTGACATTCGCAGCTGTTAGTTTCTTGTTTTCAAGAATGCTAGTTCAACAATGTTAGTTTCTTGTGTTCAAGAATGCTCAATCTTGTGTTCATAAATGCTTTGCAAATAAAAAGGATTATACCAAAGAATACACTTGCTTCCTACCACTTCTCCTCCTAACCAAAACATTCCTCCCAGGGTAACCGCCTGAGCCAAAGGGGCAACACTTCCAACAAAATAACAGCTAGAATTTGATCAGTAACAATAGTTTGCCCTTCTATGGCTTCTAGCATCAGAGGATCTCCAAGCACTTTACAAACATTTGTTGCCGGCACCCAGTGCCAAAAGGCAAAACAACAGCAGGGGTTCGTTACCCGGTGTGCTTCACTCAGTAGTCACAACAGGGTGGAGAAGCAGAAAAGTTTATTTGCAGCTGCAAACAAGGTACAGGGAGAATAGAATCTCAAATCCTGCACACCAGAGCGGGTCGTTATACACACTTTTATATTCCTTAATGCTACTGCACTACACATCAGCCAATTAAAACTTTGCACAAATACTCTGCCTTCCTTATATGGGTTACAACAATGTTTATTTCCTGCAACCTCTAACAAGCATTCCTAGCAACTTAAACAACCAGCACATTCTGTCTGGCCTTGTAACTATCTCCTGTTATCTTTAACTTGGCATCAGCAAACCTTACGCTATAAGGCATTATCTGCGGCTGCAACATTGTTTTAAGAGCAAAAGAGCTTACTCAAACCAGCCAGGCCTGAATTCTATTAAGGGGGGTTAAGAAGAAGCCCTTAGGCCTTCAGCAGGGAGACCTCCTCGACCCTTATGGCCTTCCATCCGCTCGACTTAACTAGTGGCCATGCCCTGGGGTCTCCAACACATTGATTTAGACTAAGGCTGCAAGTCTGTCACAGATTCTGTGACTTTCAAGGACCTCCATGACTTCCGCAGCTGCAGTGGCCCCAAGGCTAGCTGCACCGGTGGCTGCTGGGGGGCCTGGGACCAGCCACTCTCGGGGCAGCCCCAAGCAGCTGGCCCTGAGGCTCGAGCAGCAGCCAGTGCAGCTGGCTCTGGGAGCCATGGGATCAGCAGCCACTGTGGCTGGCCCCGGGGGTCACAAGAGCAGCAGCAGTGTCCAGGGCTGCCTCCCCGCTTCCCGCTGAGCAGTAGCGGCACCTGGGCTGACCCCCCACCCCCGAGCAGCAGCAGCGCCTTAGGGCTCCCCAGAGCAGCTGCACCCCACAGCCTCAGGACAACTTAGATTTAGACAGGGTTACTTCTAGTAAAAGTTATGGACAGGTCATGGACCGTGAATTTTTGTTTATTGCCAGTGACCTGTCTATGACTTTTACTAAAAATACCCATGACTAAAATGTAGCCTTAATTTAGACCCACAACACCCCAGTGAGCATTATCTCCCCCATTTTGCAGATGAGAAAACTGAAGCATGGAGAGAGAGAAGCCCCAATTCAGTAAAGGAATTTAAGCACGTGCTTAAATTAAAGCATGTGCTCAAGTCCCTTGTTGAACGGGGGACTTAAGCAGGGACACATAGGAAATTTGAGGCAGAAGCGAGAACAAAACAGTACTCCTGTCTTCCAGTCATGTCATGTTCTTGAGCCACAAGAAACTAGGATACTACTTGACCCAGCAACCCTTGCTCATGTGAGTAATCCTTAGGCTATGTGAGCAGTCCTTCTTGCCATCAATGGGAACAAGCAAGGATTACTCATTTGAGTAAAGCCTACCAAAAAACTGGATTCTTCCTGCTCAAGATGTCATCACAGCTGTTTTACAAGGAGCAGTCAAACTAAAAGTGAACTGAGCTTTCAGAAAATATGTCTGTGATTTATGAGGCTCATCCCTAAAAGATATATGAACTTGCAGATAGAAAAGATCCTTTTTTAATTCATGATTTTTTTTCTTTTTGAGAATTAGACGAGATTTTTCACAACTCCCAAGGATTTAGATGATTGTATGCCAATAAGTATAAATGAAATGGCTTCTGCAGCCAGCCACAAGTGAATTTATGTTTTTGTTTTGTTTGCAGAGAGCCACTCTGTTACTGTATACCAAAAAGCAGTTACATTTTTCAAAGAAAATTTAGTGTTCCTTATACCCAGCTGACTAATGGAACTAAAGTTATAAAAAATAGCATATTCATTGTCACTCTAATGTTAAAGTAACAATAATGCTTTAGCACTTATATAGCGGTTTATACACAAAATCTAATTAAGCCTCAGTAGGTAGCTATTAGAGATGGGTGAATAATTTGCCGTGAATAATTGGATAAAATTTGCTTTTTATTTTGCTCACAAATTATCTTCAAACAATGGTCAACAGTTACAATTTTCACTGCTTTGTTCATTAGTCCCCAAATAATTTCTGCAAATAATTCTTGGTCATTGACAAACAATTTATGGCCAGCATTTAAAATCTGAGTTACTGCTAGTTTGGATTAGCCACCTAAATTGCACTTTAAATTTCTGGTCTTTTATTGGAAGAGCGTGACTCTTAGAAGCAAGTTTCATGTGTGAATACTTGCACGTACCAATTTAAAATTCACGCTCCATGAATATTTTCTAATAACCATTTTAAATTTGCTGCTTCTGTGAAGTTTCCTGCCAGCAAACTCATCCAGTATAATATGTGCAGCAAGCAAACACAAAGGAGATCAAAGCACTCTCAAAGGAAGTTATTTTGAAAATTCACACTAATATTTATAGGAAAAATATCAAATATTAAGCAAAAGACAACAATATTCAGCTACTTTAAAGATGGAGAATCCAAGACAGAGTATTTAAGTGACATGCAATGGGCACAGGGCAGAGACATGTCAGAGTCAGGGTTAGAACTCAGAAATTCCTTATTTCCAGTCCTCTTGCTGAAACCACTAAGGAAAGTTTCTCTCTACTAGATGCCTGAGGATGATAGACACCCAGTTATTCTTTTCAGAGTGGTAGACGTGTTAGTCTGTATCAGCAAAAAGAATGAGGAGTACTTGTGGCACCTTAGAGACTAAGAAATTTATTTGAGCATAAGATTTTTTGGGCTACAACCCACTTCATCGGATGCATGCAGTGGAAAATACAGTAGGAAGATAGATATATACACACAGAGAACATGAAAAAATGGGTGTTGCCATACCCACTATAACGAGAGTGATCAGTTAAGGTGAGCTATTATCAGCAGGAGAAAAAAAACCTTTTCTAGTGATAATCAGGCTGGCCCATTTCCAACAGTTGACAAGAAGGTGTGAGTAACAGTAGGGGGAAAATAAGCTTGGGGAAATAGTTTTACTTTTTAACAGACTCCAACGAGAGACTGCTGAATTGGAATTAATTTGCAAACTGGACACCATTAACTTAGGCTTGAATAAAGACTGGGAGTGTATGGGGCATTACATAAAGTAAAACTATTTTCCCAGGCTTATTTTCCCCCCTACTGTTACTCACACCTTCTTGTCAACTGTTGGAAATGGGCCAGCCTGATTATCACTAGAAAAGGTTTTTTTTATCCTGCTGGTAATAGCTCACCTTAACTGATCACTCTCGTTATAGTGGGTATGGAAACACCCATTTTTTCATGTTCTCTGTGTGTATATATCTATCTTCCTACTGTATTTTCCACTGCATGCATCTGATGAAGTGGGTTTTAGCCCATAAAATCTTATGCACAAATAAATGTCTTAGTCTCTAAGGTGCCACAAGTACTCCTCGTTCTTTTTCCAGTTATTCTTGTATTATTTTTCCATGCACAGTTACTATAGCGTTATTTGTAGATAGACTAAATAATTCTCTGCAGACAGGCACAACTTTTCAGAAGCAGTCATATTACTTGTCATTAATATTACATCTCTAAAATACAAATACATAGGGTTAGCCTATGTTGTATCTCTTGAAAAGTAAGGAAATCACCTTATTTGAAGCACTTTTGCCTGCACCAATGCCTACCCCACACCAAAATAATTCCAATAACCTGAATTAAGCATATGTCGTATATGCATCTGTCAAATTGTATACAAGACCCACAGGAGAAACATCATACACTGATGTAAGCAGAAAAATATCAGCCTATGGCGTACAATGTGCCAAGGAATAATAAAAGCTACACCTGCGTATACGTACACATAAAATGCCGTACTGCATCTCAGCCGTACACAGTCCCATTGCCATTCACTTGTTCTCACTGGGCACATTAAACTGTTGAACCTTTGCCAGTTCCATCAAGAGCACAAATATCCTGATCTTCTCTAGTATGGACAATGCCTGTTAACATATTTACATGCAAGAGATTCTATAGCGTGTCCCAGCCATGCAAAACACAACTACGACGTGCAGATTCAGAACACATTGATTGGATTGGATTGTGCCTTTAAAGACTCAGGCCTACGTTGTGGGGGCGGGGGTTGAGATGGCAGGGAAGCATTGTGCCTGAAATTGATTCTGGCATAATTCCACCCAAAGCTTGCTTGCACTCTGTCTTATTTTCACCGGTATGGAGGAGAGCAAGGTCATAAGTACAGCTGGGCAAAATTTTCCAGTGAATAGTTTTTATTCAACAAAATATGCAGTTTTGGTTGACCCCGTTCACAAATTAGACATGAATAATTTTGGCTATTTGCAAAATGGCCAGAGGAGGGTGAGAAGGTGATGGTAGTTTTAGTGGTGGTGCTGCCCCTTCAACCTTTAGCCCTATGGTTAGGATACTCACCTGGAGTCCTAGATCCAAAAAATCTCACTTTTGTACAGACCCAAAATAGTGGTTCAAATATGGCTTTAGATACCTGACATTATGAGAAAATCATAGACCTGTAAGGGACTTCGAGAGGTCATCTAGTCCAGCCCCCTACACTCAAGGCAGGACTAAGTAGTATCTAGACCACCAAAATGTTGGCCTAGTGACTTGGCCAAGGTCACACAGTAGGAAAGAGGAAAAGCTAGAATTAAAATGTAGCTATTCATGACCCCACAGTTCCATGTTCATTCCGCTAGGCTGTGCTGCTTATGTACAAACAGGCGCTTGCTCGTGTAATTCACATGTGTGCATGAAAATGGAAACATTTGCCTCATCCATCCGTGTTCTTACATCACCACCATAGTATCTGAATACCTAGTTTCTGCCTGTTTTATATATGCACATCAGTGTTTGCAAGCGCACAAATGTTGTCGAGCTTTGAAAAATCTAGTTTTACCCATCCCACAGATGCAGTTATACTATATCATTGCAATGGCATTCTCATATACACAGTTCTAGTGGTCACATCCTCATTATCATCTCTCCCTCCAGCCCAGTGGTCTCCAGACTTTCCATGTCATGCCCCCCCTTTCCCCTGTCAGCACCCCCCGCCCCACCCAGTGCTGTGGTCGGGAACAGGGGGCACAGACAGGGGTAAGGGGGTCGAGGCTGGGGCCAGGCCACAGCCGGGGGCAAAGGCTGGGGGCTGTGGCTGGGGGGTGGGGACGGGAGTGGACCCGTGGTCAGGCCCAGCACAGCTGGGGGCAGAGCAGGACTGGGTGGCAATCCCTCCCTGCTCACCCTCCCAGTGGGCTGGCCTGGGCCCCACTGCACCCCCCCCCCCAAACATTCCTTCACACCCCTCGGGGGGTGGGGCACAGTTTGGGGACCACTGCTCTAGCTTCCTAACACTTGTGTAACGGTCAGTAAATATCCGCAGTATAAAAGATCCTACAATTGCCTTTGGTAGGCTTCAGCCTGAGTTCAATTAAGTCAATGACAAAGCACATATTCACATCACTAGTGCAAGATCAGGCCTTCTTGCTACAAGGGAGTAGATTGCTGTCTCTGGGCTTGTCTAGCTTGGGGTCACTCAGGATATGTCTATGCTAGAAATATAAGGCGACCTATATCAGGTCCATTTACAGTCACTGCAGTAATTACTGCAGTGGTGCGTGTCCACACTACATGAACAAGCCCAGCTCTTGCAACTTTTGTATAAGACAGTGTGATCAAATGGACAAGTTACTGCATAAGGGATGAGAAAACCTGAATTCTAGTCCCAAATCTGCTGCTCTGTGCTTGTCTGTTTCTCATTCTGTGTCCGTCTTGTCTATTTGGACTGTAAGTTCTTTGAAGCAGGGGCTGTTTTTCTATATATGTTTGTACGGCACCTAACATACCAGAACCCCACCACTCTCAGTAGAGGCCTCTGGGCACTATCAGAATAGTAAATAAATAGAAACCTGCTGATGTCAAATATGCAGAACTACCAATATCTGTGAAGCTACTAATGATTTTGCAGAATCTGCCATATACTAGTTGCTTGCTTAACTGTGGTTCCAGTACAGGAATTTCTAGCGAGAAAGAAATTTTTTTCTCAGCTCACTGCTTTCCTTTTATTGTCCATCCTTATGGTTCTGTGCGGTTTTTTTTAATCTCCTTCATGCTGATGACAAGCCTTGGCAGTGGCACTGAATGTTGATGAGCTAGTGTATAGTGTAACGCCAGTAAGTCATTTTGTGAATTTAATAAAGAGCATTCAGGTCTCAGGCCTCTTCTCCTGTGCTTACCAAGCAGCTTGTTCTTCTTTGTTTGTACACACTCCTATTGGTGCCCCCTGCAGACTGGGGCATATACCAGTCCTTGCATCGGTTTTTCATAGATCAGCTTACCCATTCAATCTGGGCAGCATACTAGGAGTGGTGTTATGCATAATGCATTGAACTAGGCCCGGGGGGTGCAAGCATTAATCACGTTGGTCTGCCCACACAGGGAGTCTGTGCCCAAAGCCAAAAGCACTTTAATTTTATATAGAACAGAAATTCACAGTGGCACTGATAGCTGTCTCAGGCATATTTAGAGCCATATATTTGAAAATCAGAAACCACAGACTTAGCTGGAGAAGGGCTAAGGCAAAGGTGTCCCATTCACTTTATTCCATCCCCTGAGGTCTTCACCAGCTCCTCCTCCCCATACTGGGATACACTTCTGCCCTCACCAGCTTCCCTGTGTCTTTTTTCTGGGATGGTCCCATCTCCCATTCACTCCTCTGGTCATTCCATTTCTCTCTGTGTGCCTACGGCACTGTGCATTCTTCATCTGGGTCAGGTTAAATGGACTCTTCCTGTTGCCCATGCTGGCGAGACTATCTACTGCACCAGTTATTCCCACACGCCCAGACACCATCTACTCTGTTTGGCAAAGCTTTTTTTCTGAGCTCCACCCCCCACCCCACCCGTGATTAATGGGGACTGGCTGATGGGCAGGTCAAATGGTAACTGCCAGGTCAGCTGCGCTGCTTCCTGCAGCTTCCATTGGCTGGGAACGGTGAGCTGCAGCTGCTGGGAGCGGCGGGCGGCCGTGCAAATGTAAACAAACTGTCTGGCGGCCCGCAGGCAGCAGGTTGCCCACCGCTGGTCCACTCTCATCGCAGAATGCACAAGGGGTTAGGGTACTCAGCTGGGATATGGGAGACCCAGGTATAATTCAGAGCAGGAACCTAAACCAGGGTCTCCCACTTCCCAAGTGAGTGCCTTGACCACTGGGCTTTGGCTATGTTGGGTAGAACTCTGGCTCTGGTTTTGACCAGAAGTTCCATCCTTGACCTGAGAAACCTTTCCTGGCAAAAACAAAACAAAACAAACTCCCTTCACTGAAATATTTCAGTAGTCTGACCCCCTTAGTTCAGGGCACCCTTAAAATTGCAGCCCTACCAACAAAGAACAAAGAAACACCATTGCACTAAATGTGCTTATTTGAAAAGTTAGCTGCACTGGAGTAACTCCAGAGAAAGCTACTCTGATAAAATACCATCAGTCCCTCATGTATATACCTGTTTGACCCTAAAAGTCTCAGCTAAAGAAATCAGTCTCTATTGCTCAGATGAGTCTGTTGTCCATCAAGATCCTGAGCAGCAAACAGCAATGAACTCAAGCTGGAAGAGACCAGTTAGTGTTTGAATGTGTGAAGAACTCCCTGTATTTCTCTCCCATCAATCACACCGGGTCAAATTCCTCCTAGGTGCAACTACACAGACTCCAGTGACACCGGTGGAATTACCCCTGGGATGAATTTGGCTCATTAGGATAGGGAAAATGCCTGTGAAACAAGCAAAAAAACAATCAGTGACATAAAAAATCCTCTTAGTGGCATTTATTATGAATACAATTTTGTCACGGTAAAATTAAGCAAAATTCACAGAACTGTCAGGGGGAAAATGTACAAAATCAGGGTGTGGTGTTGGCGGGGCTGAAGCTGGCACCCCATTATGCGTGGCTGAAGCCTGAGCCCCACCGCCTGCGGCTAGGGTGACCAGATGCCCCGATTTCATAGGGACAGTCCCGATATTCATGGCTTTGTCTTATATAGGCACCTGTTACACCCGACCCTCTATCCTGATTTTTCACACTTGCTAGCTGGTCACCCAATCCGGGGCCAACAGCCTGAGGCTGAAGTTGAAGCTGCAGAAGTCGCAAAGATCCGTTAAAGTCACGGAATCAGTGACCAAATCGTATCCTTAGTCGTTATTGATCATGAGGCTAAGGCCTACCATTTTCTAACAATCTATTTACGGAAATGTAATGTCTGCCGCCTTCTTGCTGCACGTAAGCATTGATATTAGCAATGAATAAGGAGCATACTGATCACATCAAAGGAAACCTAGAGATGCTGCTCCATGTGCTTTATCGACCTGACTCAGTAAGGAGGCGATCAATTTTTTTGTTCCATGAGGGTTTTTTTTTTTATGTTCTGCATTGACGATAAAGTATGTAGGACATAAAGAATTGCTATAGTGGATCAGAGCAAGTATCCTGCTAATCCAGTAGCCTATCTCCAGCAGTGGCCAGTGTGCATTTCAGGAGGCAGTAAAACATTTTTCATGTCACTGGTGAACAGTATTATTTGAAGTGAGGTGGGAAGTGGCGGTATTATCAATGGAAGTTTGGAAAAATAACCACAGCATTTTTTTTTCAGCTACTCCAAATTTGCAAAATGTCATTAAATGACTCTAAAAATAAAAACTGGGAGAAACGATGGGAAAACTTTCTGCATTACACTCTGCTAAATACTATAGCATTGAAATAATCTGCTTTGGGTCAATTATATTTATTTTTTTCAAAAAGGTTACAAATCAAAAAGGGTTTCTGGAATATAGAAAAAAAAGAGGATGTTTTACAGAAATGAAGGAATAAGCGTGTGCATTTAATGATAAGTTATGCATGTTATGCTCTTTAAAATAGGCATTTTCCAGCAGCTCCTTGGAACACTTTCCTTTGTTGATATATTCAAAAATGAATATAAATGAAAATGTCACAATAAATAAAGGATGTTTGCCAGCCACTATTAATATTTAAGAGCAATGTGTGAGGTTTTATTAACTTGAATAAGGACTTTTTTTAAACTTCATTTACATAAATTAAATATTCCCTTGCTATTATAGATACTTTCCCTTTCTCTGCATCAGTAGTCTGATTAATAAAAAAAAAAAGGGGTGGAGGATCTAAGGGGATAGGTTTCATGCAGATGAATTCTAATAGACCTTCCAGATATATAGCATCTTGTTAAAAATTCATGCAGGCCAGAATACTAGAAGGTCAGAAAATGTCTTTGACATTCTGCCAGGGCTCTTTTTGATAAAGGAAATTCTTCATTAAAAAGGACCTAATGCTTATTACTTTATACTCCTAAGGCAGAAGCTGAATATTAAGTGGTGGTCTCTGTTAATACATTTATTAAATATCAAAGCCCATATGTTTTCATCCTGCGTCCTTGCTTATTGACTAATTGCCTTAGACCCATACAGATAAAAGCAGAGAAAAAGATAGGGATCTCAGCTCACTCTTAAGATAGGTTACTTTTCAAAGGTCTTATGTAAACATTAAGGGCCGATTCTCAAGTGTCCTACAGGGGTACAAAGCAACCTCTAACCCAGTGGGGCTGGCTAGGTGCAGATCCATTTTGCCTATGGGAACCTTTTGGTGACAAAGAGCCATTGTAATGACTTCTGCACCACATGCTCTTGGCTCCCTGGTGAAGGGAAGAATATCTGGAGAGAAAAGGGAATAGCTAAGGCATAATATGCCCCAGCCATCCAAGGACACCATCTATGCTACTTTACATTGGGATTTGGCCTGGTAAATCTGACCATCTTCAAAGCCTTAAATCTACCTTTGTGCTCCCCACTCCTAATCAGGGTTGTGTACAGCTCAGATGGAGCCCAGGATCTGGGCCAGAGAATTAATTAATTATAACAAGCATTTAGTGTGAATGAATCTTTTGCCTATTCAGGTCCAGGCCAAGTAGGTAGTCACAGGAAGTACCATCTGATAGCACTGTTTAATAGAGTATAATGAAGTCACTGCATACAATACCTACTTCTCTTGCAGAACATGTTTACTGGCTCAAGGATCACCTAGAAAGAAAGAAAGAAAGAAAGAAAGAAAGAAAGAAAGAAAGAAAGAAAGAAGTCGTGTAAGGGCTGTTATTATCAATATTCTGCAATTCAACTGAAAAAGGAAGAACCTGTCTACAGCTGTAAGGTGGTACTGAGAGAATACAGAAAAAACCTTTGCCAATATTCTTGCAAATGAACTCCCAGAGCCTATTCACTATTTGCCACCACTTATCTTGCTTATGCACATTCACTTGAATGAGTCCTCAAATCATCTGTGAAGATGTGCTTTTTACTATACACTCTGCTGTACTATTGATGAGCTGATATCTTTACCCATGCTGATTAGTTTCTTACTCCACTGTTGACTTCAGTGGGACTATGTAAGCAATAAGTGAGGGTATCAGAAACTAGCTATAAATTGTTATTGGTTACCACTGAAACCAGCAAAGGCAAATGAACACGACTACACCCAAATTCAGGCCCATTAGTAGTAAAATCTCACCCTGTAAACTGATACTCTCAAGATGAAAAAAGAGTTACTGTAGGTTCCTCTGATAAATTATTCACAATGATTTATTCCATGACCATTACCCTCTGTTTCCTAAATTCAGTAGCATGACATCCTGACACATGGATCAGTACTTAGGGCACTAGTCACGACTTGAGAACCAGGTTCCATTGATGAGTCCACGACAGACTTTTTCTGACTTTGGGAATGTCTACATCGCAAAGCCAACATGATTACATTTTATATGACTAAATCCTATTTTCAAAAGTGACTTTGGCACTTAGGCCCAGATCCTCAAAGGTATTTAGCTGTTTATCTGCTTCTTTAGGTGGCTAGGTCCACCGTTTAGGCACCACTGACATTTTCAAAACCATTGCTCAGCTGAGGTCTAACTCTGGCTATTAGGAAATGGGCTACCTAAGTGAGTGTACTGACTTTTGTGCCTGACTTCAAGATCCCAAGTGGAAGGAGGTATTCATAGAATCATAGAATATCAGGGTTGGAAGGGACCTCAGGAGGTCATCTAGCCCAACCCCTTGCCCAAAGCCCCAACTAACTCATCCCAGCCTGGGCTTTGTCAAGCCTGACCTTAAAAACCTCAAAGGAGGGAGATTCCACCACCTTCCTAGGTAACGCATTCCAGTGCTTCACCACCCGCTTAGTGAAAAAGTTTTTCCTAATATCCAACCTAAACCTCCCCCACCGCAACTTGAGACCATTACTCCTTGTTCTGTCATCTGCTACCACTGAGAACAGTCTAAATCCATCCTCTTTGGAACCCCCTTCAGGTAGCTGAAAGGAACTATCAAATCCCCCCTCATTCTTCTCTTCTGCAGACTAAACAATCCCAGTTCCCTCAGCCTCTCCTCATAAGTCATGTGCTCCAGCCCCCTAATCATTTTTCTTGCCCTCTGCTGGACGCTTTCCAATTTTTCCACATCCTTCTTGTAGTGTGGGCCCAAAACTGGACACAGTACTCCAGATGAGGCCTCACCAATGTCGAATAGAGGGGAACGATCACGTCCCTCGATCTGCTGGCAATGCCCCTACTTATACAGCCCAAAATGCCTTCTTGGCAACAAGGGCACACTGTTGACTCATATGCAGCTTCTCGTCCACTGTAACCCCTAGGTTCTTTTCTGCAGAACTGCTGCCGAGCCATTCAGTCCCTAATCTGTAGCGGTGCATGGGATTCTTCCATCCTAAGTGCAGGACTGCGCACTTGTCCCTGTTGAACCTCATCAGATTTCTTTTGGCCCAATCCTCTAATTTGTCTAGGGCCCTCTATATCCTATCCCTACCCTCCAATGTATCTACCACTCCCCCCAGTTTAGTGTCATCTGCAAACTTGCTGAGGGTGCAGTCCATGCCATCTTCCAGATCATTAATGAAGATATTGAATAAAACCGGCCCCAGGACCGACCCTTGGGCCACTCCACTTGATACCGGCTGCCAGCTAGTCATGGAGCCATTCATCACTACTAGTTGAGCCCAACGATCCAGCCAGCTTTTTATCCACCTTATAGTCCATTCATCCAGCCCATACTTCTTTAACTTGCTGGCAAGAATACTGTGGGAGAGCGTATCAAAAGCTTTGCTAAAGTCAAAGAATAACACGTCCACTGCTTTCCCCTCATCCACAGAGCCAGTTATCTTGTCATAGAAGGCAATTAGATTAGTCAGGCATGATTTGCCCTTGGTGAATCCATGCTGACTGTTCCTGATCACTTTCCTCTCCTCTAAGTGCTTCAAAATTGATTCCTTGAGGACCTGCTCCATGATTTTTCCAGGGACTGAGGAGAGGCTGACTGGCCTGTAGTTCCCAGGATCCTCCTTCTTCCCTTTTTAAAAGATGGGCACTACATTAGCCTTTTTCCAGTCCCCGATCGCCATGAGTTTTCAAAGATAATGGCCAATGGCTCTGCAATCACATCCGCCAACTCCTTTAGCACTCTCGGATGCAGCTCATCCAGCCCCATGGACTTGTGCTCATCCAGCTTTTCTAAATAGTCCCGAACCACTTCTTTCTCCACAGAGGGCTGGTCACCTCCTCCCCATGCTGTGCTGCCCAGTGCAGCAGTCTGGGAGCTGACCTTGTTCGTGAAGACAGAGGTAAAAAAAGCATTGAGTACATTAGCCTTTTCCACACCTTCTGTCACTAGGTTGCCTCCCTCATTCAGGAAGGGGCTCACACTTTCCTTGACTTTGTTCTTGTTGCTAACATACTTGAAGAAACCCTTCTTGTTACTCTTAACATCTCTTGCTAGCTGCAAGTCCAAGTGAAACTTCCTGATTTCACTCCTGCATGCCTGAGCAATATTTTTATACTCCTCCCTGGTCATTTGTCCAATCTTCCACTTCTTGTAAGCCTCTTTTTTGTGTTTAAGATCAGCAAGGATTTCACTGTTAAGCCAAGCTGATCGCCTGCCATATTCACTATTCTTTCTACACATCGGGATGGTTTGTCCCTGTAACTTCAATAAGGATTCTTTAAAATACAGCCAGCTCTCCTGGACTCCTTTCCCCCTCATGTTATTCTCCCAGGGGATCCTGCCCATCAGTTCCCTGAGGAAGTCAAAGTCTGCTTTTCTGAAGTCCAGGATCCGTATCCTGCTGCTCTCCTTTCTTCCTTGTGTCAGGATCCTGAACTCGACCATCTCATGGTCACTGCCTCCCAGGTTCCCATCCACTTTTGCTTCCCCTACTAATTCTTCCCAGTTTGTGAGCAGCAGGTCAAGAAGAGCTCTGCCCCAGGTCGGTTTCTCCAGCGCTTGCACCAGGAAATTGTCCCCTACACTTTCCAAAAACTTCTTGGATTGTCTGTGCACCGCTGTATTGCTCTCCCAGTAGATATCAGGGTGATTGAAGTCTCCTATGAGAACCAGAGCCTGCGATCTAGTAACTTCCATTAGTTGCCGGAAGAAAGCCTCATTCACCTCATCCCCCTGGTCTGGTGGTCTGTAGCAGACTCCCATCACGACATCACCCTTGTTGCTCACGCTTCTAAACTTAATCCAGAGAGTCTCAGGTTTTTCTGCAGTTTCATACCAGAGCTCTGAGCAGTCAAACTGCTCTCTTACATACAATGCAACTTCCCGACCTTTTCTGCCCTGCCTGTCCTTCCTGAACAGTTTATATCCATCCATGACAGTATTCCAGTCATGTGAATTATCCCACCAAGTCTCTGTTATTCCAATCACATCATAATTCCTTGACTCTGCCAGGACTTCCAGTTCTCCCTGCTTGTTTTCCAGGCTTCTTGCATTTGTGTATAGGCACTTAAGATAACTCACTGATCCTCCTGCTTTCTCAGTATGAGGCAGGAGCCCTTCCCTCTTGTGTTCTCCTGCTCGTGCTTCCTCCCGGTGTCCCACTTCCCCACTTACCTTCCCACTTCCCCACTTACCTATTATCTCTGGCCTGTCAGCCAGGTGCAGCCGGTCAGACACTTAGGTGCTTAAGCCATCCTCTTCTCCCCAGCCCCCTCTCCAGCATTTCATTCCTGGCTAACTTAGGCAGCTCCCTGCTTAGCTGTTGGCTTCTGAGTATCGGTTTCCTATGGCTCTAACTCACCCACTGTGGGGAGCCTGAGCACCTAGCTCTAGTCCAGGGATTCCACTAGGTGGCAGGACACCTAGTGTATGTCTACACTGCAATAAAAAACCCACAGCTGGCTCATGCCTGCTGACTCGGGCTTACAGGGCTATTTAACTGTGATGTAGATGTTTGGGCCTGGGCTCTCAGCCCCTGCCAGGGAAAAGGGACCCAGAGCTCAGGTTGCAGACCAAGCCCAAATGTTTACACCACAATTAAACAGCTTCTTGCGAGCCTGAGTCAGATGGCATGGGCCAACCATGGGTGTCTAATTGCAGTGTAGACATACCCCTAGGGGTTAGGTGTTGCAATGCTGAGTGGTACAATACCTAAACACGTTTAACAAAATATGGGCCTTAGTCTCTCACATTCCCATCTGTAAAATGGGGATAACAGTAAATTCCTATCTAATGGGTGTTGTGAGGATAAATACTATCAATACTGTGAGGCACTCAGATAGGAACCGGGGGCGGGGTGTGTGTGTCATATAAATACCCA
The DNA here is from genome assembly GCF_015237465.2 of Chelonia mydas. NCBI lineage: Eukaryota > Metazoa > Chordata > Testudines > Cheloniidae > Chelonia > Chelonia mydas. The sequence continues at coordinate 13,089,228 of NC_057855.1, forward strand.
AGATTGATCAATAGTGGACTACGAAGCCCCCCTAAACAGCCATCAAGTATGGACAAACCTTGAAGCAATAATCAGAAGGGCCCATACTTTTTTACCAGGCTGTAGCACAGACTTATTTCTGCTTTATAAAGTGCCAGCATCACATTCCTTTTGAAACTCGGCAAAAATCTCGCTTTCTACTTAAACTATTCATTCCATTTAGCGTAAAACTAAATCAGAAATACCAGATGATCAAGTCCAACCAGATTTTCAATGAAGGTGAGATGTTTTCTGAACTACCGTATACAATTGCAAAAAGAAAAGGAGGACTTGTGGCACCTTAGAGACGAACAAATTTCTTTGAGCATAAGCTTTCGTGAGCTACACTGAATGCATCCGATGAAGTGAGCTGTAGCTCACGAAAGCTTATGCTCAAAGAAATTGGTTAGTCTCTAAGGTGCCACAAGTCCTCCTTTTCTCTTTGCGAATACAGACTAACACGGCTGCTACTCTGAAACATATACAATTGCTTTCTTATTTACAGCATGCCAAAAAGAAGATGCCAAAACAATGCCATATCAAAAACCACAGACCAAGTGTTGTTCTTATGAATGAAGACACGTGAACGTTTTTAAAGCATTGTCGCGTAGGAGCTATTTTGATATTTGCCTCCATGGTTCAGATAACAATTCATGATGATAATAAGCTGAGCCCTAACTGCACGCACACTATGATCATGCTGTGTAAGTTTAAAAACGCTACTTGTCTGCCTGCCTGTTTAGCTGGCAGTATTACCCACCAGGAGCACAAATGATTTGAAGCCCAGATGCTGAGCAATTTGAGATGCAGAAGCACCCTACAGTGAACAATTATTGCCTTGGAAGGTCTTATTATCCTCATCATGCCATGAATTCTGCACAAAGTAAACATGAGTTTATTGTTATGTATTTCCCAAACTACAGTCTTGCAAGGCAAGTTTTGAAGACGGAAGTTTCTCATCTCTAAATTTTAGCCTTTTCAGCCCCACTTCCTACTAAAATGGCAATTGATGTTGCTAGCCATGTGAGCATCCCTGGCCTAGTCATGTCATGCTGTCAGACCTCGTCATTCTAGAAACACCCTCGTTCTTCAAACAGGAAAGGCATTAACAGTTCTATTTTATGAGGACAATAGGCAGACAAGTGTGGCCTTTTTAAACCCAACAATCTTGTGAGGCATAGTTCAGAATAAGGACACGTAGCTCTTCATGAAAGGACAACATCTGGCCCTTTGCACATTCATAACACCTTTCTGAAAAATATGATATTGACTTTATTATTATTAAGGTGCAGCTGGAGGTCCCCACCCTCGGTATATTAAAACACATGGAAGCAACTGAATCGTTGATTTGATTGGAACTTCCCCTCCACCCCCTGACTGCAGACTTAGTCCGTGTGTTTGATTTCTATTGATCGTATGAGGTTCTCTAGGATTTAGCCCAGTAATGTAAGTGTTATGTATTAGTGCAACAAGGATGCTGGCCAACAAAATGTGGCATGTCGTAGCTATGAGTAAGCTGACAGCCCTTAAAAAGAAGACAAAATACAGTAGTTAGCTTGGAGGAGATTCATCACCTTTGCTGAGTCACAAACAGGCACTTTCAAACCTAATGGTTTATTCAACTTTATTGACAGTGTGGTTTAATCTATGTTGTGATTATGCTGCATCAGTCTGTATGTTGCATTCACATAAACAAAGGGCAACCATATATTTTTGGACTAGATGACTTATTTTAGAGCCACAATGTGTGTCTTCCATGAAAAGCTACAGCTGAGCCAAACACGACATGGCAGCTGTCTTCACCAGACAGCAAATTTCTAGATTTTAAGGTGGGAAAACACAGAAAATAAAACCAAACCACACCAAACTTCAGGCTCAGTCAGTGTCCTACTTAACCCTCCAACAGATATGGTAGGCAAGTATTTTTATGTAAATATTAAACTGAAGCACAGAAAGGGTCCTTGGCTTTAGCACAGAAAGGGTCCTTAGCTTTCCCAAAGTCACACAGAGGGGTAAACTGAGGCACAGAATGATTCCTTCTTCATAAATGATCTGGAGGATGGTGTGGATTGCACTCTCAGCAAATTTGCAGATGATACTAAACTGGGAGGAGTGGTAGATACGCTGGAGGGCAGGGATAGGATACAGAGGGACATAGACAAATTGGAGGATTGGGCCAAAAGAAACCTGATGCGGTTCAATAAGGATAAGTGCAGGGTCCTGCACTTAGGACGGAAGAACCCAATGCACAGCTACAGACTAGGGACTGAATGGCTAGGCAGCAGTTCTGCGGAAAAGGACCTAGGGGTTACAGTGGACGAGAAGCTGGATATGAGTCAGCAGTGTGCCCTTGTTGCCAAGAAGGCCAATGGCATTTTGGGATGTATAAGTAGGGGCATAGCAAGCAGATCGAGGGACGTGATCGTTCCCCTCTATTTGACATTGGTGAGGCCTCATCTGGAGTACTGTGTCCAGTTTTGGGCCCCACACTACAAGAAGGATGTGGATAAATTGGAGAGAGTCCAGCGAAGGGCAACAAAAATGATTAGGGGTCTGGAACACATGACTTATGAGGAGAGGCTGAGGGAACTGGGATTGTTTAGCCTGCAGAAGAGAAGAATGAGGGGGGATTTGATAGCTGCTTTCAACTACCTGAGAGGTGGTTCCAGAGAGGATGGTTCTAGACTATTCTCAGTGGTAGAAGAGGACAGGACAAGGAGTAATGGTCTCAAGTTGCAGTGGGGGAGGTTTAGGTTGGATATTAGGAAAAACTTTTTCACTAGGAGGGTGGTGAAACACTGGAATGCGTTACCTAGGGAGGTGGTAGAATCTCCTTCCTTGGAAGTTTTTAAGGTCAGGCTTGACAAAGCCTTGGCTGGGATGATTTGATTGGGGATTGGTCCTGCTTTGAGCAGGGGGTTGGACTAGATGACCTCCTGAGGTCCCTTCCAACCCTGATATTCTATGATTCTATGATTCCCAAAGTCACCCAGGACCTGAGCCAAATCCCAGCAAAGTCAAAGGGAGTGTTTCCATTGGTCTTTCAATTGACCCATAGCGAATCAGAAACAAACTAAAGAATAGAACCCAGGTGGCCTGACTCCTGATCTAACTACTAGGAGACATTGCCTCACTAGGAGAGGGTAACTTTCATTCTTTATACCCAAATTGGAATTCTGAGTTATGCAGCCTTCCCAGCAGTGTGTTTATGAGTTCTCTATGTGTGGTATACTATGTGCTATCCAGGGCCTTGATTCACCGTGGCAGGTTATATAAAGACGGTAATAGTTGCTGGTGAAAGGACTGCAGCTTTTCTTTCGGAAACGAAGAGGGAAAATTAAAGAGCTCCACACATTCAAATTCAGGTGCAGACTTTTGTGTGTGTCGTTTATCACAATTAACAGCCATAAATCTAAGTGCATGCAATATTCTAATAATGATTATTCCAATGGGCTCGACTGCCGTTCACCGTCAATTTCTGGTTTAAAATATTTGCAGTAGCACATTAGCTGAATCCCAGTATCAGCCGTGTCCAATTCGCTTAGAATCAGCAAGATGACTACAATGAAGAGGCACGGAACACTTTATTACCTGAGCGAAGCAGATGCTCTAATCTCTCCGTCGTGAGTATTCATCATCACTGGGGAGAAGGGAATCAGCGAAGGAGCATTGTGCAGAATGTCTCACCGCTGCTGGGCTGCAGCGTATTCTGCTTTTCAAGCTTTACAAATGCCTAATGAGTGCCCTGCCAGGACTGAAATTAGAATTAATATTTTTATCGTCAGCCATGCCAACCCAGAATAGAAACAGGGCTCGCATTTTCTTCTCGGGCGACTTACCAGTGGGCACGTTTAGAAATGTAATATTAGCTACTTTGCACTTTCCAGGCTGTACTTTGGTAGGAGGGAGGATAGGAAGGCCCCGTGGAGGCTGAGTGGGGAGGATGGAGGGTTTTGAGTTTTGGCTGAAGTCTCGCTGTGTCATACAGTCTGATGGCGGGGCGGGGTGGGGGGCACCATTCACTTCTGGGTGAATAATGAAAGAGGAAAAAAAAGTGTATATATGTGTGATCTTTGTGTGCGCGCTCAGGGGTGCGGGGGATGTCTGCCACGCTGCCAGCGTAGGCTTAGGGTATATACTGGAGCCTGCTTTAACCTCACATCCGCTGTTAAGCACTTTTCAACCGATTACACTGTTGCTGAATCGTCTTAGTGAGACTTTCCCCTTCGGATGCCTCTGGAATGTTATTTTTCTTAGCCGGTTACACCCCCTTGTTCAGCTGCCACCCTCCCCTATCTTGGGTGACCAGGTATTAGACTCTCTTTGCACAGCTGCTGCATTCCAGAGTGGTGCACCATGGAATTGTTTGGCACCTGTACTCCTTCCTGATCAATTTATTTACGCTTAACGTTCAACTTACACCACTGATAAATTTAACCTGATGTATCCGTAAGTACTTGCTGCTGTTGCTGTGGATTTATCATCAGTTCAGACTTATTGATATAGCCATTGATTTTTCTTCAGCTCTCCTCTGTCTTTTATACCCTAATTTTCCATTAATCCTCATTCATTAGTGTTTTCTTGCCATTAGAACCTGCAGACCTTTTTTATTGGTGACTTTTATTAACTTGTGATAAAGAAGACTCTACTTTTTAATGTATCCCGCAGACCTGACTTTGTAGTATAGCAGTGTTATTTACATTGGAGTAGTTAAGTTTGTGCTACTGTCTTTGTACCATAGAGAGGTGTCAGATGATGCAGGTGTTGGATACAGGGATGAAAGAACAGAATTGACTCTAGAGAAGCAAGTATTCGGTTGAATATATGGAGCCATCTTCGGGTTAAGTAGAGCAATAAACCTGAACTGGGACCCCAGCTCCAATCACCTGTTATCTTTGGAAGAAGTATGGATGTCAATCCAGGTCCAGCTTTTGCTGCTCACGCCTGTCTTTGTTTAATTGTAGTCCTAGGCGACATGGAACAAACTTTCCCGAGAATTCTATAGCAAACAGGGAAAAAGACTGGGGTACTCAGAAACAGTCAGGGGGAAATCTACTCTCCCAGGAAGACCCACAATTTAGACACTCCTAGCAGAGCAGGAAATGGGTAACAATAAAGAACTCCCAAAACTCACTAAAATCCTAAATGCTGAAACCAAATTTGGTGCACTGAATACATCACTGAGCTCCTAAAGGATGAGGTCTCGGGGTAGCAGATGAAGTCACCCAGATGGAAAAAAGATCTTTTGTGCTTCAGGCTCAACACAGACAGTAAAAAAAGAAAAGTTATAGGGTAGTTGCCTTGGCTGAACTTCAAAGTGCTGTCCTGTCATAAGATTAAGAACGGACCACCAGGCACTCTCGGTTTGTATTCAGCTATGTGACTGACTATAGTCAAAAAATGGAACAATACCCTGTAGAATAGCACTTCCATTCAGACTTGCTCTCACTGAAATCAGTGGGAGTTCTGTCATTGACTTCAGTGGTTGCAGAATCAGGCCCTAAAAATACTTGCCATTTATGGGTCCCATATACAAGCTATGTTTAGCTATGTGATTAGCTGAGACCACTTAAAAATGGTTCTGCCAAAGGGTTTATTTTCTTGTCATGTTATTGATGTCACTTTTGTAGCGGTAATGAGGGTGGCCCATTTCAAACAGTTGTCAAGAAGGTGTGAGTAACAGTAGGGGGAAATTAGTATGGCGAAATTAGTTTTTGTAATGACCCATCCACTCCCAGTCTTTATTCAGGCCTAATTTGATGGTGTCCAGTTTGCAAATTAATTCCAGTTCTGCAGTTTCTCATTGGAGTCTGTTTTTTTGTTGCAGAATTGCCACTTTTAAGTCTGTTATTGCGTGACCAGGGAGATTGAAGTGTTCTCCTATTGGTTTTTTAATGTTATAATTCCTGATGTCAGTTTTCTGTCCATTTATTCTTTTGCATAGAGACTGTCCAGTTTGGCCAATGTACATGGCAGAGGGTATTGTCGTGGTACATCATGATTAAATACCATAGTTCCAGAACCCCTCTGTGGTAGGTGTTGTGCAAAAGCTTTATTTGCCTAGTCTGGAAGATTTAGGACCCTTGAAATAGTTGGTTCCACTCTTTCACTTGAATGATTTTCAGCCTTTTTTGTTCAACAGTAATAAAGAGGAACTGAATTTACAATCTATTAATAAGATTGTCATTGCTTTAACTCTTGCTATAATCTAAGGAAGACACCAGAATGATATTTTCCTTATTTAGGGCTTGATTCAGGACAGTCCATAAGCATGTGCTTAACTTTACACATTGACAATAAATATTTGCTTGAAGTTAAGCATGTGCTTCAGTGCTGTCTTGAGTAGGGATGCTCTCCTGAACTGGCACCTTATAAAGCACTGACTCTGTGCAGTGAATGCCTTCTTTATGAATATAGACCCTGATCTTGCAAAGATTTACACTCATGCCTAACTTTGAGCATGTCTTTACGGGATATGGGGGTATAATGAAGAAACCTTCAAAAGACTCGAAAGAACCAAGACAATGCTGGGCGTCTCCTGTTCAGAGGAACCAAAAGTGAAATCCTGGCCCCCTGGAAGTTAATGGGAGTTTTGCCACTGACTTCCAGGCTGTATGTGTGATGGCTCTGTCCTAAAGCAGAAACTGCGCGGCGGTGCATGCGTTTGCCATTTATCTGTCTGTTTTTAATCTTCTGTGAATTTTTCTGCTGGATTGACAGTCCTGGGCACTAAATTCCTCTGTTTATCCACAGAATAGGTTCAGCATGTGCAGAAGCAATGTGATCTTCCTGGCACGTAGTCCATTGCCAAACTGGGAGCAAGGACGGTTTCCTCTCCATTGCCATTTAGTTTTTGGCCTTTCTGATGAGATTATGAACAAAGCAGACAGTTCTCACCAAAACATGTTGGCAATTTTGTAGTGTGGACATAAGGAAACAATTCAAGACCAACCACTCATTTGGCATAGGCTACTAAACAACCTTCAGATGATAACTTTTGATTACAATAGGTATGGGGAGGATTTGAACTGGCAAGCTAGAAATGAGAGTTTCTGCATAACAATTAACAATTCCTTGAATGATCTAGGACCTGATTTTCATATGAGCTCAACACCCATCATCTCCCATTTAGAGGCCTAAATAAAGTGACTGTATTTTCAAAAGGTCTCAGGTCCCATTAGGTTTTGGCCACTTCATATAGATGTCTACTGGGAACTGAGCTCTTGAAAATCTGCTATCAGTTCTGGGTACTGAGCACTCTTGAAAATCTCATCCTTGGTGTCTAATATTTAATAACTGAATAATTCCCTTTGATATTCTAAAGCAAAATTAAAAAAAACAATTTATCTATTACAAGATTCTTAAAATATATCTAGATGCAAGGGGGGAAAAAATCCAATGTGATGAGATAGGGTTGGTTGGATACTGAAGTCATCACTGAATTACAAAGAGTCTCCACTGAGGACACCAGAATGATTTCCAGATTCAATGCCATATTGTACCTGGATACATCCAAACCCCTTCATTAGTTACACAATAAATGTCAGGCTGACCCAGGTAGAATTATGGCTACAGAGGAGAGGTATAAAATGTGGCTAGCACAGTTCATAAATCAGTTGCAGAAGTGAAAATAAAAATTATAAATTTTAACCTGCTACATTCTGTATTAACAAAACCTCTCAAAGCATGGCCATCTGTTTTCACTGAGATGGTTTAGCTTTGTTAGGCATAAAAAGGAAAGGTAGCTTGCTCACTAAGCTTTTTTTCATGCACATAAACATACACGCACAATTTGTATTTTTCTGAAAACCTCATAGTTTTCTCATTAATACTAATATGAAAATGGAAATAAAAAATAACACTACTCCCAAAGCGTGTCCCTGAGTTGATGTAATGATTCCAGAGGAGTCATTAACTTTCATTGTGTCCATAAATTTAGGCTGCATACAGTAAATAGGTTGTTTATGAAAAGGTATTTAATTACCCAATAGGCTGTAATGGCTCCTTTGCATCAATAATTACGTCAAAAACCTGAATTTTTTAAACATCACTAAACATATATTGATAAAGTCGATTTTAACAATCCCACACCCTTTTGGTCCATTGGGCCACTAAAATGATTTTTCAAAAGTCACTAAATATGTATTTAAGAGAATGAAATGACTCTACAGAAGGTCAATGCGTCAAAGTCACTACTTTTAAAAAAAACTACACAGAAGACAATTTATAGGAGAATATGGTTATAAAAAGTCCCCAGGCATGGCTTTATGTCACAGACCGGGAAATGCAATTCAGTACACTTGGGGCCTGGTCTTGCAACCACTCACTGCCAGATGTGCTGTTTACTGCCCTGAGATGTCCCTCTTGGCATTAATGGCAATACTCCTAAAAGTAAAGTTACTCACATTCACAAGTATTTATGGAATCAGGCCCTTAAGTTTGCATTCCTGGTTCTGTCTTGACTTTGCTGTGTGACCTTGGCAAATCACTTGACTTATCTGTGCCTTAGTTTCCCTATCTCTGAAATGAAACAAGTAATACTAAATAGCCTTATAGGCAAGTTGTGAGATTTCATTATGGCTGTAAAGAACTTAGATGCAAGATACTATATGGAAGACAAAGTATTAATATTACTGTTGCAGAGCTACTTTATTAGTCATGTCAGTGATCAGAAAAAATAAACTAGAAAGAGGAACCTAGAAAATCGTGATGGGTCCAAGGAGAAATTATAGTCCTGTTGGGACAATAATGAATCTTTTACAAAGACCATTCTTAAAGATCTCAGAAGAACATGTACGTGAAATATTTTTGGATCAAAATTGACCTGTTTTCATGTTCAAAAATGTTTAGTGAAATTGGAGAATTCTTTATGAAATGTACTAAAAATATATCATGCAAACATTTTTCCCTCTCTTAGAATAGCAGTAAAACATTTTAACGTTGCTTTTTTAACTCGGATAGTTGGATAGTTGTGATTAGGCACGTGGTTTTGGTTCTCATTCTCTGATTGACTGAGTGTAACCCATATGATTGGAAGCCATTTTGATTCATTTTTTTTTAGAGGTAAGGTCTATCAGTAGGGCTGCCTGTCACTCAATATAGCACACTGGAAGAACAAAAACACCCAAAAGAGAAACAAAACAAAAAAGGGGTCTTTGCATTTTGGAGGCATTTCTTCTGAGGACCACTGAGCTAGTAGACGCTGCAGAAAACATTTTTCTGTATTATTTGTCTCCCTATTATATTGTTTGGGTTTGTATTTTTAATATTGCTAGCCCCAAGTGTTCAAAAGACATGAGACAATTCCAAACAAACAAACAATCACAAGATTGAGTTAAAAATCAAGAGCTATAATAAATTTATTTTTTATTTAAATTTTATTTGCCTTCGTCATTGGACTTATTAGGCTTCATGTTTTGAAGCTTTTCTCCACAGCCATGAGGAATAGAAACTGTTTTTAATTTTAAATGAAAATTTAGATTCTTCAGTAATAACTTGTTTCCAACAAGTGGGGCTTTAATATTGTGAAACTGACACTAAAATCGCTAGATTCAGAGTAGCAGCCATGTTAGTCTGTATCCACAAAAAGAACGGGAGTACTTGTGGCATCTTAGAGACTAACAAATTTATTAGAGCATAAGCTTTTGTGGGCTACAGCCCACTTCATCGGATGCATAGAATGGAACGTATAGTAAGAAGATATAGGGCAACTTCCACCTTCTCTGTATGTGTGTGTGTGTGTGTATATATATATATATATATATATAGTCTTACTATATGTTCCATTCTATGCATCCGATGGAGTGGGCTATGGACTTGTTAGCCACAAGTACTCCTGTTCTAAAATCGCAAGAGTAAGCAACACTGCATTTTTTAAATATAGGGCTCGCTCCTCAGGTTGTGTAAATTGACATAGCTCCTTTGACCTCTGCAGATTTACACCAGCCTAGAATATGGCCCATAGAATTTTATAACAATATCCTTACTGTGTAATGACCAAAAATTGTGTTTCTCGGGGAAGAGGATAGCTTTAGTATGCAATCACTGTACATACCTGCCTCCCTATCTAGCCTAGTGAACTTTGTGGAGGATTGATCTAATCCATGCCAGCAACAGCCTCAAATCTTGTACTACATTCATAGCGGTCTCTCCTCTCAACACTGTAAGCAAAGCCCTGAGTGGATTCACCATAAAAGTAGCACATTACTATACGCTCGGAAAGGATTGTCAAAGCATTGTGCTACCAGCTGATAAAGGATATACTGCTCAGCATGGGTATATGCCGTAATTAATCATTGGGCGTTAGGTAACAACATGAAAAGATAGTGGCATTCAGCTAATAAACTACTCTGACCAATTGCCAGTGTCTGTTATGACTGGCAGCATGAGATCACAGTAAACAAATAAAGCATTTTAAAAAAACAATCCTAATTCTCAGTGCACGGTAAAAGTAAAAGAACAGCAGAATAAAATCTATTCAGGCAGAACAGCGATTTGAATCTGTGCCTGGCACAGTGCACATGAGTTCTGTAAGTATTGGGCTACCAACTACTTGGGAGGGAAAGAAGAGGGAGAGGTATATAAGTCTCTCAGCCTCTCTTTGAGACGTTCCATAAAAGTTTTGAGAAAACGAATGTGGTCCCTTGTAAAGATTCAATTTTGCTAAATTGGCATTTTTTGAAAAAAATATTTGATTGAAAAATTCGCAAGCAGCTCTTCCTGCGATTGTGCAGCCATCATTACTAATTCTGTCTTCGGTAGACTGAGCTCTGGCATTCAAGTCAGCCCAGTGAGTTTTGTTATTTTGCTTCAGACTTTTATTTATTTATTGAAGCCTACAAACTGTTCTTCATTGGAGCCTTTACCCTTTCTTTACCTCCTTCAGGTTTGTGACAGAACAGCCTCCTCCTCCCCATCTCCCTTGTCTGAGGATTCCTGGGGCTGGAGAAATGCAGTGGTGTCTCCCTGCAAGGCCTTCCTGTTGAATCTGCCCAGTTCACCAGGTGACTTTATGTAGAGCTTTGATCTGCTGCTGGCCATTTCAAGCCTCAATGCCAGGAAGATTCCTCAGTAGCAATGATTAAACCTTTTCACTTTTAGAGGTTTGCCCAGCATCTCACCTCACTTATGTAGGTGGCCCTGGTTATCTATTTATTGCTGCATTGTCCTGGAAAGGAGGGGAAAATACCTGTAGTGACACTATAGAAACCCCCAAATCCCAGAGAAACGCAAGATCTTCTCAAATTCTAGGAAACAACTAGTCCGCCAGGAATTTTCGAGACAACCAGGGTAGCCATATAGTAATGGAGCACAATATGTCCCTGTGCGATGCTTCATGCTATAAGCTGAAAGAGTAGCCACTCCATGTGCATTATGTTAGTGTAACCAGGAACTGGATCAATTTCCCAGTTCTCCGCTGTACACCAGCCTCTTTTGACCTGGATGGAGCCCACCACACTCGTGCAGTGGATACAGAGTTCTCCCATGCAGTCATTCCACCTACAATGGATCACCCCTACAGATCCCTACTGCAAAGTTCTCCATATATGGATGAGTTTCACCCTCTGAGGAGATTGGTCTTGGGCCTGATTCTGGTCTCACACCAATTTTACATCTGTTGAATTCCACTGATTTCACCAGAGTTAGAACCTCATGATCGAGGCGATTATTGCTAGTGAAAGATACTGTGGTGAGCTATGGCTGGAATATACCCTTACTTGGAGGCATGATAGAATGGAAGTGCCTTTAATTCAAGGGAGTGAAAACATATATAAAACTTTTTGTGGGGAACAGAAACTGAGACGCCCAAAATAATAAAAATATTCAGCACATTCCAAGAAAACAAGATAGCAAAGGATGAAATAAGAATCTTTCATCCAGAGGCTGCTCAAGCGTGCATTTAAAAGAAGGAATAGATCTGCCCGTTGTAACCCACCTGTACATACTCATAATGCTCACTGCTCAGCATAACCTATTAAGCAAAATCAAGTGTGCAGACTAATACCAAATCAATTACAGCCGCTAATGTGTGAAATAACCAGCCAGCAGAAATATTTCAAGTTGTACACGGTGTTCATCACAGGTAATCATAACCTCTTAGCCAGAGTATCAGAAATTAAATCGGCTGGTAAGGTTCAAGGGAGAACTTAATAGAACATATATTAAAACTTCCCAAGGGGTCATGTAGTCTATTGAAATGGAATCTGGGTTAACAATGTCCTTGGTATTAGCTTTGAAAATACCCAGTTTCTTATCGCTCCCTAAGGGCTTAGGCTTAGGTCTTGAACATGAACATTCCTATTGAATCCAAGAGGGTTACTTGCTTGAGTAAGGGTTACTCGTGTGGCTAAAGGTTGTAGGATTGGAGTCTTTATTAAAAATGCTCATATTGTTAGATCATTTATTTTCAACAGGGGGGAGGGGGGGGGGTCATAGATTAAATAATATACTTCCTGGAGTTGTAAAAACAGCCATAGGGTGCTATAACCTGCACTGTAAATCCTGCAGTGATATTTCTGAGGTCATCATCTCAGATTATGAATATGATTTACAATTACCCAGTTTAACTGTTCTCAACAACGTGACATGGTACCTCAGCATCATGGAGGAGGAAGGAGACTGACTCGAATGTAGAGGGCACAAGAACCAGACCCGGGGTTGGCCAAAGGTGTAGGTTAGTATAAGTGGCCTGAGGAAAGCACGGGGAGACTAGGACCAGAAATTTTTGGCGGAAGGTAGTCTGGGACTGGAACTGGCTGAGCAAAGAGACTGGGAGCCCAGTGGGAAGGGAGTCTGGGGAAGTAACTGTGAAAGTAAAAATGCTGGTAAATGAGTCTGGGGCAAGTAGCAAGGTGGGGGTGGGGACTAGGACTCAGATGGAGAGTCCTGTGGAAGAAACTGGGAAAGGAGATTGAGTCTGGGATGAGAAGCCCAAGATTGGCTAGGTGAGGACGCTGGCACAAGGACACACTGAGGCTGAGACAGGGACAGTAAGATGGGAAAGGGAAAAGAGAGAGGAGTGGGACAGGCTGGAGGGAACAGAGACAAAAGGAGCCAGGCTTGGAGAGAATGGGAAAAAACAGTCTGTGACCATTATGAACATTGTTCTTCAGGAGCTGGAATGGAGCCCAAGATTCCTGAGTCTCACCATTCCTCTGCTGTCAGCAAATACTTGTGAAACCTACTGGCAAAGAGTCTCATCCTTCTCTAGTTCCAGTCCACATTGAGGATGATAACTTACTACTGCTGTCAGTTATTCCATTAACTCAAGTGGCAGAGGTCTGTGCTGGGGAGCTAAAGGTTCCAACCATGCTGATTAACCATATAAATATAGGTCTGGAAAGGATCTTGAGAGGTCATTTGGTCCTTCCCTTGCACTATATCAGGACCAAATAAATGTAGACCATCCCTGATAGGTGTTTGTCCAACCTTTCTTAAAAATCTCAAATTATGGGTCAGGTATCAGAGGGGTAGCCATGTTAGTCTGGATCTGTAAAAGCGGCAAAGAGTCCTTTGGCACCTTATAGACTAACAGACATATTGGAGCATAAGCTTTCGTGGGTGAGTACCCACTTCGTCGGATGCATCCGACAAAGTGGGTATTCACCCACGAAAGCTTATGCTCAAATTATGGGGATTCCATAACTTCCCTTGGTAACCTATTCTAGTACTTAGCTATCTTTATCGATAGAAAGTTTTACCTAATATCTAACCTTGCTGCATCTTACGATTGCTTCTTCTCCTATCTTCAGTAGAAATAATGTGGAACAATTGATCACCATCCTCTTTATAACAGCCCTGAACATATTTGAAAACAGGTATCAGCTTCCGCCCTCAGTCTTCTTTTCTCAAGACTAAACATTCCCAGGTTTTTTTTAACCCTTCCTCATAGGTCAGGTGTTCTAAACCTTTTATTATTTGTGTTGCTCTCATCCAGACTCTCTACACTTTGTTCACATCTTTCTTAAATGTGCTGCCCCACACTGGACACACTACTCCAGCTGAGCCTTACCAGTGCCAAGCACAGCAGAAGAATTACCTCCACATAATACAAAAATGGCAAATATCATTCTGGAGTGTAACTGCATCACATTATTGACTCATATTCAATTTGTGGTCCACTACAACCCCCAGTTCCTTTTCTATAGCATTACTACCCGAGCTAGTTATTCACCATTTTGTATTTGTGCATTTGATTTCTCCTTCCTATGTCTAGCACTTTGCAACTGTCTTCATTATATTTCACCTTGTTGATTTCAAGACCGATTCTCCAATTCATTTTCAATTCTAATCCTATCCTCCAAAGTTCTTGCAAACCCTCCCAATCTTGAAGTTATTTAAACATTTTTTATAAGCACATGCTCCACTCTAATTTCCCAACCATTAGTGAAAATGCTGAATTGTACTGGACCCAGCACAGATCCCTGTGGGACGCCACTAGATATGGCCTCCCTCTTTGACAATATGTTTTTTTCAACTAGCTGTGCACCCACCTAAAAATGATTTAATCTAGACCATATTTACCTATGAGAATTGTGACATATCTTTCTCTGAAGAGCCCATTATTAAGTATTTGTTCCCCATGTAGATACTTACAGACTGGAATCAAGTTACCTCTTAACCTCCTCTTTGTTAAGCTAAATAGATTGAGCTTGAGTCTAACATTTTAAGGCATATATTTTAATCCTTTAATCATTCTTGTTGCTCGTTTCTGAACACTCTCCAATTTATCAACAGCCTTCCTGAATTGTGGGCACCAGAACTGGACACAAGAGTCCAGCAGTGGTCACACAGTGCCAAACACACAGAGAAAATAACCTTTCTAATTCTACTCAAGATTCCCTTGTTTATGCGTCCCAGGATCACATTCTCTCTTTTGGCTACAACACCACCACCGGAGCTCATGTTCAGCTGATTATCCACCACAACCCCCAAGCTTTTTCAGAGTTTTTCCTTCCCAGGATAGAGTCCCCCATCCTGTAAATATGGCCTACATTCTTTGTCCCTAGATGTACACACTGACATTTAGCCATATTAAAATGTATATGTTTGCTTGCGCCCAGTTTATCAACCAATCCATATTGCTCTGAATCAGTGACCTTTCCTCTTCATTATCTACCACTCCCCCAACTGTTGTGTCATCTGTAAACTTTATGAGTGATTATTTTATATTTTCTTCCAGGAAGAGGGGACACATGGGGAGGTATGGGGGGTCACGTGCCCCCCAGATTTGTTGCTTGGCTAGTATTAAGCATGCTCAGTAACACTGCGAGAAGCCAGCTGCCCTCATTCTGCCCCTTCTCCTCCCCTACTATCATCTCTGCTTCCAGGTCATTGATAAAAAATTTAAATAGGATAGGGCCAAGAACCAATCCCAGCGGGATGGCACTGGCAACAGACCCCCTTGATGAGAGTCCTCCATTTATAGTTACATTTTGAGACCTATCAGTTAGCCAGATTTTAATCCTTTTAATGTGTGGCACATTAATTGCATTTTGTTCTAGTTTTTCAATCAAAATGTTGTGTGGTACCAAGTCAAACGCCTTTCAGAAGTCTAAGCCTGTTATGTCAACACTATTATCTTTATTAACCAAATTGTAATCTCATCATAAAACGATATCAAGTTAGTTTGACAGGATCTATTTTCAATAAACCCAGGTTAATTTGCATTAATTACATTATTCTCCTTTGGTTCTTTATTAATAGAGTTCCATATCAGCTGCTTCATTAGCTTGCCAGGGATCAATGCCAGGCTTATAATTATCAGGACCATCCCCTTTACCCTTTTTAAATAGTGGCACGACATTAGCATTCCTCCAGTCTTCTGGAACTTCCCCAGTGCTCCAAGACTTATTGAAAAACAACAATAATAACCAGCTCTTTTAAAACTCTTGGATGCAAGTTACCTGGACCTGCTGATGTAAATATCACCTTGACTGCTTGTCCCCTATCAACTAGACCAATAACCCTGTCAAAGAAGAAATTAGGTTAGTTTCTTATGATTTGTTCTTGACGAATCCATCTTGGCTTTATCTTGTCCCACTATTATCCTCTAGGTCAGTGGTTCTCAACCCATGGCCCACGGGCCACTTGCAACCCAATCAGCACACAGCTGTGGCCCATGTGACTTCCTCAGGGCCATACAGGTAGTATATATATTTTGTGGACTTGGCCCACATAACACACGGATTGCTGCCTAGGCGACCCACAATGGTAAATAGGTTGAAAAGCATTGCTCTAGGTGCTTACAAATTGATTGTAAGCATGAGGGATATGATATCACACGGGAATTTATGGGAAGAGTTCATTTGCTTTTTTAAAAATGCTAGGAAATTACAAACTAAAAAAACATTAACAACATTTGCAAAGTCAAACAGTCAGAAGTGAGGAAGCGTTCAGGTGGCCCTGCATACCTTAATTCATCCCCCTTGTGTGTTTGCATTCTGGTACAGTACTGAAATATATGATCAAATACTATTTTCCATATATACACATACACACTCATACACATATGGAAAAAATAATATATATTAACTCTATTATAGGTGGCATAGGAACAGCTCTCATATGGTGCTTTTCATCCATACATTTCAAGGTGCTAGACAAAGGAGATCAGTATCATTATCCCCATTTTCAACATGGGGAAAGTCAGAGAGGTGAAGTGACTTACCCAAGGTCACCCAGCAGGCTAGTGGCAGAACCAGGAACAGACCTTGGGTCTCTCGAGTCCCACCGCAGTGCTCTATTAGGCCAGACTGCTTCCCTTTGGAGCAGTATAGCCAGAATAGCTCTGTTGATCAGGCGTGTGATGAGGTCTGACCGACGTAGCTGTGCCAGCAAACGCCCCTGGTAGACACAATTATACTGGCGCGCACACACACACACACACACACACACAAAACCTATACCAGAATAAGTACAATTTTGACAGCATAAGCTGTGTTCACACTAGGAACTGGTAAGCTGGTATAACATGCTGTTAAAGTGCTCCTAGTGTAGACATGGCCCAAGATCCATCACCACCTCTCCATCAAAAGTTCCTGTGTTAAAATTAGAGCTGAGCAAAACAGTATCAGTTAATCATTTAGCCTTTTTTTCTGCTCAAGGAATATCCCTGAGGAGGTTAGTTTCTGAACTGTATTCCTCTTTTATGTATTTATGTTTCACTCTATAGATTGATCACACTGTTCTGAGCATTTGCTATTCACTTTTGCTATTTGTTTGCTGGTTAGTTTTGATTGGCCACATAAGTCACTTGCAATTGTTCCTATTCTGAATTAATATGCACACACAAACTCATGCTATGAGCTGTGCAATCGAGAAGCCATTTGCAGCAGATAACTTTATTTATCCTACAATCTGATGACGCAAGACATATTTTATATCCCAAAAGGTGGCATTATTTATGTTAATATTTACATATAAAACTCTCATAATATCATACATGTGAATTTGTATAGGTATTCACACATGTAAGTTTCAAATTTGCTCTCTACAAACCTGATGGCTTCTTTGCTCATGGAAAGCAAACACAAAGAGGTGTGAGCATCACATGAAGTGAATTTGTTAATATTCATAGAAAGTTTTTTGCAGTATTTAATACTGTTTAATGCAGTTGAAGTAAAAGAGACACCTCTTTTTTAAAATAAAATGTAATGAGCTCTTTATTGTGCATCACGAATCCACAACAAAGGGCACAAAGAAAACATTTTGCTTCACACTTCGCCTTTATCATGTAAAATTGGAGAGCCTCCCCCCCCCCACTGCACTTTTACCATACTAAACTAGGAAGACTACAATGCTGCAATGTTGTATAGTTAGTAATACAATCTCTGAACTTCACCATGTCTGTTGCTTGTATTGTTCCTAGCTAAATGCTAGAGCCTTTCACATATTCACATAATGTCTAAAGTTGGGCTCTGTAAAGAGATCTTCTCTCTGTTTTACTTTTGAATAGGAACTTTTTACATTTTGGAACAAGAATGAACATACCTTCTTTCTTGTGAGCCTATGTTCAGCCTGTAAAAAGAAAAGGAGTACTTGTGGCACCTTAGAGACTAACCATTTTATTTGAGCATAAGCTTTTGTGAGCTACAGCTCACTTCATCGGATGCATCCGATGAAGTGAGCTGTAGCTCACAAAAGCTTATGCTCAAATAAATTGGTTAGTCTCTAAGGTGCCACAAGTACTCCTTTTCTTTTTGCAAATGCAGACTAACACGGCTGTTACTCTGAAACCTATGTTCAGCCTGTGTTAGAAAAGGCATTTCATGAACCCAAAAAAAAAGGAATGCAGTTCCTTGAGAAATTACGTATTTTCCAAGAGCAACTAAAATGCACTTCCATACAGGGGGTAACAGCTTCAATTATTTGAGTCTCAAAGGTTTTCCAAAGTGAGGTAAATGGAGTTCGATATCAGAAAGTATAAAATAATCAGGGAGAAAACTGTCTGTAAAACCTTGAGTTTTATGAGAATATCAGCATTTCAGGAAATAAAAACGTATGAGAGTTTGGATACATTATATGGAGATAAAGGTATGATGCAGCCTAGTTTTAATGAAGTAGCCAAGATTATAAAAAGATAATTACACACATTATTACAACAAAGTAATTTATACCTGAAATTATCTACACATCCTACAGCAAAATGTAAAAGTGGCTGTACCATGTACTTTGAAAATGAAGTGATGATAATCGTGCACATGGGCAGTGGGCATCTCCTAAATGATCATTACCACCTTCTCCCTTTTAGAGTAGGAGTTTTTAGCTGACTGTGAGGAGTTCTAGCAGCCTTTGGGAACCTCATCCTAGTTACTTAGAATTAGTGTAGAAGTCAATTGGAGTTCTGCGTGTGGAGTGGCTGAAGAATTTTTTCCTTAATACTCGCTCCATTTTGGGCAAACACAAGACCTAGATTAACAATCTAGGAATAAATGAGTGTAACTCCCATTGGACACTCTAGGGCAGCAACATGAACACTGGTGTCTAACTGCACAGTGGATGTAAGTAGTAAAGTACTGTAGTTTGCACCAATTTGTCATCCAATGAGAGTATAGTATGAGGGTAATTTCCACACAAAGAGGAGGAAATGGGTAGGTATAACAGGAGCAAGGGTATCCTCTGTCTCTCATGGTCCTGTCAGTAGCTTTTCCCGTAGACCTTTTCATTTTGTCATTTCAGCATATGAATTATACTCAATCTGCACACACTGAATGACCAATCAGTACAAGTTATTTAAGACTTTCAGCCACATTTTCAAAACAGTTGTATTTAATATTTTATGTATGGATTATGCCCATTTTCTGACCACCTAACCCCACTGTTTAGGTGACTGGAGAACTTGACCGAGTGTGCTTGCTTCCTGGAGTGTATATTCCAAAGGAGAAGAGTAGTCTAGCGTTCAGAACATGGGAGTGGATGTCAAGAATCAGAGATTACAGTCCTGTCTTTACCACTGATTTGCTGTCCATTTAAGCGCATTGCTTTATCTCTAGAGCGCCATGTCTCCTTTACAAAGTAAAATGTAGAAATTGTCAATAAACAGTCCAAATAACAACACGCCTTTGTCTTCATCTTTACTGGATAACAAAATTACAGCTCTCTATTCTTTTCCTTATGCAATAGCTGTTAGTGCAGATTCTCTTGAACACTACACCCCTGATCCCTCCTTTAGTTACACCAGTGTAAATAAGAAGTAACTCCACTGAAGTCAATGGAGTTACACTGGTGTAAAAACAGAGTGAGTAGGAGAATTAGGCCCCCCATATTCATTTTATCCTCGGCTTAGCTTTCAGTTCAATGTAAGATGTTGTAGGTGCCATGAAAAGAAAATCCATGCCCCGTTCTCTTACATTTCCAACCAACAAAAAAACAGCAGCAAAACTATAGATTTCTCTTTCCCTGTTTCTTTGTGGTTTAGCATTTTTGAGAAACGAGTACTGTGCTGTACAAAGAAATGAAGGGAAAAGCTCTACCCAGGGAGCACACAAACAGTGGCATGCAATTGGAGCCGAGCTGGGAAATTTGGTGCGCCCTATTTACACCGACAAACAATTGCTAAAACAACTCACTCATGCATAAAAGTTCAGAAATTTCAAGAGCCCCGATGGTGGTCCTGTACCTGGAAAAAGTCTCTTCAGCTGCATGGTTCCTTTTGGATGTAATCCAGTATATAGACAGCCCTGCAGCCTTAAAATCCCACCAGAGATGGTTCTTGTTTTGGGGGGTGAATTCCACTGAGCAACAATGGGGCACTGGTAAAAAAGCCATTGCCTTTCTGAGGGATTTTCCAATTCCAGAATTGTAACCTCCACACCCTTAAAATGCACAGCTAGATATCGAGGGCACTTCCAGCAGGGAACCTGGTGTCTTATATCAGGGGTTCTCAACCTTTATCTTTCTGAGGCCCCCCCCCCAACATTCTTTGAAAGTTCCCCAGCCCACCTGTGCCACAACAGCTGTTTTTTCCCCATATCCAGTAGATCAAAAGCCAGGGCTGGCGTTAGGGGGTAGCAAGCAAAGCAATGGCTCAGGGCCTGATGCCACAGGTGACCCTGCAAAGCTAAGTTGCTCAGACTTCAGCTATAGCCCTAGGCAGTGGGGCTCAGGCTTTGGTTTTCTGCTCTGGGCCCCAGCAAATCTAATGCTGGCCCTGCTTTCTGGTTTATTTTGGTGGACCCCCTGAACCCAGCTCGTGGCCCCCACCAGGGGGTCCTGGACCCCTGGTTGAGAATTACTGTTTTACATAAGAAAAGGAGGACTTGTGGCACCTTAGAGACTAACCAATTTATTTGAGCATAAGCTTTCGTGAGCTACAGCTCACTTGACCACTTTAAAATATCCTCCAGGACAGGTTTGTTCGACGTAAGTTAAAGATCATCTTCAATTAATGAGCAGATTTTTGTTGCTCCCTAAGGTGATGGTTTAAGACAGACCTTTATTTGAAATCATTTCTCATCTTTCTAAATGATTGTTGCTCCTTTTTTCTTTCCATCAAGTACTCCTCCCCTTGGGCAGACACTTCCGGGTTTTGAAGACTCCAAGGAAGCAAATTCTTCCCAACATAGCCTCTGATCCTCTAAGCTGCTGCACAATCTCACTGAAGTATACAGGGCCTAGTGCATGGAGCATTTTACTGGATCAACAATGGCCACCTCAGACTCATTCAAAATGTTTTGAATTTATTTAAAATATTTTAAATACAATTTTTCAAAGCCTTAAAAAATCCTGATGAAACTGTAACCCTGTGGAGATCAAGTGGCAAAGACATGTGATGGAGGTTTTAAAACCTCATTTTTTCTTCTCAACCTTTTATTTCTTTAATAAAAGTTAGGTACCTTTAAGCAGACATGAAAGTAGAGAAAGTGAGGCCAAGGACCTGAGTTACTCACTCAAGGCAATTGATGGAATTAGAACCAGGATTAGAACCCAGCAGTTCCTAGCTACCTTTCCCATGTTCCATTTACAAGACACTTCTTTCCATGTATTTATCCTTTGACCCTTCACTTGTTTCCAGAGCACTGTTCCTCAAAAGACCCAATCCTGCAATGAGGTACATGTGGGCAGATCCTAACACTCATATGGAGCCTCGTTGGAGTTCTGCATGGGCCAGAGGTTCCACCCATGCCGATCTGATCACAGGATAGTTCCCTTTAACTGAAAAGTAGTTCACTGTAAACTATGATTTTTGCTAATGGAAAACTGGTAAATTCGGCAAATGAGTTTGTTTTTCCAATATTTTTTCACTAATGACAGCCAAAAGTCAAATTTCAAAAGTATTAGAGATTGTGATACATATTTCTAAGGCTGTAGTATCTTGGTATCAAAACAGCATCAATACAGAATACTGTATCTTTGTTTTTTGTGCAAAATGCTCACGTATTTCTAGGGTAAGAACTTATAAATCTTACCCTGAATTTCACAAAATAGGATGATATAACATAACGCAGGTTGTGCATTTATATTGATTTTATTCTTTCGGTGTTCCCGTTCTAACATTTTTCACTTCTGAGGAGCCAAAGTGTCTGAGCTGGTATTGGCTATTGTATAAAAACGAAACCCAGGCAAATTAAAAGGAAAAATAAAAGGCACTGAACAAAACCAGTTGATGTGATTTGCTCCCTTTCTCCTAACCATAGCAATAAATCTGGGTACCAAAAACCGCACTTCCCATATTGAACCTTGCAGTTGTTGAGCTCGGTTGTGTATAAGTCCAGAGTTTACCCCCACCATAGTTAGTACGTAACATATTTCAACTGTCAAATCGTAAATCCAAAAACTACAGCTGGGACCATGGAAAACTTTTACAATGAAACTTAAGTGAAATCTGAAAGGTTTCTTTCTTCTCTACCCTTAAATAAAAGATTCTCTTACTTGTTGCCAGACATGAACCTCAGTGTGTGATTATACTGCTCAGTAATAATATCGGGAAAATGGTTCTTTTGTTTGTTTTGTCCAATTTGAATTAAAGCAATAAGAAGAAATGAAGGAACATGCATTACGTGAATGAGAAACACAATGTACTGTAAAGGAAATAAAAAGGATAGAAACTATAGAAAGATGAGTGTAAAAAAGTAGGAAGTCAACACTGGCAATGAAAAAAAGATTGCAGAGTAAGTAATAAAAACAATAAAATCTCCTTCTGATATATAAAGTGGAATAAGTTGACAAGGGAAGACATTGAACCACAGCAGGATATTTGAGGAAACTTAATATAGCTGCAAAATTAAATGAGGTCCCTTCAGTGTTTGTGAGAGAGACTAGAGTTAGGATCCTAGAAATAAAGAGTGCACTTAGATTTTTCAGAAGGCATTGCCTTAACATCATCAGGTTAATGTTAATGAAAGTTATACATACACCAGGTGAGACCTGGGTGTGCAGTGAGGACCAGAGAGGAAAAGAACCACTCAAGGAGTGCGGCAGCTTGAAGTACTCAAAGGTATTACCTTTCCCATACATTCCAGCAACACTCAGGTGACAGTGCAGCCCTTTTTAGGACTGCACTGCTCTCCCTTTGTAAGGGAAGGGGGTGGAAAAGGTACTTCAAACATTGCCTGCCCAAATTAAATCCGGCCAGTTTACCACAGCTGGTGGATCATCCTCAATGCAGTTGAAAACCAAAAATAACTAAAAAAGCACTAAAGACAGCTGCTTGGAACATCAGGACTATGATAAACAAAGATGATACTTCTTGATCTGAAAGAAGAATTGCTCTCCTTTCAAAACAGGTAGCCCGGTATGACATTGACATTGCAGTGCTCAGTAAAACTAGATTGGCAGCTGAGGGCATTATTACAGAACCGGCTGGGGGTTACACCTTCTTTTGGAAGGGAAAAGAACCACACAAAGATAGAATCCATGGAGTGGGAATTGCCATCAAGACCAAACTCTTGTAATGTCTTGAAGACTTTCCAATAGACATTAACAAAAGACTCATGAAACTCCGGTTACCACTAAATAGGTTGCAATTTGCTACTACCATCAGTGCATATACGCTCACCTTAACGAGCCCTGATGGTGCTAAGGAATGGTTCTATTCCGATCTCGACTCTCTCAAGTCAAAACCAAAAAGTGACAAACTCATCATCCTAAGAGATTTCAATGGAAGAGCAGGCAAAGGTAATAACAACTGACAAGGTGTCATTGGGAAAAATGGCACTGGAAAAATAAACGAAAATGGTCTCCTACTCCTAAGCAAGTGTGCAGAACATAACCTGACAAGTCCAAATACCATCTTCAGACAGGCAGACAAATATAAAACTACATGGATGCACTCCAGATCCAAAAAATGGTGCATGCATGCGCGCACACACACACACACACAAACCAGAGTGATAAACTATGAATTCGACCCTTTGCACTGGCTTGGTCTTTTCTACACATGGACTCCCTCAGATCTAACTACTCCCACCCTACCAGTGTATAAAGAACTCTAGGTTGGTGTAATTTACACGCCAAGGAGACAAAAGAAGGTGTGAGCTACATTAGCCTCCATCTTACTTTAACTTACATCTTCTTGCAAATAAGTCTTATCCATGTCAGTAGCATAGTAGTAAGTAGGCATAAGGAAGTCAGACTGTAAGGGAATCTAGGGGCGTGATATAACTCTCATTGAAGTTAATGGGAGTCTTTCCAGACCTCAGCAGGAGTTGGATCAGGCCCTGTGCTAGTGTGAAGGAGTTAACACCACCTCTGAATCTAGCGCAGAGATGTTTTTGCACGGGGTGCATGGGTTAACTACATGAGCAAACAGTTATTGAATAAGGGCCTGATCCAAAGCCCACTGATACCCAAGGGAGAATTTGGCTATTTAGAATGACCATTTATTACGCAGCTGGAAATTAACATTGCTAAGATTTTTTTAGAGCTGCTAAGAAGTGTTCAGTGCAGCTGTTCTCAGCTCTGGGGGATACGGTTTCAAGGTGGACCATGCAGCTGCTTTCTGCAGGGTCACAACATTTTCTACAGATTCTAAGCTTCCATTTTAAAGGAAATTTACTTTTAGCTCATCTGGATGTGAAGATAACCTTCTGAAAATAAATAGCTGAAGCAACTGGGTTTGTTGAATATGCAGCAGTAGGGAATACCTAATTCCTGATAGAAAATGAGTACTTGTGGCACCTTAGAGACTAACAAATTTATTTGAGCATAAGCTTTCGTGAGCTACAGCTCCCTTCATCGGATGCATTCCAATGAAGTGAGCTGTAGCTCACGAAAGCTTATGCTCAAATAGATTTGTTAGTCTCTAAGGTGCCACAAGTACTCCTTTTCTTTTTGCAAATACAGACTAACACGGCTGCTACTCTGAAACCTAATTCCTATGCGCTCAATAAATATGTATACATTACGCTCTTTTGATATATGTCATAAAATGTGAAATAATCAAATCTGTCTGTATTTATAAATGCCAAATTTGGCAAGATCAGCTGAAAAATTCCAACAAATTATTGGGTGTTATGGTGGCTTGTTTTCGGTTGAAAAAGCAGAGGACTCTGAATGATGGGTCTCTGGGATTTGGAGAAAGGGATAAAAAATAGGGATGGTTTGTGGATTATAGCTGTAAAGAGATTATGGACCTCAGAGTCGGGATCAGTTAATGGTTTCAGTTCTTTAGATGACTTGGCTAATGATACTGAAATCAAGATTGGTAAGGGTAAAATATTGCTCTTAACATAGTAAACTTGCAGAGTGGAGAGAAACTTGGATAGCACTGTGAGAGGTGTATTAGAAATGGAGACAGATTAGCAGACAGACATAGGGCAAATCTTATTTCTCCTTTAACAAGAAGCAGCATGAGCTCCCCACAGCTCTTGTTGTCAAACCCAGGCGGTTCATAGGGGACATGGATACCTAAACATGCCTTCAAGACCATGCCCACCTGCAGCTGCTGTTCTTATCATCCCCGCAAGCCTAAAGCTGAAGAGGTAGAAATCTAGCCCAGCTGTACGTTGAAAAGGCGTCGTGTGCTTTTTCTTCTCTCCTCACCCAAGGCCTGATATAAAGCCCATTGAAGGCAATGGAAAGATTCATCCCATGCTTCCACACAACATAAGGAAGCATTTTCCTATAAGGCCCTGAACGTACAAAGAGTAAATTCCCTCTGCTCCTAGTGAAACCAGTGAGTAGAGCTGAATTTCAGAATAGTTGTCCCCTTTTTTTGGTCCAGAAATTGAAATTCAGAAACTGTTGACCTGTCCTAGTTAAGAACATTCATCACCTTATAGGCTATGGGCCCCAAGTTTATAGGCAACAGAGATCTATGGAGAAAATGGGAAATCCTTCAGATGAATTCAAGTAAAACTCTTTACACTTGAAAAGGAAAAGGCTACTCTAGAGGGCCCAGTATAAAAGGGGAACAAGATGTGTTTAGGCAAAGAATCAAAGAAATGTAGGGCTGGAAGGGACCTCAAAAGGTCATCAAAACCAGACCCCTGAGCTGAGGCAGGACAGGTTTGTCAAACCTGTTCTTAGAAACCTCAAAGGATGGGGATTCCACGACCTCCTTGGGAAGCCTATTCCAGAACTTAACTACAGTACTTGTATAGTTAGAAAGTTTTTCCTAAATCTCCTTTGCTGCAAATTAAGTCCATAACTTCTTCTCCTATCATCAGTGGACACGGAAAACAATTGATCACCATGCTTTTTTTAACAGCTCTTAACATATCTGAAGACTGTTATCAGGTTCTGCATCAGTCTTATTCTGAAGATGAAACATGCCCCTTTTTAAAATCTTTTCTCATAGGTCAGGTTTTCTAAAACTTTTCTCATTTTTAGTGCTTTCTTGTGGACTCTCTCCAATTTAGCCACATCTTTCCTGAAATGCGGCACCCAAAATTGCACACAGTACTCCAGCTGAGGCCTCACCAGTGCCAAGTAAAGCGGGACAATTGCCTCCTGTGTCTTACATACAACACTCCTGTTAATACAATCCAGAATGATATTAGCCTTTTTTGCAACTGCATCCCATTCTAGACTCTCATACAATTTGTGATCCACTATAGCCCCCACAACTTTTTCAGTAGTAATACCACTTAGCCTGTTATTCCCCATCTTATAGTTGTGCATTTGATTTTTCCTTCCTAAGTAAAGTAATTTACACTTGTTTTTATTGAATTTCATCTTATTTTTCTACAATTAATCAAGGTCGTTTTGAATTCCAATCCTGTCCTCCAAAGTGCTAGCAACCCATTTCAGTTTGGTGTTGTCAAGGTTCCTTCCCCACTCTGAACTCTAGTGTACAAGTGTGGGGACCTGCATGAAAGACCCCCTAAGCTTATTCTTACCAGCTTAGGTTAAACATTGCCACCACCAAAGTGTTACACAAAGAACAGGGGAAGTGCCCACTTGGAAACGTCTCCCCCCCCAAAAAAATATCCCCCCAAGCACTACACCCCCTTTCCTGGGGAAGGCTTGATAAAAATCCTCACCAATTTGCATAGGTGAACACAGACCCAAACCCTTGGATCTTAAGAACAATGAAAAGCAATCACGTTCTTAAAAGAAGAATTTTAATTAAAGAAAAAGTAAAAGAATCACCTCTGTAAAATCAGGATGGTAAATACCTTACAGGGTAATCATATTCAAAACATAGAGAATCCTTCTAGGCAAAACCTTAAGTTACAAAAAGATACAAAAAACAGGAATGTACATTCCATTCAGCACAACGTATTTTATCAGCCATTTAAACAAAACAGAATGTAACGCATATCTAACTAGATTGCTTACTGACTTTTTACAGGAGTTCCGACCTGCATTCCTGCTCTGGTCCCAGCAAAAGCATCACACAGACAGAGAGAACCTTTGTTTCTCCCCCCTCCCCCAGCTTTGAAAGTATCTTGTCTCCTCATTGGTCATTTTGGTCAGGTGCCAGCGAGGTTATCTTTAGCTTCTTAACCCTTTACAGGTGAAAGGGTTTTTCCTCTGGCCAGGAGGGATTTAAAGGTGTTTACCCTTCCCTTTATATTTATGACAGGTGTCACTACAGATTTTATAAGCATACTCTCCATTCCATTATTCAAGTCATTAGTGAAAATATTGACTAGTATCAGGCCCAGGACAGACCCCTGCAGGACGCCACTAGATATGGCCTCCCAGTTTGACATCAAACCACTGAGAACTACTCTTTGAGTATGATCTTTCAACCAATTGTGCATCTACCTGGTAGTAATTTCAACTAGACCCCATTTCCCTAATTTGCTTACGAACTACCACATAGAGAGAAAGAAACATATGGGCTCAGAGTCACTGCCTGTGTAAGTCATTGTAGTTCCATTGACTGTGGTGTGGAGACTTCAGTGAAGCGATGCAGACTCACATGAGCTGAGGCTCTGGCACAATAGTGCTAAACGGAGCTGGTGAAACAAGACAAATGAATGAAATGAAAAGAAATTTAATGAGACTTTGAGAGAAATGTATGTGGAGTAATGAGACAAACGGCTCTGAGGAAAGTAAAAGGGGACAAACCTGACGGGAAAAAAGGGGCCTCTCCCTGCTCTACGGATTTTCTAAGAATAAACCTATTTAAAGAATGAAATTATTGCAAATCTGTCTCTACAGTTACTGTAGTTATAATGAAATCCATTAAAATGAATATTTGATAAATGAATAGAAATGAAGAGAATAAATGCATATAAATACTAAATGGTGAAAATTAAATTAATAATTCTCTTAAATGAATAACTCCACTGTGCTTCTGTTTGTTAGGGCTCCATGCAGATTAAATCCTTCTCAAAAGGCAGTTTAAAAGGAATTTACAATGCAATAAAAGGCTATATGTGCTGGAGGGTAGAAGGGTAATGGAAAGTAAACATTTCTGATGTTTACTTATTGCTGCAACCCTTTGATGCACGCCAAAACACAACAGTTTAGCTACTGGATAGGTTTTATGGATACTGTATGCTGCAGAAGAAGCAGTATCTGCACTTGTGTACACTGCTCAGCTCTCTGCCAGTGACTGTTCACAGCTTGCTCTACTATTACTTATTAAATATCAACATGCTTGGCTTGTAGGAGATCTAGACATCAAGAGAGCTCTTGATTCAGAGAGCTTACAATCCAGAAGATAAACAGAGAAAGACAAGGCACAGACAGGGCCAAAGAGCCAACCAAATAGCTGATTTTTTCAGTTTGGGGGCTAACCCGGAAAAAAAATTGGATGAGTTTAAACTGAAATTGATATTTTTTTTTCATTTTTTCCCCTCACCAGGAAGAAACAACAAAACACAGTAGATGGAATTATGGGTAAACAACCTTATAATTCATGTAAATGAAGCTAGCCAGAACTGGCTTTTCCCCTTTTCCCAATAGAGGGAGAAAAGAGCTCCATCTCTCAAGGTCTACTATCTCTGGTGCTTATCCTAAAGTTATTAGTATAAAGAAACAAGCTACCAGTTAAATGGGCACATTGTACACCAGCTGGGTGGCTCACAATCCATTAAACATGGCAAGCTGCACTCTGCTAGCCCTGCTTCTGTTCACTAAACCTCAGTGGAGCTATGCACAGTAAGCAGGATTTGGCCTTGTGAAATGAATCATATATATTCCTGGGAAAATTACAGACACAAATTTGCACCAGATTGCATATAATAATGCACATCAGCACAATTGCGAGCGTCCCCATTGGTCTTACAGTTTTCTTTGGTTAGTGTATCTTCAAAAATGTGCATATCCAGAAGCATATAGAGTGCATTTTAATATTTTTAGGGCTGGTTGAACGACATTGGACAGCATATTTCATTACCCATTATATTGCTTTAGTTACAGTGCTCTGACAAGTTCAAAGTCTGTTATCTCCCTCATCCACTTACAAAGTTAAAGTTAAAATAAGATTGATTAGCAGAATGTACAAAGCTCCATGTGCTATTATTTACTCATTAAATGCCAAAGAGCCATTTCATGCTCTTCATTCCTTTTTATCGCTATCGACTGAAACCCTTCATCAGAATCAATTAGAGGGATTTGAAATGCCGAGAGTGATGGAGAAATGGAGAATGAGATTTCATGATCGCAACAAGCTATAAATACTGTCATCCTTACTGTCCTAATGTCCCCTAATCTTTATGTAATGCTTAATTTTTTTCTGAAAATCTGTTCTAGATTCATTTAATTTTTAAGAATTAATTAAGAATGTGTCCTTTTTCATTAGTTACAAGGGATTATTTTTTAAAGTAAAGCTATATATTATGTGGCATGAAGTATAAAAGCAGTTGTCATGGAGATACTGGCAATGGAGGAAACTATATGCTGTCTACTTTGAAAACTGTAGAGCGTATCTGTTTTTATGTACAGGATTTTGAAAGCATGGTGGCTGAAGTTTAGGGATATCACCTGAACATTTCAGTGGAACGTTCCAGAGCATTATGTTATAACAGTGATGAAGTAAATTCAACTTCAGTGGGACATACCTGGATATGTCCTTGGAGCATTTCAATAGTACTCAAAGATAATAGTGAGTACAGCTGGCTGAAAGTTTATTTCCTTCAGAAAATGCCATTTGTCAAAATGTGCTATTGGGAAGGTAGACCACTGGAAGGTTTCTTCAGCATGGAGTGGAGTTTCTGAAAGAGAAAGAGCCTGAGAGAGAGAAAGAAACCCACCTCCTCAGAGCAGCCAATAGCCCAGTGGTTAGAACACTAATCTGGTATGTGGGAGACTCCTTGGGTTTTCGTGAAGCATTTGGAAAGGTCTTCATTTCATTCCACTTCTGAACAAAAAACAAATTCCAAAAACCTCAAAAATGTTGGCAAAACAGAATTGGTTGTTTTCCAGGCACCTGTAGTAGGGCAGAGACAAATTCAACTGTTCTGTGACTCTCTTAACTTGTCTATCAGACAAAGTTGGTCATGATCTCAGCAGAAATGGAATCTATAAGATTGAGAGATCACCATCTACTTCTTTCTTATGTGATTATGTCAACCTTAATATATAAGTTATTCAGCTGCACACCACTAGGGCAGGAAAGCAGCTCTTTAAAATGAGTCAGTCCTTGAAATCTGGCAGTTTATGGTTCATTTATCCCTGTGGGATATGAGGGTGTATTTCACTGAATAGGCCATAGAACTGAAAGTCAGGAGGTGTGGATTCTAATTCCAGTTCTCTCTCTCTGGTTTGCTGCAAAACCTTGAGAAATTAACTTCTCTGTTCTTCAGTTTCTCTAGACATAAGATGAGGGCAATTACACTTAGCCATCTTCGTAGCAAGCTTTAGAGCTCTATAGACAAAAGCGCTATGTAATTGCTACTTTTTTTTTTTACTACGAGTTGGGTAGTATTTCAAAGTCTAATATTCACCTATCTCTATTAATAAAGTGTATTTCCTTAAAATGTGATACTTAAATAACTGGTACATGCTGAGCCCACTCTTCTGACCTTAATGGTTAATTTGCAAATACATCTACTTGAATGCTGGCAAATAGAAAGGTCTTGTTTTGAAGATGAGCGATTTCTTGAGCAAAGCTTGCATTACTACAGTATCATATAAGAGCCTAGTGTCATTATTCTGTCTTTTATGTATTGTAGGTAGTAGATATTAGATTTTCTGACAGAGAAAATACTATGATGCTTAAAACTGTTAAGTAGGTTGTGTATTAAGCATCAGTTCACTACTTTATATTTTTATAAATATATAGAAAAACACAAAGCTTTTGCAGACAAAACTTAAGGGACTGATTCGTGAAAAAATGTTATGCCTCATTTACTCTGGCCTCTTATGCACTATATTTATTAACTTAATTACTTTTCATATGCAGGAGGCCATTTTGCTAATGTGCACCCCAGAAGGGCTCACATCAGAATGGAGAAGGAGTGAGCCAAAAGGGCCATTAGCAGCTCCAGTGCAGAAAATGAATTCCTAAATTCACCACACATTAGAAAATGAAACACAGGGTTGGGGTTTTTTTTTCCTTTTTGGTTTTCTTTCTTATTCTAAATAAATCACAAACAAAATGTTTAAAAATATGTTTCATCTTTTTGTGTTTGCTTTTTACGGGCTAGTGTGTGGATTTGGGCACAGCCCTGAGCAAGGGTAGTCTGTAAGTTGCACCACTTAAAGATTTTTCTCCTGCTTCCTCTTTGCTTCTGATGTGGAGTAACTTCCTGATGGCTTATACCAGCAGCAAATTACACCACCATTCAGATCCAGTCAGGTGCATGGGCCAGCAAGGAGGTGAGATTAAGGTGACCAGATAGCAAGTGTGAAAAATCGGGATGGAGGGGCAGGGGTGTTAATAATTGCCTGTATCAGACAAAGCCCCTAATATCGGGAGGGTCCCAATAATATTGGGACATCTGGTCATCCTAGGTGGGATAGAACGAAGGCTCCACTCCACTTCACACATCTGCTCCAGTGTGAAAATAAGCAGATGCACTTTGCCCTCTTTAGGGTGCCTCCACACTAGGAAAGGAGGTATGGTCTTACCTTGTGATATTGTGTAACTAACATGAGGTGAAAAACCTAATGAGGACAAGGCAGTTCGTAGTTTTCACATGTAAAAACTACAGACTGCCTTGCTCTTACAAGGCTTTTACCTCATGTTAATTACCACGTATTAGCTAACATGAGGTGAGAACACGTTTTACCATAGTGAAGACAAGGCCCTTGTGTGACTGTGTAGTGCAAATAATTATCTGACTCTG
This sequence comes from Chelonia mydas, assembly GCF_015237465.2. Lineage (NCBI taxonomy): Eukaryota > Metazoa > Chordata > Testudines > Cheloniidae > Chelonia > Chelonia mydas. The sequence continues at coordinate 13,121,375 of NC_057855.1, forward strand.
AATGTATCTTTACATGTATCTTATTAGCTATACACCAAGCACACAATATAGGTGTTTGAGTAATAAGAAGAAAGCCATAATGAACATCATGTGTAACCATCTCTGCCTTACTTTGCTGATTTGCATTTCCTTTTAAAAAGGAAATCAAAGGAAATAGCTTCAAGCGAAAACAAAATTAAATATGGTGAGGCTAATCCTGCAGTCTTTCGTCTGGCAAAACTCCCCATTGACAACGCTGAGTGAGGGAAGGACCACACATGTGGGCTTGTTTCAGTGCAGTAAGAAGATGCTGTTAATTTGCTGCGTTCTTCAACTACTGGAAAGTCTCAGACAATATTGTGAAAACTAAGCTTTCATTGGGCTCAAAAGTATATTGGAAAGGTGACCTGAGTTGAAAATTCTGAGTGTTATGACCATTTATTATTTACAAGAGTGAATGACGACGTGACGTTTCCTGTATTTAATTGTAAGATGAAGGGTGTGTTCATAAAGAGCTGCACAGGGAGTTCAGTGCTGGCAGGAGCCTTCTAGTAGTTAGAAGGCAGGACTGGATGTTAAGATACCTAAATTCTAGTCCTGATTCTGACACTGACTGTGTGTGTGACCCTGAACAAATCGCTTATCCTTCCTAAGCTTGGCCATCCAAAGCACCAAAGTCCTAAGCATCTCCATGGTAGTCTCAGTGTCCAAGGATTTCGGCAGGAGTTGTGAGCACTCCATATATTGAAAGACTGGACTCCCCATGTCTCAGTTTACCCACCTAAATCTACTACAGACTTCCCTGTGTCACAAAGCTCTTTAGAGGCTTAATCCATAGTTTATAAAAAAGTTTTGAGTGTCTTGAATGGAAAGTGCATTGAATTGCAAGGTATAATATAACTGGGAAGTATATTAATCAATCAGAATTGCACAGGGTAGTGTAATACTTAAACATTCAGCTCATTAAAATATTGAGTTACAGTTGCACTATAATAATATAAAATGAACCTTGTCATATGCCTATGAGAGCAAAAATTGATAATGAAGTCTCACACAGCGTAAGCACAGTATATGAGGGACATTAACAACTATTAGAGCATCTTGGGTAGTTTGGCCCGGCCCCACATTCTCCTGGCAGAGTGAGGCTAAGGATATGGACATCAGTTGTCATGAGATCAAGTCATTGATTGAGACTAGTAATCCCAGTGCTGATTTGAGTCAAATTCAGTGGAAATAGGAATTAGAAATTTAGAAGAGTATTGGGGCAAGACTGACCACGAAGGATGACTGTTAGCCTAAATCCTATATGGCACAGTTTATTCCATAGCACGTATTCACACAATAGATGACTGACTGAAAAGGTGCAAAAGTCACTTCTCCAAGTGAACATGAGGAGTGAGCAGCAATGGCTGTGTCGATTGTGGAGGAGGAAAATGGAAAGGTGCAAATTTCTGGAGTTATTAAAGTATTCATTAATCCTTCCCTGCATGTCAGAGTGCTATACTCCGGGGGTGAGAATGTGTTTGGCTGAAAACAAGCAATTATTAAAATAGATTTGGCAGATGCGTATTTCCAGATGCTCATGCAAGATGAATCATGACAGTCCCTGACAAACACACCAAAATATCTGTTCTGCTGTAATTGTTTCCCTTTAGGCTTTGCATCAGCTGTACATATACACACACACACAGCTGTGTGTGTGTGGAAAGGAATGTGTGCATAATGAGGAAAATTCTGCAAGGTCCATCCCAGAACACAATGCTACCTTAGTCGTATCCTGGTCACAGGGAAAAAACAACAACCACCAAGAACATTTTAAACACTTGGATAGGTTCTTCAGAAAGACTATGATCTCTGGTGCCCAAAATAATCCACATGAATTCTTCAAATTATCTACAGATGACTTTTTTCCCCATCCAGATTTTCACCATGCTGAGTGAAATTCAACCCAAGGAGAGATCTCCATGGACAGTTTACCCCAGAACTGAATATGGCCTCTTCTTTTGGTATTAACTAGGATAAACCCATAGGATTAAATACACAACACGTGGCTATGTCTCTGAAGATTCCTATGACAGCTGAGCAACATGGAATCCTATTTTATGTTTCTTTGAAATCTCTAGTGTGAATGGCATAAAAGGGTTTTTAAGCCATTACCCTGAGAGTTGTTTCTTTTGTGGTGGGCAAGGAGGTTCGCTGATCAAGTAGGACTCCCCATTCACTAGTCTTCATTTCCCCTAACTTTCAAAGTCTCTACATTCATTATTAGCGATGATTATTTGTATTGTGATAGTGCCCAAATGCTGCAGTTAGATTTGCAGATTAAACACCCTAGGCATTGTACAAACATTGAAGGAAGAGGGTTGAGCCTGGTTCCCTCTGGGTGGCTGGGAGGGTCTCCAAAGTGGCATGTGGCTTGTGGGACACTGCTCCAGACCACTCCCTAGTGGTCAAGGAACAAGGGGTAGATCTTCCAAGGGAATTTTGGAATCTTTATCTGAGCTGGGGTGAGGGGGGAGTGAACAGTATTTGAAATGCTGTACTGATAACTAATAAGGAAGGGAGGCGGACAGCTGTACCAGCAAATGGGAATGTTTAAGAAGCTTGTCTAGCATCGGCGATTAAGGGGAAAGAAGATTTCTTTAGAAATGGTCCTGTCATCTGCAGAGAGGTGGTAGAAGAACCAGCCAAGCCCGACCCAGACAAAGATGCAAATAGACTTGCTGAAAACAAAGGTAATGAAACCTTTGATGGGCAGGTGTTTGGATTGTTGCTTCAACTAACCAGAAGCAGCTTCATTTGTAGAAAGGCGTTGCATAAAGTAGGACAAAACACCACTGTATAAAAATTAATAAGTGGGCACCATGTTACTTTCCCTATCAATGCATTAAAAAATCCTTCCACACATTTGTTTTAAAATCAAAGATGCAGCTTTCCTCAACCAGCTCAGTGACATGGCCCCAACAGTGAAAGTCCATATTTTTCATAAACAGAAAATACTATTGTACTTGCCCCAGAGGCGGTGCGTATATGCCCCTCACTGGCAAATAAAGGGTTAACAGGGAAACTAAGGGCCCAAATAGTCCATTCCATGACACCTGGAGGAGGCACATAATTAAGGAGCAGACCAGCTGAGGAGAACCAGACTGGGGAATAAAGGAAGGACTGCAGGGCCAATGAGGGAGATTAGTACATCCACAAGAATATCCAATTTTGTAGTTGTCATAACAGCCAAACTAGTAGCAATTATGCTAGCACTAAATTGGATCTGGGATGTACATCCAGCAGCGGTGGTCATTTTTTCAGATTCAGTCTCAGGCTTTATGACAATTAAAAGAGTGTCTCAGTACACAGAAGTGATGTAATCAATGAAATTATATTTCTAACAACAGAGTAAGTACAGAAGGGGATACATGTAGCATTAGCTTGGATCCCAACACATATTAGGATAACCGGGAACAAAGTGGTGGACAAATGAGCTAAAAACGCAGTAAGAAATGGAAAGATTGACATGGAAGGGCCCTTGAGTACACAGGAATTCAAAAGTCTTGCACAGAAAAATGTAGAAGAGGAATGTCAAAAAAGTTGGATTAATGAAGAGAGAGGAAGAAGATTTTTTGAATTGTGCCCTAGAGCTGAGGATAATGACATATGTCAGGGCCTAGATAGGAAAAATAAAGTGATTTTCTTTAGAGTACTAACTGGCCATTGTGGCTTAAAAATAAATCTTTTTTTGAATAAATAGACATAAAGATGGACGATATGTGCTTTTTAAAGTGGAAGAAGCAATGCATCACCTTTTATGGGTATCTAAAGGCTTGGATAAAGAAAGGGAAACGCTTTCTGAGGAATTAAAACATCTTAAGGTAACAAAAATTACATCATGTTTTTAGTAAAAATGTTGGGGAACTGGGGTCATATTAGAAAGGTGTTGTTACATTACCTGAGGGACACATGGCAGGGTGAGAGAACATAAACCTCTAAGTATTTAGGAATTATAATTGACTATATTCAGTCAACTCTTCTAAGAAAGAAAGAAAGAAAGAAAGAAAGAAAGAAAGAAAGAAAGAAAGAAAGAGCTGTGGTAGAGAGAATACACCCTGGGATTGAGCCTGAAAGGAGAGAGCAACAAAAGTGAAGGGTTTCTAGGCAGCTGCCAGAGATGCTAGGAGATGCTTGGAGAAAGCTTCCTACCAACAGACTGGCAAAAGCCGCATGAGAGATCAAATTCCAGGGAGAGGGGACCGGAGAGCACATCTCCATGACAGATGCTTGCAAACAAACAAAGGTAGAAAGAAAAGGAGTACTTGTGGCACCTTAGAGACTAACCAATTTATTTGAGCATAAGCTTTCGTGAGTTACAGCTTCTCTAAGGTGCCACAAGTACTCCTTTTCTTTTTGCAAATACAGACTAACACGGCTGCTACTCTGAAACAAAGGTAGGAAGCAGCCCAGGGAGCCATTGAGGAATCATAAGAAACAGACCTTAGCTGCTTATCACAAGGGCCATGAGCTGGAACCCAAACGAGAGGGTGGTGTGAGCCTCAGGAAAGGGGCAAAGACTATTGATCCCAGACTGGAGCTGAAGGCCTGCTACGTGGCCACCAAGACTTCAAGTTTTCATTTGGACTTAGCTGGTGACACAAAAAGGGGACTGAACTGAAAGGTGCCCAGGCCAGAGGGCTAGGATATGGGAGACACAGACTGCAGCATAACTAGAAAGGAGGGAATAGGGGGTGCTAGAAGCAAAGGACCCCTGCAATGCCATTACCTGACGCCAGAAGTGCTTTGGTGGTGTTACTGCTTATACCCTGCAAATCACATTAAAAGTGTTGTATTTTGAAGAGTAAATCTTCACTCAATTAGGCAAGATTTGTTTTCTGACACTGTGATGACGGCTTTTATTTATATAATGATGGTAAGGACTGAACTTAAGTCAGCAAAGCAAGAACATTCAAAATTATGGCTGGGACTCCATCTTTAATGCAACCAGTTCTGCTTACATCCTGCAGCATCTAGAGCTTCAGCTCACTTAACAGATTTGTTATCACTTGTAATACAGCACAACATATTAAAAACTGAGTTACAATCCTAACTTTTTCAGTTTCCTACCTTAGAGTAACTTTAGCAGGGAGCTTTTAGTAAATCAGTTTGTTTACTGAATAGTATACAGCTCCCAGAACACCTGGATTTTGAGGGACAGGCCAAGATTCTGAATTCTGAGTCCTCTCACCCGACATGGTACAACCAAATGCCTGAAAGGTCCACAACCATAAAGGTTCTCATGCTCCCCTTTATTGCCAGAGGGGGAACTCAATGGAGCAGGTGAAGGTATGGAAAAGGACATGTTCTCCTCTTGCATCTGTGGGGCTGGGCATTTGATTTCTCAGCTTCCATGGACAGCCCCATCCTTGTCTGACATTCTAGCAGGAGAACTTGCAAACTCCTTGGTTCCAACAAAGTACTGGGCTTTTGAATTTGGTTGCTCTCCTTCCTACATTTTGACAAATGAGGAGTCAGATCACATGGAATTCTGAATCTGGTTTGGTAGCATATGGCAATGGGGTAGCATCTCTTTAAATAGCTAATGATCTCTCTACTTGTGCTCATTGTCTCCACTGCCAAATTCTCCTTTTCTTGTCTCCTTCCCCGGTGGAGTTCCCACGGATATCTATGGAGAGTCAAAGCATACAATATGCAGTAGAGATTTGCAGTGTAGATCAGCAGAGAGAATATGCCCTTGGCTTGGTGCATGCGTGATTCATCATAACTGGCATTTCAGATGTTCTGGGTTATGGCCTACTTTAATGTGTGTTACTCACAGGGAATGAGTAAAGTATTTTAGAGGCTGATAAAAAATCCCTGAAACAATATTTTTGTCCTACAAAGGGGGAAATGCTTTTAAAAAACAGATCTCTTCAAAACTTTGATTAAATCTCACCTAGGGTCTTATTCAAAGTCCATTGAAGTCAATGGAAAGATTTACACAGACTTCAAGGGGCTCTGGATCAGACCTTAATCCCTGACTAAAATAGACTGGGTTTTTCTTCTCTATATAAAGGATTGCCTAATGACAAAATGGGACTATGCCAATGAGCCAGGGCTGCCAGGTCAAATGTATTGCTGGGTAAAATGAGAGGAGGATGAAACTGTGGTTAAGGTATTCTGTGAAAACTACAGATATACCTTCAATCGCTGGCTGCATTCCACACTTCCTGTGTGACCCTGGTCAAGTCACAAAGGCCTTTACTCAGCAAAGCATGTGTTCCAGCACATGTCTAAGTACTCTGCTGAATCAGGACCTTCGATGTCTCTGGGCCTGATGCAAAGCCCACTGAAATCAATGGAAGTCTTTCCATTGAATTATATGAGCTTTGCACCAGGTCCTCTGAAGCTCAGTTCCCCTGAAGCTCAGTTCCCCAGCTGTGAAACGCAAATAACCACAGCATTTCCTTTCTTTCATCATTTGTCTGTGTGGCTGGTTGTCCCTACCAGAGCACTCTCTAGCATCTGGTGTGCACCCATGCAGGTCCCACCGGTTACCACTTAAACTGTTCTTTCAACTCAAATACAAAGGACATCAGGGCTCTTTCACTGGGTCACAGGGTATCTCCTCACACTGCCCATAGTTCAACAGAATGTCCACGAGGAACAACATGGACCAGCCTTATGTGATTCTTTCCCACCCATTGTCTGGCCCAGCCATTCCACAGACTTGTAGTCTGTTTATTGCTGAAGAGCAGGAGACCCTCAGGTCCTTTGCTTCCTGACGTCATCTTATCAAAATAAATCTTTACACAGTCTTTGCCAGCCACAGCTTAACTTCTAAAACCCAACCCTGCCTGAGCCCCTGCTCCAGGCAGTTCTAGCTTCAAGGAAAACCTGTCAAACCCCTACTCTCTGGTAGCCCTCCTTGTCTTATATTCCCTCTCAGCCTCCACCCCAGCTCATTAATCAGCCACAGGTACACCCCTCTGGGATCAATTGGCTCCTGTGAAGAGCCAGTCGCTACTCATATGGGCTGGCACATGCCCTTTTAAAGGGACCATACACTTTATGACAGTCTGTCTTTTCTATTTAGATTGCTCTTTGGACAGGGACTGACTCTCACAATGTGTATGTACTGCACTGAACACAAGGAGACCTTCAATCTAATTGGGCACTATCACAATACAAATAAAAATGATAACAGTAACAATATTTATAAAGCATAAAGCATAAGGCTGACACTGTCTTCTAAATGCAACTGAAACTTGTCTGTACATACCCAATGTACATTTCCCCCCATTTTCCAAGTATTAGACATTTTGGGCTCAGTCCTGCAAGAAGATAAGCAGCTCCTGAAAGGTTTGAAGCCCCAGTTCAGCAAAGCACCGAAGCACAGGCTTAACTTAAGTAAATGTGTAGTTCCATCAAAATCAACAGTAGTTGAGGTTGTCAGCCCTTCCAGGAGTTACTCAGCACCTCAGAGGATTGAACCCTTTACACATATGTTTATAAAATTGCACAAATCTCAGAGAAGATGAGAATTGGATCAAAAATTGGTCCTTTCTATCTCACCTTTATAAAACACTATATCTATGTGAGCTTTTTTTTAACCACATATTATACATAATCATGAACATCAGCAAGGGGAAATTCATAAAACATTAGCACTTTGATCTTTAATGCTCTCAGTTAAAACCAGGTTCTACAGGAGAAAAGAGAGACCCATATATGTACTTGCCTGCTTATACTGCAAATGAAAGGCTAAGATAAGAGATTCCAAAAGGAAAATAGAAAGTAAAATGTTTATCATGCAAATAAGTTTCAATAATATAGGAGATATTTATCTGGACCCCATGTGGCTGCAATTCTCTGCAATGAGGAATGGTCTCTCTTTTGTAAACAGCATTATAGTAAGGCAATGGCAGGCATCGGAATAGTTTATATACTGAAAATGCAAGATAAAGATAAAATATATGGATTAAGAGATGCAATCTATTTTAATCTTGTTAAGGTATAGGAGGTGGAGAAAATAATCTTTACATTCAGGCAATTCCACCAAGATCGAATGATGGTTAGACTCCTTAGAGTGTATGTTTCCAATTTTTAGCACTACTTAAATGGTCTTAAACTGCTAATATTTTATATGTATTATTTTAAATATCAACTGATGATGGCAATACAGTATTCCTATTGGATAATAAAATTCTAAAGGACTATAATAATCAAACATGGACCATCATTATGAATACAAATTAGGGATTCCCAATTTTAATTCTCCACCAAATTCTTCCACATAAAAACACATTTTATGGACATAGCCTTATTCTAGAGGTTCATATTGGTGCTGTTCAATAACCCAAGAAAGAGTAGTGTCAGCACTTGTATTAAAATGTCTTTCATATATTTAGAGACTTAAATAACTCGGTTGTAAAATTTTTACTCTAGACTATCAGAAATGTAAAAGGCTTAGGGCCTGGTCCAAAGCCCACTGAAGCCAGTAGAAAGAGTTTCAATGACTTTAATGAACTTTGGATCAGGCTGTAAAAGTATAAGTTTCCAAATTTAATAATTGTTCCAGAACATAAGTACATGCAAAATCCCAGATATCCCCAACCTCACAGTCAGTCCGCATAGAGCTGAGCAAATAATTGATTTTTCTGGTTCTATAGCCAAATCTAAAACATCCCAAAAGGGTTCATTTCAGGTCAAGCCAAAGTGAAATTTTTTTTTCTCACTGAAAAAAAACCTGCCAAATTTTAGTTTTGTTCACTACGAAACAGTTTTTCCTGATTTTTTTATTTTGTTTTCAGGTGTTTTTACCCTTTTAAAAATAAATCTAGATAAATTATTAAATGAAATGTTCTTTCAAAATGAAAAGTCAAAATGTATTGTTTCAACATTTAAAAAATATTATTCTTTTGGCCAAAACTATTCACCTAATTTGTCCAAATTCACAAATAGTTTAAGTTTCCCCCAAACTGCGTTGTTTTTGATGAATGAAATTATAATTTCCTCTAATTATGTTCACATTTATACAATTCGGGTTTTTTGAAAATTGATCCAGAAAATTTTCGTCTGTGAATTCTCAGCATATCTCTTAATTACTTCTACATGCAAGAGCCATGAATGTATGAAAAACAGAACTACGGGTGGAAATCTCAAAAGACACAAGTGAGTGATAGGCATGCACTCGGACTGAAAATCTATGAGATTGGAACCTAACTCCTATTAAAAAGAAAAGGAGTACTTGTGGCACCTTAGAGACTAACAAATTTATTTGAGCATAAGCTTTCGTGAGAGTGAGCTGTAGCAGACGAACACGGACGAACAGACGGCTGCTACTCTGAAACCTAACTCCGATTAGTGTCTTTGAGAATTGCCCTTCCAGTGACTTACAATGCTTAAACATCTGTATCGCAAAAGCTGCTTACATTATTTAGGTGCAACTCATGGTCTTTTGGAAATCAGTGGAAGTGTTTCCATTTACTTCAGTGGGATCAGGAGTTAGTACTCTATCCAAAGACCAGAAACCAGTACATTTCAGATTGACTTCAATGGGAAATTTACCAGTATATGGACTACAGAGCAACCCTTTGCTAATAATGATCCCGCAGGAACTAGCAACTCAAATTATGAAACTGAGTTTTCAGTGTACAACTCTATAGAAGGGAAATGTAACTAATGGATAAATAAAAGCAGGCATTAATTATGCAATATGAATTAGCAGGAGGTGGTCTATTTAATATGATAATCATACCCCTTGAGCCATAATAGTAAAAGAGAAAAAAGTCAGAATAGAGTCACTACTGAGTATTAAGCTTATGATTATATTTTAATTACACCTACTATTCTGAGTACACAGAACATTCTCCATTAATATGATACAGGCTTTAAAAATATTATAGATGCACCTGTACAACCAGCTTTCAAAAGAACCTCTGCACTTCTGGTCATAAGTGGAACTGAGCACTTCGGAAAAATCTGGCCCATATAGTAGAACCTCAACAATCCACACTTAGCTAAACAGCATGCATGCAAAATCACCCAGTCAGCGCAAACACACCCAGAATCCCTATGTTTCTTAGCTCTTCGCAGAGATTTAAAAGCAGGTGACTTCTTAAGGTCACACCTGACCAAATATCAGTATTTTCACAACATATGATACTTGTATGTAGTATCAACTTAAATAACAGTTAACCAATAGAAATCAAGTACATGTTGGGATGCATTATTCCTGCTTTTTTGTGTTGGATCACACGGGGTTAAATGCTTCCCTATGTGCCACCTGAGTCTTATTTTGAGGGCTTAACCTCTTCATAAGGCCTGGTTCAGGGCCTTTGCCCTGAGGAGAATTCTCCATATTCAGTATTTTGCAATAGATCTCTCACAGTCATTGCCTATTAATGGGATCCTACTATATTTAGATAACTTTAACACTGACCTGCAAAGCAACAAAGAAAAGAAATTCAACATTCAAGATTCCATATAGAAAGCTCTAAGCACCATGAGAATTAATTAAATTTATAGTCACATAACAATGACCAGCCATCACCAGTAAATAATCATATACAGGTAACAAGATAATTCAGTGACTTATGGAGCCAACAGTATTAAATACTTGTATGGAAGTAACAAATTCAATGTAGATTGCTGTTAAAAATGCAAACTGCCTTTTTTTCATCGAGATTTGTTGAAAAAATAATCTTTTGTGAAAAATTACCGAGTCCAAATGGCTCTGTTGGAAACATCCCAACCAGGGTTAAAAATGTATATATATAAATATATAGATATAGATATATAGATATATACAGGCATTTTCTGAAGTCTAGTCTCGCTCTCCAAATCATAATCACAAAGAAAAGGCATAATATTTACGCAGTAGCCTGGGATGGCTCTTACTTATTTGCTGTGATGAAGAGTCAATCCTGTACTTCCTACTCTGACAAAATGTTCATTGAGGAGCACAGGATTGAGCCCTCAAACATTTTCTTTGGGGAGAATGTACTGCACATGTGCCCATTGCTTTAACTCTCAGAAGCCTGGTTCTATCAGCTCACTAGATGTGGAATTCCTAGTGATAACAGAGGAAGGGTGGTTCCACATACCGAGACCAAAAATTATCATCATTATTATTGTTTGTTATTTGCTGAGACAGTGGCTTGTCTCTATACAGAACATTGCAGAGAAAGTATGGTCTTTGCATCACAAAGGGTTAAAAGTTTAAGGCTACGTCTACATTAAGAGGGAGCGATGTGATTCCCCTGTTCAAGTGCACATACCCACACTAGCTCTCATCGAGCTAGTGCAAGTGTGAATAGCAACATTGCTACGACAGCGCTGGTAGCAACAGCCATGCCATGCCATGCCGAGTACATACCCCACCAGTTTCAGGTGGATTCACACTTCGCATTGCTCAGCCAAGCTACACTGCTATTTGTACTTACTTTAGCTCAATGACAGCTCATGCAAGTATGTGCACACGAGTATGGGAATCACACCCCTAGCTCGTAGTGTAGACATAGCCGAAGGGTCCAATCCTTCAAGGACTCAGTGAACTTGGCAGAGAGTTTAACTATCAGGTGGAGTCCCATTGAGATCCCATAATGGGTTTCTGCCTGGTCATAAACTCTACATCCAATAGTAAGGGTGAAATACTTGGTCCACTGAAGTCAAAGTGAGTTTTGACATTCTCTTCAATGGGGCCAGGATTTCACCCTAAGTTTGGCCAGATCAGGCCCCGTGAAGAACGCCCCAGTCCAGCAAAGACTTAGGCACATGAGTAACTTTGAGCATTTGGGCAGTTTCGGGACAACTTATGTGCTTCAAGTTATGCAGGAGCTTAAGTGCTTTGCTGGGTTTAGCCCTTTTTTTCAAAAATTTGACTGAAGTATAAATAATTTCACTGAAGAATGCATGGTTTGATTTTATAGAAATGCAGTGCCAGCCATTAAACTTTATTACAAAATAACGGGACAAATCTGCCCTAACTTATGCAACCCAGCTGAGGAACTAGGGTTGTATAGGATGACAAGTCCTGCAGAATTTGGCCAACTGTTTGCTAAATTTGGGCCCAAGCAAGCAAGCTGTCCCCATTCAAGAAAAATTGCAGTCACAATGAAATGTCAGGTTTGGATCAGAGATGCTGGCTGGCCAGTGGGGAAGACGACTCTAAAAGTTTCTGACATTGTCCTGGTCTGCTGCTTGTGTTTGCTAAGTGGAGCTTGGAGGAAAACCTCATAAGTCTAGACCTCTGATCAGAAAATTCAGAGAGCAGTCACATGTCTGCTCTCCATTCAGTCACATATATTAATACCTTACGTTGTTTCTGCCACAGCTGTTACTATGGAATAATTTGGAAACACAGGAATGCTGTTCTCATTACAGGAACTCTGCCATTTATTCACTAGCTTCTGCTGATACCCTGCTGCTAACACTCCACAACGGACAATAGATGCTGCTGAAATAAGGACATCACCAATAATTCAGCATAAACTCTGGCCAGCTTATTAACAATCCTTTTCATCAAACCTATTCATTCTCCAGAGCTTTGATTAAAACAGACCCACCGTGTAGGCATGGAGTTACCAGGTGCTTTTGATTTGTTACATTTCATCCTCAGATACATTCTTATAGTAGCATGGACTTAATGAGAGAGTTATACACAATAAACTGCAGGACAGGGTCCATATTGGCTAAAGCCATGGCATAGTCCCACCTGTTTATTCCAAATTACTCATAATTAAAGTGCTTGCTAAAGTAATATGGTGTGATAGAGAACCATGCAAAGCAGATATAGATTGGCCTGTATCTTTCAATGAAGAATAATTTTTTTAAAAAATGTTCTGCTTTATGTTTGATGTTAAGACAGGCTGTTTAAAACAGTGCTTGGAGCCTGTTGCAAGAATTAACATTTAGCATACGTATGATATAGTTGATAAAGATATACCTTGATAGAAATGGTAGTAAATAATGGAGTTTTTGCTATAGTATAGCGATACTGACAAATTCTTTATTTAGAACTTACCTAACATTTTCCAGTCATCTCAATCCTGTTTTATACAAACATCAGTTTTTCAGGCCATGGTTTCTTCATTATAGAAAGTATTTCAAACAGATTATAGACTCATAGAATGTAGGGTTGGAAGGGACCTCAAGTCCAGGCCCCCTCCCCTCCCCCCCCCGGTGCTGTGGCAGGATCAAGTGTACCTAGACAATCCCTGACAGGTGTGTTTATCCAACTTGTTTTTTAAAATTTCCAAAACTTCCCGGGGAAGCCTATTCCATAGCTTATTTCGTTGTCATTTTTATTACAGCACAGAAGGCCTTATTCATTAATTTGGTGGAACTGGTGCATTACAGGTATGGTAATGCATATATGGACACGGCATACCATTCTTCTCTATGGCCTTGTTCCTACAAAAAGTTTCCACTGCATATACACAATAAAATAAATAAATTAGGTGCAATTTAATGTTGGGGATAGTATAGACATTTTTCTGTACTAACTGCTATGATACTAAGATTATCATCTTGTTTACTTCAATAGAGATTTTCATACACAATGAGCCATCTATTCCAGTACCTTGTCTCCAGTGCCAGATAATTCACAGGACGGTGCAAGGACACCAAAGTTAACAATTATGGAGTAATCTGCCCATAAGAAACTTTTTCATGAAACTCTCGGCTAGTAGTTAGTCTATGTCCTGAAGTATTAAGGTCCATATCCCTTCAAAAGTTATTTTTCCCTGTCTAATATAACATTATAATCCATCTAAACATCCAATACCATATGAATGCTCGGTAGGTGTAACAGAGCATTTTGCCCCAACTTGTCTATATAATTTTGTAACAATAATATAGTTATAATACAAATTAAATTGTAATGCAAAGAACTTTGCAAACTATGGCCAGATCCTCAGTTGATGTAAATCATTGTAGTCAATAAAGCTTAAACTGGCTGAGGTCCTAGCTTTGTCCCTACAAGCAGAAGTGCTGCCATATTTCAGGTGTAACAAAGCAAAATAGTTTGCCATAGTATGTGAAACTGACTCTAGCCAGAGAGGCCCTCTGGGAGAAGAGAGACAAATTCCTGCCAGTGATAGCTTGCAATCACAGGTACAGTAGACAGACGTGGAATGGGAAAGCAGGCAAAGGAAGTGGCTAGGGAAATGGTTCTCAAGAATCACAATAAGAATAATGAGTGAAATCCTGGTCCAGTTGAAGTCAACAGCAGAACTCCCATTGATTTCAGTGAATCAGGATTTCATCCCGTGTGAGTCATGCAATATAGTGCAAATCATATCAGTTCTGATAGTGTTAAGTACACACAGATGTAGGTCAATATGGAACTGGTAGTTCGCATAGGCCAGGAAATCTACAGTGAAAAAAGGAAGGCAAAGAAGATGGGTTTTGAGGAGGGTAATGTTGCTTGTTCCACAGAAAGAAGGATGCCATTAGACATAGGGAGCAGCAAGAGGAACAGAATTACAGAGGACGAATATACATTTTTGGCAGCACACTCACGTCTGCAAATCTGCCTCTTCCCACCCCCAAAGAGTTTGAATAAGTGTAATTTGGAGGAATTCCAGAAAAATGAAGCAACAGGGATTTTTGTCAGTGCCTTGTAGTTAAAGGCTGCAACAAACTCTGCAGAATAAAGACCAGGAAATGATACTGCATCATCTTTGCAAGAAACGTCAGATTTTCCCTTTCCAGATAATATGGTAAATTCTCCCTCGACCTTCTTTTCTTAAGAAAACAATGAGATCAGTCTTGCAAAAGAAAACAAATGCCAGAGTTAATCATCCTGTAACAATTGGTATATCAACAACAACTAAAATTGCAGGGCTATACTAAGATAGGCTTTTTGATATATTGCCATTCAGGGGAAAGAACGTGTACGTTTTATGAGGTTTAGATAGCATTTAGCTGCATATATGTAATTGTACACAATAAAGTGACATCAGCTGGAAAATTCAGCTCAAAGAAAAAGTCAATTCTTCATCAGTTCTCCCAGATATTTTGTCCCCTCTGATTTCAGCCTCATTTGGAACCAGGAAAAGTTATGTGAACATTTTTCAGAGTTAAGGAAACCTTGGATCAGGGACTGTTTGAATATGGGGTGAAGTTCTGGGCCAATTCAAATTTTAGCCAGAGCGGTTCACCAGTCCCTAATGATAACACTTGGCCTCCATCTCTCAATGGGAACCATCACGAATCCTCCTTATTCCTTCCTCTTTGATCTACTACTATTCTTATAGCCCAGTATCGTGATGCTAATTTTGGCCAGATTCTTATAACAAATAGTATGTTACTCCATGAGTAACCTCATGGAAGTCCATGGTCCCGTTAAAGTCAATAAGGCCATTTGTGCAGTCATCAGGTACTACTCAAAATGTGTAAGAGTGTCAGAAACAAACATTCTTTAACCAGTGAAAGTGATCATTGCTGAATGCCGTGACGCATGCCCTTGCCCCAGGACTGAAAATGCAGCCCATATGCAGCTCAGAATTCCCACTGAAAAGTGACAGATTGGAAGCAATGCACAGATCATGGCATCCCATTTAGCAGTGCTAAGCACTATCACTAAGCCAGTGGACTGCTTCCCTCCCTGCGGCACACTGAGTGGAAACTTTTAGTTCATTAAAACTGTGGCTTTGATTAATCTAGCTGTAAATTACAATACCAGCCTTTTTAAAGTACATAACTTATTCCTTGCATGTATATTTTACGTAACATAGATTATGAATTAATAGAGCAATATCTTTAGATAAAGGGATGGAAAGTAAATGTCGGCAGATGATAATATTCCCTACGTCTACATAGCTGCTTGTGTTGAATCTCTATAATCTTCACCTGAGGCTAGATTCGGCGGGAAAAACTGGAACTTATAAAACTGTCTAAGGTAGTGTGGACAATAAATAGCTACCATAATTAGTTCATAGTCATTATCAGCTTTCTTCAACATGCGGGGCCTTATCCAAAACCTTGACATCAATGGATCTTGGATCAGGCCTGAATTTCCATAACTGGTGTTCCCTTGTTGTAACTCAGAGCCAAATACAGACAATTGTTTTACTAATTTTTTACCAGGACAGGGAAGGTGGGGAGTTCTCAGCCTTAGGACTATCAGGTGCACTTTCAGCAGAAATTTTAAAAAGCATCAAGTGATAAAGACATTAGCAATTTATTCATTAAACAAGCCTGATAGTTTGCTACTGCATTCCACATCTGAGTTTGGTGGCACAGGTTTGAATTCACGCTACTAATGAATTTCCTAATCTCACCAATTTCACTTCCAGTTTGAATAAATCAAAATAACAAATTCTGTATTCAACGCCCCCATTTCATTCATTATTACTCCTCCACTGCTTTGTGCCTCTACTCCTGCTTTCATCCTTAACTTTTCATTTCTCTTTTTATTTTTATATTAAGAATTTATGCATTTTCTCCTACCAGATACAAGCCATTTGATGCTGCTAAGATCACACACTGTCATTGTTATTTTTATCAGTATTAGTAATGGAATCATTATCATACTCATCACTAAAAGCTAGTTCATTTTCTGATAAGACAAAATTTCCTCACATACATTTCAAGGTATTTGATTTTCCCTATTTATATTCTCAGGAGGCATTTCATCCTCCCTTGCTGGAGCTGAAAATGCATCTTCAATAAGTAAATTTCCATTCTGGTCATTACTCAGCTTTGATTATTAATTTCTGTTTACTACTTTGCAGCACAGGAAGCCAGATATATTTGCTGCTTTTAATTGGGTATGTGACGCCAAAAGGATTTCTTTCAAATGCTAAAGGCCACAATGTGATTATGGGAGGCTGATATAACTCCCATTGAACTCAATGGGACTGACATCTGTGGAGTTGAATCATGACATTGGCAGGTTCTTGAAGGAAGAAGCCCTGGACGAAGGTGCTCACTGGGACAAATACCTCGGCTCTCAAGGAAAATACTGCCTGACCCTTATCCAGGGCAAAAAGGGAAGCAAAGGTCCCTTATGATCTTTCTTCCCTTTGCTCACCCATACAGACGCAGCCCCAGTCTAGCCCTATAAAAATATCAAATCCTTCATGGAATAAGTGATTCATCCTTTTAGTATTTTATTTGGTCCATATTCTCTGTCTCATCTTTGCTTGCTATAGGTCCCATAGGTCTAGTTTGTGACTGTGTATGTTTATCTAGCACAACTCAGGCCATGACGCTGTACCAGTAAAGACAGACTCCGTATGTATGTTCACATCTAAAGTCTGGAGCTGCAGTTTGGCTAATGGGGTGAACCAGTACTCCGCAGCCACTCCAGATTTATAGAGAGTTCAAAATTGTTAACACTTGAGTCCATCTCTCTTAAAAGGTTCATGTTGGCTTTATGGATGGATAAATATTCAGGCCCGCCGCCCCCAAAAGCTAAGTTCAAATCCTGCAAAGATTTATATACATGTTTAACTTTATATATGTGTGTAGTCCCATTGACTTCAATTCAGTCCCATTGACTCGTAATGTTAAGCATATCTCTGAATGTCCTTGCAGGATGATGGCTTTAGTTCGCACAGCTTCCTTCCTTCCTATCACTGTTTACGTGTTCCATTGTTATGACAATATTTTCTTGACTATCTATAAAAGGTAAATTTTTTCCTCCTACATCTGCACTTCTTTGGGAACCAGCTTTCTGGTCTCCCTAGACACATGGTGCTCCCCTTAACAAGTGGCATTGTTGCCACTGGGTTAAGAAGAAATTTCTTCAATGAGGAGGTTATCCACTAGGAGTGAGAAGTGTTGGAACAATATTTATATTAGGCGTGCTGCTGATGGAAACCATGAATTTGGTGTTTGTTATTACTACTTCTAGGCATGGAGTTCAGCAGCATCCCCAGCACCACTGCTAGGACCACCATGTATGTACAGAGTGCAGAATATATGAGAAAATAATTTGACCACATGTAAGGGTTCTGCCATCCTGCATCTGCCCTGTTGCTTTTCATTCACAAAGAAAGTGCCCTGATTATGAACTACCTGATGTGTCGGTTGACAGTGGCTTTTTAAAATTTCACTCAACTTTACTTAATAGGCTTCATGCATTTGTAACATTAAGGAGTCACATTACTGAAAATTAGTTTCAGTGATGTTCTGCTAACATTACGGTGCAGCTATTTGTTACCACATGGAAAGAAAGCAAATTAGTGGGCTTGCTTCCCACACATTGCTGGTGCTGCTTTATTCTCTTCCCCTTGTACACCACAAGATGTTGCATGCATGCTTTTCAATTATACTGTAGGCCAAAGACAGTCTGAACTCTTTGGAAAACTGAGTGCTTCTAAATGCTTAGCCTGGGATTATTAAACCTGCATAAGGAATTTGGATACCTGATTCCCATTAATCCCTCAGGCAGCTTTGAGTTTGTGGGGTGGGGGGCGGGGCGGAGGGTGAGAAAACCTGGATTTGTGCTGGAAATGGCCCAACTTGATGATCACTTTAGATAAACTATTACCAGCAGGAGAGTGGGGTGGGAGGAGGTATTGTTTCATGGTCTCTGTGTATATAATGTCTTCTGCAGTTTCCACAGTATGCATCCGATGAAGTGAGCTGTAGCTCACAAAAGTTTATGCTCAAATAAATTTGGTTAGTCTCTAAGGTGCCGCAAGTACTCCTTTTCTTTTTGCGAATACAGACTAACACGGCTGTTACTCTGAAACCTAATTAGGCAGCTTTGAAATTCTTAGCCTTAGTATATGAAGTTTCCCTGGATATCAAGTGTTTTACTATTGCCTATACGATAGTCAGCCAGACACCAACATGGTGCCTAGACTGACCTATTTCACTTTATATAATGCACTTATGTAGCTTTGTAAACACTATGCAAATATTATCTAATCATCCCATCTGGTCTGGCTGTGTAGAAGAAATTCAGGCTGGAGCCTTTCCCCAAAGCTTTTACTGTATTTTTTCTTGTTGATTCCCCCCCACCCCGCCCCCCGCCCCCAAGAAAACCCAAGTAATTATTTTTAATGGTTTGGAAGATTATGTCTAGACACGCTGGGCAACAATTTCATTTAAAAATGTGAGGGGAGGCCACTTAAAAGGTACAATACACAGCTGCACATTGCAACAGAAAAGCCACTATTACAAAGTAAGTCAAAAGAAAATTAAAGACAGAGCCCAAAATTCACCACAAGCAAAATTCACCAGTGCCATCGGGATCAAAGTCTTGAATGTCCCTTGGACACAAAGTAAATATAAAAGTTAAGAACTATAGTCATTGTAAAAGGCAGATTGTACACTTTCCTTGGGCAATGTCACTACAGGGATCTGAAGTTTGCAATTCATTAAATAACATTATACATTTGGTTCCATTTCATGGGAGTTCATATTGTCCTTGTATTTTGCTTTGAGCTTTGGGTTTGAGCAAACCTAAAAATGTTAATTAAACACAGCACAACTTGTTTCAATTTCACTGCAGAACTTATTCGCTACCCTTCATAAAAAACCTGGGCAGGAAGGGATGTGCTTTAAAGTTGAATGTACCATGCTGAATCTTTGCACAACGCTGCAGCGTGTTTCAAGGTTGTCATGAAACAAATCATGTTTGGTAGATTTATACAAATTCGATATGTGACTATCCTGACCGATCTGCAGAATAAGTAGGCTTGGCAGAATTCAATTTTTATTTTTTATAACTTTGATGGCTAATATCAATGTTTATTTAAGCATTTTAATTTGTTTAAGCCGTATAAAATGTTTAAGCTTGCAAAAATTATGGGGGAGGGTGTCAGATGACAGGGGGCATCAGACAATAATTATTTAATGACAGTAGGTGCTGAGATTCAAAAATTTAAAGTTTTTAAATGGTTAAAACACAAAACGTCAATATCACATGTCAAAATGTACAAAGCAAATATACTTTAATCAAAGTCTAATAAGTTCTCAAGCAGCATTTTTTTAAAAAATTTGCCTCTCTGTAAAAATTAGATCATCATCGATGGAAATATTTTTGTCTTTTTGTGGGAGGACTCTGAAATTGACTTTACTGACATTCACCAATAACGATCTTATCCTTCCAAATCTAAGAGTAAGCTACATGCTAGTTAAATGGAATAGGTTACACTGAAAGTATTGAAGCGAGAGACAAATTAAATACAGAACAGATATAAAAGTACTTTTCTCACTGCTTTCCTTTTCTTTATTTGTCTGTCTTTGTGTTATAAGCCACTAGTGCTGAATGCTAATAAGGCAAATCCAGCTAATAAACAAAATATCGTGCATTTACATAGGATTGTGCCTTTCATACCAAAAGATCTCAAGGGCTTCATAAACTTAAAATGATGTATGAACTATTTCTTCATCCATCAATGGAATACAGCTCCCTTTGCAAATACAACATGTATTGCATGCACAACATTCTACAGCCAGAAAGGTATCATATACCCAACTGAAACTGTAAAAAGAAATTAGGGCAACACTCCTCGTGTTAGGAAAAATTGAATGACCATACATGAAAGGGACCTTGGTTTTATAGCTTAGTAGAAAGATAGCACCTCCAGACACACAGTGTCAGCTTAGCATCATGCTGGCACATTAGGTCAGTACTTTCCAGCGCCATTTTTCTGGAGCACCTAGGTTTTTCCGGAGGTCTCCCATCTAA
Source organism: Chelonia mydas (assembly GCF_015237465.2). Taxonomy (NCBI): domain Eukaryota; kingdom Metazoa; phylum Chordata; order Testudines; family Cheloniidae; genus Chelonia; species Chelonia mydas. Next base: position 13,141,995 of record NC_057855.1, read on the forward strand.
CCATTGCCAAGGCATAAGCTTTCAAGGTATAACAGGATCACAGCAGAAGGTGGTTTGGCTGCAGATCATGTGCCATTATCCTCCTGAAAACTGGTAATGCCTAAGTGTTACCTAGGCAGCTAGGAATTTCAATTCCCATCAGCATCTATTGCACCCCTGACATTTTCTGTCTCATCAGTCTTCTGATGAGTTCAGTAAATACTTTAATTTGATGCAGCATTTTTCTTTTGCAGTGTCTGAGATGTAGTTGTTTATTACAGTAAAATTAAATGCAGGAGAATGCAGTAATGATTCTTTTTTAAATTTATGCAGAATGATTTGTGAATTAATTGAGCAGTTAATTTCCCTTTTGTTTATCTTAGTAACCCAAAATGTGTCATAATTTGATGTCAATGTTACCACACATTCTGAACATGGAGTGGAAAGGATCCTTACCTACAGGCTCTCATATTAAGGATTAAAGAATCCTTATCAACTACAGAATGAATTGTCTTTGGATAATGCCAGGGTAATGAAAAGTACATTTAAAGTGACTTTAAGACTGATAACTTTTCAGGAGAATGGTTTAAATAACTTTTGTTTTTCTTTTTCACTCCTTCCACCATCCCCAAAAAAGCCTGTGGATTTAATACAAAATATTTACAGGAATTTCAGCTGTCTAATTGCTATTCCTCTTGTTGTCTCCGCACAAAAGGGTTCTGAGGTAGATATTTGTGCAAAGGAACATTTCTTTAAAAAAGCAGACAGTTGCTTTGTTAGTTTTATTGAACACACCGTAGGGAACACTAACAGCAAGGATAAAATACAAACTCTAAATTACACACAGAAGACTTTGTTCTTATATATTTGGTCTAAACGTATCAAGAAAATGGCTGTAACAATAATTTTGGAGAAGAGAAGAGGAAAAATATTGTGTTTTAATGAAGACAAACAAGAAAAGCACTAAATCTTGCCATTTTCAGCATGCAAGAATATGTGATATAATCTTTACCGGCTGAATGATTAATTGTCTATCAAAATCTACAGCAAACCAGGAAAAGGTTGAAAAAACCAGATAGTCTTGGCACCTACAAATATTTTTTTAAACATAATAGTCAAAATTTTTACCTTAAAAATCATGTGTGTACAGATGCTCAGATATCAGTGATGGGCATGGTATGGGAAACTAAATAGAAAAAAAGTAAAGTATTTACACTTGCTACTCAAAAAGCCCAATCCATTGTAGGCTCCAGAGGGAAGATCTTCAGCTGGTGTAGACTGTCAGAGCTCCAGGGAAGTCAGTGGAAGTATGACATTGTACACCAGCTGAGGATGGTCCCCTAGATCTATACGTCAAGCACCCAACAAATGCAGCCTTACCCCATTCTTGCTCTTCCTCCTCCCCCCAGCTCCTCCTGCTGTTTTCTAATATCTCATGTCCTGTCTTAACTTAGGCCCCAATTCTACAAAAAGGCACATGGGCAGAATCCTGCACCCCCAGAGAGCCAGGTAGCCCCTGTGTCTACAGCGCACTTCTGCATGTCTTTTTCACACGGGCAAGCCTTAGGTGCACAAGCAGCTCCATCTGGCTTCAAGGTGAGATCAAGCCCTTGGGCTGTAAGCTCCTTGGGACAGGCTCTGTCAATCACCATGCACATGCATAGTGCTATAGAGGGAGGCGGTGTGTCCTAGTGCACAGCACTCTGGACTGGGACTATTCCTGACTCTGCCATTGGCCTGCTGAGTGACTTTGGGCAAGTCACTTCATCTCTCTGTGCCTCAGTCTCCACGTCTGAAAAATGGAGATAATGATATTCACCTTGTTTGTAAAGAACGTTGAGATCTACTGATGAAAAAGCACTATATAAGAGCTAGGTATTATTATTACATAATAAAAAAATAGATCCATGCATCTTGGTAACATCTCAGGCATGCCATTATAGCAATTCAGAATTATTCACATCATAAGAGTTTAAATGTTTCCATTTGCTTGTATTTACTTCATGTTTTTGTTTATAGGGCTCTTGTTTGCCTGAAATGTTTTAAATCAGCATGTATCATAGGATTGGAAAGATTCCCAGGTGTTTTAATTTTAGTTATCAGTCATAGTTTTAGTGACCCAAAATTATAAAAGGAACTTTACAGATTTTTTTTTTAAAAAAAGAATGAATGAATGAATGAGGCCGTTCTTTTCCCAGTGAGCATCCCATCCCATTTCAGACATGATGTGAGAAGTGTCTAAATAATAGGAGGTGCAATGAGATCATGTGGTTCCTTAGTTAGGTCTATCTCTTTAACAGAACCCCTAACTTGTTGTTGCTTTTAATACATAATTATTCTTATTCATTTCTTACAGACATTATGAAAAAAGTAAGCCTGGCGTGAGAGAACTGACCTGGCAAAATACAATTAGGAAGGACATTCCATTCATATGGGATGCTGTGGAGAAAGGGACTGAAACACTTTGGGAGAAGCAGACAAACGAACGTCAAAGCTGGCAGTGTTGGGTGAATGACAGGCTTGGAGTAGAAAAAAAAAGACGAAGAGTAAATTTTTTTAAAGCGTTTAACTGACTTACAACCCTACATGTCATTTTGAAAGAAAACTTAGACCTTATCTACACTGCTGGTTACTTTGGTATAACTTACTTCGCTCAGGGGTATGAACTATCCATACCCCTGAGTAATATAAGTTACACCGACCTAAATGCCTGTGTAGACAGTGCTATGTTGGCATGAGAGCTTCTCCTGCTAACATAGCTACTGCCTCTCATGGACGCAGGCGTTATTACGCCTATAGGAGGGTTCTCTCCCTCCTGTAGAGCATCTCCACTACAGCAGTGCTGGATGTAACTGTAGGCACGTCAGAGCCTAGGGTACATTGGATTTTGAATGAGACTTGAAGCCTACATCACCTTTGAAAATGAGACTAAAAGCTTGTCTAGACGGAGAGTTAATGTGCAGCAAGCTGCGGTGCAAATCTACAATGCATTAGCATGCTGCACGCTAACTGGCCATGTGGACCCTGCCACCATGCACTTACAGATCCCCAGTGCACACTGACCTACTCCCGTTTCAAAGTGGAGCACACTGACGCTCAGGACAGAACTTTTCGTGCACAGTAGCAGCATCCACAGAGACAGCTGATAAGCAGCACATTGGTGTGCTGTAGGTTCCCAGCCCAGCTCGCTGCACATTAACTCGCACTCTAGACAAGCCTTAAACCCCTTAAATCACATATGAAAATTTTACTCTGGATCAGATGTGCAGAAAGGGGTATGCACTAGCTCCAGAGGCTATCAATAATCTGTCACTGACCCTTTCCCTACTCTTTTTAGAACATCTTTTCTGTTTTTCTGCCAGCAGACTTTATACCCCATACTAAATATAGTGGGGTTTGCTACAACGTTTTTGCTACATCAACTTTCAAATTGATTTAAAAAAAAGTTGGCTCTCAGACATATAATAACTGAGCTACACTCAACTAAAGACCATTTAATTTCCTAATTACCACTTTGTCATATTTGCTGTCACCATATTCTTAATATGACCAGATGTGAAACAAACATTTAATCATTTCTCTATTAGCAGGAAGAGCCAACGATACTGCAAGATCCAATAAAAGATATTACCTCACCCACCTTGTCTTTCAAAATATTCCCAGTGATAAGATCAAAACAATGGGTGTCTTATTGAATAAACAGATGCATATTATATTGTAATACCTATTATTCAAAAACATATTAACCCACGCAAAGAAAGAAACTAGGGGAACAGATGATTTTGACATTTAGTATGACTCCGTTTTTTTCTTTCGTACGGTCACGTCATTTAATCTCTCCGTGCCTCTGTTTCTCCTCCCATTCTTTGTCTGTCTTGCTATTTAGACCGTAAGCAATTTGGAGCAGAGACTGTCTCTTGCAATGTGTTTGTACAGCACCTAACACAATAGGTGTCTGAGCACAGTTAGAATTTATAAGCATTTTTATAATCTGAATAATTTATAATGATGAGTTTTTCAGCATTGCCCATGTGTTTGTTATGTTAATTTTTTGAGTTCTGCTTGGCTGTGCACAGGTTACCTTTCACCTCACAAAGTGAGTTTGGCCATTTCCTCTCCCTTTAATGAGAAACTTCTCCACTGCTACAGTATGTACAACTTTGTGTGGGCTCGGAATGAAATCCAGGCCCTATTGAAGTCAATGCAAGTTTTACCATTGACATCAATGGAGCTAAGATTTTATCTTTTGTCTCTGGATGAATTTTCACCTTGGTGATCAATAGGAGATACTCCCACTGCAGAATCTGCATATTCAGTAGGCAGGGTAAAAGGTCACTAACAATTTGTTGTGTTGGGAGATTTAATAATTCACTGGAAAGAGTTAGGTTCTGTTGGGGGAAGTCCAGACCTGGCCAACTTGGCAACCTCTTTTCCATTCTTGGGCGTGGGGGTGAGGCAGAAGGAGGGAGGGTGAGCTTGACTATGCACCCAGGCTTCTTGCACCCTGTACATCCACTTTCTGCTGATCGTGGCACCTTGGTCTTTAACGTCCTACTCGGATATTAGCCAATCACTTTCTGTAAATGTGAGAGAATATTATACCTCTGCCCCCCTTTTTCTTTGCCTTGACTCTAATCTTTTCCAATGGTTTCATGCTTTCAAGTATTTAGAGTCAATTATAGATGCTCAAACTATCTTTGTTTCTAAATGGCTTTTCTGCCCTTCAGTTAGAAAAAAACATCAAAGGGTTTGGCAGCCTTTAAAACTGAACACACACTAGAATTACCTGGAGAAAGATAACTGTTGATTTTTTGGACTTATATTAATGGGGTGATATTTTCCCCTCTTGCCATGCACAGAACTCCCATTAACATTAATATGGTTGTTGTTGCAGAATAAGTTTGACCTTGTATATTGAGCACCATGGATTGGTATTAATATTTTCTGTACTTAGCAGCAGTCAGGGGAAATCTAGCCAGTCATGTTGAATGATATATTCCTACCTTTGCACCATGATCCTACTCACTCAAGAATTTAAGGCATAGATAAGGGTGTTTATAACATGTTATCCTTTTCCTTTCAACAGTGAATTATTATGCTTGGTATTGAGAATGTTTAAAAATCAATATTAAATGTCTGATCTTTAACACCTATGTTTATCAGTGGTTCAAATACAATAAGTGAACTGAAAAGCAATTGTGGTACGTTTCTGAAGTCAGGTAATCAATACATGGATTTGTTTGATTTAATCGGAATTTTTTAAAATTGTGCTAAATTAAAATTTAACTGAACAAATTCAGAATGCTAAGGAAAAAAATATATTAAATGAAAGGCTTAGGACCACATCGGTGATATTTCAGGACATACACATATCTCCAAATCTGAGTAGAGAGTACTATGAACCAGAAATCTACAAAGTTGCCAAATGTTGTGAATTAATTAGGAGAGGTTTTTATATAGAACTATGTGATGCTTATGCAAAGTAGAAAGGGGATACAGAGTAGGATACTAAAATGAATAAGAAATGCTTGTTTTGACCCATCTGGTGGCCTTTGCTTGGAATTGTCTGGACGTTGCAAGTCAGGACTGAGGTGCATTGAAAAAAGCCTTTTGGGGAGTTGTGGATAGCATTTCACCCTACAATGCTTGACTTTAGCCAACCTTTTTTCCCCGGAACTAAAGAAAATATATTTTTGTAAGCTCTTGAACTGAGATGATTGAGAGCTTATGAAATACAGATGGGCACCTCTTAGGTGAATATGTTTTTTTGTAATGGGTAACCACATTACAGAAGAATCTCGTATTTCTTGTGACTGTTTGGGATGAAAGAAATCATATTAGACCCACCCAAGACCCATTCCATTAGACTGGGGAAAAAAGAAAAAGTTGAAAGGTAATATGATTTAAATTGTTAAAGAAAACATGTGTGTTATTCCTCTAGCTTTGGGCATGTCATGAGCGTCCCTGCTTTATTATCTGTGTTGTTAATTGCTCTAAAACGTTTTGTTGTGAGAGTGCAAAAGCAAATGTAATGAATAAAAAAGGAACTCTAAAACTTGGACTTTCTTATAAGGCTATCCTTGTGGTTCAATTTTTTGTGTGTGATGCTATGCTTATGTTCGTGACTTCGATGAAATTTACTTTGCTCTTTTAAATGGGCTAAAAAATCTGTAAAAATAAGTAAATATATACTGCTAAGCCAAAAAACAGCACAGGTGGTTCACTTTGTGAGTACTGTGATATAAGAAAAGACCATTAAAAGCCTTTGAACTAGTATATTTCTATGTTTTACTCTACTGCCTAAAGCACAACCACAGACCAAATAATTGAGAAATTTTAAAGGCTATTGAACACTGGAAATGTGAAATCAGCACCAAGTTATTTAGCACAGATGCTCGAATGAAATGAAGGGTAAATTCACTGTATTCAAGGACCTTTAAGCTCACACTTATAATTGTGTCATGTGGCGTGGTAGTCTAGTGTTTCATATGATGGGCTGTAATATAAAATACTAAGATACTTGTTTAAGTCTGTTTCCTCCACACAGACACACACTCTCTTTAAAAAAATCATCTTGGTGTTTTACGTGATCTCCAAGCCACACTATCAACATGTGCTCCTGATTTCACCCAGTTACACCAAATTTCATTAAGTCAGCATTTCAACAGCTTTTTAATACCATTAAAAATTGTGCTCCGATTCCAAAGGGCCTATGTGCATGGTGCTGAGTGTGCTTACCTTTACTGCGTGATGAAGGTTTCTAACCATCAGAGGAGTGAAGTTTTGGAATAGCCTTCCAAGGGAAGCAGTGGGGGCAAAAGACCTTTCTGGCTTCCAGATTAAACTAGATACATTTATGGAGGAGATGGTATGATGGGATAACATGATTTTGGCAATTAATCGATCTTTAAATAGTCATGATAAATAGGCCCAATGGCCTGTGATGGGATGTTAGATGGAGTGGGATCTGAGTTACTACAGAGAATTCTTTCCTGGTTATCTGGCTGGTGAATCTTGCCCATATGCTCAGGGTTCAGCTGATAGCCATATTTGGGGTCCGGAAGGAATTTTCCCCCAGGGCAGATTGGAAGAGACCCTGGCGAGGTTTTTGCCGTCCTCTGTAGCATGGGGCACGGGTCACTTGCTGGAGGATTCTCTGCACCTTGAAGTCTTTAAACTACGATTTGAGGACTTCAGTAGCTCAGACGTAGGTGAGAGGTTTATCGCAGGAGTGGGTGGGTGAGATTCTGTGGCCTGCGTTGTGCAGGAGGTCAGACTAGATGATCATAATGGTCCCTTCTGACCTTAATATCTATGAATCTATGAATCTATAAGGACACTCAGTAATGCTCAGCACTGGGACTTAAATTTAGCTGGGCTACAACACAAAAATAGGGCCCAAGTTCTAAAGTCTTGGTGGCTTGCTTCAGTTTAGAGCATCACTTACATGTACAGAAGCTTATCTGAATCATAGATAAACTAGGGTCCTGGTCCAGACAGGCACTTAAGCACAAGTGTAACTTTAAAACCATGATCAGTCGCATTAATAGCTTCACGAGCATGCGTAGTGGAACTACACATGTGCATAAAGATACACTCATATTTAGTTCTTTGACGGATTGGGGCTGTGGAGACCTGGGAAATAGCTGTACATTTTTTTATGAATATTGTGCATGCTTCTGCGTGGTTATGATGAGTAAATTGTTAGGGGATTAGATAAAAAGAGGACTCAAACAGGAAAGGGAACAATGGCCTATTGACCCTAATAACAAAGTGTGCAGATGACACAAATATTGGGGGAATGGTACTTAATGAAAAGGACAAGTCACTGCTAGAGTGATCTGGATTTCTTGGTTAACTGGGAGCAAGCAAACAATATGAATTTTAATATGGCTAAATGAAAATTTATACATATAGGAACAAAGAATGTAGATTATACTTACAGGGTCGGGGACTCTATCCTGGGAAGCAGTGACTTTGAAAAAGATTTGGGGGGATCATGGTTGATAATCAGCTGAACATGAATTCCCAGTGTGATTGTGGGACCAAAAAACCTAAAGTGCTCCTTGGATAGATAAACAGGGAAATATTGAAAGGTTATTTTTACCTCTGTATTTTGCACTGGTGCACCCACTGCTAGAATATTGTGTGAGTTCTGGTGCCCACAATTCAAGAAGGATGTTGATAAATTTGAGAGGGTTCAGACAAGATTAAGGGATTGGAAAACATGCCTTTTAAAGATAAGCTAACTAGATTGGGCTCGTTGAGCCTAACAAAGAGAAGGTTAAGAGTGACTTGATTAAGTTTATAAGCATCTACACATGGGAAACAAATATTTAATAATGGGCTTTTCAATCTAGCAGAGAAAGACATAATCCAATGGCTAGCTAGATTATGGCATAACAAACCTTTTGACGATGAAGGTAATTAACCATTGGCACAATTTACAAAAGGTTGTGGTGGATTCTCTATCAATGCCAATTTTTGAAATCTAGATGGGATGTTTTGCTAAAAGACATGCTGTCCAAGTTATTTTGGGAGGAGTTCTATAGCCTAGGTTATATAGGCGAGCAGACTAGATGATCACAGTGGTCCCTTCTGATCTTGGAATCTATGGAGAATCCCAACAAAACCAGCAGCCCAGTAAACAGCTGTGAAGAAGAACTCCTCAGCCCTCATTACATAGCTATTTTGCCAAGGTTGATACCCTGGAAATCAAAAGATACTGATCAGTAAAAAGATCTGTCCTGCAGGAGTGGGAGGTCAGCTGTGGCAGGCGAATGGACAGTCAGGGTCTGTAACAAGTAGTCTGCAACTTCGTACCAAAGAGAAGAGGGGGCTTCAAAGCTAAATTCTATCTGCTTAGGGGCTTGAGGGGAATGCCAAGTATAGGTAAGGCAGTTTGTGTATAGGTCTTTTGCTATGTTCGCTCCATTTTTTCAGAGTGCTGTGTACTTTTGGGTAAATAAATCATACTTTGTTTTGGAGAAGCTGCTTCAGTGTCAATGCATGCTGTTACTGTCCACAGGCTCCTGAAATAAAATTCTTGCAGGTTGCAAATCTCAGAATTAGCAATCAGGGGGTGTAACTTGGAGACTAATCAGAGAGTGTTTGGATCATGGAGTCCCACTCACACAGAAAAGTGGAGGCATGGGCCTGTCACTTGAAAAGGGTGTACTGGGGGACTGGCTGAGGGTCCAACAGAAAGGGCAGTTTACCCAGTGCCCGTGACAACAGCCTATCTGAGAATTTTGATGAATTTCCTCCTAAGACTTCCTTTTGTCAGAAGGTGGTGGATAGCCAGAAGTAGCACTTTCTAGGGAAGCATTGGCCATGAGTCCATTAACAGGAGTGTGGAGAACCTCTCAGCAGCAATAGGTGGGAATGCTAGGATTGCTGCTGCCCTACTGAAAACTTAGATGCTCTTGGACTTCTCTGGTACTGTTTTGCCAAAATGTTTATGCATTCTGGCCAAGCCACGATCATGGACATTCCCAGAAAGAGGAGCACAACTGATATGAAATCCTGCCAGTAAAACAGGTGAGAATGCAGGGTAGAATTACCTGAACTAGTGCTGAAACTCAAGGAAGTTATTGATTTGGTTCAATTTGAGGGAAGGTTCTGACTGGGGAAATCTCTGGCATTTCACCAAATTCACAGTGGTATCACTGAGTGCAGAATTTGATCCCATCATATGTGATCTTGTGAAATATTAGAATCACGTAATTCAATGTTGTATACATTTAATGCAAGTCTTCTCCTTAATGGTCAAGTTCTGCTCCGAGCTGCAACTCCAGAGTAATTCCATTGTCTTCACCTATTCATTTTGAAGTCAATGGAATTGCTTTGGATTTACACCAGCATCATTGAGAGCTCTGAAGTCTATTCCTGCTCTCACAATCCTTTCTACTTTGAATTTCATGAGGTCAGATGTGAAGATGAATTTGTTGTTTAAGCTTCTTTCTCCTGAGGGCAAGAAGCTTTATCATTTTTTTCTACTGATCTTGTCTTGTCTAAAGACGAATCAATGGATCAAGTTATGAATGGTATGTCATGATTAAGTGATTTATTCCTGGGCAGATCAAATATGATATTGCTTAGGTTCTTGCCTATTACTGACTATAAAGATTTATTCAAAGTACAGTATCAATGGCTAAGGGAAAGAATTGTTAGCTTTCACCTAATGTCCTTTTGGAAAAGATGTGTGCAACTGCATCCTTCAAGTTCAAATATTAGATCTGGTAGAATTTCTGTGCTGATAGGCTTGGCAAGGATGGTCTAGTGGATAGGGCTCTAGCCTACAACACCAAAGACTGGGCTTCCAGTCCCTGCTCTGCCACATACTTCCTGTGTGAGTTTGGGTAGGTGTCCTAGTCTCCCTATGCCTCTGCTCCCCATCTGTAAACTGAGGATAATAGCACTTCCCTGTGTCATAGGATTGTTGTGAAGATAAACTGTGAGATGCTGAGCTATTATGGTATCAAGAGCCATATAAGCACCTTCCATAGAGATTCCGCATGAGTCACTCAGACTTCATCAAACAGATGATTGGTCAGTGAGCCCTTTAGGTATTAGAGTGCAATAATCACCTTCCACAAGCAAGGCCTTTCTAAAAGCAACATATGTTATTGGCTATCACTGTACTCTCTGACACTTGCCACTGGAGACATACGTGACTTGATTCTTAATGCAGTTTGGAAATGTATTTTATTTGGTAGAATTGTGTGCACCTCATTGAGTCAGGTTAAGCCCAACTTGCCTTAAAGGGCCAGCCAGCCTGTGAGATTTCCCTCCCACCCCTTGTAACTCTTGCCCAGTCCCAGGACAAGCATCACCCTCTAAATCCTATCCAGCTGGATGATTTTCATACACATGGGAAGCTACACCCTCTCATCCTCAAAGGGTTCTCTCCAGACTGCCCACCTAATTTTCTCTCACTGGAGCCTCCGGTGCCACTGCCAGCCTCTCTTGCTCATCTTCAGCTTACGCCACCCAGAGCCCCAATGTTTTTGTCTGGCTTTATGTCCATTCTTCATCCTGCTACCCCAGGTCAATATATGTTCACCAATCTGTCCTTCTTCCTATGTGCTGAGGGGTCTGAGTCCTCACCGTGTATTGTTTGGTACCTATTTCTGTCACAATATTGGTCCACTTTATGGCATGACTGGGGTATGGGTGGTCTGACCTAGTGGTCAGAGCAGAAGCCAAGCCAGGTCAGATACCAGGAGATTAGAGTCCAACACAAGCCAGAGGGCAAAACTGAGATAATAGAATCATAGAAGATTAGGGTTGGAAGAGACCTCAGGAGGTCATCTAGTCCAACCCCCTGCTCAAAGCAGGACCAACACCAGCTAAACCATCCCAGCCTGGGCTTTGTCCAGCCGGGCCTTAAAAACCTCTAAGGATGGAAATGTCACCACCTCCCTAGGTAACCTAGTCCAGTGTTTCACCACTCTCCTAATGAAATACTGTTTTCTAATATCCAACCGAGACCTCCCCTACTGCAACTTGAGACCATTGCTCCTTGTTCTGTCATCTGCCAACACTGAGAACAGCCTAGCTCCATCCTCTTTGGAGCCCCCCTTCAGGTAGTTGAAGGCTGCTATCAAATCCCCCCTCACTCTTCTATTCTGCAGACTAAACAAGCCCACTTCCATCAGCCTCTCCTCGTAAGTCATGTGCTCCAGCCCCTGATCATTTTTGTTGCCCTCCGCTGGACTCTCTCCAATTTGTCCACATCCTTTCTGTAGTGGGGGGCCCAAAACTGGAAGCAGTATTCCAGATGTGGCTTCACCAGTGCCGAATAGAGGGGAATAATCACTTCCCTCGATCTGCTGGCAATGCTCCTACTAATGCAGCCCAATATGCCGTTAGCCTTCTTAGTAACAAGGGCACACGGCTGACTCATATGCAGCTTCTCATCCACTGTAATCCCCAGGTTCTTTTCTGCAGAACTGCTGCTTAGCCAGTCGGTCCCCAGCCTGTAGTCGTGGATGGGATTCTTCCTTCCTAAGTGCAGAACTCTGCACTCATCCTTGTTGAACCTCATCAGATTTCTTTTGGCCCAATCCTCCAATTTGTCTTGGTCACTCTGGACCCTATCCCTACCCTCCAGCATATCTACGTCTCCCCCACCAGCTTCGTGTCATCCACGAACTTGCTGAGAGTGAAATCTATCCCATCATCTAGATCACTAATAAAGATATTGAACAAAACCAGCTCCAGGACCGACCCCTGGGGCACTCTGCTTGATACCAGCTGCCAAATAGACATCGAGCCATTGATCGCTACCCGTTGAGCCCAACAATCTAGCCAGCTTTCTATCCACCTTATAGTCTATTCATCCACTTCATACTTTTTTAACTTGCTGGCAAGAATACTGTGGGAGACCGTATTGAAAACTTTGCTACAGTCAAGATATACCATGTCCACTGCTTTCCCCTCATCCACAGAACCAGTTATCTCATCATAGAAGGCAATCAGGTTGGTCAGGCATGACTTACCCTTGGTGAATCCATGTTGACTGTTCCTGATCACCTTCCTCTCCTCAAAGTGCATCATAATGGTTTCCTTGAGGACCTGCTCCATGATTTTTCCAGGGACTGAGGTGAGACTGACCAGTCCATAGTTTCCCCGGGTTCTCCTTTCCTTTTTTAAAGATGGGCACTACACTTGCCTTTTTCCAATCGTCCGGGACCTCCCCCGATCACCACGAGTTTTCAGAGATAATGGCCAATGGCTCTGCAATCACATCAGCCAATTCCCTTAGCACCCTCGGATGCATTAGATCTGGAGCCATGTCCAGCTCTTCTAAATAGTCCATAACCTGTTCTTTCAACACTGAGGGCTGCTCATCTCCTCCCCATACTATGTTGCCCAGGACAGCAGTGTGGGAGCTAATCTTGTCTGTGAAGACCGAGGCAAAAAAAGCATTGAGTACTTTAGCCTCTTCCACATCATCTGTCACTAGTTTGCCTCCCCCATTCATTAAGCGTCCCACGATTTCCTTAACCTTCTTCTTGTTGCTAACATACTTGTAGAAACCTTTCTTGTTACCCTTCACATCCCTTGCTAGTTGCAACTACAACTGTGTTTTGGCCTTCCTGATTACACCTCTGCATGCTGGAGCAATATTTTTATACTCCTGCCTAGTCATCTGACCAAGTTTCCACGTCTTCTAAGCTTCTTTTTTGTGTGTAAGCTCACCGAAGATTTCACTGTTAAGCCAAGCTGGTCGCCTGCCATATTTGCTATTCTTTCTGCACATCGGGATGGTTTGTTCCTCAGCCCTCAATAAGGCTTTTTTAAAATACAGCCAGCTTTCCTGGACTTCTTTCCCCCACATATTAGCCTCCCAGGGGATCCTGCCCATCAGTTCCCTACAGAGTCTAAGGCTGCTTTTCTCAAGTCCAGGGTCCATATTTTGCTACTCTCCTTTCCTCCTTTTGTGAGGATCCTGAACTCAACCATCTCACAGTCACTGCTTCCCTGGTTGCCACCCACTTCTACTTTTCCTACCAATTCTTCCCTGTTTATGAGCAGCAGGTCAAGAGGAGCACTGCCCCTAGTTGGTTCCTCCAGTAGTTGCACCAGGGATTGTCCCATTCACTCTCTCAAGACTTCCTGGATTGTCTGTGCATACTGTATTGCTCGCCCATCAGATGTCAGGGTGATTGAAGTTCCCCATTAGAACCAGGGCCTGTTCCAGAACCTGGAAACTTCAGTTAATTGTCTGAAGAAAGCCTCATCTACCTCATCCTCCTGATCCTGTGGTCTATAGCAGATGCCCACCATGACATCACACTTGTTGCTCTCGCTTCTAAACTTAACCCAAATACTCTCAACAGGCTTTTCTCCCGTTTCATACTAGAGCGCTGAGCAATCAAACTGCTCTCTTACATACAGTGCAACTCCTCCACCTTTCCTCCCCTGCCTGTCCCCTGATTCAGATGTGGGGTTTTTTTTCCAAAACCAAAAAAATTCATTTATTGAAAAAAAACAACCCCTCCCCCGCCAACTCCTGAAGAAATTCACATGGCATGACACATCTGTGCAATGTGGGAGGAAGTAAGGGGATGGGGTGGAGAACAGAAAAATCACAGATTTGCATATGTTCTGTTATATTCAGCCTTCCTGTCTGGAGTGCCATGCAATGAGTGCTGCACTTCAGGCTGGCTAAAATGCATGGTGATGGGGGTTGAGTGCAGTGGCTAAGGGTCATAGTTTGCAGGGCTGGGCGATGAAGGTAAAGGTGTTAGTAGGCAGGCAGGACCAGGTTACCAAAAGATCAGAGACCAAGACAGGCCAGAGAACAAACCGGGAGTCAGGTGTTAGGCAGGCAGGGTCAGGTTACCAGAAGATGTGTAGCAAGGAGCAGGCATTGTAAGTAGTCCTAAGCAGGGAAATCCCAGGTGCACAAACAACTTCCTGTTCCTGTGCTGGGTTTATCTAGAAGCTGGGAACCAATCAGGACCCCCAGTGTTCTGCCAATTGGATTCCAGGACTGATGTCCTATGTCAGAGTTCAGCTTCTATTTTGGAAACTGCAAGCAGGTCCCCAAATAGCTGATTACTAAGAGCCCTCTGGCCCAGGATTTAAAACCAGCAGTCCTTGATGTGGTAGCTCCATAGTGTCACTTTTGTCACACTGTTCCCTCTGGACTGCTCCTGAGGGAATCAGGTGTGTAAGTGAAAGGGCTTCCATTACCCGAACTCCACTGGCACCCTTAACTTTGTGATGCGGGCCAGTCCCTCCTCTCCATTTTTGTTCCCACTTTACCCATTGTGGCCTCTTGATGTCTTACAAGGGTAGCCCCTTTTCCAATGTCCAAGCTCCCCACACTCCAAACACTCACCTGATGTCTATGCCTTGACACCAGACTGAGTCCCTGCAGTTTTGCCTACAGTCTGTCCCCCACAGTAAGGTTTTATGTCCCACTTTACATATGGGCAAACTCTTCTTATGTGACCTATTTCTCCCCATTAGTAACACACCCTTAAGTGGGCTTCCTGGGGCCCAGCTCGCTTTTTCTTCTCTGGCCCCAACAGCTGATGACAGTTTCCTTACACAGGATCTCCAACATGGTTTGTTGCTGCTCCTCTACCCAGGCCAGTTGCCTCAGTAAATCCAGCTTCAGATCCTTCTGTTTTCATTGGGTCTCCTGGATTTGTCAGAGGACTGCCAGGATCCATTCTGATGGATAAATTACCTATTCCAGCAGCTGGGGCAGGAACTCTGGCAACCACATCTGTGCCCCCACAGATTGGCTTGGGAGAGAAGAAATTCTCCTGGCAAAGAGGACTTCCATGTATTTCGGCTCCATCCCGCATTTGTAACTGTTCCCTCTTTCCCCTTATTCCAGGAGTCAGTCAGAGCCCATTTCTGATACCTCTATTTAGTGGGACACACTCACTTTTGGATCACCCCATTGCCTCTGTGTATAATTTTGCCGGCATCCTTGGCTCCAGGATTTCCTGCAGGCTGTCTGCCTTTTGCCAGGTCTTCTGTGGCTCAATCTTCCAGCCAAGTCACAAGTTCAAACCCCTTTTGGAGTAACTTCTAAGTCATGGGTCATGCTGAGCCACGCTTGCTTTAAAGGGCCAGCTGGCCTGTGCCAGTGCCATATAACTAGTGACGGGAGAACGGACTCAAAACTTCACCCTGAACTCAACTAAATATCTTTTATGATTTGGCAAAGGTTGGGTAAGCATGTTTCCACAACCCATGTAAATATTCTTTCTCTGAAGAAAGGAGATTGGTGGATGGTCTCAACATGGGCCATACAGCCCCCCATTATCCTCCTCACTCTCCTGGCTCACTCGCTGGCTTTCTCTCAAGATCTTCCTTTCGCTTCTCTATTAGCAGGCCTTCTGGACGCTCACTTTGCCACCTCATCTATGACCCTCGAAATGCTCATGCCTCTTGCTAATTTCTTTCACTGGCTCCCTAATTAGCTACAAATCAGGTTAAAGAGTCTGGCTGACTGGGTTTTTTATAAAACTCATCATGCAGTTACAAACAACCATGGGCATGAGCCATCCATTTAAAAATAAATAAATGTCACTTAAAATGGGTCAATCTTGAGTATTTCTGTAGATGTTAGAAAAAAATGTTAAGTGGAATGGTTATTGCAAAAGGCAGCTCATTTCAACTTGAAAAAAGAAGTGTGGCTGGTAGCAGTTGAATGCATGTGTCTTTATTGCATCTACACACAGATGCCCCTAAGAGACCAAAACATTCCCAAGGAAACCAAGTTCAGCAAATAGTTCATACTTTCTAGTGTGAGCAGAACCAAATAACTCAGTCAGCTTAAGGAGCAACACTGATTTTGCCAGCTGAGAATCTGGTCCACTAGAGCTTCTGTGAAACAATTATGTGGGAATCTGTATTTTTGAATATCTACAGGAGCAGGTATGTGGCCAGTTTGATGAAACATATGCTCCTACCACTTATTACAAATCTGCTTCTGTCAATGCTCCTGACAAAGCATCAGTAAAGTATGCCCTGGAATATTAAGTTAAGCGCTTCATGTATTAATTACTATGTTACTCTGAGTATTTCTCTGTTAGCATTTGTCTGCCTTTTTATCTCAATGGCAGCACCCCTTCCTATTTTATACTAGTACATGGTAATGAAGTTATCGTTTACTTATAAATTACCTTATTATGAATAGAAGGCGATCATGGTGCTCCACTTGTGTCAGGCTAGGAGAGTGTGACTTGAGCACTTTATAAATGGAAAAGTCCAGTTCTGTATTCATTGCGGGGGCATCCCACTGGAATTTTCTATATGAACTTTCTGAGCACAGGCATGTTAAATTTTCCATACTTACTGTATGTTAATATCTGCATATCTTGGGTTCTTATAGTCCTGGTTCTTTGTTGTAGGTTAATATCACGTCCTTTCTCTTGGAAAATGCAGTGACACACCACATAGTGGAGATTTACCCTGCATTTGGCCACCTTTCATATAGAGTCCTGCACAGATAAACATCTGCTTGTCACCTGGTCAAGGCACCAATCCAAGTGTGCAACCAAGCATGCTCTTTTTTCCTCTGAATACTAATAGAGCTCAAAACTTCAGGGATTCTGATTTTGAGCTCTATGAGTATTCAGAGGAAAAAAGAGCAAAAGGATGCTTGAAATGTCAGGCTTGTATTTTATGGAGTGAACAGGGTGGTAGTTGCAGTGGTGGATGGATAAGCTGTTTTCTTCTTCCTCTTCTATGGTTGCTGCGTTCCAGTTTTGGCTATCAAAAGTCCCCTTTTTTTCTGGGTAGTAGGTATTTCTCAAAATGTAGGCCTTGATTCTGCTCTTACCCCAGTGTAACTCCATCAGCTGTTTGGTGTTACACCTTACCTCCATGAATTTAACTGGGAATGGGATCCAGTCCCTCACTGAGAATATCTCCACTCTCTATTCCCAAAGCAGCTCTTCACACTTGGACTGCCCCATCAATATAGAAGTCTCGAGTCACTTTCTCTCTTCCCGCCCTGCCATACAACCCTCCTGTTCACTTCAGTCTAGACCCTGTTCCCCACCAACCCCTTAAACTTTCATCCCAAATTACATCACATTACGACATTTACATTCCAACTCTTCTTCATGACAGTCCATCCCTGTGCAGCATTTTTCCCTTTCTACTCATACAAGAGTCATTGACAACACTTCTGTGCAGCATTTTCCTCTCCAAACAGCGTTCAGTGATACTGAAGGACACTATATGAAACTAGATTGTATTGTCTAGTGGAATAAATAGCAGATAGTTAAGGACTGACAGGTAACATTCTCTTTAAGAGAGAGGGTCAATTTCCAGCTGATTATAGGGATGTAAAAGGGAAATAAATAACAGGTTGGCTTTTAGTTTTTAAGTGTATTTCCGATTGTGCTGGCAAAGTAACCCTAGAGACAATGGATCAACTTAATCCCGGGTGCAATGCTGTTTATCTGTATTACACCAGGGATGAATTTGGCCCATTGGCTCCAAACCCTCTTGGATACCTCCTGAAATCGTATGGTGAAGCTATATCAGAAAAGAGCTTTAATGTATTTGAGGCTAAGCTACAAAAGGGTCAGATCCTCAGCTGGGGTAAATCAGGGTACTCATGGCAGCTACCTTAATTTATTCCAGTTGAGAGTGTAGCCCGGAGTTTTTGGACCTGAGAGGTGAAGATTGCAAGTAGAAAGAGACACAAGTAAGGTAAAAAAAAAGAGTTGAAGAACAGCATGATGGGGCATCCCCCTGCCATCCAAATCAGGAGAAGGTTAACGAGCTTTTCTGGGCTCAATCCTTACCAGACACACCTGCAGAACCTGCTCCAGGAAGCAAGCAGGAAGCAAGCTTACAAAGGAGAGCTGGTCACAGGAAAGGATGGCAACCAGAAGGAAAGCTGCCGCCCCCTTGGAAGGACCTGACTTGTTACAGAGAAGTGGAGAAGAAAACAATTGACAAGCCTCCGCTGCCCACAAAGACTTACCAAAACCCAGACAGGCCTTTGAAAAGGGTTGGGGGCGAGGTTCTGAAACTGTCTGAGTTAGACCCCCTCAAGGAATGCCCTGCCTATCACAGCCAGCATCGTGAAAACTCTGACTCTTATTTAAAGATGTATCTTGGCAAGCACCTTGGACTTCCCATTCTATTTCTTCCCCATTACTGGGAAGGTGATGAGCCAATTGTTGCTCTTAAGTACCACAGAACTGATTCAGCTCCCAGGACTACTCTCATAACTACTTTTATATTCACTCCCAATAGGATATTGAGGCTAACTCGTCAGGCAGTAGAATTCTTTTTCAAGGGCAGAGGATTAGATGGTATTTCCAGACGTTCCACAAGCTACTATATTACACAGGATTTGTGTGTGTGTGTGTGTAAAATCATCTATATCTCCAGCTAAAAGAGATCAATGCAGAAGTGAGCTGCCATTGCTAGTTTAAACTGGATAACTGAGTTTATGGGCCAGCTGGTATCAACTGACATAGTTCCACAGAGGAATCTGAGGCAGGGTCTTTATTATATGTTTTTAAGTACTTTGCACAATTCGGCCATAACCCATGATTGGCGTACCTAAGCACCGCTGCAAAATAAATAAAATAGCTGAACCAATGGGGCTACATCTACCCACACCAGCTGAATATAGGGCCCTGTATTACTTGGATTTGCCACAGTGGAAGATTTACCCCAATTTTTTTTTGGTTATATTCATAAATCATAGGTTCATTCACCACTTACACAAGCTACCAGCCCTTTAAATTTAAAAATACATATATATGCTGGAAAGTACCGCCAGAGCTTTATTAGACCTCATGCTCTGAAAAAAGCTAGTTCTGATGGAAGAAGACGTCCGTTTCATAATGTGGATGCCAGAGCGAAACAGCCCTTTAAATTGATAACTAAAAAATTTCACATAGTCAGCTTGAATTGATTACCTAAAACACAGCTAACGGTTTAGGACTGTGATAAAAAGCTGAATGTGTTTAAAAGTTTGTGTTACCAATAGAGCTGCGTGAAAATGTTTTGCCAAAAATTGCAGATTTGCGTTCAACCGAAACTTTTCATAAATTTGTGTTTGCCAAATGGCTTCAGTTGAAGAATTAAAAAAAAAAAATTTGAAAAGGTAAACATGGTTCAACATTTGCTAAACCAAGCATTTCAGCTTTTCAATTCAAAATAACTTCTTTGCTTTGAATATCAATTCTATTAAAAAAAAGAGGTTAAAAATATTAAAAAAAACCTTTAAAAATGGAACAAAACATTTCATATAATCTGAAACAATTTTTTTCAACATTCATGGTTTGCTGAAAAATTTGAAAAAAAATTGTTTCAGATCGACCCCAAAGACTTTTTTTCCAATCAGATATTCACACAGCTCCAGTTACCAACCACATACAAATATGACTGCAGGATCAGGACTTCAGATATTGTATCACCTCCTCGATGTGCAAGTGACTTTTGTGTTCATGACACAATGCTATTTAAAGATAACTTTTCACAGGAAATGGGTCATTGGTTCAAGCTTAAACTTGTGGCCAAAACCAAATGCTTATGCATCATACAATTTGAGCAGCTGCCTTGAGAGAGAAAAGTTTGATAATTAGGAGAAAAGGGCTGTTTTGAATATTGTCTCCATTTTATTTCCTGAGTTCCATTGCTCTATTTGGGTAGGGAATAATTTTAAGTAGAGTCTATCAGAGGTTTAGTGCCAAAGGTAACATTGTATTATTCACCAGAGGGTTCGCAGATGGCTTTTTAAGGACATAAGAGAAACTGAAGAGGCAATGAAATATTAATTTCTCCTGTTTAGAAGTGGACTAATACAACCATGCCTTGGTCAACATAAGCCAGATGAGAATTTTAGGACATTTCAGAGCATGGTTTTGCATCACTGCCCATCCTGGCTAATAGCCATTGATGAACCTATCTTTCATGGACCGATTTAGTTCTTTTTTGAACCCTGTTATAGCCTTGGCCTTCATCCTTGACAGAGCTCTTCTTTGTACCAAAACAGTGAGTTATTTCTCTCCACGTTCTGTCCATCATTCAAAAATAACCACAAATCATTTTTATTATTATTTTTAATCCAGAGAAAAGGAAAGCACTTTGGGAATAAAACAACATAGTGTGGAAAAAACATAAATTTGGAAATACACATTCATTTTACAATGAGAACAATTCATTACACCTCTCGAGTGCTTCATGAGTGTGGGAAAACTCTGCAGCTTCATCCAAACACTCCATAAATCTTACAGGCAGAGTAGGCAACTCCTGTTTTCCTGAGAGAGTAAGCACTTCTTTGTAATTTTAGGACATTTGTAATACAAACCCTAACTAGCTGGATTTCAGATGCTCTGAAATTTAGATACCATGGTCAAGATTTTCAAACGGAAGGTGTGACTACTCGAGACATGCTGAAAAGAGTTTTCAGAGTAGATGTTCAGCATTTTCTGCAAATTAGGCTCCCTCTAAGTGTTTCAAATCTGGTACCCAAGAAGTGAACCCAAATCGTTAGCTATTTTTGGAAATCTTGGCCACCCAGAGCCTGAAATCCACATAGAAGATAATGTCCTTTATCTGAAATTCCAATTATCGAATGTGTTGGATCTCTGACCACCAATTCCTGGAACATTTGGATGATTGGGATGTACCTGTCTGTAAATTGTAATAAACATTTTTAAACGGTTTGGAATGTCTATTGATGTCCCGAATGACATTAGCCATTGCATCCCAGGTTCTACCATATTTTAGGGCCCTGGGATCCATGTTATTGAACCAGCAGTTTGAGAGGCATATGGTACAATTCATTGACAAAGCCAACAAAAATCAAAGCAAATGAAAAGAATTCCATATAATTCAGTGCAATGTATATTAGATTCATATCTTCATGTTCCAGTTTAATCTATAAAAATATATAATTCAGGAAAAAATAAAGACTAATTCACAATTACAACCACTTTCACGTCATGTCTATCACTGCATTCTATTTCAGTGTCTTTCTTTCTCAACACTGATATATGATGTAAAAATTACAGCAATGGTACAAAACAGGTAATATGTGCTTCTTAATCCAAGTATGTAGAATCTACCTACATTAATAGTCAATGTTAACTTTTTATTATACTGTGTTATAAAAGTACAAATTCATTCAAAGTAAACTATTTTCCAGAAAGAAGCTGTTATACCTCCACTCTGTGCCCTTTAATGTATTATAAAAATCAACTTTTCATTGCACATTACCACACAGTATGAGATTTATTGGTTCCCTGGAATCACTATATCAAGTCTGTATTACTGCATGGTGAAAATCCTCGTTATTTAATCTTCTTCTGAATTGACTAGCTATCATTTACTGTAGGTGAGCATATTTTGTATGTTAACTCTATTTTACTATTTGAAAAGTTAGAAGGAGACAGAATGAGAGAGGCATACATTCACTGTGTTTCTCATATTCTGAGTCAAAGCTGTTCATTGATGATGCAATTTGATAGATGCTTTTTGTAGCATTTTATAAAATGTGGAAATATTTGCATATTGCGTCTGATCAGATAAATCCCATAAGAAGTTGTGGGACACAGTCTCAGTATGAACTAGTGTTTTGAACATTAGCACTGATGACAGCACTAGGATTAATCCCCATGCGACACAGCAGTGGTACCAGGGCTCAGAGGTATAGAATGCATAGGTATGAACACAATATTAAAATCCTTTACTGAAGCAAAGCAACAGAATTTTCCAAAAGAAAATATCTGCTCATACTTCTTCACTTCATTCTTGTTCTCTCTTGTGCACAAATGGTTAAAATATTTGAGTGTAAAGTGTTCCCTGAATTCTTTCTGCTTTCTTTGGATGAGGAATTACATTCATTTTCCATTTCTCTTAGCATATCAAATCATAATATACATGATAACAGTATGCTGCCCACTAACTTCCGTACACTGCAGATGGAAAACAAAGAGCTTTTGTCTTTATCTCATCTGATTTAAATGTGAAATATTAAGCATCTCCTTAATTCCCCTCTAGTGGATTCATAGAATGGAAAAAAAATTTTAGATGCTGAGGCCGGGAAGTGAGGGCAGATAGGGGAAAAAAAAGGTCCAGCTGAATGTATGAAAAGCCACAAATAGTGCATACATAATACCAGATTGCCACAAGGCAGAACATTCTAGTAAGTACTGGAAAACACTGGTGCCTTAACGTTCTGGGAGGGGATGAAAAGCGGCCTCAAGACTGCTCTATTCTATATCAGCTGATCAAGCCTACAAAGTTATGCTAACTGGGAATCACAGGAGCACATTGGGAGCTCTGAACCATCCCGCCAATGTGACATGGATACAAGGGGCCTGCAGAAGGGGGAAGTCACAGGAGTTCTCTATGAAATCTCTAAACCCCTATGCACGCTGGCAGAATTCCCAGCTTGCCAATTAAACCAACTTTCTAAATACTGTAGCTGAGGATATGGCCCAATGTCTGTCAAGGTTCCAGTCATGCCTGATTTCCTGTCAAATAATACTGCTTTGAGCAGTGTAGCTTTTCATATGGCCTTAGTTGAATTGGATGGATAAAAATTCTAACTAAGAATGCATCACAAACTGAAAATGTAGTATAAACATGAATTGTAGACAGAAATAAACATAGGAAAGAAAACATCTACACAATCCCTGGCAGAGGGACCTTATGATTTTCTCTAGTTCCCAGAGCTATCTTTTTTTAAAAAAAATCAATGCTAGGGGACCAAAGAAAATCTCACAATCAACAGTCAGGGAGCATTTTGCACCAGGAAATAGATTATGTTCCCAGTGCCAATATTCTGAAGGTTGCATTGGGGAGGTGCTCTTAAAGAATGTAGAATAAAAGCTGAACGAACTGCTCAAACCCTAGGAGTCCTTCCCACAGCTCACTCCAAATGGGGTAGACTGACTAGGTCTTTGGAATCTGATTACACCACCACATTCAGCTCTCTCAGGTTAGTGCCTCAGAACGTCATCAAGGGGTATGTTTACACTACCCACCGAGCGATCAATCCAGCGGGGGTCGATTTAC
The DNA here is from genome assembly GCF_015237465.2 of Chelonia mydas. Taxonomy (NCBI): domain Eukaryota; kingdom Metazoa; phylum Chordata; order Testudines; family Cheloniidae; genus Chelonia; species Chelonia mydas. The sequence continues at coordinate 13,165,506 of NC_057855.1, forward strand.
CGCATCTAGCCTAGACGCAATAAATCGACTCCCCCGAGCACTCTCCCGTCGACTCCTGTACTCCACTGCTGTGAGACGCGCAGGCGGAGTCGACAGGGAGCAGCAGCAGTCGACTCACCATGTTGAAGACAATCTAAGTACGTTGATCTAAGTACGTCAGCTAAGTAAGTCGATCTAAGTACGTCAACTTCAGCTACGTTATTCATGTAGCTGAAGTTGCATAACTTAGATCGATCCCCCCTCTAGTGTAGACCGGGCTTTGGATACCTATAGCGATTCCATAATAAAGACATAGTAAAAGCCACCTAAGTGTGTTACATTAAGTATGCTAGTGAATCTGTAAAGTATCTCTGTCCCAAGAGACTGCTTCAAAATAATACCACTTTAATTCTGAGGGCTTGTCTTCATTACGGGGGTAAGTCAACCTAAGTTATGCTACTCCAGCTATGTAAATAACATAGCCAGAGTCGACATAGTTTAGGTCGACTTATCCCGGTGTATTCACTATGCTGCGTCAATGGGAGACGCTCTCCCATCAATTTCCCTTGCTCTTCCCGGAAAGGTGGAGTACCGGGGTTGACCTGAGAATGCTCTGCCATCAATTTAGCGGGTCTTCACTAGACCCGCTAAATTGAACCCAGCTGCATCGATTGCAGCAGCATCAATCTCTCCATAGTGAAGACCAGCCCTGAGTTCTGCCTATAAATAATGCACAATAATGATCAGATAAAGAGGCCTTAACATCATTATAAAGCAAGATAAGCTTCTCAATGATTGTGTAGCATCATTTAAAAATATTAAAGGCAGCAAGCACTTAAAAAAACCCCAAAGAACAGGCGCTTACTTCATTTTTAAAAGCCTTGTTGGGGAAAAACAACAGAGAAAGTAGCTTAAACAAAATTCTTTTTTACCAAATGAATAGATAGCTGAATAAGCATGAAACTGTACTTACACATGAAAAAAATATTCTGTTCAATGCCTGTGTTCTAACTAGGTTTCTTAAATTAAGCCTCTGTTCTGATTCCAGGCCTGTGTATTTCCTAGAACAAAGGATTTACATTAATACATTCCAAAATTTTTAATAAGCATCATGATTGTACCAGATTACAGTATATCACATATACATACACTATATACACTTATACTCTGTCCTGTGCTTTATGCAGTACTGACCAACGAACACGAAAGGTTCCTGCAAACTTTTATAAAGTTGGTCCTGCCTTTATTATCATATGTTGAGGGATACAAGGAATTACGCAGAATATAAATAACTAATAGTCCTTACAAAATGTTTTGGAAAACGTTATCATTAAGCCAGCTTCTGTCACCATTACACTTGATTATGTCCACCCACTTTGCGGACGAACATATGGGAGCCTTCTGTATGATTTAGTCCCATAAGGTGAATACTTAATGAAACACACTGAAATAACATATTATGCTGATGACGTGATGACATCTTGTAACTCTGCATGAGCACCCAAAACTATGGTGATAGGTGGGGCTGGTAGCACCACCTATTATTGTGTTCCCAACACTTCCCATTAAAAGACCCTGTTTTCAATTGCGTATAACTTTGCCAAATTTTTACCATTTGGGCTGAAAATGTCCAGGCTGGGTTTTTTCCTCAGTCTGAGTATTATTAATTAGTACTACTACTACTACTGGAAATGTTCAGTGAAAATGGTTCAGTCATTTCTGAGAATAAGGCTAGGGAAAAATACATTGTTTTGCCTATTTTCACAATGTTTTGACAACGTGTAATTGAGAAGATATAGCACCCTCAGGGAGTTGAAATTTGGCAGAGGAGTGGCCTTTGTGTCAGAGGCGGGCCTTTTGCGATCCCCAAGAAAATCTGCCCAAATTTGGCCAAGTGATAAGCCTTTAAAAAAATCAGAGTTTGCACACGCTCAGAAGAGATGTCCTACATTTTAACAGATTAAAAACCTCACAGATTCCATCTGCACTGGGCATGCTCTGCCTGGTGCTGAGCAGGACTTTCCCTGCAATTGTGGATAGCTCTGGGCTGCCCTGGTCATGTTGGGACCGAGACCCTGATCTGATAGCAGGACCCTTTGCTCTCAATGCCCTCTCTGCTGGCCCCAGGCAGTATCGAGGAGGAATCTGCCCAATTTGAATGCAGAGGGGAATAGACCAAAACCTGTGGAGGGACACAGGGAGTAGATTGGTACCAGGAGCCTGGGGCTAGATACTGGGAACAGACGAGGAGCATGGGGAGAGACTAGGACTAGTGAAGCAAGGAGATGAACTGAAATCCAGTGAGCCAGAGGGAAGGAGGTGGGGAGAAGGGGAGACAGATTTGAGGAGGAGCCAGGGTGATGGAGGAGAATTGGGACTGACTAAGGAAAGACAAGGAGCCACGGACTCCAGGGTGGGGGACACTAAGATTGGATGAGAAGCCTGGAGAGGGAGACTGGGACTTGGAGCCAGTGGGGAAAAGGAACATGGGCAACAGAGAAAAGGGAGATTAGATGAGGGGCCTGGAAAGCAGGAGCTGAGACTGGCTAGTCAAGAAGACTGGGGCAAGGAGCTAGAGGGGATGGGAAAGGCTAGACAGGAAAAATGGGACTGGGAACAGAGAGGGAACACTGGATTTGGGCTAAGAAGCCTGAGGAGTGGAAACTGGGACTGGCTAGGTGAGGAGAGTAGCACTGGGATGAGGACGCCAGGGTGGGGAAGAGACAGGACTGAGACAAGAACAAGGGAAAAAGGATCAAGCCTGGGGGGATTGGAGAGAAGAGTCCATGCTCACTAAACCACACTTTCCTCCAGATCTTGGAATGGAATCCAAGTTTCCTGAGTTCCACCTGTTGTCAGCAAATATCTGTAACACCCTGGCAAAGTGTGTGGTCTCATCTCCCTCTAGTGCTGGTCCAAAGAGAGGAGGACAACCTACTATTACAACTTGCTACCCCCCACGTGGCAGAGATCTGTGCTATGGATCTAAATGCTTCAAACATGTTGATCAGTCAAATGGGTATCATTATGATGCAACACGATGGAATTTGCTTTTTTGCTTTTGCTATTTGAAAGCCTTAGGAAATAACACACACAAAAGTTTGATGTTAAAAGAACACTAAGGCTGCAAAGTCAATCACTCAAATTTAGGAAATGCCAGAATTAAAGTTTCCTACAAAAACTTGTTACCCCTTGTGCATATGCATTATGTAACAGTCTTTAAGTACACAATAACATATTGTTTTTCCATAGGACTCCTGCCTCATTCAGTGCATAGAATGAACAAGCTCTGGGGATGAATCAGGGCTGGGTAGTGAAGGAGGCTGCTGTTTGTAGGAACCTTACATTTCATTAGTTTTGGAAGGTGTATAGTGAATAAGACAGGGATCGTGAGGAGAAAAAGGATGGTCTCATTGTTAAAGTAGTTGGATACTGTCCTGGAGAAACTGGATTTTATCCCTGCCTCTGACACAAAGTTTCTTTCTGGTGCTGGGCTAATCACTGCAACCAAACTTTTCACAGGTGGCCACTTGCTGTCCTAGTTTTCTGGGTGCCTGACTTGAGACCCTGGAGTCTGGCTTGCAGAAGTATTGAGCACTTACAGAAGCACCTGAAGTCAATGAAGCTGTGCTTTAAACATACAAAGTGCTATATGCTAAGTATGCTGCAAAATCAGACCCCAGACATCTGAAATTGGATTTTGCTTTCCACTCCGAAACTGGCAGGCACTAGTAGTGCAGTGCTGGAAAGAATGTGCCTTCAGAGCAAAGGGAATGCCACTCAGGCAACCACCTGTCCAAGTTAAGGTCTGATCCCGAGATCTACTGAGTACCCTGAAGTCCCACTGAGAGTTAAAGGAGCTTAACTTCTTCCACCCCACATAACTGGTTCTTGAAAGAGTGACACTAACATATTTTAGAGGTAGTCACTTCCAGTTATCCTTAGCTAAAAGAATGATAGCCCATAATATAAGGCTTTGAGCATGGACCCATCTCTTGTAATTACTCCCTTGAAAATGTGTCTAAGCCCAAACTTAGTTCTCTCTCTCTCTCTAAAATGAGTCACAGATTTTAAGACCAGAAGGTACCATATTATGATCATCTAGTCTGCCCTCCTGCATAACACAGGCCATGGAATTTCATCAATCTCTTACTGTCTGGAAGAAAATATGTAGTTTATGATATTTAACTATCTCCATGTATTTTTCCCTATAAGTTTATACCCTTCTCTAGATTTCCTAGTGAATCCTGGTTTCTCTATATCCATCTCTTAGACAGTATGTGTGATGACCAACTTCTTGCTTATGGGCAGGGATTGAAAAGGGGATCTCCAGAGATAAAAACATGAGTCTTTACAGCTTGAGCTAATGGGCTTGCAAGTCATATTTCTTTGGCCAACAAATAATGGCTTTGGAATCCCAGACAGTTAGGCTGAGACTTTTCACACCAAATTCCCTATAAAATGAATGATAAATTAATATTATAATGATGGGCATTCTTTGAATGCATGCAATAAAAATGATTAAAGTGGGTAAAAAAAGATATGGAAGAACTACTCCTAAGGGAAACAATGTAGTTAACTGAGAGACTGATTTGTTCCCCATGCATTGCTTTGTACAGCTCCCTAGAACAAGTCCTAGAAGCTGTGATAATGGGAAGAGGGAAGGTGAAGCAGTCAAATGTAAGGTAAATTCATTCTGGAATTTATCACATGGGTATCACCTCAGTCTATGTGGGTGGGGAGGGTACCATGTATAGAAATCAGTATTTGCACAATACTTGAAAAATGAAGGCACTATACAAGTCATATGTTTATTTGTGTATACTATACAGCAAAAAGGGCTTGTTTTTCTTGGGTGATAAAAGCAATTCACTGCCCACTGTGAAGTTAATGCTGAAATTCCAGCTTCAATGTCCTTGTTATTTCTCTGATTTGATTATATTTTAGTTCTTTATGGACTCACAAAAATCTGCACTAATAAAATCATGTTAGCCTTTTATTATCAACTGCTTCACCACACAAATATTGCAAGCCTAAGGATTTCTGGTCCTGGTGAGTATGGCTCTCTAGCAATTAATGTATTTGTTATGCTGGGTTTGACAATCGATGCTCATGAAAAGATAACAGATTTTTTTAGTATCCTTCAAGGAGTTTGCAAACACCGCATTTTTAAAAAGGGCATTACATTTATTTCAAGACAATACCAGAAGGAATTTAGTTTGAGTAAACTATTACAATTTACACACACCTTTTCTTACCTGATGTGGAACAAGTGGCTGAGAGAAAGATTCTATATTAGAAATTCACTGGATATTTACAGCTTTATCTTGCTATCAATTCCCTGAATCTACCAGACTACATGTAAAACCAATGGCAGGACATGGCCCGCAGTACCTTTTCAAAGGTAAAATGGTTCAAAAATTATCTGTGAGCACCGACTTACACCTCTAAAATCAGACAAGTTAGAGTCTAGTATCCCATCAAGCCTATGCCCCTGCAGGTGCAGGGGATCATCTCTAGGTAGACATATACTCAGAGGTGAAAGTAAGCCGGTATGCCCTGGTACGCTGTACCAGCAAGAGCCGGTGCGCCGTACTGGACCGGCTTCCCCAGGCGGCAATTTAAAGGGCATGGGGCTCCCAGCAGCAGCTGGAGCCCCGGTCCCTTTAAATGGCCCCCAAGCCCCGGGGCTCCCAGCTGCCTCTGCATATGGTAGCTCTGGCAGCGATTTAAAGGGTCCGGGGCTCCCAGCCACCACTACCGCAGCGAGAGACCGGGGCTGTTTAAATCTTGATTTAAAGGGCCCGGGGCTCTAAAGGCCCCGCCTCTTCTGGTTAAGGCCAGGCCCCTTCCAGCTGAGGCCCCGACCCTGCTCCGAACTGCGGAGTGCCGGTAAATCCTTTAAGTTACTTTCACCCCTGCATATACTATAATGGTGTTGTTTGCAGTAGAATACTTCAAGGTCTGTGATTTTAAAACTGGTTATGGTCTAACATTACTGGAGGAAGGGGAAAAGGAAAGTTAATCAGGAATGATGCACTTGTAACAAATGACACAGTATTTTCAAAAAATCTCAGTTGATACAATATTGGAAATGACACAGAATAGTTTAATGGGAGATTGGGGGATTTTACATTTTAGACACTTGCCAAGAGGTGTTGGTCTATATTTTAGGCCCCTTTATTGGAGCCTGATTCTGTACCACTGAAGTCAACAAGTGCTTTACCACTGACTTCAATGGGATCAGGATTAAGCCCCTGGGGATCAGTAACCCAAGCGCTAACCTCACAGCTGGGAGATTACGCCTCCTCAGGAAATACAATACAAATCTAGTGCATACAATAAATTGTTAAATATTGTTGGGAAATACAAAACACACAGTTCATACGAAGCAATTCCAACTGGTTAGGAACCACGGTGATGGGTGCTATTGGAAACCCGATGATCGAGAAGAAGTGCTATGGCAGAAGAAAATGGTGCCATGCCATCTCTTTAGAGTAGGTTTGGAAAGTCAAATTGCTCACCTGCCCTCCAGCAGACAGATCCCTCCACCTAGTGTCAGCTGAAAGGTAGAGAGTAAACACTTTCCTGTGTTAATAATGTACGATGAAATGTGACAAAAGCAAAGTTGCACACACTCTGTATCAAATCATTGCAGCTATAGAAGTATATTTATGAAGTACAATATGTGGGGAAATAAAGACTCAGAGTTGTAATAAACTCCCTGTTTTCACTTTGGGAACATGCTCTTGTTAAACAGCACTGACATAAAATTGCACCCTTTGGAGAAATTTTGCAATTTTTCCCAGGTGAAATTTTTCTCCATTCAAACAGAAATGTGGCTGTTTCCATTAGAAATTGAAAAGCCTCCTTTTTATTTTCAAGGGCAAATTTGAGGTAACAATAAACTATTTAGGATCCCAGACAGCAACGACTTTTCCAGTCTGGAAGTCCCAGTGACGTCTGATCATTTTTTCCTGCAGCTCTAATTCCACGCTCTTCATTGTTAAACCTGTTTCTCTACACGCTCTAAATTTTATTGCATGGAGTTATAATAATCTATGGATTTAAAGCCCTAAGGCCCAGTAAACTTTAGCCCTAACGGTCACCTGTTTTGCAAAATTAAATGACTTGCATTCCAGTTGTCCTGTGTGCACTCACATTCACCCCAGGAGCACAGGGAGGTACAAACTGCACCTGCTTCACCCATCAATAATTCCATGCTATGCAGTGGTAGAGGTATTACTGTTTCTCTCAGACAGGGATTCCATTAGGGGAATACTGCTTTATGTTTCAGACGAGAGATATGCTTAATCTATTTGGGTTGTGCTGGCTATTCTAGGTTCTCTGGAGGGGTGGGAATTGTGAGTGGCTTGCACTACTATGATTGCACTGCTGTGAGTCCACAGCCTGGGTTCTGCCAATGAAACAATCAAGCCCTATATCTTAAGACCTTCCCTAGGATTCTTGGGGTTTGATTCTCATTTACGCTAAGGTCCCTTTATACCACTCTGGGAGTGAAGGGGGGCCGTAAAGTGGATGCCATTATAAAGGTTGACAGTTTTGTTAACCAGGGTAGTACTACACCTAGTTCTATAAGATTAGGCACTTCATTTCATAAACATAAATATTCAAAATATTTTTGGTCAACTCCGTCGACTAATTCAAATCTTTCTGAATCATCTGAATTGTTCATATTAAAAAAAAAACCCAAACACTTTTTTATTGAAATTAAAATTCTCCTTTTCCTGTGCAGAAATAGGATAATCAAAGGTTCTTAACTCTCCCAGAACCTAAGCAACATTCACACTATATGCATCATCCCCAGGAGTAAGGATTGTCTCAAAATGTTGGACTCTACCTGCAAGGTATCGAGTGCCTCCTCCTTAGTCCTGCATGCCCTGAACGCCAATAGAATGAACCCACATCCTTCAACTTCCTCTCCCCAGACATAAAGGGGAAAGAACAAAGATGAGTTTGTTGAGGAGGTGTAACAAATCTGGGTACTGGAGGACTTAAGGGTGAACCAATGAATTTTAGGGTACTGCAGTCAATATTTTTCTGAGGAATCACAGCTCTAATATACTTACAGCGGTGGGTGTTCCTCACCTCTGAAAATCAGGCCCTTCGCATTTTGCAGGAGGTGTTCAGCACTTTGCAAGACTGAGCCCTCAGTCATAAAAATATATTTTACATACAAAAATACAGCAGATTTCCTTCTAAAAATCAAATCTTGAGTGTTATTCCCCTTTTAGTATGTTTTTACACATTCTCAAAGAGACATTTGGGATATACCATGAACAGTGCAAAAGACTGTTTTATAGTTATTAGAACACACATGGTAGTACCTTTAAACACCGATTGGAAAAAAAAAGTTGGAAAAACTTTCAATCTCAATGAAATTCTGGTCCGACTTGAACTTTAGCTTAGTGAATTGTAAACAAACTTCTTAGAATGCTGAGAGTTTTCTCATTTCTTTCCAGCAAAGGCAGTCTCAAACACATCAAGTCCTGCTTTGAAATAAACCTGAGCTGAATTGATGCTGTTCAGCACCTTTGACAAAGCTGCTTGAAGGGTCTCATTTGACTGATGTAGCTTGCAGTACTCCAGTGCCTCTAGCAGAACTGAAAATTGGCTCATCTTTTCATCCAGCCTGAAAAGAATGTTTCTAAAAGAGAACAATGGAAAATGGTAAACACTTTACTCAAACAGATGAAAACAATTACTTCATCAAAAATCATCAAGGATCCCTCCAAGTACCATCTACGCTTTACAAATGATACATATTATCTACAGCAAACCTAGCCTGCAGCACACTGAAAAGATGAGTGCATATTTATTCTGGTTTTTGAAAGTGCACCTGTCCATCGCTTTAGGTGCATGTACACTAAAAACATTTACAGATCCTCTGGAAGAACACCCAAACTCTTCCTTGCCCACTCAGTTATTCAGGATTCAATTGAACTCACACGCTTAGGCCCATAACACCTCTCTTGAAGTATCTCATGTTCTCAGCGGGATTGCGTTTATTCCCCCTTTTAAAAGATTTTAGTTATTACTAGGGAGCCTATATATGAAAGAAATATTTTCTTTCCTTTCTGCTCCTGTTGCTTATTTCCCACTTCAATGTCACAGTAGGGAGAAATCCTGGTCACACTGAAGACAATGGCAAAACTCTCACTAACTATAGCAGGAACATTATTTCACCCATAGTCTTCTGTGACATCATCACCAGTGCAACTATCTTTAATATCGTAGACTTAAGACGGAGAATACACTAAAGGAACAGCAAAACTCTTAAAAAACAAAAACTTGTGTTTTCAGGCAACATCCTTAGGAATTAAAAAAAAAAATAACCAAAGAGAAATACAGACAACATAAAACATGAGCAGAATTATTTATACAGAATCCAATCCTGAAGTTGCTATTGCAGGCAAACCTACTACCAGATTCTTTGGGAACTTTGTCTGTGTAAGGTATTGCAGACTGAAATTAAAGCTATTCAGTGGTTTTCATGAGACTTCTGTAGGTCTTTAAAAGCAGGCTATAAATGTTATCTAAATGCAGTAGTAAATGCAGTAATTATTATACCAATTAGATAATCATGTAAATATCACAAAACTCTACCCTAGTGGCTCCTTTGATTGCAAACCAAAGTGTGTAAAGTTTCAGATAAAAAGGCCATAAGTGATTCTATGCAGGACTATATCCAGAAAAACACAGGGAGGAAGAAATCCCATAGCATGAACATGAAAACAAGTAACAAAGAAAGCAGGACAGCCGAGACACTACATTAGTAACTTAATTACAAGACAGGCCCAGTGGCAACTCCAAATTAGTAATAAAACTCCCATGGATACTCACCTGGAAGACAGAAGACTACAAAAGAGTATCTTTTGCAGATTACTATCAGAGTCTTCTAATTACCAGTCTACAAGAGGGAGTGGTAATGAAGTGGCAGGATAAATGGCAACTCAGAACAGCCACTTCTGTTCAGTAGTGTTTTGAGTATAGCAGTGTGTAACAAAATGATATAAATAAAGAGTGACATTTTCCAAGTACATGAAACATCTCAGATCTTTTAAAATGTATTTCTTACTAGCCTTACCTATTTCTAATTCATTTGCTCTTACAGGGAATATTATATACCCAAACAATAATTAGCATGGTGCTATAGGAATTATAATCTTTGTAAAAACAATGAGGAGTCCTTGTGGCACCTTAGAGACTAACAAATTTATCTGGGCATAAGCTTTCATGGGCTAGAACCCACTACTGTATTTTCCACTCCATGCATTTGATGAAGTTGGTTCTAGCCCATGAAAGCTTATGCCCAAATACATTTGTTAGTCTCTAAGGTGCCACAAGGACTCCTCGTTGTTTTTGCTGATACAGACTAACACGGCTACCCCTCAGAAACCTGATAATCTTGGTATCCTCCAACAGGACAGCACCTAGCATATTTTGAGTGCTACACCCAAAAAATAATCATTATCAACATGTTTGTGGGAGGGGCGAGGGGGAGGGGAAACGGTATAAGTAAAACTGTGCAGTGCCCACTTCAAAGATCTGTTTAACATGCTTCTGTTACATGTGAAAAGGATGTACCATAAATTCAAAGGTGACTGGATTATGCTGCATGTAGTCACAGGACTACTGTGTAGTATAATGAGTGAAATCGGTGCATGCTGATAGCTAGAGAGGTGTTTTTTTTTTTTAAGGTGAGTTGAGGGAGCACTGACAGCCTTGCACTGGGTCCCAGAGCAGTCATGCCCTCAGGGAAGTCACAGGAGAATGAGTTATGTAGCATACCTTACTACTCCTTGAGGGCTTGATCCTATTTGCCCTGAAGTCAAGGCTTCTGCTTTCAGAGGATATGTGCATGCCCCCCTCATGTAATGTTCACAACATACTACAGATACATACTGGGGAGACTGAATGCCTGGTCATACTCTCAAACCATCAAGCCACACAACCCTGTGGGCAGTGGCCAGCACAGAAGCCAGTCACCTTCCTTCTTGACGGGTATGTTGCAGTCCTGTCTGGCACTGTGTGAGGTGGGAAGAAGCAGCTCACTGTACGCTCTCTCCCCACTAAAGCATCCTTTACATGAAATAGAGGAAAATAACACCGATAATTTAAAATTATTTCAACAATGGCTTTTTTAAAAAAAAGGTTAAATTATGCCAAGCAATGAAACATAACGATGGCATTAAGGGATAAATTTTAAACTGTTGAAGTCAATGGGAGTTCTCATTGACTTCGGTAGAGCCAGGAGTTCATCCTAAGTACCTAAAAGCTTTGGCACTGTAGTCTGGATTTAGGTACCTAGATAAAGCTATAGGACCAGATCTTCAACTTGTGTAAATCTTTACATGTCAACTGAAGTCAGTGGAGCTATGAAAATTTACATCAGCCACGGATATGGCCCATAGAGAAGAGATGGCAACCTAAAGATGGCAAGACTTTGAGGTCAATTAGAAAGTACATTTTTGAGGCATATAGGGACCTATCTTTACCACACCCACCTTGAATATTAAAATTTACTGTAAACAAGCCACATGAATAAAACAGATTGTTTATCTTTATGAACATCTACTGGGATCTTAACACATTTTCACTCTGCTGCAGTGATTCCAATGGCAGATTGGTTACAGGCTACTATTTAAGTAGGGCTGTTGATTAATCACGGTTAACTCATGCGATTAACTCAAAAAAATTAACTGTGATTAAAAAAAATAATTACGATTAATCACACTGTTAAACAATAGAATACCAATTGAAATTTATTAAATATTTTAGATGTTTTTCTACATTTTCAAATATATTGATTTCTATTACAACACAGATGCAAAGTGTACAGTGATCACTTTATATTATTATTTTTTATTACAAATATGTGCACTATAAAAATTATAAACAAAAGAAATAGTATTTTTCAATTCACCTCATACAAGTACTGTAGTGCAATCTGTTTATCGTGAAAGTGTAACTTACAAATGTAGATTCTTTTTTGTTACATAACTGCACTCAAAAACAAAACAATGCAAAACTTTAGAGCCTACAAGTCCACTCAGTCCTACTTCTTGTTCAGCCAATTGCTAAGACAATCAAGTTTGTTTTCACTTACGGGAGATAGTGCTGACTGCTTCTTATTTACAATGTCACCTGAAAGTGAGAACAGGCATTCGCATGGCACTTTTGTAGCTGGCATTGCAAAGTATTTACATGCCAGATATACTAAACATTCATATGCCCCTTCATGCTTCGGACACCAATCCAGAGGACATGCTTCCATGCCAATGATGCTTGTTAAAAAAATAATGCGTTAATTAAATTTGTGATTGAACTCCTTGGTGGAGACTTGTATGTCTCCTGTTCTGTTTTACCCACATTCTGCCATATATTTCATGTTATAGCAGTCTTGGATGATGACCCAGCACATGTTCGTTTTAAGAATACTTTCACAGCAGATTTGACAAAATGCAAAGAAGGTACCAATGTGAGATTTCTAAGAATAGCTATAGCACTCGACCCAAGGTTTAAGAATCTGAAGTGCCTTCCAAAATCTGAGAGGGATGAAGTGTGAAGTATGCTTTTAGATGTCTTAAAGGAGCAACACTCCGAAGCGGAAACTACAGAACCCGAACCACCAAAAAAGAAAATCAACCTTCTGCTGGTGGCATCTGACTCAGAGGATGAAAATGAACATGTGCCAGTCTGCTCTGCTTTGGATCGTTATCGAGCAGAACCCCTCATCAGTAAGGAGGCATGTCCTCTGGAACGGTGGTTGAAGCATGAAGGGACACATGAATCTTTAGCGCATCTGGCACGTAAATATCTTGTGATGCCAGCTACAACAATGCCATGCAAACACCTGTTCTCACTTCAGGTGACACTGTAAACAAGACGTGTGCAGCATTATCTCCTGCAAATTGTAGCCAAACAAAGTTGGACTGAGTGGACTTGTAGGTTCTAAAGTTTTACATTGTTTTATTTTTGAATGCAGTTATTTTCTGTACATAATTCTACATTTGTAAGTTCAACTTTCATGATAAAGAGATTGCACTACAGTATTTGTATTAGGTGAATTGAAATATACTCTTTCTTTTGTTTTTTTACAGTGCAAATATTTGTAATAAAAATAAATATAAAGTGAGCACTGTACAACACTCTGTGTTGTAATTGAAATCAATATATTTGAAAATGTAGAAAACACCCAAAAATATTTAAATAAATGGTATTCTATTATTGTTTAACAGTGCAATTAATCACAATTAATTTTTTTAATTGCTTGAGAGCCCTATATTTAAGACAAATACTCTTAACTGACCGGAGTACAAATCAACACATAATGAGGCATTTTTAGTTGCCTGGTGAATGTAAGAGACAGGAGAGCTTTCATCATCATGTAAAAGAAGATCTTAACTTCTGCAATAATAATATAATTTAGGAACAGTTGATCTATTGCACAGTATGGTGGAAGCTTTTTGTGATTTATGACAATACTTTAAAAGCATAACAAGTAACATTAGAAGTATCTTTAAAAAAAATTCTTCTGTGGATTCTCACCAGGATCTTATATTTTCCAATTACTTATCTCTGCATTGCAAACCATACCACCTGTTTTTTGCTGCATATAACGAATTCTCTCTTTATAAATCCTTTACAAAGAGTCAGCGAACAGTATTTCATTTTTGTATCTCCAAGTTTCATCAAATGACAAAATGGCTATAATGTTTCTCAGTTTTTGAATTTTCATGTATTTTCCAGTCAGTAAAAAGTGTTTTAATTAAAAATTACAACTGCTTTGAAAAATACCTACTCATTTCACTTGCATGCATTAATATTGATATCCAATTGCTATACATAGAACCATACCCAAGACACCTACGTTTACTCTATGTAATTCAATCACTAAAACATTCTGTAACTGAAATCATTTTTGTAGCCTACACTTTTAAAACAACATTAATTCCACCCTGTTGCCTAATCGTTTAAATATCTTCCTTCATCTTTAATTATTTTGATCTTAAAAATATAATTCATATAGTCAGCCTGACCCACACAAAACACAGAGAGACTACTAAAAGGAAAGTGTAATACATTATTGATGACACTAATGAAATTACAACACACATCACTCATCTTAATGGGTCTGTTTCAATGACACATCACAGTGACCTGAAAAGTACAGCATCACACTAGGACACCTAATTAATAACTCCAGACAGTACTACTGAAAGAGATAAAGCATCTTCATATAACTGACAAATCAGTCTTAATAAACTAAGGCAAAGGGGCATATGAAATGAATTTTAAAAGAAAGGCATCTATAGCCCTTACAATGAGTCATTTCCATGTCTGCAAGCATGCCTGTCACTGATGGAAATAATGACTTTGTATTCTAATGTTGATTTTCATTATCACAACTGGGTATGGAATGCCACTCCTTACATAACTGAAATTAACAGGCATTATACCTCATGCCAGGACATTTCTCAGTGATAAATCACACTTGATAATAAGTCATGTCTTTCAAAACAGACTAAGCTGTATGTACTGTACCATAATATAGGGACCAATATATACCCCCAAACTATTTTAGAAGTTATACTGAAGCAATTGGACTGTTAAAAGTAGATTACTGTATTTACCTTGTCACTGAAAGAGATTATTTTATTTGGGAGACAAGCATGTACATAAGTAACGTAAGATATATGTGAACATATGAGGTGAATTATTGTGCTGTTCACATATATCTTCTATCTTAAGGGTTCCGGTTTGGATTTTGCAGACCAAAAGTAATTACTAAATCACTGGAATGTGACAGAAAGCAAAAGGTCCCCCATGAGTCGAGTTCACATTGTCTCAGTGGGATCACACTAAAATCACTTATGGGAAAGTGCAATGAGTATCTCCGTCTGTTCTACTTATAATCAAATGTGCTATGACTAGAGCTGTTTCAATACTCTCACAAATTCATTTTATGTATCTCTGAATGATTTGTACTTATGCTCTGGAAAAAACAACAACAACCTACAAGTGATTTCTGACATTCTTTTTTATTTCCCCTCTCATCATCATGAAAATTTTCAGTTCTGAATACACCTTCCTTAAAGGCAGGGAGCTTGTCCACTTTCATGTTTGTAAAATACCTAATGCATTGCTGTGTTACATAAACAAATAAATTATTATAATAAATATTCACATGCTGAGATTTTCAGATTCACGGGGTCTGGATTTATTACAGGATCTAGAGCACTATATATTCACGAGATTTAAAAAAATAGTTATACTAGCTTGTATCTATGAAAACTTTATAGGTTGGTGGAGATGAAGGTTCCCCCTCTACTCACCCACTTATATTTCCTACCTCAGTCCTTTTCCTCTTCTTTCTTCTTTTCTTCCTTTCGCCCTACAAATAGTTTATTCTGAAGTGTTATGATTATGGTATTGTCGAATGGCATGATGATGACAAAAGAGCAGCATATTGCAAAATTCTGCTCCAGGGTGTATAATTTTTGTTGATAGACTGGTAAGAATATCATTAGCTTTCTCATCAAGATGGATGAGTAAGATTTTATTCTTGGGCTGGTAAACTGTCATGAAATATTTGCAAGGCTGATTAAAGGTAAGAGGCCCTTCCCCCCTTTCTTACTTCCTCCCTGTCTCTTCTTGGCCTGTTCTCCAATTTATTTGCATACTGCATTATTAGTGGCTGAAATGTGTCCATTTACAAACTAATCACATACTCTATACTCCATACTCTCTGGAAAGCCACACTGTATTCAAGTACAATTAATGAACACTTCTATGCATAAATAATAATACCATGCTCTAACATAGTGCTTTTTCATGAACAGATCTCAACATGCTTTACAAAGGAGGCAAGTATCATTATCCCCATTATAAAAACTTGTAGGGTCAGATTTGACTCACAAAATTCTACTGAGTGGATTGCAAGAATGTAAATGAGGGCAGAATTTGACTTCCAAGGCCAAATTTTCCATTTATTTACACCAGCGTAATCAGGCCAAACTACACTGATGAAACAGTGGTGTTTCATTGGTATAAACCTAGTCAAAGAGAGAGCAGGATAAGATCCACTGTGGTTAGCTCAAGATAAAAAGTCAAATCTCGACTGCTCAGCAGAGTTGAGGATTTGGACCTTCAGGTTAAAGCTGAGCAAATAACTGATTTTTTCAGTTTGGTGGACAAACCAGAATATCCAGGAAAAAAAATCATTCATTTTGAACAGAAACTGAATTTTTCTGGTTCTTCTTACTGAAACAAACACTCCTCCACCCAATTTTGTTCAGGTCAATTTGAACTGATATTTCATTGAAAAACCTTTTGAAATGAAATGTCCAAATGATTCATTTAGGCAATGTCAAAATGAACCATTTCAGCATTTCTGAAAAAAAAAAAAACCTGTTTCATTTTTTTTTGGATGAATTATTTGCCTAATTCAATTTCAATTCGTGAATAGTTTCATTCATTCTAAAACTTCATTTTGGGGTGAATTTTATTATTTCACCAAAAAAGTTTGGCCAGCTTTACTTACATTTATCAAAGAAAAGGAAGCTGGACATATGATTCTTTCTTTAATTGTTAATGACAAAAGACTAGCATTTACATGTTTTAAAGTATATAACAAATCATTCTAGCCTTGTGCATAGACAAAGATAGCACAATTACCATCATAAAACGAACAGAATGTAAGTCGTGATTTTCTGTTAATAAGACACTGATCTGTAATTCCTTAGAAAAGATTTCAAACAGAAGACTGTATCCATAACAACATGCAGCCACACAGTTTAACTTTCAGCACATAAAATAGTAATTGCTTTTTTCGTTGACATTTTTATATTTCCATGGTTTATAACAACAAAAATGGCCTCCAGCATTTCCTGACAGTTAATCACTGATTCAGTTATGGGCCCAGTAAGATGTACCTCTTCAAGCCAGCCTTGCATCAACTGGCAGGAAACGTTCTCCCTGATGGACATTCAATGAATTGTATTCGCATCTGTAGCCCCAATTCTGCACCTTGTACTGCACAGAAGGACTTCACTGGAGTTCTATGCAGGGGTAGGGGTCCACCGGCATGGATCAAAATGCTGCATTGGGATCTAAAATTGTACTGTTTTTCCCATAAATATTGAAATGCCAACAACTTTCCTGAGAGCTGCAGCATTTTTAAGCTTTCATAAGGGGAGTAACATTAAATTCCAATTTTTAAAATTTAATTACAGGTAAATAATCCTCACAGCAATCCCTGAACATCAAGTGAGACACAGATTGGTGCATACCTGGTATAGAAAAAAAACCCTACATTTTTATACAGTACTCCAATTTGTTCTTTAGAATTCAGTTCTGCTCTTATCAAAGTAACTCCTGTATCACCTGATTTTGATCTCACTCCCATGGTTTTTCCACTGAACTCAGTGGGGTTGTTCCTGATTTACTGTGGGGGTAAAGGAAATCAGAATGATGCCCACTGACTTCAGTAG